>NC_072494.1:2632500-3232500 GCF_027574615.1 Eptesicus fuscus | reverse complement strand
CACAGCACGGAACACCGAGGCACAGCGAGGTTACCCTGCCCGGTTCATGCAACTAAATCATCCAGATTCTTATCAACACTTTTTCAACATGTAATGCATGTTACGTGGCTTTACTGGGGCATTTCACAGCACTAAGCAATGAGCATTCCTAACCGCGGGAGCCTCTGCTTTCGGGAATAAGGCACGCATGTTGGTTCTGAGGGAGCCGTGGCTGGCGGTGGCTCCAGCGGACAGCTTCATGCCACCTGCGCACAGCAGCTCGTGCTCACAGAAAGAGCCCTTCCTCACCGGGCACCCATGGCTGCCGCTGGTAGAGACCGTTTATTCCCGTTTCCAATGTTTCTTAGTACCTACTGCATGGGGCAAAAGTAGGTTTACAGTTGTGAGCATGTGAAACACAGAGTCTATCCTTTGCTATTATTTATAAATTATTGTATTCTTTCCATAGGAACAACTGGAAACCTACTTCCGGCTCATCCTCTGCTATTAGATGGCCCCCAGCCTGGGCTGGCTCGCCACAGAGATGTGTCCATCTGCTTTCTTCTAAATTCTGAAACTCTAATGGTGGGTGGAGAGATAAACAGCTATAGCGTGCAGAACAGAGCCGTCTCCAAACAAGGCTACACGTGAGGAGCATTTGGGACCCAGAGGAAGTAGCGAGATGACTGAGGACAATTTCAAGAATTGTTTGTCCAACATTCGCTTTTTAGCTGCAGCCACAGACATGAACACTGTCTTCTAGAAGAAGAAGAAAGAAGGAGAGGTGAGAAGCAAGAAGCAAGGAGGAGGAGGAGGAGGAGGAGAAGGGAGAAAAGGAGGAGGAGGAAGTGGAGGAAGAGAAGGAAGGGGAGGAGGAGGAGGAGAAGGAAGACGAGGAGGAGGAGGAGGAGGAGGAGGAGGAGGAGGAGGAGGAGGAGGAGGAAGGGGAGGAGGAGCTGCTATAGGATTGACTGAAGTGGAGATGAATTTGGCCCCGGATGGTGCTGGCCAGGGGAAAATGATTAGAGGACATCCAGGAAGGCTTCGTGGAGGAAGGGTGGACAATCAGATGACACAGTAAGAGGCGGAGGGCTTGGTGTCCAGCAGAAGAGAGAGTGGTTCATGCACACTGACAGTCAACAGGCAGTTGAAAGCAGGAGGGAAAACAAACCAAAGCAACAGGGCCAAAACCTAGTCTCAGCCATCTCACCCGTGGCTTCCATTGGATCAGAGACAAGCGGGGAAAGAGTAACACCACCGCACTGGGCCGGACAGGAAACTCGTGAGCGCCACCATGCCCTCGCCGGCCGCCCTGGTCTGAGAGCTTGCTCGCGTGGGACGTTACGCTTCACGCTGTCTTCAGGGCACACAGCGACAGCCTCTGCCCTCCGAGACCACCCAGTGTAACTGGGGAGGCAGGAAATGCCCAGTGAGAGCGGCACTAAAAAGAAGTGCTTTGGGGTGCAGAGGACCAGTACTCAAAGACACAGCGGCCAAGCGTCAAGAAGGAAAGGGCTGAGGTCAACCCAGAATGGGTAACCGCGCTCGAGAGAGCGGCAGGCACACGGAGCACTTGGTGGTGGAGGTGAGGGTGAGGGAGCACGTGGAGATGGGGGGAAAGTGCTGCAAAGACACTCAGCTGAAGCGCAGCACCCTGTGGGAAGTGACAAGTTCACCCACAAATGCGGAAACCGCTCAAGCCCCAGGGACTGCTCCAGGATGTGAAATTGCAAGCGGGTCCCCAGTGAGTCAGAGGACAGCCTGTTGAAGGTGTGTGTGGGCTAAGGACAAACCTTTTTACTGCACTCACCCCACTGACCCTACTCCGGCCAAAAGGCAGGTCCCCCTCGGAGGCTGGAGAAGGATGACCCCAGGACAAGGGGCACAGTCAGTCACCAGCCTCTCCTAGGAACATGCTTACCCACAAGTGTGCGTTTCTGTGCTTGATCCCCAAGATGTGTTGCATGTGTACACGGTAACCATCGAAGAGTGCCTTACCGCCAGCGTCGGCCTGGAGTGGGCTTGTATTTGGAAAATGTGAAATCAGTCTCTTTTGTTCAGAAAATGCAGCGGAAATTATTATGCTCACTTGGAAAGTACTCTATTGATGCAAATGTGCGCTGTACTTATGTAGTAAATAATTCATTTATTTTCCAGTGCAATCAAGATGCAATCATCTCCCAAGTATCTTACTGTCTTCTTTGGAGCACCAAATGCATTTCCCACTCCATTCAGAATGTCAGTTAAAAACCTAGAAGAACTTTCAACCACTGCTTGGTTGTTTCAATTATCTTAGTATCCCATCTCCTCTTGCTTGGCGATCAGCAGAATTGTCATGAATGTGTGGGCAGGGGTGAAAGTAAACATCTACCATCGGTGGTAGATAGAGTCATGACCCCCTGCCAAAAGTGCCCACGTCTGAATGCCTCAAACCTTTGAATAGGTTGTTACCTTACATGGAGAAAACTACTTTGCAGCTGTGATCAAATCTAGGATCTCCAGATGGAGAGATTATCCCAGGTGGGCCCAAGGGAATCACAATCCTATCTAATAATGAGGTAATATGCAAATTGACCATCACGCCATCACAAGCTGGCCACCGGAGTCCCCTCAGCCCCACCAGGGGCCTCAGGTCCTCCTGCAACCCCCACTGACTGAGGCTCAGGCAAGCAGGGCCGGCCGAGGTGCAGGCAAGCCTCGGATAGTGGTTGCTCAGCCACCCGGGGCCGGCCCAAGGCACAAGTAACCAGGGCTGGCCAAGGCTTGTGCTGCCGGCAGTGGCAGCAGCAGAGGTGTGATGAGGGTGTTGCCGTCCCCTGATCGCCAGGTCGCCTCCCGCCCCTGAGGGCTCCCAGACTGTGAGGGAGGTCAGGCCGGGCTGAGGGACCACCCCCCTCCAGTATATGAATTTTCATGCACCGGGCCTCTAGTTTTCTTATAAGAGAAAGCCAGGAGTGTCAGAGTCAGAGATCTGACCTCGGAGGCTGAGGTCAAAGTGACAGCAGATGGGGCCACAAGCCAATGACTGCAGGCAGCCTCTGGGAGCTGGTGAAGACCAGGACACTGGCTCCCCTGATGTCACCTGAAGGAACACCACCCAGCAAACCATCAGAGACTTCTGACTCCAGAACACAATCCATCAGTTGTTTTAAGGCATTGGGTTTGTGGTCGTTTGTTATAGCAGCAACAGCAAACTCATACATGATCCATATGGAAAGTCACTGACCCTTCACCAGATTATGCCACTGACCCTGAGTCAAGTCTACAGAACGTGACTGGGGAGCTGTCCCCACTAGCGGAAAGGCAGTGGGGACCATCGTCTGACCAGCCATAGCCACTTACAAGGAAGCTTTCTGGAGCTGGATGCATGGAATGTGAATTAACATCTAGGACTCTGGTCTCGCCATGTTCTAATCAACTAGCAATATACAGCCAATGGTTTCCGTAGAGGGTCAGGTAGTGCATATCTTTGGTATTGTGGGTCATACGGTCTCTGGTGACCTAATGCTTCACAGACAACATGAAGATAAATGTGCGGGCTGGCTGGGTGCCCACGGAACTGGCTTTATGAGAAAGGTGGTGGGCAGGTTTGGCCAGAGGCTCACCCCCAAACTAGGCATTGACACCGATCAGTAGTAACAGACGAGGTTAAATAATTCTCCTCCTTCACAAGAGCTTGGTCTCTGGGGAGAATCGTATGGAGCTCATGGATGGAACCACACACCCCCCCCTCTCCATCTAAGCCAGGAAGAAACTTGGAACCCATGCCCAAGGGCCAGGAGAGTTTGAGAGACTAGCACCGGAGGTTAGCACGTGGGATTGAAGATGCACTGGCCACCGGGTCTGGCGAGGGATTCGAGGGAGTCTTCATGTGCATGCATTTCAGGATCTTATGGGATAAAATGCATTCCTTCCAGCCCCTTCCCACTGCAGGTCATCCCAGGTTATCTCTGACCCAAGTGTCCTCGGCCTAAATGATCCTTCACTCTCGGGGTGGCTGCGGCAAAGGGTGATTCCAGCTCACCGATGCGGCTCGCGGCCAGGAAGGGGAGGCTGGCACACGAAGGGGAACGGGGCAGGATCGAGGGTGTACACTGAGGCAGAGGTCGGTTCTACATAGAAGAAAACTAACATGTGTGTCTGAACACATCTCCCTAGACTCCTGCGACACAAATGAGAAACGTAAGAGCGGGCAGAGCAAGTGGAGGGTGAGGACGGGGGGGACAGCAGGCCTCAGACCCTGAGAGAGGCCAGCCTGGAGACCCAGCTCCCCGCTCCCCACCCCCAGCCCTGCACTCCTCCCTCTCCTCCAGGGTCTCAGGTGCCCTCCCCTCCCCACCATGAAGAGCTGGTGGACTTTGCACAGGGAGCCCTGACTCCCACAGGGAACCCCGCCCAGTGGTACTGACATGCCGACAAGCGGAAAACCCCTTAAAAGCAAGAGGAGGAGACACTCTGAGAGAATCTCACTTTGTAAAGAGGGAAGCTAAAGCTGGGGGCAGAGGGGGCCTTGCAAGACTGGCCGCCGCCCCACCTGCCCGCCTGCCCTGCAGTGGCGCGGGCACCGCACTCCATGCCCAGCTCCTCCCTCTTCCTCCCGGCGCACACCTGGATAAACCCATCAAGCGGATAACGGCGGCATGTTCCTCACATGTCTGACTGTGAGGAGTAAATGACCTTGTCCGGCCAAGTAATTCGCACAGTAACTACCGCAGGGGACACAGACGGTGCGTGTTAGCAGCAAACATCACCTGTGCACACAGGCACGCTTCCACCGCCCCTTGACAGCGAGACTCACGGCGGGTTCCCTCTGAGCCTCGTGGACACGAGGGGCTCCCTGAAGGCTGACTGACTCGCTATAGTGATGAAAACGAAAATGTGGACCCCAACACCTCTCCCTGGGCGCCTGCACCCTCAGGGGAGCCCGGCCACCCGCTCCGGGAGGTCGTCTCCGTGTGCCTGTCCCCCTGCACACCGCACCACGCCCTTGTCACCATCCGCTGAAAACCTTGCTTGAGTCTTTCTCATCCCAAGAGAGCGCTTCCTGAGAGCAGCGACCATGGACTTTATCGCCACATTTAATCCCCACTTCCCCCTAATTTCTGAGACGATGTTGGTACATAGGAGATACTCAATAACTATTTTTGAATGAACAGAAAGAATAGTGTTGCTGTCATTCAATGAAGTCTTACATTTTACAAAGTGGTATTTTTAAAATATATTTTTATTGATTTCAGAGAGGAAGGGAGAGGGGAGAGAGAGAAAAACATCAATGATGAGAGAGGATCATGGATCGGCTGCCTCCTGCACGCCCCACACTGGGGATCAAGCCCTCAACCCGAGCATGTGCCCTGACTGGGAGTTGAACCGTGACCTCCTGGTTCATAGGTCGATGCTCAACCACTGAGCCACACCAGCCGGGCCAAAGTACTCTTTTAATCCTCATGGCTAATGGTGCTTTCATTAACCCCATTTCACACACACACACACACACATACACACACACACACACACACACACACACACACACACACCAAGGCTCAGAAAGGGAACCTGTCCTGCGTTCGCAGACACGGGATGCAAACCCGGGCCTGGCTGGCTCAGAACCACGGGATGCAAACCCCTCTGTGAGTAGCCAGGCCCAGGCTCGGGCAGCGAGAATGACAGGGAGGGGCAGCGTCATCTACAGATTCCTCAGGGGCGCTGTCCTCTCCATCCCCGCTGTGCTTTATTACATGTAGATGTGATGGGCACGTCAGGGTACATCTTAGTGCTGGGGGGCTCCGAGCAAAGCAGAGAGGTCAGCACATTACAGCCGCCCCGTTTTGAGCCGCGCTGGTGACAAAGGGGGGAATCGATACGGAAAGCGGTGCATTAGGAGGGCGTCGGGCTAATGGGAGCTCAGAACGTCTTCAGCAGAAACCAGACGGAACTGGATCCACATTATGCCTTTCCGCTGTGTCATTCTTCAAAACCCACGTGACCAGATGCAGGGGGTCTGATGTACGGGCTAGGGTGAGAAAAGAGGCTGAACCCGTTTCTTGTGAATGTGAGTTTGTGCCCCGTTGGACCAGCAGCCTTTGCGCCGTGGCAGAGCCCACCTGCCCCCTACGCCCCGGAGGAAATCGCTCTCAGCCTGGGGAGCAGCCCTGGAGCCAGGCAGGGACTGGAGGGGGCTGGCACCCCGGGAAGGCCGGTCATCAGGGGCTTTGACATGGCCGGGGGCCATCACGTCCTCTGCGCCATCAGACACTCGTTTCATTCTCACTGACTGACGATGCCTCTCTAGCATACATACGGAGTGGCGTGTGTGACGGGAGTGCAGTGTGTGTGTGTGTGTGTGTGTGTGTGTGTGTATGAGAGAGAGAGAGAGAGAGAGAGAGAGAGAGAGAGAGAGAGAGAGAGAGATTGGGTGTATGTGTACAGTGTGGTGTATGTGATTGTTTTGGGGTTTTGTTGTTTTTATTGATGTCAGAGAGGAAGGGAGAGGGAGAGAGAGAAACATCAATGAGGAGAGAGAATCATGGATCAGCTGCCTTCTGCATGACCCCTACTGGGGATTGAGCCTGCAACCCAGGCATGTGCCCTGACTGGGAATCAAACCGTGACCTGGTTCATGGGTCAATGCTCAACCACTGAGCCCCACTATCTGGGCAAATAAAAAATTTTAAAAATCCTATATAATAAAGAGGTAATTTGCAAATTGACTGTCGAAATGGCACAAGATGGTGGCGCCCACAGCAGGGGGGTGGGTGGGCCTGCTCCGCACATCTGCTTCCGTAGTCCCCCAGTCCCTTCAGCCCCCCAGCTGCCCAGGGCCGACCTGAGGTGCAGGCAAGCCTCAGATGGTGGCTGCCCAGCCACCCAGGGCCATCCGAGGCTCAAGTAACCAGGGCCAGCCAAGGCTTGCGCTGCTGGCAGTGGCAGCAGCAGAGGTGTGATGGGGCCATCGCCTTCCCCTGATCGCCTGGGTTGCCTCCCGCCCCTGAGGGCTCCCGGAATGTGAGAGGGGGCAGGCCGGGCTGAGGGACGCCCCCCCCCCATCCAGTGCATGAATTTTCATGCATTGGGCCTCTAGTATAATAATAACTGGGGCAATGCCCGTTGCTAAAGGATCTCTTAAATAAAAAAGAATAGAACTGCTAGTTGAAGGACGAGCTGTAAGTCTGTAGCTAATGACCCAGAAAGAGACCCAATAGGCAATATTAAGGTAAAAGATCACATTGTAAAATGAAAAGCACTCTATTTTTTTGTTTGCTTGTTTCAGAAAAAATAAAATTGTGTTCATCTTTATAGAAAAGACTTGGAATGATTTCTTAACGATTCATAACGGGATGTGAACGATGGGTGACGCCTGGGCGGTTCGGACACTGGAGAGACTTTCTCCTTCTACTTGGTGCGGAATTATTTTTCCCCAAAGCGCATACATCCTTCCTGCGGGTGGAGGAGAGGGCCACAGGCTGTTGCCCTTTAGGAGGGAAGGAGGGAAGGAGGGAAGGAGGGAAGGAGGGAAGGAGGGAAGGAGGGAAAGGAGGAAAGGAGGGAAGGAGGGAGG
Source organism: Eptesicus fuscus (assembly GCF_027574615.1). Taxonomy (NCBI): domain Eukaryota; kingdom Metazoa; phylum Chordata; class Mammalia; order Chiroptera; family Vespertilionidae; genus Eptesicus; species Eptesicus fuscus. The sequence goes on along the minus strand of NC_072494.1, from coordinate 3,224,966 downwards.
CTCCCTAACCCATATGGGAGAGCAGTCTGGGTTCATTTCTCTCCATTCCCATCGGAGGCCACGCCCCACCAGGCTCCAGGAAAATCCCAAAGCTGGACCCCCCAGGTTTCTAACTCCGTGTCCCTGCTGAGTCACAGCCTGGCTCCCCGAGCCCCTGCACTGCAGCCATTTCATAGAAGGAGCAGGAAACGGTCCCCCCAGAGCCCAGCCAGTGCAGCTGCCCTCGGAGGGGGGGCGGAGGGGGGGCTGCCCATGGGGCGGGGGGGGGGGAATCTGGGGGGGGGCGGCTCCTGCTGCCTCAGGCCTTGTGGACGCTTCATTTGCTCCCAGGCCCAAAGGAAAGCGGGGCTGAATGCGCTCTTACAAGCTCGCTGAGCGCCCCGGGACTGCGCGCCACCCGCATACAAACGCATAGCCCATCTCTCTACGCTGCAGTAATGCTCGCCTGCCAAGTGCGCGGCGGGTAATGGAGCCGGCGGCACCCCCATCCTGCAACAGGGCAGCTGCGCCCAGGGGCTCGGGCTGAAATATTGCCCTTCCCCCGCACAGCGGGCTCCCCTTCCCAGCCCGCACTCACCCCTCCTCTGAGCGAGCGAGGAGGCGGCCACTGGGTACCGCGTCCGTCCCACGCTCACTATGAAGGTGATGTTTGCCTGTCCGCCTAACCATTTCCTAAGTGGCTTATTTTTTTCTTTTCATTTTATGGCTCTTTCATCACTATGATTTCCTAAAACAGTTCCTCTCTCTGCCCTCTCTCCTGTGCCGCCACCCCTATTTCTTCATGAGCCATAAATGAAACCCCCAGTCCATGAGACTCGGTCCATGTAAAATCATTCTGGGGAGAAAAGGCTTTAGGAAACCAAGGGATGAGACGGGCCCCGTGTTTTGCAAATTTCTCATTTTGAACACAGCTTCTGTTCTAAATGGATACATTAACATCTTTCTTTTCCGTGACATCATCATATAATATAAAAACTAAAGCAAAGGGAAGAAATATCTTGGGACAGTTTGCAAACGAATGGCAGTTGAGTCAGGAGCCCCGATTCTGTTACAGATGAGGCATATTCACAGCCAAACCAAAGAATTGTTTTCTTGATCCCGAGACTGTCCCTGTTCCCGGCGCTAACTTCTCTGAGGCCATCCGTGGCCAGTCTTCCTGGGACGCAGCTTCCTCTTCTGGCTCACACCAGCCTTTCGTCGCTGTTGTTAACCCTCCTCTGGGGATATTTTCCCACTGGTTTTTTAGAGAGTGGAAGGGAGAGGGAGAGAGAGAGAAACATCGATGTGGGAGACTGGTCGCCTCCCACATGCACCGTGACGGGGGCCGGGGATGGAACCTGCAATCCAGGTCCCTGCCCGTGACCCCCGTGACCCTTCAGTGTGCAAGCTGACACTCTAACCACTTAGCGACACCAACCGGGGCCATACCGGCCTTCTTGTCATCTTCCTGGCACCAACACTTGGTCAGCGACCTGAAGGAGGACACGAGGCGGCGCGGAAGCAGGGGTCAGTGACCGTGACCTCACGCACAGAGCCTGGCGGAGTGGGCCCTGAGTCATCCTCCCCAGCGCGGAGAGGACGCGAGGGCCCGCAGGTGGGCGGAGGCAAGGACCAGACCGAACGGCCACAGGTGGGATGGTCGTCACTGAGGCCCGGCCCTGCGACCTTGCTGCCGAGTGACCTTGACTGCTGGGCAGCCTTGCAGGCGGCGGGCAGCAGCCTCAGCCCCAGCCTCCCTCAGGTGCGTGGAGTCTTGTTGCAAAGGAGTCCGATGCTCCAGAGGTGCGGCTGGGTCTTCCTTTATCTCTACGAGGAAGCCGCACGCCGCACACGGCCAGACCCTCCGTCCTCTGGTGGGAATCTGACGGTCCTCGCTCTGTCACCACAGATACAGACACACACACCTGGGAAGCCCTCGCGGCCCACCGGGCACGGACCTCCAGTTTTCTCTTCCTCCACCCCCGGGGACAGCAGGAGAAAACCCTGCAGTGGCGCCAGGAAAGTGCCCGTTGGTGTTCCCTGAGCAGCTGTGGGCGGCAAGGGTCACCGTAAGGGGCAGGCTGGTTCTGTCCCGGAGCCTGCACCTGTGGGGACGGGGACGGGGACGGGGACGGGGTGGGAAGGGGGGTCAAAAGCGCTTGTGTCCATGAACACGGGGGTACATGTATCTTTACGAAAAAGCATTTCCAAATTTTTCGGATAGATAACACACAACAGCGTACTGTATTCTGAAGTTGTACACCTGACATTTAGATAATGTTATTAACCAGTGTTACCCTAATCAGTTTAATAATAATTTTTATCAAAAATCTCGTTTCTGGAGAGTGCTTGCCGACAGGTCCGGGACTGAGGGGGCCATGCAGGGGCCATCAGCGCCCCCCCCCCACTGCCCACGCACCGGGGCCTCCCCAAGGCTTCCTGGCACGCTGCTGACCTGTGGCTGAAACCCCCCACCACGGAGTATTTCACTGGTCTCCAAAGGCTCAAAAATAATGATGTGTGGAGAATAACGATACACCATTTATTTTATTCCTCTTTCTCCAACAGAGAACAAAAAAAGAGAGTTATTTAAAGGCAAAGATAACAAAAAGGCACTTTAATACAATTACACTTTCAGAGGACTTGCCAAGAAAATATGTCCAGCTGCCCAGTCAGCAGTTTCGCAAAGGCAGCCTCGGGAGGGAGGGGATTAATGGAGAAGAAATGACCGGGGGCCTGTAACTATAGTCTGCAGGGCAGCAGGCGGTCCGTGCGCATTATGACTTTTTTATTCATTACTTGCCTCGGAGACATCGACCCCCCCCCCCCCAAATCTAACCAGCGGACCAACAGCAGCCCAGTGGGACGGCCTTATGAGTACAAATCTGGGCACTAGTAACAGCGGCTGGCCTGCTGGGCCCCGTCTCATCATCTCCCTAAAGCAAGCATTGTCCTCTGGGATCGGAGGAGAGGGGATCTGAATCCTCAGGAGACAGAAGACCTTCCCAAGGGCACAGGAGGGGCCGGTGGAGAAGGATGTCCCCAGCCCTCCCTGCTCACTCCCCCTCATCCCTCACCTCCAAGCCCACCCCAGCTCTCCTCTCCGTCCCTTACTTCTTCCTGACCCCACGCCCCTCCCCCCCAAACAGGCCCTCCTTCCCACCCAGATAGTGGACATCTCAGGCCAGGCCTGAGCAATGGGCTTCGTGGAACTCCTGGGTTTTCCTTCAAGATGTTCATCTCAGAAGCTAGAAGACTTGTGCCTGGGGGAGACTTGGTGATTCTCTCTTTCCCTCTCCCTTCCTCTCTCTAAAAAATCAATAAAAATATATTTTTAAAAAAAGAAGAAAGAGCCCTCACCAGTTTGGCTCAGTGGATAGAGCATCAGCCTGTGGACTAAAGGGTCCCGGGTTTGATTCTGGTCAAAGGCACATGCCCGGGTTGCAGGCTTGATCCCCAGTAGGGGGCGTGCAGGAGGCAGCTGATCCATAATTCTCTCTCATCGTTGATGTTTCTATCTTCCTCTCCCTCCCCCTTCCACTCTGACATCAATAAAAATATTTTTAAAGAAAGAAAGAAAGCAACTGATGAACTCTCCGGAACCGTGTCGCTCGGCTGATCAAGAGTAGGAAGGGGATGGAATTGGGTCTCTCCTTGAGAAACTGTTTTTGCTGTCGGGTCATATTTTTAAAAGGAAACTGTGGGCGTCGAGATGAAGAGGAAGAGAAGCTGCGAGGTGGGGCGCTCTCCTCCCCGAGTCCGCGGTGGCAGCCTGTTGTTCAGACGCTGATGTGGGAGAGAGGAGACGTGGGAATGAAGACGCCTTCCCCAGAAATAGGCGCAGCAGGGTGTGCCTTCCCTGGGGGGACTTGGGGTCGTGTGCACCTCCCCCCGCGTGCCCGCAGCTAGCTTCGCCCGAGGGTGGTCCAAGCCACGGGGCTCCATCATTGGAAAGTCCGACTCTGTTGTCTTGGAAACAGAATGGCTCCCCCTGCGGTGGCGCGGATCAATGGCACAGCAATCAAATTGCAAATCGTGCTGTGCGGGCTGGGCACCTGGCAGTGTTTTGGACACGAGGGTAGTTAGCATTCAAGGCAGGTTTCCTATCCCAGCCAGCCAGAGACTCAGCCCACACAAAGGATGGAGGTCTTCTGTGTTTGAAACAACACAATTTTCTACCTCCTCGGCCCCGTCCCCAAACCGCAGCTGCTGTCAACGCGGCTGCGGGTCTAATTGGTTCCCGTGCCGCCAGCAAGGCTGCTTCTTCTAATCTGGGAACTGAGGTCTGAGTACAAATACCGCATTTTTGTTTGTTTGTTTTGTTAATCCTCACCTGAGGATACTGTTTCCATTGCTTTTCAGAGAGAATAGAAGGGAGGGGGTGAGGGGGAAAGAAACAGAGGAGAGAGAAAGAGGAGAGAGAGGAGAGAGGAGAGAGGAGAGAGAGGAGAGAGGAGAGAGAAGAGGGGAGAGGGGAGAGGGGAGAGAGGAGAGGAGAGAGGAGAGGGGAGAGGGGAGAGGAGAGAGGGGAGAGGGGAGAGGGGAGAGGGGAGAGGGGAGAGGAGAGAGAGGAGAGAGGAGAGAGGAGAGGGAGAGGAACATCGATGTGAGAGAGGCACATGGACTGGTTGCCTCCCACACAGGCCCTGACTGGGGCTGGGGCTGGGGCTGGAACAGCCCAGGTGTGTGCCATTGACAGGGAATGAACCTGAGACCCTCCAGTGTGGCCCGCACTCGCTCAGCTGAGTAACCGGGACTAGGAACTTGGGCTCTTCTAGCAAAACGCCTGCACTACTCGCCCCAGGAAATCCTTGCCAAGGAAGATAGCAGTATAAAGACCGGAAGACGTTGGCCCATCGAGCCGAGAGTATGAGAACCCGAATCTGCCCGATTCCGGTCACATCCCGCTCTCAGGCGCCCTCCAAACCCTACCAGTTCCTGCCCCCCTCTTCTGAGACCCAGACACTCCCAGGGGGTGCCCTCCCCACTCAGGAAGGAGTCACCTGGGCTTGGTTTGAGGAACAGGTTCCTCTAGCCGTCTCCGGGTCGCTGGGTCAACTCTGGGTGCCCTTGCTGCCGGGCGGGGCCCCGGGGAGCCGGGTCGCTGTCCCGTCTGCAGGTCCCAGAGGAGAGCAAGGACGTTCCCACGCGTCTTCCCCCGAGTCCCGTGCGGTAATTCCCACGGCCTGCTCCGCCCAGGGCGCGGGCGTGTTTTGCATTCATTGGACACGTGCGAGTGGGTGTGTGGCATGATGAATGGCACCGCGGCGGCCAGCGGCAGAGAGGCCAGGGTGGCGTCGCGCCACTTACCGTGCTGTCAAACCCGCGTCCTCTCCGTGCGATGGCTTCATCCCGCCCTCACAGGGGGCCACGCGGGAAGAGCGGCTGCCAATTGAGACCTCACGCTGGCTGCCGGGTCCTGATGAAGCACTCATTGGCCTCCCAACGCTGCCTTCCCAACCTGACTCGGCAGACAGACCCCCCGCGGCGCGCTCGCCATCGCTCCCCAGTCACAGGAGGTGTTTGTTTGTGGCTGTTAAACCTTCTCCCGAGGATATTTCTCCATTGCCTTTCGGTGGGCGTGGAAGGAAGGGAGGGAGGGAGACGCAGAGAGAAGCATCGATGAGGAGAGGGTGAGGGCAAGTGGAAGGGGTCCTTAGTATCGACAAGTCACTCACGCCCCAAGGACTGGCCAGCTCGGGGCATGCACACTGCAGAACGTACAACGCGTAGGTCTTACATCTTGACTTTTTTTTTTTTTAAATCGCGGCATGGAGGAGGCACAGAGCCCCGCTGTGGACGTCCGGACCTCCGAAGCCCCTCTTTCCCGTCTGCTGCTCCGGGTTCGATTCCAATCAGGGCACAGGCCCGGGTGGCGGGCTCCATCCCCAGTGTGGGGCGTGCAGGAGGCAGCTGATCCATGATTCTCTCTCATCATTGATGCTTCTATCTCTCTCCCTCTCCCTTCCTCTCTGAAATCAACAAAAACAAATTTAAAGGGCAGGCCTCTTGTTGGTTGGTTGCCGGTTTCTCCTTGTGAACGGCCTCATTAAGTGCAGGAAGCGGACCAGCAGTTCTAACAGGAAGTCGGGAAACGAGGCCGCAGAGAGCCTTCGGGAACACGGCAGTTCCAACGAGATGCCCGCCAGTGGCCGGTCCCTCTCCGTCCGGCCGGGCAGCGATTCCGGCTGCGTGGATGTGACCCGCGTGGCAAACACTGAGCGGACTCGGGGACGGAGGGCCGGCCGGGGAAAGACATCAGATGGGGTGGCCCTGGCGTGGGCACCCCGCCAGGCTGGTCACCGCCTCGCTCGTTTATCCCCCATGCTGCCGTCCACACAGGCAGCTTTTCAGAGATGACATAAAAAAAAGCCATCTGTTGTCATAGAAACAATAGCGCTGTGTGCCCCCTGGTGGGAGCGGATAGGAGGCTCACGGTGAGCCCCTGAATTTCTGGCAGACAAGCCACCCGGCCCCCTGGAGTGTGCTGTCGCTTGTCTGCCTGGGACAGAAGGCCACTGAAGTGCGACCTGGGTGTGAGGACACTGAGAAAGAAAGACGCCACTCAACCCCAGGTCCCCGCCCCCCCGCCCCCCACCGGGAGGGCTGAGCGGCCGCTGCAACCCTGGGCCCCGCACCAGGGAGCAAGGCTCGAGCCCCAGCCCGAGGGCTCCGGGACATCAGACAACGCTGGAATCATCTGGGGGACTCCATCAAGCTGGCGTTACGGTCAGCACCAGGAAAGGCAAGTCCCCAGGGTGAGACCAGGGATGGCGAGGACCGGCCGTGAGTGAGGCCAGGTGGCCGTGCTGCCCCTCCATGTGTGGCCTCGCGGAGACGGCTTCCCCCGTGAACCAGCACGCGTCCGTGGCCCAGCCTCCGCGAGGCCCGACGCCGGCAGCCCAGCCTGCCCAGCCCAGAGGGCATCCACCGGACAGGGGCACGCCACCTGGTGGGTATTGAGCTCATGTGACAACGCAGGCCTGGGGCCTCCTGGCAGCAGAGCTTCTAGAAGCCCCTCCCCCCCCCCCCATGCTGCTGTGAGTACTGAGGGGATCAGAGGAGCAGGGCAGGGCGGACCGCAGGGCTTGGTGGCAAACAGCTGGGTGGTGGGTCTGTCACCTGTCACCAGGCTAGGGTCAGGGCCCAGCAACGGCCAGAAGACGCCGGAGCGCTGGGGAAAGGTCACGAGGCCCGCCTGAGCGGGAGCAGGAGGTCGGAGGGTCCCCACGAGCAAGGCCCGGGAACTGCCACGGGCTGGCACCGTCCAGACTCCCGGAGCAGCCGGAGAGGCCCCGGGAAGCGCTCCGCGTGCTCCTGCGGGGACCAGGACCGATCGCCCGGCAGGGGAGCTGGATGAGGGTCGCCTCATGAGATGGAAAACCAAGCAGAGCCCGGCAGAGGCCCAGGTGGGCAGCCGGGCAGCGGGGCGGTGTGGCCGTCAGGGACCGGGCGCCTTGGGGCTGTCCTCTGCCCCTCTCCCTGAGGCCTGGCCGCCCGGCCACAGGGGCTGCTACAGCGGCAGCATCCCTAGCACATGCCGGGCAGGATGGAGGAGGGAGAGGACACTCCCCTCCTGCAGAGGCTTGCGGAGCCCGTCTTCTCTCTTCCCCGGGAACCCGGAGATGCCACGCCTGGGCTGGTCATGGGTCTGCAGGGAGAGGAGCAGGGAGAGGAGGAAGGAGAGGAGGAGGGAGAGGAGCAGGGAGAGGAGGAGGGAGAGGAGGAGGGAGAGGAGGAGGGAGAGGAGGAGGGAGAGGAGCAGGGAGAGGAGGAGGGAGAGGAGCAGGGAGAGGAGCAGGGAGAGGAGCAGGGAGAGGAGGAGGGAGAGGAGCAGGGAGAGGAGCAGGGAGAGGAGGAGGGAGAGGAGGAGGGAGAGGAGCAGGGAGAGGAGGAAGGAGAGGAGCAGGGAGAGGAGCAGGGAGAGGAGGAAGGAGAGGAGCAGGGAGAGGAGCAGGGAGAGGAGGAGGGAGAGGAGGAGGGAGAGGAGCAGGGAGAGGAGGAAGGAGAGGAGCAGGGAGAGGAGCAGGGAGAGGAGGAGGGAGAGGAGCAGGGAGAGGAGGAAGGAGAGGAGCAGGGAGAGGAGCAGGGAGAGGAGGAGGGAGAGGAGGAGGGAGAGGAGCAGGGAGAGGAGGAAGGAGAGGAGCAGGGAGAGGAGGAAGGAGAGGAGGAGGGAGAGGAGCAGGGAGAGGAGGAGGGAGAGGAGGAGGGAGAGGAGCAGGGAGAGGAGCAGGGAGAGGAGGAGGGAGAGGAGCAGGGAGAGGAGCAGGGAGAGGAGGAGGGAGAGGAGCAGGGAGAGGAGGAGGGAGAGGAGGAGGGAGAGGAGGAAGGAGAGGAGCAGGGAGAGGAGGAAGGAGAGGAGCAGGGAGAGGAGCAGGGAGAGGAGGAGGGAGAGGAGCAGGGAGAGGAGGAGGGAGAGGAGGAGGGAGAGGAGGAGGGAGAGGAGGAGGGAGAGGAGGAGGGAGAGGAGCAGGGAGAGGAGCAGGGAGAGGAGGAGGGAGAGGAGCAGGGAGAGGAGGAAGGAGAGGAGCAGGGAGAGGAGCAGGGAGAGGAGGAGGGAGAGGAGGAGGGAGAGGAGCAGGGAGAGGAGGAAGGAGAGGAGCAGGGAGAGGAGCAGGGAGAGGAGGAGGGAGAGGAGGAGGGAGAGGAGCAGGGAGAGGAGGAAGGAGAGGAGCAGGGAGAGGAGCAGGGAGAGGAGGAAGGAGAGGAGCAGGGAGAGGAGGAAGGAGAGGAGGAGAGAGAGGAGCAGGGAGAGGAGGAGGGAGAGGAGCAGGGGGAGGAGCAGGGAGAGGAGGAGGGGGAGGAGGAGAGGGAGGAGGAGGGAGAGGAGGGAGAGGAGCAGGGAGAGGAGGAAGGAGAGGAGCAGGGAGAGGAGCAGGGAGAGGAGGAAGGAGAGGAGCAGGGAGAGGAGCAGGGAGAGGAGGAAGGAGAGGAGCAGGGAGAGGAGCAGGGAGAGGAGGAAGGAGAGGAGCAGGGAGAGGAGGAAGGAGAGGAGCAGGGAGAGGAGGAAGGAGAGGAGGAGAGAGAGGAGCAGGGAGAGGAGGAGGGAGAGGAGCAGGGAGAGGAGGAGGGAGAGGAGGAGGGAGAGGAGCAGGGAGAGGAGGAGGGAGAGGAGGAGGGAGAGGAGCAGGGAGAGGAGCAGGGAGAGGAGGAGGGAGAGGGGAGGGAGAGGAGGAGGGGGAGGAGGAGGGAGAGGAGGAGGGAGAGGAGGAGGGAGAGGAGGAGGGAGAGGAGCAGGGAGAGGAGGAGGGAGAGGAGGAGGGAGAGGAGCAGGGAGAGGAGGAGGGAGAGGAGGAGGGAGAGGAGGAGGGAGAGGAGCAGGGAGAGGAGGAGGGAGAGGAGGAGGGAGAGGAGGAGGGGGAGGAGGAGGGAGAGGAGGAGGGAGAGGAGCAGGGAGAGGAGGAGGGAGAGGGGAGAGAGAGGAGGAGGGAGAGGAGCAGGGAGAGGAGCAGGGAGAGGAGAGGAAGAGGAGGAGGGAGAGGAGCAGGGAGAGGAGGAGGGAGAGGAGCAGGGAGAGGAGGAGGGAGAGGAGCAGGGAGAGGAGGAGGGGGAGGAGCAGGGAGAGGAGGAGGGGGAGGAGCAGGGAGAGGAGGAGGGAGAGGAGGAGGGAGAAGAGGGGGAGGAGGAGGGAGCAGAAGAGGGGGAAGAAGGGAGATTAGAGGGGGAGGAGGAGGGAGAGGAGGAGGGAGAGGTGGAGGGAGAGGAGGAGGGAGAGGAGGAGGGGGAGGAGGAGGGAGAGGAGCAGGGAGATTGGAGGGAGAGGAGCAGGGAGAGGAGGAGGGGGAGGAGGAGGGAGAGGAGGAGGGAGAGGAGGAGGGAGAGGAGGAGGGAGAGGAGAGGGAGAGAGGAGGAGGGAGAGGAGGAGGGAGAGGAGGAGGGGGAGGAGGAGGGAGCAGACCGTCCAGGCTGCCCAGGGGCATGGGCAGTCGGGAGAAGGCATGGGAACCTCTGCTGAGGGCTGCACAGCACAAGCCACCTGGGTCCTGACTCCTGAGAGCAGGTTTAACCGCTGGACGATTCATGAGGGGCCGTACCCAGAGGTGTCGCCTGGGGAAAGATAAAGAGCACAGGCCCTGGGTTGTAAGTATTTCTTGAGCTCCTACTGAGTTTGGTCAAAGAGAGGATCTGCGTCAGGGACTGGCAAAAACCAAAAACCAAATTTTTTAAAAGCTCAGGTCCAGCATAGCACAAACCAGGCCCCGCTGTGGCGTAGGGTGCGTCTTCCCCTTCTCTCTCTTACTCCCGGGTCAAGGCAGCCCTCCCTTCAATACACCCCCTGGACAGCCTGGCCAGGAGCAAACACCCTCTGGTGCCTTGCGCTGAGTGTGGAAAACACCAGGGAAGTGACCCCGCCCTTCCTCTTCCTCCCCTTCCCTCCTCCCTCCCGGGGAGCGGGGGGGAGGGGCGGGGGGGGTTTTCCATCTGAATGAGCTGTTTGGAATAGATACACGCGTAGCTCGGCGTCCACTGAGCCACGGTGCCCAGGGATGTGCTTACAGTTCTAAAACATGCCTCGTACATGTACAGGCATTTGTCTCCCAGCACAGGCCCCTGCCCACGCCCCTTCCCTGAGCCCCCAAAGCGGGAGACGCCTGGAACACTTGAAAACTCGTGAAGAAGGCCACGGGGGAGCTGAAACCAGGGTCCCTATGGCTCTGGTTAAATTTTGCTTTAAATCCTAGCTCTAGAACCATCCCTATCCACCCACCATCTCTCTGCCCCCACGCCCCAGAGGCCTGGCCTCTGTCCTGGATAACCAGCCACCCCGAGGCCGCAGAGACTGCCGCCCGGACCTGAGGGTCACAGTCTGACGACTGGCCGGCTCACGGGGACACCTTGACCTAAATACGTCTGTCTCAGTCCTGAGCCCTAAGGGGAATGACCCCTGGCCACTTGCCCATGAGACCAGGCAGAGGGCGGGGAGCAGACCTCAGAGCCGACCCCTCCCCCCAACACGGTGTCCTGTGACTTGGCCCCTTACAACCTGTAACCTCGACACGGTCACAGAGCAGGGTTTTCAGCGTCAGCTCCGGCCTCCGTATCGGCCAATTCAGCATCACGCTGTTGCCTTTCTCAGTCTAGGCAGACTCCGGCGCGTGCATTGCTTTGGGTCAGTGGGCGCAGGCAGACCGACTCAGAACAACATTGGGGTCCCCGTGACCGAACCTTAAGTGCCTGTTACTAAGCGAAGGAAGCCGGTCTGGAAAGGCCACCCGGCAGGACTCCAGCTCTGGGACCTTCTGCAAAAGGCAAGGCTGTTGGGGCAGTAAAGAGGGCGAGGCCGCCAGGGCTGGGAGGAGGGGCGTGAGCGGGCAGGGCTCCAGGGTTTTTAGGGAAATGACTGGACACGGCTCTGGGAGATGCTGTCGTGGTGGATTCGTGTCATTTATTATCCACTTGTCCAAACGCTTAGCATGTACAGCACCAACAGGGAACGCTCTGGGAAGCTATGGGTTCCGGGTGATTATGACGTAGGTTCATCCTCGATTAAAAAAAAAAAAAAGTGCCCCTCTGGGGGGAGATGCCGACAGTGCGGGAGGCTGTGCATGTGGGGGGGCAGAGGGTACCCCCGAGAAACCTCCGTGCCTTCCTCTGTTTTGCTATAAACGTAACATCGCTCTAAGAAGCACACTACGAAAGCCTCATCGTGTTGAGACTTGCTCTTCCCAGAGACGCAATCTTGTCATTGCTGCTGAGATGCAATCTGCAGAATGGGACTGCAGGGAGGTTTCCAACCCGCCCCCTGGCGCTCACTGCCACCGTCCCCTGGTCCTCAGTGACCCTCCTGGGGGGTAGACACAAGGCAGGCAAAGCCCCAAGTCCCCCTGGGCCCAACACCCCGGACTCAGGTTTGCTGATGTGATTGGGGCTCTGTGATGGAAGGCTATGCAAGGGGGACCCCAGCGAGGAAGTGGGAGGGGCGGAGGGCACTGCCGCCCTCTTCCCCCGCCCCCGGCCCCCCACCTCCACCCCCACCCCCGCACGCCCCTGCACCGGGCTGCTGAACTCTGAACGAGGAGGAACAAGAAGGCGGTGCAGCACGCAGACCTGACCCTGACTGACCCTGAGGTGTGAAAACAAACAAACAAAAAAGGCAGAACAAAGGAAAGTCGAGGCTCTCGCACATCAAAAGAAGAAATGCTGCAAAGAAAACCTTCAGCCCAAGACGCCCCGGAATCTGGGACGCGGGTGGCCGCCGCCCTCTGCAGACCCAGTGGCCTCCTCGGAGCGGCCACTCGGGGCTCAGCCCGTGGAAGTCCCTGGTCCTGGGTCTGTGACTCACTCCCCTCCCCCCGTCCACCCCCCCCCCCCCACCCGCCCTGCGCTGCGCACCCCACGGGCTCCCCGGCGCCCTCTGCCGGTGCGGCTGCGCAGCTGCAGCGAGGGGGGCTAAGGAAGGGGCCTTCTCCCCAGGTCGGTGGAGCCGTTTCCCAGACCGAGCGGCCACCACCAACTGGTTGGAACGAGATTGCTGGGTCCCACCCCGAGGTTCCGATTCAGGAGGGTCTGAGCAGAGCCCGATAGATAATGTGCATGTCTAGCGAGTTCCCACGGGATACTGGGAGGGTGCGGTCCCAGAGCCGCTGTCCCCCCTCCCTACACCCCCCCACACCACACACACACACACACACACACACACACACACACACAGACACACGCGCGCGCACCTAGGAAACCAGTGGCTTTTCCTGAGGCAGGAAGGGCGCTGAGTCAGCGGAGAAAAGTTCCCACCTGCCGGTGCCGCTGAATGAGACCTGAGTCCCCATCCCCACGCCTGGCCCATGACAGCGCGGACCCCAGCCCCCTGCCGTGACCTTGACCCGTGACATGGGGGGAAGGGGGGTGCCGACACACAGCCAGAATACTGCTGAGTGGGAAAACCCACTGCACTCTCACCCACCCGCGCCTGCTGCCTGCTCCGACCAGCACCCCTGTCTTCTGAGGTTAGGGCCCAGGAGCCCCGTGGGCGGGCGGGCGTGGGGATGCCCCCTACTGCCCATTCGTGGGTGCAGGTGCCCGCAGCCCAGCCTTTGTGGCTGCCCTTCAGCCAATCCCAGGCCCCTCGGGACGGCGCCCTGGCACCTGGGAGCCTGTGACCGGGACGCCCCTCCTCACCTGCTGAGGAGCACCTCTCCCTCCCCTCACCTTGTCTGAGGACCTGCACCCCGGAGCGCCCAGCTTGGACGTCCTTGGACTGCCCTTGGACAGCCCCTCTCCCCGGGGTGGGTAGGCCCGTAGTGGGGTGCCCACAGCCCCCGGGGGACCTCAGCCCCCCCCCCCCCGGCCATTGCGTGATCACTTCGCGGGTTCACAGGCCCTCCCACCTGATCCTTGGGGGGGAGGGGGAGGGGCCAGCACCTCCCCTCTGGCTGCCAGCTGGAAAAGTAACCACAGGAACCTGCCACGCTGGACTGGATGGATCGCCTCAGCCCGCCAGGCGCTGCTGCAGGTCGTTGTAGGCACCTGCTCTCCGCAGCCCGAGTCCAGATGCCAGCCTGCCTGCCACGTGCCCCACCGCCCTCCGCCTTAACTGCATCTCCCGAAGGTCAGCCTCAGTGTCGCCCTGAGCCCCGCCTGCACCCCGGCCATCACTTGCTCCATCGGGTCCATGGGGCTGACCTAGGACGTGTCCTGCCTGCAGCCAGAAGCTCTCAGCGCCCCCTCTCCCAGGCAGCTGGCCCGGGCGTGTTCTCGCCCCCGGGCTCTTGTGAAGGAAGGGCCTGGGAACAGAGGGGAGCCTGCGCTGGGATTCCCGACACGCTGAGCGGGTAGTGAGGCCGTCTCGGGAATTCCACGGGGGTGACGGCACACTGTGTGTGAGTTGGTCTGGGCCGCACGTAGGTAGGGGTGAAGCCACATCCGGGACCATTCCCAGGAGACCAGCACGCAGTGGGGCGTTTCCCAGTGTGAGAAACGCATCCGACCCACGCTCTGAGGGCCTGGGCCCTAACCTCAGCGCGGCACGCCGGAGAAAAGGCACGACCTTATCTGAGCAGCGATGACCCAGTCGGGGATTTCCTGGGAATGAGAGCCAGGGAGGACGTCATGCCATCATCCCCCAGCTGCATACTCACCTCCAGGAAACGCACTGCGCTGAGTCACTGTCCCTATAACAGACGGAACAGAAGAGGCCGGTGGATGCTTCTAGAAGGAGCTTTTGCCTTGTTCCCGAGAGCTGTGTGCTGGGCGCCGGCCTCGAGCCGCCTTCTGTCCTCAGGACTCCTGGAGAGAGGCTGGTGATCTGCCGCCTCCTGCGCTGGGAGCACCGACCCACGGGGGCGCCCCGGTGGCAGCTGCTCCGAGTGACCCGGAGCTCCAGGCCCGCACTCGTCGCCTGCCCACCAGTGGGGACGCCGTCTGACCTCCAGAGGACCCCCTGACGGTCGTGCTGTCAGCCCCCGGTGCCCGCGAGGTGACGGCGTGACATTCAGCACCTGGCGGAGTGAAGAGCCGCTTTTGGGCACCGGACTCCCTGTGCTCAGAATGGTGTCTTACCAGCTGTGTGGCTTTGGACAAGTTCCTTACCCTCTCTGTTCCTAATCTCATAATAACAACACCTCCTGGAGGTGGTGCTGCGGGGATGAAATGAGGCCATGCTGAGCTGAGAGTGGTGCCTGGCCCGCAGTTAACACGCACAAGGCTTTTGCTGTTCTCGTCCGTCCTGGGGCCTGACTAGCTGGCTCTTGCTCACAAGGGGAAAGGAAGGGGGAGGGCCTCCCCACCCACAAGTGAGCTCCTGAGGCAGGGATTGTTGTCGTTTTGTTCACGGCAAATAGTGGAAGCTCCATACATGTTTGTTGAATGAATGCATGACCCTTGTTTTGAGGCATATGAAGACACTCAGGATAGAAGGCCCCTCACAGCTCGCTCAGACTCCCTCCCAACCTCAGCCATCTAGTCTGTTCATTCTTTTCATTTTTTCCACCTGTGTCCAAAACACCCAGACATGATTCTCAATGAGCCCCGCCTCACATTCTCACTCTCTCAAAGCTCGGGAACGGGCGCTTGCGGCAGTCTAACCAGGAATGGCAGCTCTCTGTGGGGCAGGAGCAAATCCCGCCCCTGGGGGGGAGAGGGCAGGGTCCGGATGTGTGCAAGGGCTCGGCTTCTCTTCTTTTTTTAAATATATTTTTATTTCAGAGAGGAAGAGAGAGAGAGCAAGGAAGGGAGAGGGAGAGAGAGAGAGAGAGAGAGAGAGAGAGAAACATCAATGAGAGAGAATCTGATGGGCTGCCTCCTACACACGCCCCACTGGGGATGGAGCCCGCAACCTGGGCATGTGCCCTGCCTGAGAGTCGAACCCTGACCTCCTGGTTCCTAGATCAATGCTCAATCACTGAGCCACGCGGCCGGTATTGATTTCTCTTCTTGAATGTACCTTCCGGTTGCAGGCTTGTGCGTCACCGCCATCACTGTCCTTTTAGAGCGTGACCAGGTAGGAACCGAGCCCGGGATGCCACCCGGAGCAGTGTGAGTCCCTCCTGCCGCTTCCAGGGGTGCTCCCGCCAGTCTGGGGAGACCCGGGGGTGGGTCCCTGGAGAAGCAGTCAGGGTCCCCGGGGTGGTGCGAGACAGGACGCGGAGGTGAAACGTGCCTGAGGTGGATGGAGATGGAGAAGGAAAAGGATGTTCCTCCGAGGAGCCGTGTGTGTCCTTCCGGAGGCCTCCGCCGGGGGCCCGCCCATCCGGACTCCAGGGCTGTTTATCTCGTCCTCCGTCCGTTTCCTGAGCTCGGTCCTCGCTTCCTCGGGGAGCGTCGTCGGCCCCTGGGCCTCGGTGAGATCCGGGATGTTTTCTCTTTGGGAAGCGGCTACAAAGGGCCGAACCTGACTCCCCAACCACAGCTTTCACCCTCGGGAGGCCTGGCCTGAGACACCCCTTCCACGTGTTACAAGTTGCACACTGGGGCCATTATTAGGCGCCTGCTGTGTACCAGGCACAGTGGGAATACAGACACGGAGACGAGTGAGACTGTCCCTGCCCTGAAGGAAGCCGCACCCCGTGGGACAGACACGCGGCGGGTCTGCAGCGGGCGGCGAGGTTGAACAGCCTCTGCAGGCGTGTTCTACCCCGGCTCCTCGTGACCAGCTTCTTCCCTCCCAGGCGGTGCGGAGAGGAGGCCGGTGTGGCTGCTCGCTTTACCAGCGCTTAGTGCTGAGTCCTGAGGAAGTATGCGGGCACCTGCTTCCAGTTAGACGTCATCGGTGGGAGCAATTAGAGAGAGCTAGAGCTGAAGGGGGAGAGTAATCCATTTCAGCGGGGGGTTACTGGGTGGGGAAACGAGGAAGAGGAAAATTTGTGGGGGGAGACATGTGGGATCTAGGAGGAAGAGGGACAGAGGGTCTCACGGAGACACTCGGAGAGGCCCAGGGCCCAGGACGGTGCCTCAGACGGGGCACTGAAGAAATACGTGTGGGGGAAGGTGCTGAGAAACCATAACCGGGTGGGCGTATTCCTCTATGACCCTGACACCTGGGGATCATACCTGTTCTCGCTGGGAAACAAAGCCTGGTCTCTACCGCCTGTGGAATTTCCCAGGCCACGGAGCATAGGGAAGGCACGGCATCGGAACGTGTCCTCGCGGCCCCTCCCGCTGCCTCTCCGGTGCTGATGCTGTAGATGCACAGAGGAGGATCGCGGCCCTGCCCAGCAAGGCCCTGGCACCCCAGAGCAAGGCGGCCGGCTCCCTGCCGGGGAAGGCCCGGTTCCCATCCTCACGGCGCTTACACGCAGCTCAGCTCGTGTGATGACAGCCCTCACCGGCTGCGAAACTTTACACTATTAACAACACACCATGTACAGGGTGACGGCGCTTACAGGGCATTTGGCAGCATGAGTCACGGGGCAAACATCTGGGAGATGGAAGCACCACAGACAGAAAGCGACCCTGCAATGTGTCCGGTGTGGCCAGGTGACCACTAGGTGGCAGCAGCGTCCTGGCGACAATAAGGCAGCGGGCCTAGAGCTCTTAGGAAGAGCAACCAGGACTGAACATCACCCAGCCCGAGGCCAGAGAGAACCACTACTACAAATTCCCTAGAGCTCTTCCTCCCTCCATGAGCTACGACCTCCACGGTGACGGCCAAGTGTGTGTCCGAAAGCCGGCTCGAGCCCGCGGCGCCTGGCAGCCTGGCCCGCCGCCACCTGCTCGCCGAGGACGCGAGGACACGGCGGTTTTGTGGTTTGGTTCCCGTCCAAACTGCCTCTGGGTGGAGCAGGCCCTCTCCCATTCGCAGGCTCCCGCCACTCTTCACGGCCTTATTCTGGGCTCGTCCACCCGTCCGCACGGCCCCTGAAGGCCTTTGGGATTGGAGTCCCTGCTGGAAAGGCTTTCTGGAACACACGGGGACTCCACAGTGGCCATCTAACGGGTCCACGCAGCTGTCTTGGGCTTTCCCACCTCCATCTGGCTTTCCTACGTCATTCCTGTGGGGGGGGGGGTGGGGGGAGCATTCTCATTCAGGCCCTGGTGTGTGTGCGTGTGTGTGTGTGCGTGTGTGCATGTGTGCGCGCGCAAACTCCTTCCATTCCGGAAGGCTCCGGTGAAATGTCACCTCCTGCCATTGCCCCGGGCTGAAGGGCATGCCCTCCCCGCCCCTCCCAGCACACAGACTCCTTGGCCGGCTTGTTTTCCACCCCAGGTCGTGAGCTCTCTTTCCCGTGTCTCCGCGGTTTGCAAGGGGACACTGAGAGGAAGGTCGGGAACCGCACAGCCTGCACACGTAGCACAGCCTCACTCTCACCTCCCCTGCTCCTAAGAACACAGTAAGGCCCGGGCTGGGGGAGCCCCGAGGGCGCGGGGCCAGCGCCCCTGGGAAGCCCGGGTTGTGGAGCCGCAGGTACTCGCCACGGCGGGGCCAGCACGGTCTCGGTCACGTCCCGGAGAACCCTGCACTCCACACCCGCGCACCGTGGAGTCGACCCCGCGTGCCCTCACGCCCTCGCCAGGTGCAGAAGCGGATCTCAGCGTTGGGATTCAAGAAGCACTAAGAGGACGGGTGCACAGGAAATCAGCTGAGTGCACTGGAGGGGGTGGGGGGCCAATAACCAAAAACGATGGAGAACAAAACCTGACGTTGCTTCTGCATCGGGTATAATAGAAGCTTCCCCAGCTGCCGTGGCTCAGGGGTTGAACGCTGACCTGCGAACCAGGAGGTCTCGGTTCAATTCCCGGTCAGGGCACAGGCCCGAGTGGCAGGCTCGAGCCCCACTAGGAGGCGTGCAGGAGGCAGCCAGGCAGTGATTCTCATCATTGATGTTTCTATTTCTCTCCTCTCCCTTCCTCTCTGAAATCAATACAAATAAATTTTTAACAAACCATTGCCACGCTTTGACATACGGACTGCGCGAGCGTCCCCCTTCCATGGCCGGCACGGAACTCCGGCAAGCAAACGCCCACCCGCCTCCTCCACGTTCTCACCGACGGATGCCACCCACCCGTGCTGCCCGGGCTCCGGCTCCAGCAGC
Source organism: Eptesicus fuscus (assembly GCF_027574615.1). Lineage (NCBI taxonomy): Eukaryota > Metazoa > Chordata > Mammalia > Chiroptera > Vespertilionidae > Eptesicus > Eptesicus fuscus. The sequence goes on along the minus strand of NC_072494.1, from coordinate 3,206,520 downwards.
TCCCTTCGGGCTGGCGGCTCCCTCCACAGGGGCCCCCGCACCCCCTCCCGCCGAGGGGAGCCTGCCTGCCGGCCCGGCTGCTCCCCCACCAGCGGTGGGGCCTCGGGCTAGACCCCCCCCCCCCCCGAGTCTCAGTTCGCAGCTGGCAGCCAAGGGTAAGGGCCCTCCAGCGGCCGGGCAGGAGCGAGCTCACTTTACAGAGCACGCGGACAACATCACACGGGCAGCACCCATTCGCGTCTTCCTAGAACCGGCGTCAGACCGAGCACCTGCCAGGAAGCTAGGAGTTCCGTAGCAGTGTCGTCTGGAAGGAGGCAATCGGCAGATGCGAATAAGCCCGGCCGCCCGGGTGGGGAAGGGCACGCGCGCTATTACACGTGAGTGAGGAGGGGTGTCTTTTCCACGGAGGGGTTTGCCTAGCAGAGTCTGTGCCCCGTCGGCCTGGTCTGTCCTGGAAAAAGCAGAAGCAAACCCTCCCTCTTACCCGCCCCCCTCACCCTGCCCCCGCCCCGGCCGGCTAAGGGTTTCTTCGGCCTGTGCCACCCTCGCTGCCCACAGCCTGCCCAGGCCAGTGGGGGAGGAGGCAGGGGAACGTGAATGGCCTCCTCCGCCAGCTTGCCCAGCCGCCCTTCTTTGAGGTCTTGCATGATGAGGAGCTCTCCACAGTCAAAAGGGAGAAGCCCTTCCTCCCAGTGGGCAGGGTGGCCGCAGCCAGCGCCCCCTACCCCCAGGGAGTGTCCCTGCAGGCGCTGTCTGTTCCCCGTGGGGCATGGCCTCTTGACAAGAAACACTGGCTCTACGCGAGGTTTCGGCCGCGAGCAGCGAGCGCCTGCACGGGTTTGCTGGAAACCCGAGGCGCGTCCCGCTCTCTTGTTCCCTTGCGCGCTCTCGGGTAATCCACCCGCCTCCGGGGTGTGTCCTGGCGGGTCCTACCACCCAGCCTCTCGGGTGTGTCCTAACCGCCCGGCACGCTCCGGCGTGGGCCTCCCTGCTCCCCTCCACCCGGTCCGATCCTGCAGTGGAAACAAAATCTTCCCAACCCCGCCCGGACTCCCACATCCTCTTGGGAGTTCCTTGGAGCTCTGGGAGCGACTGGCCAGGCAGGATGTGCGTGTGCATGTGTGTGTGTGTGTGTGTGTGTGTGTGTGTGTGTGTGTATGTCCAGGTGCTAAGGACAGGGGATAGCAGGGCAGGTGGAGCAAACGGCAGTGAGCACATGGCCTGTTTGGGGAACTACTTATAATTCAGTAAAACTGGCACCTGGAAGCAAGGGAGAGAGAGAGAAAGAGAGAGAGAGAGAGAGAGAGGAGAGAGAGAGAGAGGAGGCTGGCGAGGCACCGGTGCCAGGTCACAAGGAGCCGGGTCCCACGTGGAGTGTGGCCTTTCTCTGGAGACAGTGGGAGCCACTGAGTGGGGCGTGTCTCACACGGGTCTCCGTGTTAGAAACAAACAGACAGACAGAGCTTTACGTTTAGATGACAGCTGACAAAGTCTTACACCTCATCTGTTCGACCGTCACAGCAAACTCACGCTACAAACAGGAATCCATTTCCCGGCTTACAGATGGTGCAAGGGCCTCAGCCGGGGCGAGCCCAGCACTGAGACCTTCGGAGCTAAACCGGCAGCGCTGGGCGGACGGGGACGGGAGTCGCCCAGGTCACATGGCTACGAGGGGACTGAGCAGCGTTGGCAGCCAGCGCCTGGCCCTGTCCTGAGGAGCTTCGACCTGTGAATGCGGGTTCGCTGCGAGGCCCCTGGTTCGCTGCATGACCCCTGGTTCGCTGGGTGACCCCTGGTTCGCTGGGTGACCCCTGGTTCGCTGGGTGACCCCTGGTTCGCTGCGAGGCCCCTGGTTCGCTGCATGACCCCTGGTTCGCTGGGTGACCCCTGGTTCGCTGGGTGACCCCTGGTTCCCTGAGTGACCCCTGGTTTGCTGGGTGACCCTGGCCTGTCTCCCTCCCTGCACCGTGTGGCTCTCAGACAGCCTCCTCTTGGGAACAGTAAGAGCACCTCCCCTCGCCGCCTCTCTTCCTTGAAGGCCATGGAGGAGGGGCAGGGAGACACGCTGTGCCCCGTGCGTGAGGCAAGTGCCTTGCCTTAGCCCCCAGGTGGGAACACACCCCGCAGTAATCGGCTCAGCAAAGGGATTATTAAACGGGGCCTGGGATTCCGTTCAGAATGTGAAGTCAAAAGTGATTGTGAACGGACTACTGAGCCTATCGACACACACCCTCTGCCCCATCATCAAAGCTGATTGCACAGATGAATATTCATACATGTAAATCGTGAAGCCAGCATCAGGTCACACAGACGGTCGTAAGAGACAGGAACGGGCCGGGACAGCTCTTTCAGCTCGAGCCCAGCTTCGCTGAGACCCTCTCGGAGAAGATGACAACCGTGTCCCCTTTAAGGCCTGCACAGGAGGAGAGCAAGAGCCCTTCATGTGACCTTCAGAGCAAGAGGAGAGGGAGGGACTGTGGAGCGCCCTCCTGGCTCACGGGGAATCCCTTTCCCTCTGCCCACTGACACACATGGCTCAGGACAACCTCAGCATCAAAAGGATCAAAATATGGCTCCTCCCGGGCCAAAGCCACCCTCAGGGCCGCCCCCACCCTCAGAGCCGCCTCAGCCCACCCAGGTAGGGAGCTGGACCTCTGGGCTGGCAGTGACCGGGCTGACCAGCACCCCCACTCACGCACCCTCTGTCGGACTCCCAGGACACGGCCTCCGGTCACCACCCCCAGCCCCTCCTCCTGTTGCTCAGGAAGGAACTGTCCCCCAAGACGTGGCCGGCCTTCCTTCTCATATGATGTCCCCTTATTCGCTTCATCACGTTTGGGGATCACCAATTCCCAAGACTCAGCCCCACGGTGGGACGTGCTTTGTCTGCACCCAAATCCACCTCCTTCCCGCTGCTCTCTCTCTAGGAACCGAGACACTTCCGAATGCCCATCATCCACTCAGCTAACACGCGGACGCCTCCAGCGTGTCGGGCCCGGGCCGGGGGCCGAGGTTGTGGGGGGACAGTGACGGGGCAGGGGCTCTGGGCGTCGTCAAGGGCGCAGGGAGAGGAGAGGCCACTCCTGGGAGAGGACAGCGGCGGCGAGACAGACAATGAGCCCCGAGCGGCGCGGCCAGCGCGGGGCGGAGGCAGGAAGCTTCCCGAGCTGGGGCTGGATAATCCGGTACTTTTCCAGCGCGCCTTTTCCGGCCGATCCCAAGAGAAGCCATCGCTCTGAATAAACACAAAGCTATCGGGCTTCCTATCCTGCCTGTCTTACTGCCCAGTCCCAACGCCTTCCCCTGGTGGAGAGAGTTGAACCCCTACCTGCCCCACCCCCACCTGCGCTCTGTAAATACATCAGTGCTGGCTGCCAACCACGCTGGGAAGGGTGGAGTTTCCTGTGGCCCAGAAGACAGACAACAGGAGGTGATGGTGCTGGGCCACGGCGGGCCACAGCCTGCTCTGCAGCCTGGTCACCCCTCTGAACGCAGCAGATACCTGGTTCATGGAGCTCACCCCGTGGACAGGACGCCTCCCCCGCCCCCCACCCCCCAGGACACGCGTCCATGCAGAGCGGGAGCTGGGTGAGGGCTGGCTCAGTTCAGCTGGTGCGGCCAGCAATGCACAGGCAGGGAGGGGCTTGGAGAAAGGCTGAGAGGAGCCGGGGAGGGGATCGACAAGGTCGCTGGGAACTGTTCCTGGCTTGGAGGGCCATCGTGGGCACGACAACCGGGCACCTGCCCCCCGACACACAACTCCCCCCCTCCCCTGGGGGCAGCTCGAAGGTCCTCGTCCAGCCCCACCTGCCAAGCTGAGCGGATGGCAGCAGAGCCAGGGTCTGACTCAGGGGCTGTCGCCCCACAGGCTGGGGGTCCCCGTGACGCAGCAAGAACCGTGGCAGGGAGGGTGAAGTAGTGGCTGGCTGGCACGCTGGGTGTGTACCATGTGCCCGGGGACAGGCCGTCTCATCTGAGCCTCATGACAGCTCTGTGAGGTGGCTGCTATTGTCATCTTCCCTGCACACGTGACATGTGCTTCCAGGGGTCTCACACGCCTCCCGAGCTCAGGAGATTAGGTCAAACTGTGTCTGTCTGACTCCAGAGCCCAGGTCCGGCTCGCCTTTCGGTATTGCCTGTCATTCGCTTACCTACGTGTTCGGTCAATGCGTCGGCGAACCCACGGTTAACCCAGCACCGTGCCACGAGCAGGGCCGCAGGAAGGTCGGGACTCTCACCGTCCTGCCCCATGGAGCGAATACCGCACGGAGGAAGCGGACAGTCCGCACCCCGTCCAGGGAAGTCAGCACAGGGGCGTCGGAGGCTGTAAGGGGGACGGGTGGCGTGTCCTGGGGGAAAAGGACAGGGGAGACCTGCTGGAGAGGTGGCCAGGGAAGGGCCCTCGAGGAAGGGTGTGACAGAGCCAGTCAGGAGGTCACCTGAGGGAGCAGTGTGGGAACCATAAGACCCAGAACAGGCCTATCAGAGAGGGGACCGGTCAGCGTGGCTGGGCGTCTGTAGGTTGGCAGGGCCTGATCATGAAGGTGCTTCCAGGCCATCAAAGGAGTTAGAATCATCTCCTTTTTTTTTGTAATTGAATTTTTAGGGAGAGTGGAAGGGAGAGAGAGAGAAACATCAATCAGCTGCCTCCTGCACGCCCCCTACTGGGGATCGGGCCTGCAACACAGGCGTGTGCCCTGACCAGGAATCGAACCGGGGACCTCCTGGTCCATGGGGCCCTCCCTCTTTTGCTTCTTTGTAAATTAGGTTGCTGGCACCACAGACTCGCCGACTCCAGAGCTCTCTCCTGCTCCGGGCCCACGCGGATCCAGCGGCAGGCCCGGGTGGACCGTGTGCTGCCCGGAACCCGGGTGCCTGGCAGGCACTGTGCTTCCTCCCCGTTGGAGGTGACGCAAGGCGTGCCTTTTCCCTCGGCGGGGCCAGCCCCGCCCGCTCCTGACCACGGCGTCCAGGGAAACGTCACCAAAGGCTCAGGTCCCCAAATCTTCAGAGTATTTGTCCTGCGTGTGTCTTCCGGAGTCTTCTAGACAGAGGCCTGTCCAGTCAGCACGTCGCTGCTGGGACGAACCAGTGTCATGTTCCGTGGGGTTTCAAGACGACCCTACCCTTCAGACTCCATCACGAGAGGTGGGGAGAGCCGCACGACCCTGGGTCGAAGCCGCAGCGGAGTGTTGCTGGTGTCCCGGGAGTGGGAACTGCTCCGGACCCTCCTCCTGACTGCAATTTCCCAAGCCCACGGCCACGGCCCCGGTGTCTGAGGCCTTATTAACTGATTTCATCTCATGGATCTACCAATAAAGCCACATCCAGCGCCGTAGCCACAATCGAAAACGCCTGTGGTTCTTGCAGACATTCTCCAGAAACACGGGGACCTACTGCAGGCGTGTGATGAGCCACGTGAAGATACACCCTGCGTCCTTCAGGCAGAACAGCAGCATGAATGTCCCCCGCCCCCAGGGTGCGAGTCTTCTACCCTGACTGAGGAGGGCGGGTGGTGTCAGAGGTTTCCACCTGGCCTCGCGCTGCTGTCTCTCCCCCACATCCTATCACTCCCTGCGGCTCCTCTCCCTGCCCGCGTGTCCATCCAGGCGTGCACTTGGGGACTTGAGAAATGAGCCCCCGGTGGGCCTGGGGGCCCCGGGGGACCCACTGCAGCTGGCATTTAGCCAGGGATTTGGTTCCTGGCCCCGGTGCGGAGGAAGGGACCCAGGACCCTACCCTGAGTCACACTGATCAAAGCCAGGGAGAGCGGCAGAGCTGGGCACAGAGACGCTGGGGTGGGGGGAGCAGTAGTTTGGAAGAAGTGAATCCAGGGAGCCAAACGTCACGGAGATCGGGGAGGAGGGCTGAGCAGCGCCGGGGGGATGGGGGGAATGGGGGGAATGGTGCTGAGAGGCTGCCGAGGGCGAGAAACAGCGCGCCCGCGGGCTTGTCAACGCGGACGTCACGGGTAACTCTGACCAAAGCCATTGCAGCGACGCGTGGAGACAGAGGCCAGATTGGAGGCCAGACACAGAGGTCACGTGTGGATGGATGAGTGGAGCTCAGGCAGGGACACAGCACAGGAACAAACCTTCTCTGAGCTTTGCTGTCAGAGGAGCACAGAAGTAGGCGGAGCCAGTGGCTGGAGGGTTTCACTTAAAAAAATATATAAGCGTGCTTTTTAACTCCATGGCTACTAGACCATGTTTCTGTGCTGAGGGAATGGTGCTGAAGAAAGGCTAAGAGCCCTGGCCCACTGGGCTCAGTGGATAGAGCGTCAGCCCGAGGACCGCAGGGTCCCAGGTTCGATTCCGGTCAAGGGCACGTATCTCCTTTGCAATCTTGAACTCAGGCCCCAGGTTGGGGTACGTGACGGAGGCAACCAATCCATGTATCTCTCTCACATGCATGTTTCTTTCTCTCTCTCTCTGTCTCTCTCCCTTTCTTCCACTCTCTCTAAAAATCAATGGAAAAATATCCTTGAGTGAGGATTAACAACAAGAAAATGCTTTTTAAAAAACGAGAAAAGAAAGGCTCAGAGAAGAAGGAGAAGGGCCAAAATCCGGGGCAGAATCGGAGGGGACAAGCCAGCCTTCGCCCAGAGTAGGCCACGAGGACAGATGGGGAAAGCTGTGGGCGGCGTGGATTGGTGGCGGGAGACAGCGCCAGCACCAGCCCCAGCCCCTGCCCCAGCCCCAGCAGCGGCCCTGCATTTTCTCAATGAAATAGCACGTAAATAGCTGCGCGTACATTGCAGCTCTGTTCCCACCCAAAACTGGCATGGCCCCCGGTTCTGCTTTGCCCTGTGACACAGGAAGAGAGAGCAAGGTGTGGCTCGCCCCGCTGAAGCCGCAGGCACCTGCCGCCCTGCTACTCTGCCCTCCTCTTTCTTCTCCACTGACTTACAGGAGCTGCTGGCTCCAAGACGAGTAAACAGAGGTGGGGCCGAAGGTCAGAGGTGATGAGATCTCTATCAGAACTGCCTGGCGCTCAGCTGTGCTTCCTCATCATAATCAGGAAATCCTGGAGGGACCTCCTCCCAGCAGGAGCACATCTGGGGAGGTGCGGGGGAGGGGGAGGAGTGGGACGGGGAGGAGAGGGAGGGTCATGGAGCCAGGAAGGGAGGGGCTCGCCTTTCTTCCCTGGGCCCAGAATGGATCTTCCTGTCTTTAGCCCACACCTTTTCGTGTGCTCGTGGAAGTGTGTGCACACTCCATCTCGGCCACTCCTCTTTCTCTCTGAGGCTTAGAAGGGGTTTCCTTGCACATAGAGGTAAGTAAGCGCTGTTGGTTCCCAGATATATAGTCGTGATGGTCAGCATTCTCTCTTATGTTGTCAAGCACATAATACCAGTGGTAAAATAAAGAAAACTACAAAACATATTTATTGACATGAAAAAATATCCCTAATATATGGTTTATCAAAAAATCTAGACCGCTTTTTAAAATGTAGGTCAATAGGTAGATATGTATGGAAAGATATCTATTTTTAAAATTTGTTTTTATTTTTTAACTAGAGGCCTGGGGCACAACATACATGCACTGGCGGGGGGGGGGGGGTGTCCCCTCAGAGGCGGGAGAGGCTCCCACCACTGCAGCTGCGCTCGCCAGCCGTGAGCCCGCTGGCAAGCTCGGCTTCTGGCTGAGCGGCCTCCCCGCTATGGGAGCACACTGACCACCAGGGGGCAACTCCTGCATTGAGCGTTTGCCCCCTGGTGGTCAGTGTGCGTCATAGCCACCGGTTGTTCCGCTGTTTGGTAGATTTGCATATTAACCTTTTATTATATAGGATAGTTGACATTTATTTATTAATTTTTAAATATATATATATTTTTATTTCAGAGAGTAAGGGAGACCCTTCAGTCTGCAGGCTGACACTCTATCCACTGAGCCAAACCGGCCAGGGCGTTAGGGTGATAGTTGACATTTATTAAGTGTTATGTGCCAGGTATAATGTGGGATGTTTGATGTTTCTGTGTCTTTCTCCCTCTCCCTTCCTCTCTGAAATCAATAAAAATATGTTAAAAAACAAACAAACAAACAAACAAACAAGAAACATCAATGATGAGAGAGAATCATTGATCGGCTGCCTCCTGCTTGCCCCACACTGAGGATCAAGCCCACAACCCCGGGCATGTGCCCTGACTGGGAATCGAACCGTGACCTCCTGGTCCATGGGTCAATGCTCAACCACTGAGCCACACCAGCCGGGGTGAACGTCTCTTTCGGAAGCTACTCCTCCTTGCTTAGACCCTTTGACTAAGACCCACATTTGAATTAAAAAGGAAAAAAAAAAGAAGATAAAACTACAAGCAAGCACACTTGGAGGCTCAGTTGTTTTCCTTTCACTTCCCAGGTCACTCCTGCAGGCATCCGGACCCGCTTACCCTACCAGTCAGCGGGTGCTTGTCCACTGCTTACGGACAGGGCTGGACTGGGAAAGGCCCAAGCCCAGCCTTGTTCACAACAAGGATCCTAAGGCGCAGAGCCTGCCTGCACCCAGGAGGGTGGAGACATCCTCTCTACGAAGATCACCATAGCCACTCTTTCTCGCTCCCCTGTCAACTCTGACAGGATGACAGGGCATCACTTGCAAAGAATGTGAAGAAGTGGACAACCTGGGGAAGTACCACAGGCAGATGCTTCATGACAGCCCACTTCTCTGCTCAATTCTTGGTAGAATCTTATCAGCATTACTTTCACAGTATGGAGGTTCCTCAAAAAATTAAAAATAGAACCACTAGTATATGACTCAGCAGTCCCACTTCCGGGTATTCATCTGAAGAAATCCAAAACACTCATGTGAAAATATACCTGCACCCCTATGTTCACTGCAGCATGATCTACAATAGCCAAGATGTGGAAGCAACCTCAGTGCCCATCTATATATATAAAAAGGCAAATATCGCAATGGCCATAATGACCTAACAACCGGTCACTATGACACCCAGTGTGGCCAGCGAACCTCCCCTCCCGATCAGGGGGTATGGCTGGTGGCCCCTCCCCCCTGCCGGCCTGCCCCTGATCAAAAGCCAGGCCTGCTGGCCAAATGCCCCCTCCCTTCCCCCCAGCTGCACCCCATCAGCCTGCCTCTCCCCCTCCCCCTCCCATGATAGGCCTGAAGCTCCTCCCCCGGCCACCAGCCCCTGATCACACCCCCACCCCAACAGGGAGCGGGGATGGCCAGCCAACCTACCACAGCCCCTCCCCCTGGCCAGCCCCACCCTGATCACCACCCCACCTCAATGGGGGGCGGGGCTGGCCAGCCAACCTCCTGTAGCCCCTCCCCCCAGCCAGCCACAATGGGCCCCCACCGTCCTGACTGCCCGCAGCCCCACCCCCCCCACTCCCCTAGCTGGCCGCACCCCTGATTGCCCCCACCCCAATAAGGGTGGGACTGGCCAGCCAATCTCCTGCAGCACCTCCCCCTGCCCGGCCCCACCCCAGATCGGCTCCCCACCCCAATCAGGGGCAGGGCCAGTCGGCCAACCACCCATGGCCCCTCCCCCAGGCTGCTGGCCCCCAATCGGCACCCCACTCACCCCATTCCGGGGCGGGGGTGGGGGCAGCTGGCCCACAGTCTATAGCCCCTCCCCATGGCCAGTCCTGCCCCCAATTGGCCCCCCAACCCCAATAGGGGGTAGTGCCCTCTGGCCAATTGCTTATGGCCCCTTCCCCCAGCCAGCCCGGCCCTGATCAGGGGCCTTGATCAGGCCCTGATCCAGGTGGGCTGGCCAGGCAACCTCCTGCCATCTCTTCCTCCCAACAGCTCTAGCCCGAATCCGCCCTGATTGGGGCCAAATTTGTGCACTGGGCCTCTAGTCAATAGATAAATGGAGAAAGAGGGGGTACATGTATGCAAGGGAATATGACTCAGCCATAAAAAAGAAGGCAATCTTACCATCTGCCACAACATGGATGGCCCTAGAGGGTATTAGTTCAGTGAAATAAATCAGACAGGGAAGACAGATACCACACGATTCCACTCATATGTGGAATCTAAAAAATTAAATAAACAAACGCACAGACACAGAAAACAAACTGATGGTTGCCAAATTGGGGTGGGGGTTCAGGGGACTGGGTGAAGAAAGTGAAGGGATGAAGAAGTACAAATTAGCAGCCACAAAATAGTCACGGAGATGTCACGTGTAGCGCAGGGAATATTGTCAATAATCTTGTAATAACTACGTATGGGGCCAGGTGGGTACTAGACTTATCAGGGGATCACTTTGTAAGTTCTATAAATGTCTAACCACCATGCTGTGCCCCTTAAAATAATATATTGTATGTCAAATATAATTGAAAAATTAAAAAAAATTTTTTTTAAGAGTAAACAGCCTCAGCCAGACAAATGCATCCCCATCTATCACCTGGGCACGGACACCCCGCGGCTCTGCAGGCTCGAGGGTCACTTGGGTCACCTGGACATGCTGTTCTTCATGGAACCCACCAGCTTAGTGACATGGACATGAACAAAACAAACATATGGACACAGAAGTTACGTGATTCAATGATATTTTTTACACAAATCATTTCTTAAAATTCAGTGATTCATAACTGAATCACTAACTAACACTACATGCCCAAGAGTCGCTGTGGGATTACAGTAGGCTTCATTTCTCCCAAGGGACGCAGACACCACTGGTAGGGACGCTTCCGGAAAGGTCAGCTGGGGGAGGGGAGAATAAAAGTCTCATCTCTCAGGAGGACAGAGGCCTGAGGAACTAGCCTTGGCCTCCTCCAGGCCTTGACGGCTCTGCACCCCTCCTTGTGACAGGAAACTGGGGTCTTTCTTTGTTCTGAGACGTGAGAGGTGGTTGGAGCCTCCTCATTCTCCCTGAGGGACATGCCAGTCACGGAAATGGAAGGGAAAGGAGGAATGGAGGCGGGTGGATGAGGAAGGAGACTCACTTGGGGCTCAGTCTTTCTGAAAACTCTCCTTCTTTTAGTCCTCTCTCTTCCCAAATCCTTCAGATGGCAGTCACTGATCCACACGGAGTCATCCTTTTGCTTCGGTACTAAAGTCCACCCTGACTCAAGAGGGTGCTGAGAACTAGCTCGTAGCAAATAACTATCCACTTGTTACATAGAATTGATCCTTCTCTCACCATCAAAGGTTACACACACACACACACACACACACACACACACACACACACGAATGTACACACAACGCACTTTTTTTTTCCTAGAGTGAATGCTCAATCAATTTTTTCCATTGAGTCACTATTATCTTTTAGCAAAACCTCACAGAGTAGAAAACAGACCAGCAGGCTTCAAACTCCCCTTGCAAACCCTACAACGGCCCACGTGTGATTGGCAACCTCGTTGGCTGTCGGAGAACCGAGGCTGGAAGCCAACCTCAAAGGGCCCTCTCGTGATGGCCGGGGCGTTGGAGCCTAGGGTTCTAGTATATTTTATTTCCAGTAACTTAATGGGGCAGAGCTCGGCGAGCGAGGATGCAGAAGACAAAGCCAGAGAGAGGGGAAATGCGAGCAAGATAGGGGAGGAAATAGGACGGACGGTAAAAGACGCTTTTAGGACCCGGGAAATTAAATAGGATTTTAAAAATTAACAGTAGCCTCGAGAGAAAAGGGGAAAACGATTTGTCCTCCAAGAACAAACTGGGAGAACGAAAGAAGAAGTGGTTAAATTAGCCCTGGAACCAAAATAACATGGAGACCTCCAGTGTTAGCAACTCTGAGGGCCCGAAATCTGGGTGTCTTTCCACTTCCTGACTTGCACCGAGATCAAAACAGCAACATCGGTCATCAGACCTTTAGTCAGCACTTCTGAAAGGCCTGCGTCAGATTAAATCATCCCTCAAAAGGAGGAGTTCCCTATTCTTCCCTTCAAAGCAATGGCTTTTAGACCAGTCATCGTAAGCTCATTCTCGACTTCCTTTCCTCAGTGTGATGGTGGGATGATCCCATTTATACAAAATCTCGCTCTAAAAGTCTAAATTTTTATTCTGAACAGTGTGCCTTGGTGGAATAGGCTTGGGACCAATGAGCCCTGGGTTCAAGTCTGACGACTGGTTCTGTAGCCTCAAACACATGTGTTCTTCTTGTTGTTTTTTAAAATACGTTTTGCCGAAACTGGTTTGGCTCAGTGGATAGAGCTTCGGCCTTTGGACAGAAAGGTCCCAGGTTCGATTCCGGTCAAGGGCATGTACCTTGGTTGCGGGCACATCCCCAGTAGGGGGTGTGCAGGAGGCAGCTGATCGATGTTTCTCTCTCATTGATGTTTCTAACTCTCTATCCCTCTCCCTTCCTCTCTGTAAAAAATCAATAAAATATATTAAAATATGTTTTTATTGATTTCAGAGAGAGACAGAAACATCAATGATGAGAATCACTGATCAGCTGCATCCTGCACGCCTGCCTCCTGCATGTGCCCTGACTGGGAATCCAACCATGACCTCCTGGTTCATAGGTCGATGCTCAACCACTGAGCCACGCCAGCGAGGCAAACACACGTGTGTTTTGTGTGGGTTTTTTTTAACTTCTCTGAACCTCAGTTTCTTCCTGTCTACAGTGGAGACTCTGAGGACGAAATGAGAGAGCCAACATAACAGGCCTTCCTCATCTCTGCAATGAGCGGGGCTCAGGAGCCTGGAGCAAGGGTGACACCACAGTAAGGAATCAGTGCTCACTTGATAAGAGGACAGCAGCAGGGAACTGAAACGAGGGCAGGGCACGAGGACTTGACTTTGACCAGAGTGACACCAACCACAGGTCCCCTGCAAACACGGAGAGTACACAGCACCAGGGGGGAGGGACAACCGTCTGGGCAGTCCGGAAGCCTGACCCATGGCACCGTGAGGTTGCATCGGCCTCGGCCCTTCCCCGGGGCCCCAGACAAGCGAGGGAGGAAGAGGGTTGTCTGCCAGCCAGGGGAAGCAGAAGGGTATCCAACTGGGTTAGGTTATTGAACATTTCCAACCAGGTGTTCAGCTCACGTTATGTCTCCCTCCAACCGGAAGGTAAGGGCTCAGGAAGGAAGCCAAGTAGTTTAGACTAAATAAACTCCCTCTCTCCGCACATCCAAGTTGTAATGCGGGTCCAACCTTGTAGTCCCATCACGCTCTTCCTTTGGTCTCCTGCAGACAGGCTTCCGGAGCACAAAACGCAATTGCTCACCAGCAGAACGCCCAAAGGAACGAGTTCGCTGAGAGACAGGAATATCCATGGTCTGTGGTCTGGCTTTCGGGGAGGACCAAGTGGCTGAGGAGGGAGAGAGAAGAAAGACAACTGGCCGTGGGCAAGGATGTTGTCTGCTGTGTCCTCTGCCGTGTCGGCGTGGCCCCGGGCATAGGAGGGGCTCCGCAAGCCTGTGTCCAAGGAATGCGCGCACAAACGCTTTGGAGCGATGACCTGCCTGTGCCAGACGTGTTCAGACATGATCCTGCTTCCCTCTCCCAGCAGCCGTGGAGGTCGCTGTTGTTAACACTGTTTGGCAGATGAAGGACTGACTTCGGGGAGGTTGAGTCACTTCTCCTGGGAGGTATGTGGTGGGGAAGGCATTCATTCAAACACAGGCCAGAGGGGCCACTGTGACCTCGCCATGGGCTTCCTCCTGCGGAAGGAAACACTTCCACATAGAAATCCCAATGACATCTCTGTCTCCCGTTTTACTTTATTTTATTCTTTTTTTCCAATTAGCAATAACTGTGCCTGGGTTAAACTCATTGGCTACATACTGCCACTGTGCAAAGCTCTGCCCCCCTCCCCCCATTTTATATTACAAGAGAGATCCCGGGGTTCTCTCCCAGAACCCAACTCCCCCTGCCAAACGACTCCGCAGCCACCACGAGGCCGCTGGGAAGGTGACGCCGCTGCAGTATTGAAGTTACAAGGCCAATGGGACAGTTATCTGGATGGAAAGGAAACGCAGGGGAGAAGAAAGGGCACCGTGGGAAACCAAAATGCAACCCCCGAAAAAGGAAAGGAAAAAAGAAAATCAAACTCCATCGGTACTTGAACCGAAACAGGCGTTTTTAAACGTCAAAAGGACTCCCGAGCTCCGGGCAATCCCAATATACAACAGGCCAGGCCGAAAGGCACAGCCCCTCCCCAGGTTTCCAGTGGCGTCACCCACCGCCCGGGCTCCGCGGAGGAGCTAAATGACAGTGCGGGCCCTGCCCTCTGCCCGGACGCCCTCATCTGCCTGCACATCTGGCCCGCCCTCCGCTTTGATCTGCGGCTTCCCCTCCGCCCAGCAGACATCCACAGGCTGCAGAAACAGAATCCCTGTAATTTCCCCAGCCCGCACGGCACGGATCCCTGCTGTAAAAATTAGCAAGGGCCAACAGCTCGGGGCTAAAGCAAAGCTGGCCGGGTCTCAAAAGAAATGAAGCTGGAGGCACAGAAATGGAAATATGACCGGCCACACATACATCCCATGTCTGTCAGTCACTGCTCCTGATAACCCGACTCAGATTCCCAAGCAGGACCCGGGAAAGGACGGACGGGTCGGCAATTAGGAGTCCCCAGGACTTTTCCTGGCCGCCCTCTGTGATGGAGAAGCAAGCCCGGCTTCCCTAGTCCCCGGCCACCGGCTTGGGAGAAGTGCTTTCAGCTCAGGATGGATACCCTGCCGGTGCCAATGAGGCTGCAGCCTCAGTCCGTGCCCCTCCTTAAATTCACCAAAAAAAGGCATTCGGAAAGGGGCCATTTCTCGGCTGTAGGCAGGGGGTGCAGCCTCTGGAATCGGGATTCATGTACGGATGTCCTCCAAATCACGGACAAGTTCATGGTGGGGCGTCTAAGGCATGTGGTCGTTGACGACACAGAAACTGGAGTAATCCCTGCTGTCTAAGACTTCCTTTTATGGGATACAAATCGCTCGCTGTCCTTCAGATGGATTTAATAAAAGCAGAGAAGGCGTCAACGTGCTTTCAACAATAAGAAAACATTCTGGGCGGGAGTGGCTCAGTTGGTTGCGTGCCGTCCTGTGCACCGTAAGGTCGCCGTTTCCATTCCTGGTCAGGGCACAGGCCTGGCTGCAGCTCAGTCCCCAGTAGGGGGCATTCAGGAGGCAGCTGGTCAATGTTTCTCTCTCTCTCTCTCTCTCTCTCTCTCTCTCTCTCTCTCTCTCTCTCTTCTCTCCCTTCCTCTCTCTCTATAAACCAATAAACTATTAAAAAATAATAATCCAGCTGGGAAAAATGTGGACATATAATATTGAGAAAATAATCCTGGCCAGGTAGGCCAGGTGGTTAGAGCATCATCCTGATACGCCAAGGTTGTGGGGTTTGACCCCCCGAGTCACGGCACATATAAGAATCAGCCAATCAATCCCTAAATAAGTGGAAAAACAAAAAAAAAATCAATGTTTCTTTCTCTCTCATCCCCCCCCCCCTCCACACTCTTTCTCTTCCTTTTCTCTCTCTAAAAATCAATAAAAACTAGCATCATAATAATGAAGTGAAATACTCAGGAAATGGAGGCAAATGATTTTATAGCTGGAATAGCCTCGGTCATTCTCTGCTATCCTAATTCACTTCCCACACGTGAGTGGGGAATAGGAAATCTGTGTTTTGCTCAATGCTTCCCTGACCAGCATGCAGACGAGGAAGAGAAACCGAGAAGTACTTCTGCAGGTGGCCGCACAGGGCTCGCCGGGCGGAACAGCATGTGAGGGCGAACCGCTATTTCTGGGGCCACGAAATATCCGCACAAGCATGGTGAGTGGAGAGGCTCCAGGCGTGTGATCGCTAAGTCTTTATCAACAATTTAGCGCACGTCTTCTCCAGTTTTAGAACGTAATTCTACTGGTGCCTGAAATTTGTTTTTTCCTGAAGTGTCTAGACAGGCACAAGTGAAAGAAAGAAATAGACTCTCCTTTGCACAAAAGAACGAAACCTGTGGTCCCCTCACCGGTGCACCTTGGTGAGGACACAAAACTCACCCCGGCAAAGGGAGGACCTCCTTGGCTTCGTTAAGTGGTCCGTGACCCGGCAGCATCCCCCCCTCGCCACTGCAAGGCGGCTTTTCTGCGCGGGCTGTGCACAGTGGGAAGCTGTTAGGCTGAACCAGGGTGGGGTGAGACCTGGAGTGGATGACTTCAGGCGAAGAGGAAGGCAGGGGGTCCCCGCACACAGATCACTTCACGAAGGTGGATCTGAACATTCCAGACGGACTGGTTGGACATTCCGCTCATGGGAGAGGCTGAGACTGCAATGAGTTAGGCCAGTGGTCGGCAAACTCATTAGTCAACAGAGACAAATATCAATAGGACAACGATTGACATTTCTTTTGAGAGCCAAATTTTTTAAACTTAAACTTCTTCTAACGCCACTTCTTCAAAATAGACTCGCTCAGGCTGTGGTATTTTGTGGAAGAGCCGCACTCAAGGGGCCAAAGAGCCGCATGTGGCTCACGAGCCGCATTTTGCCGACCACGAAGTTAGGTCTTAAATCTAGGTTTGGGACCATGGGATTTTAGCACAAGGGACGCCATTTTGGGTCCAGGTTTCTCTCTTTAACACCTTTGGGGGGTAGATCAGGTCATGGTGAGAGGGCATCCGAGTTCCTGGCATTCTCCAATGTGAGAGGGCCACCTGGGGCTCCGTGGGATCGGGGTGTGAGCCTGGGGTGCCGAGTCCTTGGGCTGCTCCAGGTACCAACCACCCAGGTCCCTGGTGTATGTACAGCATACAAAAGGCCTGTTCAGACCTCTCTCTGGTCTTCCAGATACTTCTGATTGTTGACCTTGAGATGAGTTTGCTGATAAAGATGCTGGTGATTGTTGACCTTGAGATGAGTTTGCTGATAAAGATGCTGGTGATTGTTGACCTTGAGATGAGTTTGCTGATAAAGATGTTGGTGATTGTTGACCTTGAGATGAGTTTGCTGATAAAGACCCTGATAACCAAGGACTTGCATCACCTTTCCTCCTGAGCTGTGCACGTTTGTCTCCCTTCTCTTTCAGCAGGTCAAATACGGCCCCGCCCAAGCCTTATTCAAATGCAGGCTTCCTTCGCCCATTTTAACCCAGTGGCTCCGTGGCCAGAGCTCACAGCAGGGCTCTAGGAGGCCAAGCACAGCCGGGGGGGAGACAGAAACTAAAATGCCTTGATTCAGCCCGAAGAACTGAACGCAAATACTGATACTGACACCCAGGACTGCCCTCCACTCCAAATCTAAACGTTAACTCCCGTTGTGTTCCTTAGAGCTGGAGATATTGGTTCTATCAGAGCCAAAGAGGAGAAGCTCCCAGCGCCGATCGCATTTGTTCAATGAAATTAGTTCACGCTGCTTAGGAACTCCGCACGTTAGAGGATGCGTACGACAATGGGCAAGTTCACGAGAAGAACTTGTTTCTTCATATCAGTGAGGGCGCAAAAGGGGTTCTAGGGAAAGCGACCTGGCAGGTGATTGGATCATAAATCCCTAAGTGGGGGATCATGGTGGGTAGTCACACCCAGGACTATGCGTTTTTAAAAATATATATTTTTATTGATTTCAGAGAGGAAGGGAGAGGGAGAAAGAAACATCAATGATGGAATCATGAATCAGCTGCCACCTGCATGTCCCACACTGGGGATCGAGCCTTGTAACCCAAGCATGTGCCCTGACCCGGAATTGAACCATGACCTCCTGGTTCATAGGTTGATGCTCAACCACTGAGCCAGCTGGTCGGTAGGGACTAGATATTTTTTTACCTAAAAGTTTCTCTTTGCCTTAAACAAGCCCTATCCGTTGTTCATGTGCATCTAGATGGACACACCTTTGAAAGGAAGCGCATGACCTTGTTAACTGTCCTGTAACCCAGGGGTGGGGAACATCTGGCCCAAGTGTTAGGGGCGAGTTAATGAAATGTTTGCCCAAATACAGCAGGCTGATTTTTAAGTGGGTGGTTTTGTACAGCCAGAGAACGATGTTCTAAATACCCAATGGCCCTGGCACAGAGAAGGCTCCCACCCCTGTGGGTACTAGCAATCCAATCCCCGCCTGCCTCCTCCCCGCTCCCGCAATGGTCCTTCCTCTTCCCTCCTTAACATCAAAAGCATAAAAGAAGCTGCAAAACGTATTCCCTGGCGCCCTTGACATCTTGCTTCCTCGCAACTGTCGCCAGTTTGGGCTCAAATAAACTCGTATTGAAGTTATTTCCCGCCTCGGACGTTCTTACATCAACATCAGGCTCCCTGGACCCCAAAGAGAGGAGCCCCTGACTGGGAGGGATGCATAAATCCTGAGTCTGGGCAGACAGGACCTTGCCCGTCCTTGGCCCGGGATCCACAGCGCCCCGCCAGGACCAGCATTCCTGTCGCAGGGATGGGTGGGTGCTTGGGTGCACCCAGGAGGGGCGGGAGCAGGAAGCAGGAGCCAGCCAGGGCGTCCCCAAGGCTTGTTCTTTCTGTCCTGGTACCAACAAGAAGCAGAACAGGCAGCGGTAACAGGACTGGATCCAGCGAAGCAGATAAGACTGCGTCCCCCCTGAGCCAGGCCTGGGAGCAGCCGCCCTCTCTTCTGTTCTGGCCGGTCGCAGACCCAGGCACCTCTGCACAGGGACTCCCAGGGCTGCCCCCAGGAGGGAATCCACAGACGGGCTGAGCTCAGGCAGCCAGGCATCAGGCCCCAGAAGCCCGGGAAGCCCTGGAGGGCATGCCCGTCTTCCAGTTCTTCCGTGTCCCTGCCCGTTACCGCTAACAAGGCGGGCTTGCCCCCGGGACGAGCGTTATCATACACTTGCCCAGGAGAGAAGACAAGGTCTGGAACACTCCAGTGCACATGCAGCAGGGCGAGTGTGTGTCGGAACCCCTGTCAGCGTGTAAAAGTCCGTTCTTCATCGTCGGTTACAAAGCACCTTAGAGCGCTAAGGCTGAAATCTCAGTATTGTTTCAGGACAACCCGAGACTCTCCCAAGACACAGAAATTCTTCAGACGCACAAACACCAACACTAAGCCAAACTCTCATCCTACAGAAGCAAAGAGAGGGCGCAGTTATTTGCCACTGTTCGCGCCCTCCGTGGAGCGCTGGGGAGCTTCTGTCCCACGCTGCTGAACTCTTGGGAACCTTGTTCCACAATCTCTCAGAGAAAGTCCCCAATAGGCCGAATGCTCAAAGGGGCAAGTGTTCGGGGCAAAAGTAGAATACTGGGGACTAGCTATGGTTATGGGAAATACTAATCATGCTCTGTGAACCATGATTGCCTGTACACCCCCGGGGACCTGGGAGTCAACCTGGGAATGCGGTCTATTCTCAAGCAAGAACTGAATTTTATCAGGGAAAGATTAACAACCTTGTTGCCCAATGGAGTCCCACCCAGCCTCCTGCCTCCCCATGTAAACCCTGCTTCCCCATGTAATCCTTGTCCGACCCTACGTAAGCAGCCGGCTTCTCGGGGCTGCAGAGCAGGTTTCTGTGAGTGACTGCTGCTCTCCCACTTTGCCGGCAGGATTGGAATAAACGCTCATCTGCGATTCAACCCTGTCTCTGCTGAATTGGCTTAAGTAGTGATGGGCAGCCTGGACTCATTGGCTGTCCAGTTTAACAAGTCTACCATATTGATTTTTTTAAAAAAATTTCACAGGTCTTAAGAATATGGTTGGATAAGTTTAGACCAATGAATACACCCAAGTAAACAACACCTTTAAAAAAAAAAAAAGATGTAGAACATTGCTAACAATCTAGAAAATCCCCTCATGTTCCCTTCTAGCTTACCCTCCTCCCACAGGCAAACAACTCTTTGGATTTCTATCTCTACAGATGAGTTTCTGCTGTTCTTGAATTTCACATAAATGGAACCGTTCATTATGTCCTCTTTGGTGGCTGGCTGGCTCCTTTTGCCCAACTTAATGGTTTTAAGATTTATGCAAGGGATGCCAAGTATCCACAGTAGTTCATTTTAAACTGCTGAATAGTATGAACTTACTGCAAGGTGTCTATCCACTATTAGCACAGAAGCTGATTGGCGGGCACAATACACAAAATGTCGCAACGCCTGCTCCAATCTGCAATCCACACAACTGATTATACACAGCTAAATTTTAATCCTTCAGTCCTCAAAGGGATGAAGAAGAGAGCATGGGGAAAACAGGGGCCATTTGGAAGTCCGAGTCCAAGGAGAAAATACAGGGAGTCAGACGCAGGATGTGTTAGGGGAGATGTCTTACCACGAACCAAGGATGCTCTTGGTCCCGGCTCGGGTCAAGGACTGTGAAAAGACGGAAGTAAACTCCTCGCTCAGTGTTATATTCTTCCTCTCTCTCCTAGCTGCTCTATAGGCCACTGGTTAAAAATCCTTTGTCGTTCTAGACAATCAAAAGGCTTTTCTCGATTCAAGTAGACATCGCTTGCTTGGGTGTTCTGCGAGATGCCTCTGGTCTAGTTAGTAAGTATGGCAGTGAAGTCTGTGGTGGACGAAGAAGAATATTTTGGGTCCCCATGCCTGGCCCATGTGAAGCGCACATCAAAAAGGCAGGAAGATAGGGTGGGGGAAATGATGCAATTTATTATGATTTCTTGTCACTGAGATCTTAAGGTGTCCACAGGCTAAGAATAAAACATCCTATAAAGGTTTCTTTGGTTATTTGTGATGCTTGCCTCGGAGTGTTTAAGACTTATTTAGAGAAAAACATAGACCTATCTACTGTGATCTAATTAGTTGGGAGACAAATGAGATCAATCTAGTTTGAGCTAATCAGTCAGGTGTCCTCAGCAAACATCATTCCAGCTGAGTGTGGAGCAAACAAGATTAAAAAAAAAGAATAACTCAACATTACACAGAGATGATAGAAACTCATTACTGCAAATGCTGTGGGTAAACCATGGTGCCTGGCTAGAGATTAATTTTTGAGCCAGTGACTCTAGAAGATCAAAGAGTCAGAACAGTTTTATGTTATCACTAGAGTATTATCCCTGGCTTCTCCATTAAAATGGGGTTGCTAACATTCAGACCTACTTAAACTCCAAGTCTTCATAGGATTTCCCTCAAAGAGCCCGTCGTCTTGCTAAAGTCACTATTTCGGAGCAGTAGCTCCCGAACAGAGTCGCCTAGAAAACATGAAGGGTCCCAGTGATGTACTGAGTGGATGGGCAAAGAGTCCAAGTCATCCAAAGCGCAGTCTAGGCCGGAAGTACCCCCGGAGTACTGCCCAGGGCACATCCTTAACGTCGGCCATCTCCTGGGCAGAGATGGATCCTCTCTGAGAAAAGCACAGCTCAAATCTTCATAAGACTTTTTACACTGGGGGATGGAGGAGGGAATAGAGATGCTATAAATCACGACCAAAGTGCTGATATTACTAAAATAGAATCCAGTATCTAATGAACATGAATGCAAAATCCCCATTACTAAAAAAAAAAAATTTGATTCTAGTAATACTGGATCCACCTTGATTAAAGAAACTTTTCTACTGATAATGAGACTAGAAAACAAGAAGGTTCCTATTTGAATGTCTGTGAAGTTGTAATTGGGCTCCATGCTGCTGGGGAAGAGAGTATTGTTTGCCATCATTTTGTAATTCTGCTAAATATTTATAAGCCAATGGTATGTTTTTACAAGAGTATGTCAAGTGTTGCTCAGAGTGTCTGACTTGCTCCTCTTGAAAACCTCTACACTGTAGGGTCTACAGGATTTAATCAAAACGGGGTGGCTGTTTATTTTAGTATTAACATATAGTTACTGAGGTTTGGTTGGTTTGTTTATTGTTTTCTCCATCCTCAATTTTCAGGATATACTGAAGTAAAACCAGATATTCACGTTGGGATACCGCCAAGGATTCCTTCATCGCAGCCATTGGTTCTTGACCAGGCGTCTGCCACACGTGTGCCCAGGGGACCACAGTCCACGGCTGTCCTGCTTTCTCGGAATCAGATGCACTGTCCCGGGTCTCCAAAAGCAAGCACCTCTCATCACTGACTGCGGGCTCACTGGTGGGCAGGTGAAGCTGTCCTCCCTGCCCCCGAGTTCCCTATTCCCGCCGGGCCAGCTGCCCGCCTCATCTCCCCCAGGTCCGGAGGGAGTCACCGCGGTGCTCAGGAAGACAGGTCCCCGAGCGGGACCACTGTATCTCCCACAGAAACACAGAGCCGGCCTGCTTTCCCATTGCACTGGGCTCTGTCCTGAGAGCCCTAGGAAGTGAGTGTACCATGAACTCATTCCTTCCGCCTCGGCAGACAGATGGACAGACCTTCCCGCCGGTTGCCAGTCTTTTGTCTTTGGAGCATTTTTGGCATTTCCTGCAGGAAACTGGAGGCTGTGACCCAAGGCTTCCTTCGTGAGCACACTCCTGTTTCCCACAGTGAGCCTTACCCAGAAATGACATCTACGCTACGAGGGGAGGGTTATCTTCGCGTCCCAACTGTGTCCTGTGCTTGCTCAATGCTACTTGAAAGCACACATTCTGAAAGTGACCAGAGCCCAGGGGAGCCACACACCCCCCCTCTCATCGCATCCCCAACGAAGCCGAGCACTAACGAGGGCAACAATTCTGTTTCGCTTGTAAAGGACCCTCGATAGCTGGAGGAACTAATAACCAGGGACATTAAAGCTTTCAGGAACGATGAACTGAAAGTCTTCAGACAGAAGGCGTCTGCAACTCAGCCTACCACTGGCTCCTTCAATGATACCAGAGTTCCATACTGTTCAGAGGTTAGACGGGGAGAAACCAAGACAGAAACCAATCCTGAAAATTTACGTGATTTGATATGATCGCCCATATTCATATCCCCACTTCCCCAGCATGTTGGTAGAGAGCCAAGCTTTTGTGGGTGGATTTGAACTGACCATTGAGTTTCATGATCTGAGTTAGATTTACAACCACACGGCTCTGTGTTACTTCTTTTAAAGCCCATGTTTTGGGAAAGAACTATTGGACTTAGTTTAGTTTGGCATGGATGCAATTTACAACTCAAACAATGACATTTCCTTGCCATGTGGTATGCATTTAGAGGCTGGCAGTTTTTTTCATCTCATTCTTTACTGCTCTTTGGTGTTCACATATTGAAGTTTCTCTTCCTGAAAAAGATAGAGTGGTTTCTAAAACAATAACAGACATTTGCCTTTACCCTTGATTCTAAAGAGCCACAGAGTCAAATAGAAGGTCTTTAATTATTTTTAAAATGCTCTTCACAAAGGAATCTTTAAAAAAATCAGTTTATTAATGTTTAAAAGTTGATAAAGCTATGTGCAAAATGATCCACAAAAGTCAGAAAACTATTAAATACTATGTTTTTAAAAAAAAGACATTTCTTGGTTTAATTGCACTGGAAACCATACTAAAGAGACAGCAATACATTTTATTCTTTGTAACATTTACACGCATGCCCAATGAACTAGTTAAAACACAGCTGTACTGGAAACTTCTGGGTTCCCTACCAGTTAAAGTAATGCTTTAAGGGCACAAGAGGGTGACACTTTCTTAAGAAATACACATTCAGTGGTGTTAACACAGGTTAGGAAAATCCAATAAAATGCTGAAACCCATACATTCAACAATCATGAAGAGTACTTTTAACACAACAAGATACCACCCCTGGTGGAAATGCTTCACACACACTCCGTAAGAAACATCGACAAAAGTGCCCAGGACCGACGTGGTGTTTGTTAGGCAAATTCGTTAGGAAATCCCTCCTGGTGGACAGTTCCCTCCCCCGCAGTGGGTGCTCTCCTCGTGTGGGGCCTTTGTCTCTCCTGGACGTGAAGGGTCCTGGCTGATACCGTTAGATAAGCTGGGCTTCCCCATGCAGATTTCAGGCACAATGGCAGGATACTGTCACACATTCCATTGTAAAGATGTAAAAAAAAAAAAAATCAAAGTGACTACAACCAAATTCCAAAAACAACGGATCCAGCTTGCGTGGAAACTTTGGCCTCAGCAAATGAAACTGCCCCCCATGTCCGAACTGGCTCCAGCTCCTCCGTCTGCTTCCTGGACAAGCCCACCAGCTACCGATGCTGGAGCAATGGACCAGGCCACCCCAGCCTGATGCATGCCAGGCAGTTAGATACCCGGTGGGAGGATGCCGAGGAGGGGTGTGCCGGGGAAGGAGGGGCGGGGCCTGGAGCATCCCTGGAGAAGCAGAAGTGCGCATGTAGCTGGCAACTCAAGTGAAGAAACATCTTCTCCTCAAAGCTCCAGACGACACTTTCCCCGGGGACCTCGGGCTTCCAGGAGGGGCCGCACGACCCCGCCGGGAGCTTGGCCATGCTGACCTCTGGCTCAGTGCAAAATCAAAGCTCAGGGAGAGGAAGTAGGCTCCAGGCCCGCGGACCGCTCTCCACCCTTCCCGGCGCATTGTTCACAGGACTCACTGTACCCTCCGACCCCACCCTGCGTCACGGGCCCTTTGCTCGCCCCGCACCCCCTCTGGCTCCGGCTCCGGCTCCGGCAGCTCCTCCCTGGCAGCAGTCCAGGCACCAGGCACGGAGATGTTTTTCCAAACACTGGGCGGCGGGTGGCCGTGCAAGAACACTCCCCGTGGGCTGGCAGCTTCCCGTCTTAGGAAGAGGAGTTGACGTTCCCAGAGGACATGATGGTTTCTGGGTTGTCCCCATCGTCCTTCTGGGGGTGAGAGGAGTTGTCGGACTTGCTGCGGCTGAACTCCACGCCCGCGATGATGGGGCGCTTGAACTTGCCGGGGGTGTCGGGGCTGGGGCACCGGCAGCAGGACATGATGCGGATGAAGGCGCGGCGCATCTCCTTGTTGGTGAGCGTGTAGATGATGGGGTTGGTGCCCGAGTTGAGCACCGCCAGCACCAGGAAGTACTCGGCCTTGAAGAGGATGTCACAGGTCCTCACCTTGCAGCCCACGTCCAGCAGCAGCAGGATGAAGAGCGGCGCCCAGCAGGCGATGAAGACGCTCAGCACGATGATCACCGTCTTGAGCAGCGCCAGCGACTTCTCCGAGCTGCGGCTGGCCTTGGACGCGTTCTTGCGGAAGGTCAGGCGGCGGCTGCGCGTGCGCACCAGCGAGTAGATCCGGCAGTAGAGGATGACGATGGAGAGCAGCAGCACGGTGAAGACCGTGGTGCAGAAGAGGATATAGTGCTTGTGGTAGAGCGGCAGCACCGTGGAGCAGCTGGGCAGCAGGCCGAGGCAGTTCCAGCCCATGATGGGCAGGCCGCCCAGCACCAGCGAGATGACCCAGCAGGCGCTGATGAGCAGGAAGGAGCGCGAGCTGCTGCTCTCGTGGTGCAGCTTCATCTTCAGCATGGTGATGTAGCGCTCGATGGCGATGGCCAGCAGGCTGAACACGGACGCGGACAGCGCCACGAACATGCTGCCCTCGCGCAGGAACCACTGCGCGGGCGTCAGATTGTAGGTGTTGGCCCCGGAGAAGAGCAGGTTCATGATGTAGGCCACCCCCGCCAGCAGGTCCGAGAGGGCCAGGTTGCCGATGAAGTAGTACATGGGCCGGTGGAACTTCTTGGTTTTCCAGATGGTCAGGAGGACGAAGATGTTCTCCAGGATGATGCAGCAGCAGATGAGGATGAACACCACGGACGTCACCTTGAGGCCGCCGTCCTTGTCCTGGCCCAGGTTCAGCTTCCCCGTGTAGTTGTAATGCCGGATGATGACGTCATAGTTGGAGTAGTCAGAGAGGGAGCTGCTGGTGGACCCCATGGCGCGCCCCGGCGTCCCAAGCCTTGGCCGCGCGGCGCTTCCCCGGCGGACGCTAGAGGGCGCTGGAGGGCGAGGCGGAGGCGGGGAGCTTGGAAGTCAGAGGTCCCGGCTTTCCGCGTGTCCCGGCTGGACAGGGCCTCGGGAACCGCAGCCTTAAAGGAGTTACAGAGAGAGTCAGGGAAAGCCACAGGCACAACGCATCCTCGCCGAGGCCCTGCTCGGTTTGTTTATTTCTTTAAAGGAAAACTTGGGGAGAGTGCAGAGAGAGGGATTTTAAAAAGTCAAACTCTCATCCCTTGCAAAAAAAATCTTTTAAAAGGAAGAAGGGGAAGAAAGAGGGAGAGAGAACAACAACAAAAATGGCCCCAACTGAAAACTCCGACTCAACAAGATGAAAATTCTCCCCATGGTCACATCCACTCCAACGGAAACGGGAAAGTGGGGAAGCGAGCCCCACTCCACCCTCTGATTCCCACCCCGCACCCCGCACCCCGCCAGGCTGCGCCTAGAACAGTCACCGCCCAGCGGGGCTCCTCAGAGACCCAACCGAGGGTGGAAATGCACACCGCTGCCCCCACCGCCCGCCCCGGAGCAGAGCCGCCCCTCACGGCCCAGGAACCAGCAGGCCAGCCGAAGCCATGGGCCAGTGCAAGTCATTTGGGGGCCCCATGAGTAAGCTCGGGAGCAGGTGTGTCTAGGGTCCGAGGGGCAGCCCCGCCTGCCCTGGCCCAGCATAAACTGGAAAACTGGCGCCTGCCCTTTCTTTTTTCTTTTTCTCCGGAGCCCAACGCAAGAACCCCCCAAGGGGCCGGTGAGGCTGCAGTAAGCCCCGGAGGTTCCGGTGGCCCTCGGTTGCAGGAGTGTTTTTAGTCCGGTGGCAGAGCCCACATGCAGAGGGAAGTCCTGCTCCTGATAGCCAGGCATGCGGCCGCCGCCCGGCCCGTGCAGACGCTCTGCAGCCGCTCCCCGGAGGGGGTGCCGCTCCCCGGAGGGGCGCCGGGCTCCAGGCGAAGCTACCGGGCGGCTTTATTGACCCTCCTCCCCGGCACCTGGCCGCCTCCTCTGAGGTCTGGAAAGTGTGGGGGAACGCAGCGGCCCGGTTAGCAGAAGTCTGCTTGTCAGTTAAGTGTTGCGAGGGAACGCGGCCCCGGATACAAGTGGAGTAACCGAGGCAGAGGGCTCCCACCCGTCCTGGGGCCGGAGAGGCCGCGGCGCCCAGAGCCCCAGGTCCCTCCAACTCTACCCCCCTCTCCTCGCCCGCCCGCAGTGCAAGTTTAAGCCCTAACCCCACCCCCACCCACCCCAATGCTCTTTGTTTCTAGCATTTCCAAAAATAAGCGCCTTCGCCCCTTCCCCTCCGACCCCCGGCAGCTTCCACCACCTCCCCCCGAGGTGGTTCTGCAGCGGGAACCTGAGCCCTTTCCCAGCGTCATCGATCACTAGCGCCCGAGCAGCCGGCGGGGCTCCTCCGGCCGGGGGTGCAGTTCCAGCGCCCGGAGCCGCGGTCTGAAAAGTTTTTGTTCTGCTCCGTTCGGGTCTGACAGCGCGTCGGGGCCGCCCGCGCCCGGCGGCCACGCGGCGCCCCAGCCCGGCCCGCGCCTACCTCGCTCAGGCGGGACGGAGTGGCGTCCGGGGAGCTCTGGGTCCGCGCCGCGCGCCCGTCATCTTGCTGCTGCCGGAGCCTGACAGCGCCGCGCACGAACTTGTGGAGTCGGGGTCCCCTCCCTCCGCGGCAGCATTCTCCATTGGCCAGCCCCGCGCCGCGCCGCCGGGGAAGTCACCGCACCTCTAACTAAGGAAGAGGCGGGGAGAGGCGGCCCGAGCTCCCACGCCCTCCCCGGCGGCCGGGCCCCCGGCTCGGATCTCGGCGGCTGAGCCTCACTGTCCAGGAAAGATCTGGGGCAGAAGCTAATAGGGCCCCTCCCACCCCACCCCACCCCCGGACGCCGGGGAAAACGCCCGCCCCCCGGACTCCGTATAAACCGCCCGCCTCCTCCGCGGCGGCGGCAGAGACCACCTCCCAGCTCGGGAAGGGGAGGCGGGGAGGGCCTGTGGAGACGGTCCTCCCCAAAGCCCCAGGGGGCAGGGGCCGCAGGCGCCCCGCAGCCACCTCTCTGCACTCCTGCCAGCAGCCCTTGGGGATGGGGTCCGAGGCTGTGGCCAGGCGCCCCGGGCTGCTGCGGGGGCGGGGAAACAGGCGCCGCGCGCTGGGGATGGGGCTGCGAGAGGCCCGGGGAGCGAGGGGCCAGGAGCGGGGTGCCGGACGTTCCTCCACTCCGCCCCCCTCCACGCCCACCCCGTCCCGCGGCCTCGAAACTTGTGGTCTGAGGAGCAGAAAGTGGCTTTCCCGGGGCGCAGGGTGAAATGGGCCAGCGCCCGGCGAGGTGCTGTGTGTGGGGGTTCCCCTCCCTCAGCTGGGCGCCCAGGCAGGCGGTGTGCCCCAGATTCTGGCCAGCGGCGAGAGGCCTTTGAGGAGTGGGCAGCTGCCCGGCCCGCTAAGTTGACTAACGCCTGGGCCGCTCAGGAAGTTCCAAGGGGAAGAGCCGCCCGCCCTGGCCCAGCCCTAACCCCGCGGGGCCTGCTGCCGCCCAGCTGGGGGCGGCGCCCTTCTCTCCCCTTCTACTTGGGAGGCGCCCCCAAACCTCAATGCTCACAACCCGCCCACTCTTTCCTTGCTCTGAGCTGCTACTTCTGAACCCGAGACTGGGGCGGCCTGGGTCAGCTCAGCTGTGTGACCAGCGCAGGGCACTGCGCACTGCCGCGAAGCCAGTCCCACCCGCGCGGTCACACTGCTTCCCACCCTGCAGATGTGAATGCAAAAGGTCTCCGCTGCGCAGTTTCAATCAGACACGCCCGTACCTGAATGACTCAGAAGGAGGCTTGGTGAATAAACAGCAGACCCCTGGCTTATGGGATCTTATGAGTTTGCAAAAGAAGCCAAGTGTCGGTTAATTCACAGCTGTCTGAAAGCCCGCCTACCCACAAGTTCAACAGCCTCACAGTGCGCACAACCTGGAAACAGCAGGGACTCTCAGATGCCTCCGATTGGGTTGAGGACTTATCCCATCCTGTCTAATAAAGGCCCAACATGCAAATTGTTCCACCGGGAGTTCCACCGCTGGCTATGACATGCGCTGACCACCAGGGGGCGGCGCGGAACATGGTGGGCGCTGGCAGCGGGTGGCCGTGGAGGCGCTACCAGCCCCGATGGGCCCTGACGAGAGTGGGACTGTGGTGGGATGGTGGAGCAGGTGAGCGGGCGGTGCAGGACAAGGCGGGTGTGAAGGGGGGGGGGGCTGATCACCCCACTGATAGCCCCATAGACAGCAACCAGCAACCGGCGATGGAGGCAGGGGGCTGCCCAGCTCCCAGGAGTTGAGGGACTGGGGGAGAGGGGCGGAAAGGGGGGGACCCAGCCCCCATCCATCGCCCTGCAGGTGGGATGGTGGAGCAGGTGAAGGGGTGGCACCAGGCCATGGCAGGGTGCCAGGTGGGGCTGCGGGGCTGGGGGCATGAGCTGGGACTGTGAGCCTGGAGGCACCAGCTGGGGCCTGATCCCTGCAGGCCACCCCAAGGGACCCCACCTGTGCACAAATTTATGCACCGGGCCTCTAGTTTCATATGAAAGGGGAGATCAGTTGAGTCAACCCAACGTGGGGACTTGTCAAACTCCACCCCGCCCACACATGTGTGAGTTCTTCAAAGGGAAGGATTTAAGTGCATTGCACGTCCAGCCTCTGTGGGGCATGCTCGATGGTCTGAGTTAACGCTATGCTCTGGGAGGCATGCACTGTTGGTCATTTAAGCGAGGGAAGTGTCATTCAGACAGCCTACATCTCAGCTGGTGAGTGGCGGAGCTGGGCTCCCAGACGTGAATGCTGCCCACGCCAGGGCTCCCAGGTCCACGCCTCCCGCCAACAGACAGCGAAGGAACTGCGAGGGCAGCACCTCCCGCTTCAGTTTAACGGGCACTGATGTCCGGACCGTGGGTGTCTGCAAAATGTACCACAAGAGATGCCCGGGAAAGCCTGGGAACCCCTCGTTCCCAACTCTGTAGTCTAGAAACCTCTCATGTAAGCCCTGCAACAAAACTAGACTCATGAATGTCCCTTTTTTTTTAACCAGGAAGCATTTTCTTTTGGATGAAATGTTTTACAAAATGTTATTTTTTACCACTTTTTTAATTACTAAGACTTTATTTTGTTTTTAAGAGTTTCAGATTCACAGCAAAATTGAGTGGAGGGTACAGAGATCCCCCCATAGACCCCCTCCTCTCACCACACACAGCCTCCCCCATGGTGAGCATCACTCACTAGAGACCTGGTACATCTGTTACAATCGATGAACCGACATGGCTACATCATCATCAGCCAAGTCCATGGCTACCTCAGGGTTCCCTCTTGAGGTTGCTGGGCATTCCGTGGGTTTGGACAAATGTACACTGACACGTATCCATCACAGGGTATCACATGAGTATTGTTACTGCCCTAAAAGTCCTGTGTGCTCTGCCTACTTATCCAGCCCCAACACCACGAATGTCTTGCCGACTAATGACTTTTTATAAAAACCTCTCATCTACCTGCAATGCTTTCAGTATTTGTATTCCAGATTCACAGTGTGACACATACTAACTTATGTGATCCTACAATGACCCTCAAGTTAAGTGCTATTCTTGTGCTAATTTTACAAACCAGGAAACTGAGTCCAGGCATATTAAGCAGCTTGGATAATGTGGGCTGTGGCTGACCATAGCCGGGCTACAGGTCCTTAACCACCACTCCAAACCACCACCTGCAACCGCACACCCGCGGAAGTATTACGGCGCGGAGTCCGTCCTTTTCCTGTGAGCACCGCTGGAGAGGACCAGGTTACTGATACCGACCCCGTGTTTCAACCTCGCACATGATTACTCAGCAACGCTCGCCCTTAATACACACCGACGGGATGGAAAATACAGCTGACCACCAGGCAGAAGGAGAAGGGAAGCAGGGCTATTTGCAGCAATGGCTTCCCTGCCAATTCCCCGTCCCCGGTTCCCACACATGCCTCTTCCCAGGACTCTCAGGAGAGGCCCTAAGAACCTCATCCTCAAGCCATCTCCTGGCCGCTCGCCCAGCTCCCCTTCCGCTGCTGCCTGGAAGCCACCCCGGTATTCCTACCTCACTTCCCATGGCACCGCGGTTACCGCTTGATGACCAAGTCACTCTGGGGGTGCCCCACTCCAAATCTCGACTTCAAAGCCGCGTTGCTGTTCTTTATGCATGCTTCCGTGTCTCTCTGTGAGGCTCGCCAGAAAAAACCCATGCGACGTTTGGGACAGATGCTAAAAAACAAAACAAAAAAGCAATGACTTGTTGTTTATTTATATTTAACTAGAAGAGCGGTATTTTTAAAATGTTTTTTTTCATTTACTGATTTTTAGAGAGAGTGGAAGGGAGAGGGACAGAGAGATAGAAACATCAATGAGAGTGAAACATCACTGATCAGCTGCCTCCTGCACACCCTGTACTGGGGATCCAGCCTGCAACTCGGGCATGTTCTCTGACCTGGAATCAAACCAGTGACCTCTGGGTTCCTGGGTGGACACTCACCACTGAGCCACACCAGCTGGGGGGAGAGCTGTATTCCTATTTGCTAAGCGTGCTAACCCTACTCCCGCAATCCCAGGTTACAGCCAAGGCTCCCTTCTCTTGTACGCACAGCCTTACTAGCCTCCTGCTTCCGGAGAGCCATCATCATCACACGCCCATCCCCTCTTCCCGAAGTTCCAGCTCAATAACAGCTTCCCCCTCACCACCCTCCACAGTGTCTCCTGCCCTGGGCAAGCTTTCCCCATATTGCTGTGCTGCGCCCCTGCCCACCTTCCTGAGACTCAGCTCAGTTATTCCTGCTCTCTCTCATATTTTCCATTTTTGGCCTCTGGTGACTCTCTACCTTCAACTCACGTTAATATCTGTGTGTTTCTTCTACCCAAAACTCACTGCCTTCCCTTATGCTAGGTCCCAAGAGAATCTCTCTTTCTTCTCTTATTTGCCAACATTCAAAACTATGTGGTGGGGGATGACAGACTTGGGGTCAGCCTGAGCACAGCCGGTTTCCAGCGGCGTGACTCTGAGCAACGTCTTGGAACTGCCTTGAGCCTCGGTTTCCTCATCTCTCAAGTGGCACAATGACATTTCTCTCCCACGGTCGTGGGGAGGAATAAAGAGCTGCGTGTGTATGAAGAATCTTCCACAGGACAGAGGGAATTCTTCACCCTCCACCACCTCTATCCACTGTCCATTCTTCCACTCACTGCCTTTTTGACTTACAAATTAAATTATTTTTTAATCAAATTAATACAGGCACATGGTTTAAAAACAAACAAATAGTGCAAACCTTGCAAGGCAGAACGTCAGTCCTCGGAGGCACTCTGGTCCGCTGAGCCTCCCAGCCACTTCGAAGTCTTACCCATGTTCCTTCTGGTGGTGACTCGCAAATCCCTAAACCCCGTGTTTCACTCCTCTATTTTCTTGGTTAGCATTTTAAACAGTACTAGAGGTTTTCTGCCATGTTAAAGAGGCATTAATTCACTTATCCTTTAAAAAACCTGCTTGTGTTATAAACTTTCTAAATCTATGCTTGTCTGATATTTTAAAAATTCCGTGTTTACACTTGACTAATAATTTGGCTGAGTATAGAGTTGTAGGTTGTAAGTTTCCCTGGGAACTTCGAAGGCGTCGCTGCCTTGTCTTTTGATTTCTGGTGCCGCTGATGAAAAGTCCAGAGCTGTTCTTACTCCAGAACTTCACCTACGGCTACTTCTTTCTCCTCGGGGTGTTTCTAGAATCTTCTATGCCCACCGTGCTGCAGGACTGAACTGTACTAGTAGACGCCTGGATTTTCTGAGCTTCCTCCTAGACACACAATGACCCCTGCGGTGTGGGAAGCCGCTTGCAATGATTCTTCAAGAAACCCGTCTTCTCTTTTTCTGTCCTATCTTTCTGGAACTCCCGCTGTGTGGATGATGGACCATCTGGGCTGATTTTTTAATTTCCTTCTATTTATTTTTATTTTCTACATCTTTATCTCTCCCCCCACCCCTAATTTTTGGAAGATTTCTCCACTTTATCATTCCACTCTTCAGTTAATGTTTTCCTTTCTGTTAGCACACTTTTATTGGTAAATTAAACATTAATTTGTTTTCTAAAATGTTATTGCTATTGTCAGAGGCAAATCGACGTTGAAGCTGATGTCTCGGAACCTGCAGACTCTCTTGCTTCTGAGGCCTGGCCGGAGCCCGCACCGCGTGGCGGTGTGGACATCGGAAGGAGGGCCCTTCAGCCATGACTGGCTGCGATGACTGCCTCCTGCCACTAGGAAGCCTCCGCTATCTCAGTTCCCCTTGCGTGGGAGCGGTTTGGGAGTTGCTGTAGGCGTTTTTGGAATCTGGCTAAGGGGAAGTTCACTTTGGGCTATATTTAGATCGAGTTTAAAAGGATATGTGTCCTGGCCAGGTAGCTCAGTTGGTTGGAGCATCATCCCGATGAGCCAAAGTTGCAGGTTCGATCCCTGGTCGGGTTATAAAAAGTAATAATAAAATAAAATAATAGAAGGATAGTGTCACAGTTACTTCATACTGTTATGAGCCATCCTGTCTATAATGACCATGCCTGTGAGTATCTTTAGTGTTTGGGGGTTTTGGATGCTCATTTATCCAGAGGAAACAATCTCTTCTCCTTCAGCAGATGCCAACCTGGCTGCAGCTCCTGGGGGAAGGGAGCTGGGCTCTCACCGCTCAGCATGGGCATCTCCCCTTCACCCTCCCGTTTGGACTGTGGGGTTCACCTCGCCACCCCAAGTCGCCTGCCCATGGAGGAGATCAGTCACTCTGCCGGGCAGGGCTGGGGAAAGTCATGGCCCATGGGGTGGGGGTGGGGGCAGGATGAGGGGAGAGAATGAGTCTACCTGCTTCTATCGCAGACTTTCTGTTTTCGTCTTGACTTTCACCCCCTCTTAGAGATGCCTGAAGTCTCCAAGTCCGGGCCTTTCCAGGGTGCCCCCCCATTGCAACCCTGCCTTCAGTGTTTAATTGTATTAATTAAGTCAATGAGGTCTCACCCCTCTGCTTTTAGTTTCCAAATTTCCCTTGCTGTCATCTCTCGCTTTTTCTTTATTTCTTTGTTTATACAAACAGAACAAATCCCTTCACTACCTCGTCTGTGGCATGTGGGGGGAGCGGGGGAGAGAGGAAGTGAAAGTGTTCGCCCTGCCATCTCTGAACTGAGGTCACTGCTGACTCCTCTGACCCCAGGCAGTCTGGCCTCTGCCACACTGCACTCCTGGCGTGACCTCTCTGAGGACACACGGGGATCCCTCACCAGCAGAGTGGGGGCTTCTCACCAGCCCCCTTTAGGGGAACCTTCTGCACCACGTGACACTGTTGTCAACACTCTCCACTCTGCTCGCCTGGAGTCCTGCTCTCTCTCTCTCTCTCTCTCTCTCTCTCTCTCGGACTGCCCTTTCTCAGCCTCTTAACTGGCGTCTCTTTTTTATATGATCTTAACTATCCTTTTATATATTGGAAGTAATTACATAGCCTGTGTTATGTGTCAGGCACTGTACTAAATAAGCATTTTGTATTGGTAATACATTTAGCTCAACAATTCCACAAGTGAGGTCCTATTAAACAACCCATTTTACAGATGAAGAAGCTGAGGCACAGAAAGCTTAGGCAGCTGGTCCGAAGTCCCAGCTTTTCCCACGGCCTCTTTAAATGCTGTGATCTGGGTCTTCCCTCTTGTCCGTTCACCCTTTCTTGGGTTTTCCCACCTCCTTCCAGGGCTTTCTCTATCACACACGTGCCGACGGCTGCGCTGTACATCTTTAGTCCCCGGGGATTCACGCAGCGGCCAGAGGCGGTCGCCGCGCTCCGGGCCTCCAAGGTCCCTTCCGTCCCCCGCACTCCATACCGCCTTCCCGGTCCTGCTTCCTGCAAAACCACCTATCACTGTGGCCTCTTTCCCTCCAGCATGGGACCAGTAACCTCTTCACGTGCTTGGGGACCCCAACACATCTCCTCAGAGCCCCCCAGTGCTCTCCGGCTCCCCAGCCCCCTAACTTCCTCTTCACGGAGTGCTGCCCCATCCATGCCGACGCTCATCTGCTCCCCTGTTCGTACTGTTTAAAACGCTCCCTCCTGCAGCCGGGTGGGGGGGGAGGGGTCACTAGAGGCTGGGGGACAAGCAGAGGTGGGATTTGTGTCCCCACAGCGCAGCCCACACTTCCCGACCTCCAGAGCGTGTCTGTCACTGAATCTGAACTGCGGGACACGGGGGCGTTGGAAGGTCACCGGGTACTTACTCCCCTGGCGTCCTGCTTATTGGAAAGAAGGGTCTATTTTCTGTAACAACAAGGACAATACACCCGGCCGCATGGCTCAGTGCTTGAGCATCAGCCTATGAACCAGGAGGTCACAGTTAGATTCCCGGTCAGGGCACATGCCCAGATTGCGGGCTCCATCCCAGTGTGGGGCATGCAGGAGGCAGCTGATCAATGATTCTCTCTCATCATTGATGTTTCTCTCTCTCCCTTCCTCTCTGAAATCCATAATAAAAATATATTTAAAAAATAAATAACAAGGACAGTAAGTGAAACTTGTTACTTCCATGCACTCGAAAGCAACTGCGAGCCGCCCCAGCCTTTGAACTTGCTGCTTCCTGTCTAGCGTGTGCTCCTCCTCAGGCACCCCACGCCCTCTCGCGCAGACCCATGTCAGCTCCTCGGAGGCCAGCGGGTCCCTGCCTGAAGATCCCACACCTGCTTTATCTCGTTTCAAGCCCTTAAATCATCACCAGCACGTGACCTGTTCGTCACTGGCTCGTCGTCCCCCACCCGAGCGTAAACTCTGCAAGGGAACCGCGCTTTGCTGGGGCCTAGCAGGGTCCTGGGACCCTCGTCACCAAGGTACCGGCCGAGCGAGAAGTTAGAGCCATTTCTCAAGAAGTTAGAGCCATTTCACAAGAAGTTAGAGCCATTTCTCTCTCCTTGACCCTCCTTGAAGCTTTCGTACAAGTGTTGATGGCCGTTCTCGGACGACACTAACGCCGACAATGCACTGCCCTGAGGAGGAGAGATGTCCGCGAAAGGACCACCCAAGTGTGAAGTTCAGTCTGTTCAGGGAGAGGGATCTGTCCAAGGGGTTACCTGCCACCTGGTTGCTCGGTGACAGGTATCCCCACTGACCCGACTTCCGGTAAAACAGTGCAGAATCTCCGACCGAAAACCCGCTGCCTCCGAGAGGGCTTCCTCCCTGCCTTTCCCTCTCCCCGCACAGCTCGCCTCCCGGGCTTGCTGTTCTATGACGTTAAGGAGGGCTTATGTATACGTTAGCCCAGCACCCCAACACCCGGGGCTGCCAGCATGCTGAAGCTAAGGATACAACACCCCTGGCCCCCACAGCGCAGTGTAGGAGGGCGACTGAGGGAGGAACAGATGCGTCCCATCCAGCCCAGTGATGGCATCAGCCTGGCTCGTGGCCCTGTGAGCGTGCGCCCCTGGGCACCGGCTCTGAGCACGTCCCCTGCCCAGCCCTGGACGGAGAGCCCGGCCCCTGAGCCCCAGAGGTCTGACCGTGGCCTCGAAGTCACTGCACCTCTGTAGAGAGGGAAAGCGCTGGAGAGACTCATTTCAAACCTGCAAGCAGTTTTCTGGGGAATTTGACACTCGATACATAGTTGAGTCAGATTTTTCTTTGATTCTTGAAAAACCGTCAAGTTGGGCTACTTCGGTTATGCAAATGAAAAGGTAAAAAAGTCCACATTCGGAAAGGCCGCTTTTGAGAAACGGAGAAACATCAGAGAGTGAGACGTCTATGGCCACAGAGTAGAAACAAACAA
Source organism: Eptesicus fuscus (assembly GCF_027574615.1). Lineage (NCBI taxonomy): Eukaryota > Metazoa > Chordata > Mammalia > Chiroptera > Vespertilionidae > Eptesicus > Eptesicus fuscus. Next base: position 3,170,065 of record NC_072494.1, on the reverse strand, counting down.
AAGGAGCTATGCAACCTGCAGCTGAATGCCAGACATCCCCGCCCCCACAGAGCTGCCAGGGAGCGGTCCCGTCCAGGGAGCCCCCCGACCCCCTCCCCCACAGGGGAAGCGTGTATTTAGTCTCATAAGAAACTGCCAAACTACAAAGCATCACTTCACATCCCCACCAGCCATGGATGAGAGTGCCTGTTTACCCACGTCCTCACCAGCACTGGTGTTGTCGGTGTTTTGGATTTCGGTCACCTAATAGGCGTGCAGTGGCATCTCATTGCTGTTTAATCTGTAATTTCCTAATGGTATATGATGTTGAATATTTTTCCATTGGCTTACTTGCCATTTGTAGGTCTTTAATGAGGTCTCTGTTCAGGATTTCCAGCATTTTTTAATGGAGTTGTTAATTTTCTTACTGTTGAGTTTTAAGAGCTCTTGGTATATTTTGGATGACAGTCCTTCATCAGATATGTCTTTTGCCTATCCTGTGGCTTGTCTTCTCATTCTCTGGACAGTGTCAACAAGTTTTTAATTTTTTAAATATATTGTTACTGATTTCAGACAGGAATGGAAAGGGAGAGGGGGAGAGAGAGAGAGAGAGAGAAACATCAATGATGAGAGAATCATTGATCAGCTACCTCCTGCACACCCCACACAGGGGATCAAGCCCCCAACTCAGGCATGTGCCCTGACCAGAATCAAACCGTGACCTCCTGGTTCACAGGCCGACACTCAACCACTGAGCCATGCCCACCAGGCAAGAAGTTGTTCATTTTAACGAAGTCCAGGTCATCCATGTTTTCTCGCAGAGATCATGCCTTTGGTGTTGTATCTACAAAGTCATCGCCATACCCACGGCCACCTTGCTTTCCTCCGTGTCACCTTCTAGGGGCATGAGAGTTTTGTGTGTGACTCTGCCGTCTGTGACTCATTTGGAGGTAACTGTTGTGCAGGGTGCAAGGTCTGTGTCTAGACTCATCCCCTCGCATGTGGGTGTCCAGTTGTTCCAGCGCCACTTGCTGAGGAGTCTGTCTTGGCTCCATTGTGTGGCCTTCGCTCCTTTGTCAAAGATCGCTGACTGTTTACATGGCCTATTTCCGGCTCTCTCCTGCCCCACTGACCTATTTGTCTCTTCTTCGCCAGTGCCACACCGTGCTGGTTACCACAGCTTTACAGTACGTCTTACGCTGGGTAATGCCGGTCCTCCAACTGGAGGTTTTTGTTTTGTTTGAGTTTGTGAAGGATTTGTATTATTTTTTCCTTAGATTTTTAAATTTGTTTTTTTAATTTATTGATTAGGGAGAGAGAGAGAAACATCAGTTTGTCGCTTCACTTATTGATGCACTCATTGGTTGATTCCTGTATGTGCCCTGACCAGGGATTGAACCCACAACCTTGTTGTATCAGGACGATGCTCTAGCGAACGGAACTGCCGGTCAGGGCACATGCCCGGATGGCGGGCTCGATCCCAGTGTTGTGTCTTATTAAAAAAAACAACTCTTTAATAAGGAAATATTAAACTTAAGTATTATGTTACAGAAGGAGGTTTTTTTTAAAAAGTAACTTGTGTTTTTAAAAAAACCTTCAAAAGCTTCTTCTTGTCCTTGGAATGAAGTCCAAAATATTGAACAAGGTCAACAAGACCCTCGGCCAATCTCTCTGTTTCTGTCTTTTCCCTCCTCACTTTTCTTTCCATCAAAGGAACTTCCTTTTCTTCACAAGATGTTCCCTGCCCTTGTACACCTCAAGGCCTTCGCGCATGCGGATTTGTTATAAGGAATGACCTCGACAACTCCGCCCACTCCGGACCACCTCCCTGCACCAGGCTCCTCCTTCACTGCTCTTCTTCTCCAGGAAGCCTCCCTGGCCCTCTGGACTGGTCAAGCCCCAGGTTACGTGCTTGCACTTCACCTGTATTCATTCTCTCTCTCTCTCTCTCTCTCTCTCTCTCTCTCTCTCTCTCTTTCTCTCTCTCTCTCTCTCTCTCTCTCTCTCTCTCTCTCTCTCTCTCTCTGTTTCTCTCTCACATATTAAATCATACTGTTTCTTTGTGCAAGATGGGTATCCCTATTACACCCTCTGCTCGGCGAGGCCAGAGACCTATTGTGGTCTCCAGGGCACAGAGCCTGCACAGGCCGGGTGTCAAGCACTAGCTGAGCAAGTGGGTGATGGCAACCTCTCCCCGAAACCTGCACGATCACATACAGCCTGGAACAAGGCACGGCTACCCCGAGCGAGATCTGTCAGCCTTCCCAATACGAGAATTCATTCCCAAGAATAGAATTTACATAGAAACAAGTCACTTTTATATGTTTGGCTAATAATTAGGTAACAGGAAGATACATTTTATTTTGGCTTTCTTGCTTGCAAACTGATGACAGCACTAACTAAACGTCAGATGAGATTCCTTTCTTTTCGTCTGGAACAGATACTGTGCAGAGCAGAGAAGGACTCCCAATTATAACGCTGTCACTGGACCCCTGGGGCCTCCAGAAACAGTTCAGGAATTGCCCACCCGCCGCCTTTGCTCATTCTATAAAGAGCACCTCTGCTCCTCTTTGACCTTGTTGCCTGCAGAGACAAAGAACAACCAGCTGGTGAACGGTTCTCTTTGTTCCGGCCTCACCTACTCCGCATTGCCTCCTGGGTTTTCCTTGGACATGCGAATGTATAACTCTCCACAAGTTAACTGGTCTTCGGAATGCGGGCACCGCGGACTCTGAGTTCTAACAAGGATTAAACTTAAGTGTTATGTTACAGTGCAGCTACAGAGGCAACCTGTACAATTTAACTAAATGTTGTAAGTCACCTTCTGAAAGGCGAACTTGAGAAGGCAGCGGCTCGGCCAACACCCACTCTTGGACTTGTTCTTGGAACAGGAGGTGGCGAGAGGTTCCGGGAGGGCTCAAGTCTTGGGGGGACTCTGCAAAGAGCCAAGAACATGGTCCCACGATATCTATTCTTCTTTAAAGCTATTTGTAGCCAAGTGTGCAGACAAGACACAGACAGTAGAATAGTGGTGGGGTGGGCGGGGGGGAAGGGGAGGCGGGGGAGAGACTGGGGAGATATTGTTTAAGGTACCAACTTGCAACCTGAGGCTGAACAAGTCCTGGGATCTAAAGCACAAATTAGTGATTATAGACAACGATACTATATTATAAACGTCAAAGTTGCTAAGAGATTAGATCTTAAATGTTCTCGCCACAGAAAAAAAAATGTGATGTAAGAGAGGTGTTGGCTAACATTACAGTGGTAATCGTGTTGCAATATATAAATGTATCAAACTAACACTTAAATACCTTAAACTTAAAAATGTTACATGCATGTTATGTCTTAATTAAAAAAAAACCTCTTTAATAAGGAAATATTATGCTAAAGCTTCTGTTTAGCAGCATTGTAAATAACATCTAAATATGTTTCTATAATTGGGTGTAGAGATGGATTGGCTTTTATTAAAATTTTACAGATTCATTCATCCAGTCATCAAGTATTTATTTAAAATAAAAAATGTCCCAGGTCCAATTCAAGGAACTTGAGGAAACAGAAAAGGACTCCTGCCCTTGTGGGGGTGATAGCCTTGTAGGGGAGAGATCCAACTAACCCTCAGTGCAGTACAATAACAAGTAAATTACACACCGAGCAGCCAGATTATGATGATCTCTGAACGCATAATAATCTGGCCACTCAGTATATATATAGCCCAGTGCATGAATATATATATTGAAGGCCCAGTGCATGAATTCGTGCATGGGTTGGGTCTGGCCAGCCCAGCCATGGGGAGGGGACTTGGACGGTTGGCCGGTCTGCCTACTGGTTGAACTCCTGGACGAGGGGCCAATTTGCATATTAGCCTTTTATTATATAGGACTAGAGGCCCAGTGCACGGATTCGTGCACTGGTGGGGGTCCCTCAGCCTGGCCTGCGGGGATCGGGCCGAAACCGGCTCTCCGACATCCCCGGAAGAGTCCTGGATTATGAGAGAACAGTTCTCAAGTGACGCACCCTGGAATCGGGCTCCCTCCTCTCTGGTTCCAGGTGCGTCACCTGAGAACCACAGCTGCCAAGTCACCGCAGCTCGGCAGCTCCTGCATTGAGCGTCTGCCCCCTGGTGGTCATTGTGCATCATAGCTACCGGTCAGACAGTCGAATGGTTGGACGGTCACTTAGGCTTTTATATATGTAGATATACACTGAGTGGCCAGATTATTATGAGTTCAGAGATCATAATAATCTGGCCACTCAGTGTATAGTATTCATCTAGTCAAAACATTGATGGGGCACACACTAGAAGCCCAGCAGTTTAAAAATCAGGCAAAGATCTCTGCCCTTATGCAGTCTACTTTCTAGCAAGGGGAGGTAGATAAGAAATATAATAAATAAGTAAATTATATAGTATGTTAGAAATAGTTAAAACTAATAAATCTAAATCCAAAACAGAGGAAATGTTTGAAGTTTATTTCCTTTCAAAAGTTTCGAAGGTCTGCATATTCAGAGCCAAAACTCCTCACTTTTTACAGAAGTTTTCTGCCAAAGGAAGTGTCCAGTCGCCACCTCTGTTACTGACAGCAGCACGTTCGTGCCGTGGTTGCTCCGTTCCTTCCCCAGGCAGCTAGCAAGTGCCGGTGTGGAGCAGGAGGTGACCGGACACAGGAGGTGACAGGAGGTGAGCAGGAGGTGACCGGACCCAGCGCAGACAAGCCCGGCCCTCGGGCAGGTGTTTCCTATCCGCCCAAGAATTTCACGGACGAGAAGTGGGTCAGAAAAAGCGTGCGTGCGCACAGGCCATGTACCCTCAGGGTAAGAGCTGCTCTATAAAGGCTTCCTTCGTGAGGTGTTGTGTTGCTTTTTTTCTGCCTCCAAGTGGAGGGATGGAGAAAGGGCACCAGGCGCTGCCGCAGCCAGTGTCACCTGGTTTTCCGGGGACAAGGGAACGTTGCTGATCCTTCCCCTCGCGGGGTCCCCTGTCAGGGAGGATGGTGTCCGGGAAGCAGTTCCCAGACGCCACCCCTCCGGGCAGCTGGGGCAGCAAACGGTGGGTTCTGCAAGAATTTGTCACCTCTGCGGCCTTCTTTCAACCCGAGCTCCATCAATCTTCATGCCCCAATGTCCAAATTGCAGAAATGACTTTAAAGAAGGAAATGCAGCATATCCAACATCTTCCTGTGTCGTAAAGGCTCCCAAGACGTTTGTGGTAGAGTCCGTCCTTCCCCTCCCTCCTCCCGGGCCCAGCACCCACTCTTCCTGTCCACCCCACACACCAGGAATGCCAATCGAGTGACCCCCTCCCTTGGCCAAGCAGTGCCCGGGACCCGAGCCAGGCCAGGCTGATTCTCCTGGGATCTGAATCTGGAGCAGGGTGACTCAGGGTCAGGAAACATGTGTGGCCAGGACTTTTGGACGGCAGAGCCCTGAAGACTGGGCCCCTGCGTTCCTGCCATGCAGATCCCAGCTTTACTGAGCCGCCACTACATTCTTCCAATAACCCCCGACCCTTAAGTAGGCCTCAGCTCATCTCTGTTGTTTGTGACCAAAAGAACCCTAAGATACCCACCCACATAAACAGATTGGAGAATGTAATCTTAAAAATTATTCCACCTTTGAAAATATATTTGTTGAAAATGACAAAAGTGAGAATTTATTTTGGTTTTCCTTAACAGGTACGCAGAAATTCAGTCCTGCAAGCACAAAAGCACAGTGGAAATATATATGCCATAAGCATAACTTTTCTCAAAGCGTTGAGAAAAATTGTATTCTTGCTTAAAAAACATTATTTTAAAAAAAGGAATTATGAGTAGGCTAACCTTTTTATGTAAAACTGCTAATGTTCAAATAAATATTATGATGATACAAACTCCTACCTCACAATGAGCTACTCAGAGCAGAAATAAAATGAGTCGCTGTAATAGCTGTATGTCTCTTCACTAAAAAATGCCATGTGTGTGTATATGTGTGCAGACACACACACATTTACACCTGCACAGAAACAAGATCTACTCACTCCACATCTAGGCACCCCCCCCCTTGAAGAGACGTCAATCCCAAGTGGAAATCCCTCCATTCTGATAACTGGCCAGCTTTCTGACCATTTCCTAATTCACAAACAGGAAGCAAACCAGATCCAGGGGCACTTACTCAACATGAACTTGACCCCTGGCTTCTGATTTTTTTAATTTCTGGGCTGGCGTAATATTTAGATATAACCTGGAAAGTTTTGGAAACTTCAGAAGTTGGCATTGATGGTAAAAATATGGCTAAATAGTCATAAACGAAGTTGATAACGTATTTTTATAGATGGTGCTTTATAGTTTTTCAAACTCCTTTGCACACTGTCCCCATCAGGTTCCAAGCAAGACACAGAATTTACTGCAAGGGTTCGACGGGGAGACTTGGACAAAAGGGCTACTCACAGAGGCCGTAGGCAGGCAAAGGGACAAACTGAGGTGCTGGGGTGGCGAGAGGTGGTAAGAGCAGGAAGCCTTACCTGCCCGAGAACCTGAGGGATGAGGGGTAGAAACTGTGCTACCAGAGCCCCGGAAAAGGGAGAGCCCAGAGGACGGCCAGCCAGCTGCTGCCACGGGCGTGGTGTCCACGCAGTGAGGGGAGGCAGAATGAGCTTACTGCCTCCTTCTTCCCACCTTCTCGGCTACTGCTCTGGGCCAACCAGACGCCCCGTGGCCAGGGATCCTGGCAAGGCTGTGAGGAGGAGGCTGTAAGTCCTTGGGGCGCAGAGAAGAGCGGGGAAGGGGGAAATGCACCCCGGGAAGACCCGCAGAATAACCAGCCACATCCATTAACGCAGAACAGAGCAGGCTCTGAGATTAGGGTCTGATTACATTTACATTGACATTTGTATTTAAATCCTCGATTCGGGATTTAAATACAAATTTCCAGGCCCCCAAGCCAGTGCCTTTTCCAATCTGCTTTGGTAAATCGCTCTGTCGCTGAGGCGAACTGTGTGGCTCGGGTCAAATCTAAGATTGCTTCAAGCTGAGCTCCCTCAGAGAGGGTCCCTGAGGAGGCCTTTGTTGCATGTCTACCCCGGGGAGTTTCCAGTCAACCCGGGAACGAGCAGTGGTGGCCACTGTCCTGCCCTGGCGAGGCCAATAGAGTAAGGTGACCAGATTTGAACATGGGTAAAGCGGGACAGCATTGACCGGGGGGGGGTTCTTGATTAAAAATTTGGTCTATATGGAGCAACAAAAATTTTCATAGAACACAAAAATAGCATTGTAATATATTTTTTTAAATTTCAACATAAGTACAATTTACAAATATAATAAATAAAAAAATTATGTATAGTATTATTTTATTCTTTGGCATATTTCTCATTTGAGTGAATTTTTTTTAGTAGATTGCTGTTGTTGTTTAAAAGGTCATGAAATTTTTCACAAGAATTTGTTATATTTCACACATAAAATGGCTTTCAAAGTCTCAACACTTAATTGTGATTTTTCTGATGTCCACACTTTATTTACCGTAGAAAAAACGCATTCAGTCACAGCATTAGTTCCTGGTAAGGACAGTGCGTATTCCCCAATTTTTAGTGCATTATTTACCCTGGCTAAATAGCCACATGGCCGCCGAAAACCGTCTATTCCCTTCCCGTGCTCCCGCAGTTCCCTAGCTTGTCGTGCATTCTTTCCAAAAATCGGGACTTTTGTAAAACGCCGTGGGACGCGGGACAAATTGTTAAAAATCGGGACTGTCCCGCCAAAAGCGGGACGTCTGGTCACCTTACAATAGAGGGACACTGGGAGTCGGGGAAGCACTAGAGAGGGACAAGGCAGCAAAGAGGGGGGCCCTGAAGGCTGTCAGAGGGAAACCCCAAGGTGTGGGTAGGAGCTTGGCCACGGAGGCAGCTGGCCAGTCTGAATCCAGTCTCACTCTCACTACCTGGGATATCGGGTAACTAATCTGAGTCTCTGTTCACTCATTATTGGGGGTAAAAATACCTTCCTCACGGAGTTGATATGAGGACTAACAACATACGTTTGACGAAGAGTTCTAATTGACAAGCTCCCCATTCACTGCTATTAACATGCTACTGGTACCGACAGCTGCCTTCAGGCGGGCGCTAGTCTCCACCATTTGACAGGTACAGGGACGGAGGCTCAGAGAGGGATTTTCCCGGGACGGCATGGGGCTCAGATCCGGATAGAGATAGAAACACACCGTCTCCTCCATCATACAGTTCCAGTCAAGCCGGGTTCCAGCATTTTCCTGATGGGGTCTCACGCCAGCAGCATTTGAAACGTGCCTACACCCACGTTTCCTCGTGCTCGCCCGGGGGGAGCAGGGTGGGGGACACGGGTTACCCCCTTTTCTGGCCATTGCTCTCCTGGACACTTCAGGGCCAGCCCAGCAATGCTGCCGCTTCATGAACACGCCGACCGTGTGCCCCAAGGACACGCCTGTCCCGGGGACAATGGGTTTGGGCCCGAGGCCGTTACTTCTCATCACTGGGGCTGATCTGCGAGGAACACGGCTTTGATGCTTGAGGACTGGCTCTGCGCCAAGAAGCCCTTGTTGGGGACTCTGGCTGTTTGGTGCTGAGCAGCAGTCTGCTGAGAGCCAGCGGGCCTATTCACAGGAGTTCAAACCCAGTGTCACAGGCTCGCCTCGGGGCCAGGAAGGGAGGCCTGCATGACAATTCCCAGAGAGCCAGGAGGTGTCACTGGACGGACAGTGTGACCCTGACACCGCGATAAGAGCTCTCCAACGCCTCTGACACCCGCCAGGACCCTCTCCACACCCACTGCCATCAGGCGCTATTTTGGGCACTGGCATCCAGGGTGTGCCGCGACTGGGTCTGCCGCCCCACAGGAGAGAACTCGTGGAGGCAGGGACTGTGTCGTTAACCCAGAGGCATTCACGGGCGTCTGCCACTGGGGCAAGTACAAGGAGCCAGAGCCTCGTTCATCGGTGCGCCCAGCGCCTCAGGCAGAGGCCAGCACATGGCAGGCGTTCAGGGAGCGTTCGTTACGGGTAAAATTTACTCACCGACGGGGCTGAACACAAACACGGTGGTTGCTCCAATGTGCTGCTGCCTCGAGATTCACTATGAAACTGGAGCCTGTTGAATGGAAAACAGCAACTTGGGGCAAATACGGCAGAACTAGTTCACGCACGTCTATTTGTCTGGTGGTCAAAGGTTAAAGCATCCCAGCCCGCCGGCGGGGCGCCGTGGTTCAGCATCGACCTATGAACCAGGTCACGGTTCCATTCCCGGTCAGGCACATGCCCGGGGTTGCAGGCTTGATCCCCAGTGTGGGGCGTGCAGGACGCAGCCAATGATTCTCTCTCCTCACTGATGTTTTTTTCTCTCTCTCCCTCTCCCTTCCTCTCTGAAATCAATAAAAAATCTCTTTTTAAAAAAGGTTAAAGCATTCCAGTCCATCAAATATTTTGGTTATTGAAGAGTTAAGTCCATAGTTGGTAATGTGCATTAGAAAATAAACTCCATAACCAAACAAAACATACATTCCTTGATGATGAAAAGGTGAGGCCATTAAGCAACCTCTCACTACTGGACGGCACCAGCTATACATCCGGTTGAGAGCCTAAATTAATAGAAAGAAAAAGAAAGAGTTTGGACTAATAAATACCCCCTCACTGACATTTATTTTTCATACTCAATTAATGAATCAAAATGATAATGAGGCCCCTAGGCTACTGTCAATCATTTTCAAAAACCATTAAAGAAGAAAAAAGAACCTGACATGGATGAAGGTTGTTTGTGAAAGCAACGAAATCTAACCGACTCCATGAAACATGAGAGAAATTCGCTCGAAAGATAATGAGCAGCTCTTCAAAGGGCAGCCTGGTCGCCCAGGTTCAGAGACAAATGGCGGACGAGGGAGGTCAGACAGCAGGAGACGCAGCCCAGGTCGGCCCCAGGAGCTGTATGGTGCGCGGCTGCCACCGCCCAACAGTGAGGACTGCCTGAGTGGTTCCTTCCGCCTCCTGGAGCGGCAGCCACCTGGGCTGAGTGCAGGTCACAGGACCACCGCCCAGTGCCAGGGCATGGGGAGGGGGGAGGGAGAATCTGGCCTCTTGAACTTCTGTAGCAAGAATGTGGGCTCTGCCTCTTATAAGCCTTACTCCCTGGGGAAATAATAAAAAAAAAAAAGCAATGTCCCTTATACAGACTGGGTGATTTTAAATATATATTTTATTGATTTTTTACAGAGAGGAAGGGAGAGGGATAGAGAGCTAGAAACATCGATGAGAGAGAAACATCGACCAGCTGCCTCCTGCACATCCCCTACCAGGGATGTGCCCGCAGCCAATGTACATGCCCTTGACCGGAATCGAACCTGGGACCCTTCAGTCCGCAGACCGACGGTCTATCCACTGAGCCAAACCGGTTTCGGCCTGGGTGATTTTAAAACAATCCCAAACTATACCGCCATCATACCTTATGGTAAAAAAGAAATGCAACAGAATAAAGATACGTGAGTCCATAAGGGCATGGTGGGTTGAATATCCCCTCCCAGGGAACACCGGCCTATTCCCTGCAGACCCCTGGGGCAAGGGGCCCAACAAAGGGGGGATGGGTACATGTGCAGTGAAGTTGGGGTGCTAGGGAAGGTGCCTGTCAGTCACACCTGGGAACAGAGATCACTGGCCAGAATGGGCGTGGCCACTGCAAGCCCATGGAAATTTGGGGCTACATTAACTTCCCACAAAAGGAGCTCGCTCTCTTGGTTATCTTGGCTCTTGTGCTCCTGGTTCCTTTCATTTCATGTTTCTTCCACAGCCACATGGCCCTGCGGACCCCACACACAACAGGTTGATGGCTGCAGTGGGAACACATGCTAAAGCAGCCGGATGCCGGACTGGACCCAGCTCCCACATGGAAGGAAGCTCTGGGCACTGGCTCGGACTCAGCTCTGCCGAGGCCGCAGCTACACTTCTTGATGGCAGGACTGAGGGAGAAGGGACCTGGGAAACCCAGAGATGCAATTCCACAGAATAGAAATCGCTCGCTCTCCCATGTGGGTCTCAGAAAGTTCTTGCACGCAATGGATGATGGACCGCAGCGGGAAATACAGCTGAACTAGCCTGGTGCTGGGTTGTGTTGCTCCAACATGGATTGGACGCTCTGGACACGGGCTCTGATTTTGGCTCTGCTAAAGGCAAGATGGGACTTCTTGCTTGTGGGGATCGGTACCTTGGGAACTCAGGGATGAAATTCCATAGAAATAAAAGTCACCCCTTATCCTATGCGAATCTCAGAAAATTCTTTTTCTTGGGATGTCGCAATAATTCCACTCCCACAAGCAACAGATGGAGACAAGGACTCCCCCCCAACCCCCACCCCACCTTTCCACTAGTACCACTACCAAACCCTTAGACAAGAAGCAGGTCACTTCTCACTACCCCGGGCCTAACACAATCCTGTTATAGAGAATAGGCTTATCAGTGGTCCTATTTCCCAGTGGAAGGACAGTGATAACGTCTGAAGTTGATTAATTAAGAAATCCTGATACAGACGTTGCTGAAGGATATGAAGCTAACCACTACAAGAACTAAAACGAGAAAAAGTTCAAGTGCTCGCCCCGGAAAAGGCGCTGGCGGTGGGGAGAGTCGTCCACGAGGGTCTACACAGAGAAGAGCAGAGGCCGGTGCCGCAGGTGGCCTGCTTGGGGTGGAGAGGACAAGGATGACACGGAGACGTGAGGAAGGTTGCTCTGAGGACGCTGGGACATTGGAAAAGCTGGTGAGAGACGGGGAAGGTCCCCAAGAGAAACAAGAGGAGAACCGGGGTCCTGGTCATGGCTTTCGTCCCAAGGAAGAAGCGAATTTAAAGAGAGAAGAGAGAGAGGTCAGCAAAACGCACTGTAGCCACAGAGTTGGGGACATAAGGACAAGGGAGCCGAATGCTTTGTCACCAGAAACGCTCTCTTCAAAGGCAGTCAGAACAGCAAATGAGCTGAAGGCCACTCGGCACAGTCCCCACGCATGTTCAGAAAAGTCAAGCCAAGAAGAAAATGGGACGATGGAGAACTCAGAGCAAAGGCCGACGGGGGGCTGGAGCGGATGGAATGGGGCCCTGGCTGCACGGAGGGCTGGCTCCCGAGCTGGTCCTCCCTCTGACCCACATCCCGGAAGGCCTGTTAGGGGGGACACCCTGAGAGCGCTGAGAGGGCCTCAGCCTGTGAGTCACCCAGCTTCTGCGCGGGCCGTGGTGGCAGGGGGCAGATTTCCTTTCAGAAGCACAGATTACATCCTCCTTCTGTCCAGCCACTTTCCGTAACTCCTTGCTGCCCACGCAAGACTTTCTCAACTTCCCTTGGCAAGGAAGAGAATCAATAAATCACGTCCCTGGATGTGTTCATTTTCACTGTTTCTCGAAATAAACCCGAGCTGGTCTCCCAACATTGCTCTCCATTCCCATCTCTGCCCCTTTGCTCATGCGGGTTCCCATGCCTGCAACACCGCCACCCCTCTCTGCTCTTCAGTTGCCCGAACATTTTCCTTCATAATCCAATTCCTGCAACAGTGACATGGGGTTACTCAGCTGGCACTTACAGCTAATCTGCTTTTGTTCAGCAGTACCTCCTTTAGGCGATAAGCTTCCTGTGGGCAATTTAAAATACATATGTTTCAATATGTACATTTCAATATATAAAACATATATATTTCAGAGAAGAAGGGAGAGGGAGGGAGAGATAGAAACATCAATGATGAGAGAAAATCATTGATCGGCTGCCTCCTACATGCCCTGTACTAGGGTTCGAGAACGCAACCCAGGCATGTGCCCTGACCGGGAATTAAACCAATGACCTCCTGGTTCATGGGTCAATGTTCAACCACTGAGCCACCCCACTGGATGGCAATTTTTTTTAACTGAGGTATCCGAGTGCGGAGCGTGACGAGCACTGATAAACCTGTGTCACCAGCCTTTGTGGCCCAGAGTCTTGCACAAGGCGCTCAGTGGACGTCGGGCCGGGCACAGGTTGGAGCAGGCAGAGCGTGAGAATGCAAGAAGGACTCCGCCACTGGAGGCCTGAGGTCAGGTGGAGTGATAAGTCAAATACCAAAGTCGGACGGTGAGGACAAGAGGGCAGGATTTTGTAAGTCTGAGCAGGTTGTGTTTGTGCAATTCTGTGTGTTTTACAGGCAAGGTTCAGTGACCGACAGGCAGCGGCAGGCGTGGAAGTCCGAGTTAGCGCTAGCTCTGCAGCGGGAGGACGGCGCTCTAGAAACCTAGGGGGTCAGAGGTTGCACATGAGGAGCCTGCCTGAGCTCGGAGGTGAGATCTCTGAGTTTCTTGTTAAAAGCATCTGCTCGCTGCCTGCCTGGCTGACTCGGAGATCCTGCTGTTACGTTAATAGACAGACGGCACGGGGCTGGGCTCTGGCCTTGGTCGGGCCTCGAAGGGCTCAGAGCGCCTGCGCACTGCACCGTCTCTGCGGGCTGTCCGGTGGCTCCTGAGCGTACGTGCTCTGAGCAGAACATTCGCTCTCTCTCCCTGCCTCGTCTTCTCCATCCCAATGCACGCCACAGGATGGTTTACACCAAAGCCCCAGGAGCCTTCCTGACGCTTGTCCTTCCCTTCACACGCAGCATCACATGCACCAGGATCTGACAGCCACGCCTTCAAGTGCACCCCAGTTTTTGTGCAGCACAGAGGTAAAGCCGGCCCGGCAGGGGGCCAGGGGGCCTGGGTCTGCACCCTGCCTCACGCTCACACTTACTACAGAGCAATCCGGGCAAGCGCTCCCTGTACGCCCAACGGAGATGACAACAGCGTCGACCTCATAGGCTTGTGTGAGGAAGTCATGTCACTACAAAGTGCTTAGCACTGAGCCTGGATGTGGTGGGTCTCAGCTCAGGTTGGTTAGTACTACCTCTCAGTCTGCCGTCTTTCCAGCCCTTTCTTCTCCCACCTGGGTTACTGGAACCATGGACCTGTGCCTCCGCCCTCGCCCTCTAGGGCCTCACAGCTGCCAAAGTGAAGGTTTAAAAACATACATCAGATCAAGCGCTTCACCTGCTCAAAATCCTCCAACCGCTTCCCCGTCGCAAAAGAAACCCCAAGTTCTTCCCGCGGCCGACATGGCCCCGGTGGGCTGGCTTCGCGGGTGGCTCGCCATCGGTGGCTCTCTCTGCACTGGCTTGACTTCACTCTCCCTTCCTGCGGGCCTCAGACCTGCCCGCTCGCCTGCACTGGCTGCCCCCTCTCAGGGATGCTGGGCAGCAAGCCTCTGCATCCGAGCCCGCTCACAGCACCGAGCCGGGGAGCGCAGGGAGAGGGGCGAGGGGAGTGTGGTCTGTTCTCAGGGCCGTGCATCCAGCGAGGAGGGAACACACTGGCAGACACAGCACCTGCCAGCCCACGGGGCCGCCGAGTACCTAGCGCAGGTCGGACACCTACACATTGTAACAGGCGCTATTCTACCATCAGTTTAAATGACAGTCAATGAGAAGAACCAATCTGTTTTTATTTAAATTTTTAAAATATGTTTTTATTTGATTTCAGAGAGGAAGGGAGAGGTAGAGAAAGAGAGAAACATCAATGATGAGAGAGAATCATTGATCAGCGGCCTCCTGCACACCCTCCACTGGGATGGAGCCCACAACCCGGGCCTGTGCCCTGACCAGGAATTGAACCCTGACCTCCTGGTTCATAGGTCGATGCTCAACCACTGAGCCACTCTGGCCGGGCTCAATCTGTATTTTATACAGGCCTAGAGTGTCTAGCACATATGAGGATCTCCTTGGAGATAAGGAATCTACATGGATGTGAATGAGAATAAAATGCTTATTTTTCTATTCAGGGTGCCCCGTTTTAGAGACTATGATGTTGGAATAACATAGTTGTTTTTGCATTTAAGAAATAAACCGAATACACTTGTGCTTTACCTAATTATCAGCATTTTTCCCCCAAGCAAATTGGTCTGCTCTCCGGTCAAGATCAGACAGGGAAGAACAGTTTTTAAAAATGGGTCTTTTAAGGCCTCACAGGAAGCGCCCTCCTTAGTCACCGTCAGCACGGGCCTCGCCCTTCCACATTTTGTTTACTCGCTCTGCTTTCCCTATTTATTGTTTGAAATGGGTTTTCCAGTCCTCTGGTGAGCACCCTGTTCCAGGCGAAGCTGGGAAAACGCAGTGTATATACGCAGGGCCGCCTTATCAGTTTTCCTATCAGGAATTACTTAGTCCGAGTAAGGGGTACGGCGGAAGGAGAGGATTCAACAGGAGAACTGGGGAGCCGAGCGTGCGGGCCAGGAGGAGACACCCTGGGAGTGGAGGGGGGCCTGCTGTCCTGCGGCCCCTCCCTGTATGTGGAGAAGGTGGGGAGAGCTGACCACACCCCCCGAGCCCTTTGCATCGGTTGATCCCAAGGAGAGAGTCACACGGGATTCCTCTTTGAAGTATTAGGAAGCCAGAGCAGACATGAGCTCTATCATTAGCTTGGCTTAACTGATACTTGAAAATTACACGCTGTGGATTTCATCTCTGGACACTAAGCCCTATTGTGTCTCAGCTGCCACCTCTGAGAAAGCTGCAGGGGGAATAGCAGGAAGAATTGAGTTCAGTTTTCGTCCTTGGAGTGTCTTTGCTCGCACATAATGTCAGCGCCGCAGCCTCTGGGACAAAATCAGTAGGACCCATGCCCTGTTTAGGTAAGCCAGTGGCATACCCTTCGCTTCTGTTTTCCACACGAAAGTTTTAGAGGCTCCAGGAACCTCTCTCCCACGGTCGGGGGCTGGCCACATGCGGACACACACCCAGAGGGACATGAGAAATGGGCCTCCCTGGTGAATGACCTGAAGGGTTAAAGTGTTTAGAGTTCTTTGAAAGATGATCATATCCAAGATAAAAGATACAGAAAGGATCTTTAAATACATCGTCACAAGTATGTGAAGTAGACAAAACATTTGACAAGGAAAAGACAACTTGAGTTACAACACATACAAAACCGCAGATGCCTCAGGGTTCCCGGACAGCCGAGATAGCGGCATGCCATTCTCATGATGCGAGGGAGTGCAGACGCAGGGAGGAATGCGACGGCGTGTGGTCAGGGAATGTGGAAACCGACGCATCCCGCCATTCCTCTCAGGACGGATCAGGTTCGATCCGCTGTGAGCGTATTGCGAGGCACATGGTGGGAGGCTCTGAGGCCCGTGCAGTGAGAGGCCTCCTCTCCTAGGCTATGCTAGTTGAACATGCAAATTAATAACACAGAAGCTAAGCTATGGAAAGCAGTCACCTACCCTCTTCTGAAACAAGACAAAAAGGCCCGGCCCTGTGGGGAAGAAGAAAAGGAGCAACATGGAAAGGCGTCCACTTTCACGAAGGAAAACGTACTGATGAGCTTTGCAGAAAGGGCCATCAGTCCCTGTGTGCTCTGCTGAGGCAGTGACAGCGGCTTCTCAGGGGAGGGATGGTGCGGAGGAGATGGGGTCGGAGCGGGAAGCTGTGTCTCGTCCCCTCCACAGTCTCGGAGGGCCTCCTGCGCGCACATCATAGCACCGTCCCCCAAACACTTTAAAAGTTGAAGAGCCCTGACTGGTTTGGCTCAGTGGATAGAGCGTCGACCTGCGGACTCAAGGGTCCCAGGTTCGATTCCGGTCAAGGGCATGTACCTTGGTTGCGGGCACATCCCCAGTAGAGGTGTGCAAGAGGCAGCTGATCAATGTTTCTCTCTCACTGATGTTTCTAACTCTATCCCTCTCCCTTCCTCTCTGTAAAAAAATCAATAAAATACATATTTTTAAAAAGGTAAAGATGTGATTGTGTGACCTACTCCAGGGTTTGCAGTGTTTACATGCACCACTGATGAGTCCTGAGGTCTGGATACAACTCTTTTTTTGTTAAAAATTGCATTGATCAGCGTGACATTGGTTTACAGAGTCATATAGGCTGCAGGTGCACAACCCTACAACACTCCATCTGTAGACGGCACTGTGCCCTCACCACCCCAAGTCAAGTCTCCTTGGATACAGTCCTCTTTTAACACTAGCTTTAGTTTTAACCCTTTTTACATAAAGAAAACTAAACTGGTGATGTGGAGCAGTGGCTGAGCTCATCTGGGCTAAAGCGATCGATGGAAGAGAGAAGGGTGTTCTCCGCACACGTGTGAGTGAGCCTGCTGCGTGCTCACACGCTCACGTGTGTGTGTTCAAAAGGGCTTTAACCGAGCAGGTTAGAGACTCCGTGATCCCTCTGGTCTCCTGGCCCCGGCACCTGCTCCTCACCTTCCCCTTTTCCAGATGACCTGGACACAGATTTTGGTGGAAGGAGAGTCTTTTACCAAATGCCTTATTTATGTTCTCTTACTTAAGGGCTTGTTGGTAAGCTTCACAGATCACTTTCTTTTTGCATATAAGATCCAAGGACAGTGGCTTTCGAAACTAGGGAAGTTTCAGTCTGAGGCCCAAATGAAGAGTTAATTTTGTCTAAAATGCTGAGCATTGCCCTGATGGCTGATACTTACAATGTATAGGGTACCATGTCATTACACAGGAGGGTTTTTATGTGGAACAAGTTTGATCACCTATAAAATATGGCTTAATTGAACATCTTACATCTAGTTTTCCAAATCCTTACACTGAGTGAAAGAAACCAGACCAAAAAAAAAAAAAGAGAACATGCCACAAGGTTATTCTTCTCTACAATTCTAGACCCTGCAAGGTCACCTACAGGGCCCATGGTGGGTCCTGGTTGCCCGGGGGAGAGGGCAGAGAAGAAAGAGGAGGAGAGGAGACAAAGGGTCCCACAGAAACTTCTGGGGTGCTGGAAACATCTGAATTATGAGGAGGGTTTCACAACATAAGCATAGGTTTCAACACATCTAAATTATGTGCATTAAATATATGCAGTTTATTTAATGCTAATTATACCACAATAAAGTTTTTTTTTAATCCAACCCTGAGCGTCCAGTCATTCCTGTCCAGGTGAGCTGTGATAGCAGGCTGCTCGGGTCCCACAGACACAGGATTAAGGTGCAATAGAAACAAGGAAACCGCAGACGTGGGGTGGGTGGGGGCCGGGTCCGTCCTTTGATGCTGTTATCTGCAGGTCCCAGCCCCAGATGTGCCACTTTCACTTGTCTGGCCACACTGACAGCTCGCCTTCGTCAGCGCAGGACAGACAACGCCCCGTCCTCGCGGGCACCGCTTCCTCTGGCCTTTCGGGAGCTGATGCCAGACCATCGCTCAGGGCTGAGCTGCATGCACCCTGGAGCCGAGAGCAGCCTCTATCCACCAGGGCAGGGGAAGGAAGATCAGTGGCTCGGGACAGGAGAGACGGGACGGTACCTCCCTCTGGCCACTCGGCCCTGAAGAAGGAAAAGAGGTTTTGAAAGATGCGAGTTTGGTGTCCAAAGCCCTCGGCCGTCCATTGGTCACTGCAGACAGAGATGCTTCAAAATGGCCAATACGATCGCGTCTCTGCGGACAAGGCTACAGTGGCATCCTCCTCGCCCCGTTGGGAAAGTCCTTCTCCAGGCTTACCAGGGGCGTCAGGATGGGAGCCTGCACCGCCAGCCTCCGCCCGTCTCCCCATCTCCCACTGGCTCTCCGCCTCCCTGAATGCCGGCCGCACCGTCACTGGCACCAGGGCCTTGTGTGTTGTAACGCGCTGGCTTCTCCAGGGAGCGGTGGGCAAAGCCCAGGGCTCAGGATGTTTACAGGGAGCGCTCCCGCCATCAACACGCAGGGAAGGGCGGGGCGGAAGCAGGGCGGGAAGAGGCCTCAGCCAGCCTGCCAGCTGCTGGGAAACCAAGGGCCCATCGGAGTTGTACGTGACCGTGGTGGGCACCTCTCTGCAGCTGAGGCAATGCCCAATGGGGCGGCCAGCACTGCCCGCACCGGGGACAGCAAGTCCTTCCTCGAAGGCAGTCTGTGAGTCAGCTGGTGTCCGCCTCGCCTACCGCCCTCGCCTAGAAGAACTCTCTCTCCAGTGGCCTAGCGAGTTTCCGCCCATCCCTCAGGTCTCAACGCCATTCCCACTTGGGCTCTCCAAATTCCCAGACCTGGTGGGCCTCCTTACCAAGGTAAATGCCCCCAATTCCTCAGTCCCGGCCTTGTCAGACCCCTAGCCATACTTCATTGTGCCCAGTCACATGCCTGTGTTCTTCCTTGCAGTGAGAACTCCATGAAGACCCAGACAACTTCTCTAGTGTTCACCTCTGATCTTCAGTGTTGGCACATAGTAGGTGCTCAAGAAATACAGACTTAATAAAGGAACGAATCGGAGGTTTGAAGAGCGCAGCCCGCTCAGTCACACCATCCACCCCCATCAGTCACATTCTAGCTGTGCGCGCTTGGATATGCTAATCTCTCTAAGCCTCAATTCCTTTACCTGTAGTAACTACCTGTAGTAATAATAGTAGCAGCAGTAATGGTATCCTCCCCATAAGGCTGCCGGGAGGGGTCAATGAAACAAGCTATGTAAAGGGTTTAGCATAGCTCACGTATAACAATTGTCCCCGCCCCCCGCTTTTATTATGGGCTACCAAGGCAATGGACTGACTGTCACGTACCCCAATTCTTTCCCTGGCATGAATTTTCAAATGGTCACCTTCTTAAAGAAATACATACAGCACCCTGCTTCTATGCCCACAACTCTTATTTCCGGGGGCTCCCCCTTCAACTTTGTCTCCTCCCACTGTGTCCTCTGTCCCCATATTGTCCTAACTGCACCCTTCACAGGGGCCTGGGACCCCCTGACCCCCTTCCTCCAGCTCCTCTGCTACCACGGGCGTCACAGACCTCTCACGGGAGGGAGTGTGATGAGTGCTTCGGGTCAGGTGCAAACATGGACTCGTCATTTAATTCAGACCTACGATCCAGAGAACTTCACACACGAAGAGGGGGCAGTAACATAGTAGAAAGGATGGCCCGTTTAGAGGAAACGGTTGCCTTTTCTGGGTGTCAGGTGAAAGAACATGAAGACTACAACCACGGGCGCCTCAGGGAAGGCCGGCAGTAAGAGCTGTTCTCGGGATGCGTGTCACGTTTGAAAGAGTACAGTCAACTGAGAGTGCCCTGTATTAGTCAGCCTGGAGTGGAGAGGGCTCAGAATGAAGAGGACGCACGATTTCTCTGAAAATGTCTCATTTCTTTGTGTGTCGCTGAACTTCAGCATTCTCTTTTTTATTCTTCTTAACGGTTCTTTCTGTTTTCTTTCAACCTTGTGTCATTTAAAGAATCAGTATTGTTCTGAGATTTGTGATTACAAGACTTTGCCTGCAAGGGCTTAAAGTGCTTCTCTTAAATCTTAATGAGATGCCTCTAATCATATTCTGAACTTACTAAAGATTATGCTAGAATCAATGTTTAAGCGATTCTCAGTGCTGAGAATACACAGTGACTACGATGCATAAGATTTCATCTGCCAGTGTGGCTTAGTGACTGAGCATCAACCCATAAACCAGGAGGTCATGGTTTGATTCCCGGTCAGGGCACAGGCCCAGGTTGCAGGCTCGATCCCCAGTGTGGGGCGTGCAGCAGGCAGCCGATCCATGATTTTCTCTCATCATTGATGTTTCTATCTCTCTCCCACTTCCTCTCTCTGAAATCAATTAAAAAAAAAGAATAAGTTCTGGCATCTG
The DNA here is from genome assembly GCF_027574615.1 of Eptesicus fuscus. Taxonomy (NCBI): domain Eukaryota; kingdom Metazoa; phylum Chordata; class Mammalia; order Chiroptera; family Vespertilionidae; genus Eptesicus; species Eptesicus fuscus. Next base: position 3,149,505 of record NC_072494.1, on the reverse strand, counting down.
AGAGTGCTCACATATGTAACACTAGCTCAGTCACGTGTCCACAGTAAATGATCGCTCCTCTTTAGGAACCATATCAAAGGCGCTGCCGGTACAAAAACCCCACCTGGAGTACAGAGCCTACAGTGCAGCTAGTCACAGAGTCACCTGTCCCTCCGACAGCTGTGAGAACCTCCAGGAAGAAGGTGTGTCTCGTTCACCTATTCCTCCGCAGCACCTGGAATGAATGGCACCTACCGCAGGTGTTTCAGCCCCGTAGACTAAAAACCTCAATGGTAGTCTCAGTGTGCCTCTCGCCTGGCTGCTGAGAAAAGGTTTTACGACTGGCTCCCACTTACAGAATAAAACAGAAATTCTTTGACTCGACATAAAAGTAACAGAAATCCTGCCTGTGCCACTCCTCCCACTTTTCGAGCCTCCTTTCCCTCCGGCGGCCTGTGCACCCAGGGCTCTGGCGGTGCTGGCTCCTGTCCTGAATGCCCTTTCCCGCCTGGAATGACCCTTCCCGTCTGGAATGACCCTTCCCCGCCTGGAATGACCCTTCCCGTCTGGAATGACCCTTCCCGTCTGGAATGACCCTTCCCCGTCTGGAATGACCCTTCCCCGCCTGGAATGACCCTTCCCGTCTGGAATGACCCTTCCCGTCTGGAATGACCCTTCCCGTCTGGAATGACCCTTTCCCGTCTGGAATGACCCTTCCCCGTCTGGAATGACCCTTCCCGTCTGGAATGACCCTTCCCCGCCTGGAATGACCCTTCCCCGTCTGGAATGACCCTTCCCCGCCTAGAATAACCCTTCCCGTCTGGAATGACCCTTCCCTGTCTGGAATGACCCTTCCCGTCTGGAATGACCGTTCCCATCTGGAATGACCGTTCCCGTCCTCACCGAGCACATCTCTACTCCGCCTTGGAGACTCAGCTGCTGGTCAGGTCAATTGCTCAGGGAAGACCTCCTTGACTTTCCCAGGCAGTGGGGCTCTATCCTCCTGGACACGGGCATAACGACACAGTGACATCCCAGTACAACCCGCTCCACGGAGACCTTACTTGTGTTTCTGACTCTTACTGTGAGACCCCCAAGCCGTAGGTTGTGTCTATTCAAACAGGTGTCTTTCTTAGTCCGAACAGGCTACTATAACAAAAACTGGGTGGCCTGACCAACAGACGTGCATTTCTCAAGGTCAAGGTGCTGGCTAATGCAGCTGCTAGCGAGAGCCAAGGTCCTGCTTCGCAGACGGACACACCTGCTGTGGCTCCACATGGTGGACAGAGAGACCATCTCTCAAGGTTCTTCTTTCCAGGGCTCCTCCCTCATGAGCTAAGCGCCTCCCAAGGCCCCACCTCCAAATACCATCAGAGGACTGGGCTTCCACATATGAACGGGGGGCGACCTAAGCATTTAGTCATAGCAGTGTCTCTAACACGTGGTTTACAACTCTTACAGAAGAAGGGTGGGAGGATTCAATGCTGGTACTGGAAAAACAACAATTTCCTACCCCTTCCCCCTCCTCAACCCAAACACCCGCCCCCCCCCCCACCGCCCCGCAACCCGGTTCAGAAGGCAGTTTCAAAATGTGATTGCTTCAAAGGCATTTAGTAAAAGCATTAAGAAGATACCTTTAACAAAGAATAGCAGCTATTAAATCTAAATAAGAACGCAGCGGTAACAGCCAGCATTCATTGCTCCATTACTATGTTCTAAGAACTGTTCTTTTTGCTGGCCTGAGCAAACCCATTTAATCTTCCCAACAACACTCTGAAGTACTTACTACTTTTGAGAGCCCCCCTTTGAAATGCAGGAAACTGAGGCACAGAAAGAATGCAGAGCTAATTGGCAAAAGTAGGATCTGAACTCGTGTGGTCTGGTTCTGAACCATGCTCTTAACCGCTTCACTGTATGAATGGAAACCCATGAGAAAACAGATGACAGAGGCAGGGCTTTTCAGAAAGATTAAACTTCCCCATCGCTGCTCTAATGCTAAGGGGAAAGGTTCAAATCAGAAAGACCTATACACAAGTAACCAGGAATGCTACTTAAGACTAAGCGAGGCCAGCGGAAAAGCTAAATGTTTGGAGTGTGATTAATTTCAGCAGGGCAAGCAAGACTTGGAAAGAGTGTAACATAAACACTGATTTATCAAGGAGGCCTCCACATACTATATATCTAACACCACGGTACAGGCTTTCGGAACACAAAACAACTGTAAACTATGATTCTTGTCCCAAAGAACAAACACTATTATTGCACAAAGATGTGACTTTTTATTGCACAAAGAATTAGAGTGGATAACAGATAATAAAATCTTCAATTATGTGGTACACACAATAAATGCAGTTACGGAACATCAAGTATATGTTAAGTAGTCAAGTAATTTATCTTTAACCCTTTGCACTCGCTTGCTTTTTTCTCGATTCCTGCTACCGATGCTAACCGTGTCGAGTCACACTCGACATCCAAGTGCATAAGGTTAAAAGTAATTGTGAAAATGAAGCTGGGAATTATTTTCCTCAACTGCTTCCAGAATCATCCCCCTACCAGAAGTTTTATAAAAGGTAATTTCTATTATATAAAATTCCATAGAAATTAAGCTTAAGAGGCCAAAAACAAAAGTGAAATACACAGTTCCAGATTGAATTTTGATTTAAAAACAAAACAAAACAAAAACCCAACAAGCTTTGTTCCCTGGTCTGAATAAGATGGAACACCAGTAGGAAAACTGCCTCGGGAAGTCAGAACACAATATAAATCAGTCAAACTTTCCATACCTTTCCAGTCACAGGAAACCTTAAAATATCACTCATCTGCCCGTGTGTGCACCAAAGGCCGTTTGGGAGGCATTCAGAATATTTTATAAAGTGGAGATTATACGCTTTATTAAATTAAAAGTAATAGCTTCCATATTAATCTTATTTTAAATGTCATTTCCAATAGGAAGTCTTATTACAAAATTAAATGTAAGAAGAAAATTACAAGGAAGTTAGCTAAAGTAAAGGGAATAGGACAAAACAAGAGGTGTCCTGGCCACTCAGCATGAAAAGGGGTTCCTGCCAGTTGAAATGGTGATTAGCCACAGGGTCGGAAGGAGAGCAGGTGTGCCAGCATGAGCCTGGGAGCTTAGGGGCCTTGGACTTGGGGCTGAGGAGAGAGCCTGGGAGAAGCAGAGGTGGCTGGGGCGGCTGCTGAGAGTGCTCTGCTTTAGTGCTGCGCTAGCTACACAGCTGGTGGGAGCTTCCCGGAGGTTCCAGAGAAGCAGAGGCTTCCAAGAGAGTTCTCAGAGCCAAGCGCCCCAGCAGCACCTGCTGAGACCACGAGACTCTGGGCAATACTCCCCTGACCTTCAGTCTCCAACCCTTCACCCCTTCCTAGTTACTTCTGGTTTTCAACAAGGCTCTTTGTAAATATATATATTTTTTTATTGATTTCAGAGAGGAAGGAAGAGAGAGGGAGAGAAAGAGAGAGAGAGACAGAGAGAGAGAGAGAGAGAGAGAGAGAGAGAGAGAGAGAGAAACCAATGATGAAAGAGAATCATGGATCAGCTGCCTCCTGCACACCCCACACTGGAGATCGAACCTGCAACCTGGGCATGTGCCCTGACTGGGAATCGAACCGTGACCTCCTGGATCATAGGTTGACGCTCAACCCCTGCGCCACGCTGGCCCAGCTGGACAGGGCTCTTTACTGCAGTGTGGCGGTGACGACGCGTTGTCCACTGCGCTTTGGCAGGGTGTCCACAAGCAACTATGCAATGTAATACAGGACGGCTCGCCAAAACCAACAGGCGCATCACATAGGAGAGATTTTGAAACTACCCCGCCTTGTACTCACACAACATGTTCAAACAGGATGGAATGGGGACTGTAACATTTTAAAAGGATGGTTGAGCTCAAGCAAGTCTGGGAAACTTGTCATATGAAAATATTAACGCAGCAGACCTTACAAAACTAAATACTGGCCGCTTCCAGAGAAACCAACTCATCTGCCGAATCTCCTGAAGAAATAACCAAACGGATGTGCCGCGAGAAACCTAGGTGTCTCTTAGGTAAGACGTGCCAGACGCGCTCCTGTCGTTCTGCCACGCAGCCCGCGTTCACCTCCGGGGCTGGCTGCACAGTGCAGTCTACACAGACGGACTCACCTCCTGCCGTTCACCGCGCCCTGGCCTGTGTGATGATATCTTGCTTCACCCTTTTCACTGGTGAGGTTTCGATGGCATTCTAAGGGAAGTTGTTCCCTGGGCCTCCACGTTGGCATTCACAGCTGGTCTTATCTAAGTAAGGAAAACAAACCCGAAAACCAGGAAACATGATATTATTCTTGGTTCTGTGGCTGATTTTTCAAGCTGGCCAAATATTTATGTTTTCAGTTAAAAAAAGCAGCAGAAAAGGGCTGTTAGCTCTGACTCTTCTTTCTCAACATGGTAGCATGTAGAAAACAAGAGCAGCAGAAAGCCTACACGGGGACGTATGTCAAGTGGAAAGCAAACGTTCCTTTGCGTGCTCCCTGGACCGGCACTTGTGGAGCCTCAGAAGAAGGCAGGCAGGTGTACGGGGTCAGGGTGACTCCAGGGGCCCTCCTGGTGGGACACCCACCAGTAGGCAGGTGACAGTGCGGCTCTGCCCGTCTTTGTCCCAAGCACTTGGGCCACAAGTGTTTCAGAACAACGTATTTGTGGATTTTTAGAAAAGACAGCATATGTTGCATTTAGTATGAAACGACCGCCCCCCGGTTGTGCACAGGGCAGCTTCGTGTAAACAGACGGCAGTATTTCCAGAGGGAAGCATGACATTATAAATAGCTCTGCTGGCGTAGGTCACGTTTTGCTGCCAAATAAGTGTTGGCAGCAATCATAACATAGACTTTTGGTTTTCAGAGCTTTCTGGATTCTGGAATTGCAGCTAAGGGGCTGTGGACGTGGACTTGAAGTAAGGTGTCATCCGTTCTGGGCTGGAGGTAAGAACACAGCCTGTGGGAATGTGGAGGTATGGTACCCAACCCCGACTGGCCGGGGCAGGAGGGTTACTGGAGAGAAAAGAGAAGCTGGCTCCTAAGTGCCAACAAAATAAAAGTAAATTATTGTATGCTTGTTCCAGGAGCTGTGAGAGGGGCTGAGGAGGAGATCACTGCCTGGTGATGAACCCTGAGCTTTCTTACTTGTTGTTACAAACTGTCAGTGAACCATGACTATGGCGTTGTCTGGTCCAGTCAACTCCCCTGCTGGTCATGTAAAATCATGGCGGACAGCATGTCAGACAGCGGAGTCTTCCTTTACACAGGCAACCATTTCTTGTTAGTCTACGCTGTGGTTCAAGGTCTTTATACTTTCTTACACTGTTCGTCGGTCTCTCTGGCCCTGGCAGCTCCATCCTACGCCACCGGATAGAGTTGATGACCTCATTCCCATGCCTGAAAACCTTTGAGAGCTCTCCACTGAAAAACAAATTCTCTGTGTGTGTGTGTCTGTCTGTCTCTCTCTCTCACTTCTCTCTCTCTCTCTCTCTCTGTCTCTCTCTCTCTATCTCCATGCTATAGACTAGGACGGAGAACACAGCTCGCACACAAACTTGGGTAGGAGCACGAATACAGGAAGCTTAACAACAAATTGCAAACTTGATGGTGAAGGGCCGGAGGGGCAAGCAGGGCAACTAATAAATATTTAAACATTTAAGTTTCATTTTTCTCTTGAGTGATGCACCTTTATGACTGACCTGGACACTAAGCCCGATGTTGCTGGAGATCAGAACTGTAAGGTCAGCGTGTGCCCACACAAAGCCCTGCGGTGATGCGTTCGGTGCTCCTGCGCTCGCTGCCCGTAGTGGGAACTCCAAACACGGGCCTGGGTGGAGCCTGCTTTCCGGAGCCCACCTAGAATTCCGTCTTTCCTCTTTGTGCAATTCCTAAGTATCTGTGAATCCAGGAACCATTTCAATGCCAGGCTGAAGTGCACCAGCCGGGGAAGGACAAGGACAATGAAGCCCCGTATCCTTGGAGTACGAAGCTTCCACCTGAGGCAGGGACACATGTCATTTCCACCATTCCCTTTCCTCTCAGGGAGCCGTTCGTGTGTTTCCCTGACTTACCCAGAAGCACACACAGGTCGGGCCAGGAGTTTTGTCCCACTCCTGTGTCATCTGTAGACACTCCCCTCTGGCTAATGGGCAGTAAGCAGCCTTTGAAAACACCTTTATTTTTAAACAATAATTTAGTAGCTTTTGAGGTCTTTGGAAATGCAAGTTTTTAGAGACGTGGGATGGGGGGTTGAGAAAGGAAGCCTTGAGAAATAAAGATTCGCCATACTTATTGATTTTGTAATTTAATGTGAGAAAGGGCAAAAGGCAATTACGCTGAGTTAAGCTGTCAGGGCCCATGTACGCATAGCTGGGAATTTCAGGACAATGTGTACAGAGCTCTCTGACGTGGGACTTCCTCTCACTCCCATGTCCCCACCCCCGCTCCTAAAACAAGATGCTCAATGACTTCATTTGTTTCTGAAATGGCTATTTAAAAAAAAAAAAAAAAGCTGTTGCTTACTCACAACTTGTACTACTACAGAGCTACATAAAGAAAATCCAGCCATCAACATACACAAAATACATACACATGGTGACAATTTTTTTCCACAAGATTCATACCGGTTGTTTGGGACCAGGCTGACAAAACCAAAGACGAATTGAATTTTCCCTTTTCACCTAATTGTTTTTGGTCCTGGAGAGACCGGCAAAGCTTGGCTGAACACCAATCATTCATTCTCCAAAGGCTCACGTGAGAGTTTGCCTGCACGGAGCATGCTGAGGTAAACTCACTCCAATTGACATGAGAAATGATGTCCCTAAGTGACAGCGCTGTATTCGGAGAAGAGGATTTCTGGGATTCTGTAAACCCATCGGAAGAAAAAGAAGAACGGAAAGAAGGGGGTCTGTCAGACACACAGGAGCAAACAGGTCATGGAGTCAAACAGATGAAACAAGAAGGCGAAGCTACTTACAATAAGTGAAAGAGAAGAAAGACGTGGTCACGCCTGAGTTAGGACCTCTACTTCTTGATGCTTCCATACATCAAACCCTGCACTTAAATATGCAAGAGCTGAATAGCCGGTCGCCTTCTGCTTTGCTCTAAACCCAAGACGGCGCCCAGTGTTGCGGGGAGCCCGAAATTACCGTTTCCTTTCTTCTATGGAGTGCACTCATTGCTTTGGACTCCTCAGGGGGAAATACCGGGTTTGGGCGGGCGTTTCCCCACCTCGTCCCTAGGCCCGTTGGGCTCTGATAGTCATCCATTCCAAGAGTATAGCGGTTCAGCTCGCGGCAAAGCCGACAGGTGCTGACGAGAGCAGGGCCAAAGTAAAGAGAGATCGGTTATGTGAGAAACGTCCATTGTAGGTGCCACAGGACACGGAACCAAGCAGCCAGGCTGCACCGATGTTTACAGGAAGCCGGACAGAGCACGCCACTGGGACAGAGGGAGCAGGGTGCGTATGCCAGAGGCTTTGAGGAGGGAGGGGAAATGCCGTGTAAAATAAATCAAGGACACTCCAAAAGAAAAGAAAGAAAAAAGACATTCAAGTACATATGCTTCACACATATACATACATAAAAAGGACTCATTAAAACCCAATTAAAAAGAATATAAACCATATTGTGGCCATTACAGTACTCTATTCCTCTTAAAGAGAGATAATAGGCTATATAGTAGGCCCATGCCAGCAGACGATTGTTCCAAAGATCTGGCCACAAAACGCTTTTTACAAACATTTCTTACAATAATGACATCAGCACATGGACCCTGGAAAGTTCTGCTGCAGCAGGTCGGATGGACGCTTCCTGTTCACGTCGGGTACACGCTGTCTCTTAGACAACAACAGCGTGAAACAATAGTCTGGCCTGAGTTCAACGGACGAAGCAATGAAAGCTGGCGCTCGAGGCCGGGCTGAGTCAGCCAGGCACCGCAGGGGTCCTCGTGAGGACAGGGGAGCAGCCGTGTCTGGGGGTGGTGGCCCTGCAGTGCGAGCCTCCAGCAGCGGGCAGACACAGCCCGACCTTCATGTCTGGCGTCTGTGGACAAGGGAAGAGCCTCGTGTGGAACGTTTCCACGTCCACAGACGGCAGCAAGGCAGGCCGGCAGTGCCCTGCAGGAGGGGCAGTTCCCCTGCAGGCATTAGCCCGATGGCCACTGACCTAGACTCTCGATTCCAATAATTACAGGCTGTTATTGTTCCTTGTGATTAAGCCCCTATCCCAGTGGTCGGCAAACTCATTGGTCAACAGAGCGACAAACCATGGCTCGCGAGCCACAGTTTGCCAACCACTGCTCTAGGGAATCTACACTAATAAAAGAGAAATATGTAAATTAACCATACCTCCGTGACACCCGTCAGCCAATCAGGAGGGAATATGCAAATTAGCAGGACAAATATGGTGGCGGCCCCGCCCCCCAGCCGTTCCAGGCGCGGAGCAGCCAGGCAGGGCAGGATGCCTGCTATGAGGGGGAGGGCAGGGGGCGGAAGGAGCTACAGGAGTGGAGCTCCAGCCAGAGCAAATCGAAGACTCCAGCCGGAGCAAATTGAAGCTTGCAGACTCTGGCCTGAGTCAGCGAGAAGTCAGTGAAGACTCCGGCCAGAGCAAAGGTGGAAGGCAGCAGCCAGAGCGAAGGCCTGGGTCCCAGGTGCCAGAGGAAAACCGGTTCTGGCAGCCAGGTGAAGGAAGGCCTATTGCACAAATCTTCATGCAACGGGCCTCTAGTCTTTAAGATAAACTAGAAGGTTTCAAGGAAATATCAGCCTTCAGGTGGGCATGTTCAAGAGGCAATGGACATGCGGGATGGAGCTCAAGCTCCCTACATGTGCGGCAGGATGGGCCTTGCCTTCACTAGAACCCCCTGCCTGTCCTCGGGAGGACACAGCTTTCCCCGGCTCCCTGGAAGTTGGGTGTGACTGTGTCATTGATTCCTGGCCCATGCTTTGTAGGAGGAGCTAGGTGAGTCAGATGATTTATTGTCCAAATCCAGGCACGGTTGGAGGGCAAGAGGACACACTAATTGTTGCACTGGGGCTTCTGGCGTAAACTGGGGCATGTGACCACCACAGGGAGAAGTGAAGTGTGCCTCCCCAGGGCCCGGGCCCAGTTGTCCCCTCCCACCTCCAGTCTGGCCGCCGATGGGGAAGGTGCTGGCAGAGACGCAATGGCCTGGTGGAGCCAGGGGATGGAAGGATTGTGCTGAACTCTTCCGGGAATGAGAACCACTCACGAGTCAAACCACTGCTGGGGACAGTGGTTCTTATCCGGACTAGGGATGGGTGCAACATGGATCACAGGTTCCCATAGTGTGGCCTCCCCGAGCCTTTCAGCCTCACCGTTCATCACCCTCTAGCTTGAATTTAGCAAACTGAACCGCTTACTCATCTTTTGTTATTGAATTTATTGGGGTGACACTGGTTCGCAAAACCATACAGGTTTCAAGTGCATGACTCAATAAAACGTCATCTGCACACTGCGTCGCGCGCCCATGTTTTAAAATGCTGTTTCTGTGCCCACCTCTCCGGCTAGTCGGGAAGCTCATTGGTGGCAAAAACTTAGTCTCAGTTATCGTTGTAGCTCTGAATATCCCGCACCTTTAGAGTTCATGAATATCTGTGAATAAAGGAATATCTAGCCCAGTAAGAAGTAGCTCATCCAACAATGGCTGTTTCATACCCACAACTAAAACCGTCAGAGCCTTACACCACATGGAGGAGCTGATGTCCGCAAAGGCTTATGCTCCAATTCAAGATTTTGGAAAAATGAGCTTCACATGTTTGTAGCCCTAAAGTATGAGTGCAAAAATATTCTTCCTCTTTGCCGTCCATGTTTATTTATCTCTACCTCCTGCCCACCACACACACACACACACACACACACACACACACACACACGCAGTCGCTCACTTCCTAGGGGAATATTTGCCTTAATTAACAGTAGTAGAATAAGTTCCATGGAAAAGAAAAAAAAAGATGATATTAAGTTCAGATCCCGGTAATCCCTGCACGGGGTGCTTCGGCTCAGCATGGGGATCACCTCTCCTGCCTCCCGAGGTGATGAGAGCGGGTGCGTAATTGAGGCTGATGTAAAAACGAGAGCATATGCTCAGCTGGGAGAGGGGCCCAGCCTGCGTGACTGAATTAATATTAATGGAGAAAAGCTGCACACACAGAGCATGATGTCCTCGCTGCTCTGAGAAGAGGGGGGCTTGGCCATGATTCTGAAACGTTGGCTAATCCAGGTACGCCCAGATATCCACCTAAAACAGGAATCACTCATTCCATCTCTGCTCCCCAGCATCAGCGTACAAAGACATAACAGCAGTTCTGAGAAGGAGAGGAGTGATGGGGGCTGTGGAAACGAAGGAGGGTGAGAGAGAGAAGGAAAAATGCTACAAATAAAGTATGTCAAACACCTCCCACGGATACCCAGCACCCACACACAACACACATACAACACCCGCTCCACTAATTAATGCAGCTTTGTTCTCATGCCAAGTATTAGGGCAACATTAATTAGAGCGAGATCTCGTTAATCCATTTCCCAGTCCATTAATTATGCGCCAAGGCCAAGTTTTCGTTGGCCTGACATGAGACGGTCCTGCTCCAGGAAGATCTGAGGCTGCGCGCTGCGCGGCAGTTACAGGGCTCCGCGACTCCGCGATGGAAGGAATGCGGGAACTTACACAATTCATCTGTTGTGTATATTTGTGTCTCCTAATAGGATTCTGCGATTATGAAATGTCCTTTAAGCTGACGACAATGGCTTCTTAGCTAAGACTTCATCCATCTCTGTCACAGGCACAGTAATTCTGCTGAATTGGACACTTAAAAATGGTTCGCTGGATGTGATGTATATTTTACCACAATAAAAAATATTTTAAAAAGCAAAGAAAAATATCTATAGATTTTTGAAAAAGTTAAAATGTTAAAAAAAAAAAAGCGTTTACAAGTTCTCGGGCTCCAAAGACCTCAGAATGTACTTCCTTTTGTGCAGAGAAAACATGATGAGATGAATTCAGAATTCAGACAAGCTCCAATGCGCTGTTAGAAGAGATTTGGGGAAAGTAAGGGTGTTTGAATGGCGTCATCAGCAAGTTCACCGGAGCAGCCGTAAGATCCTCAGCACTTCCGAAGGTGGAGCGCCCCACGTTTAATCCCCTGTGGTCCCCTAGCCCAGCATCCCCTATCTCCCCAGCTCACTTCCCCATCAGTGACTGACGTCAGGGCTCCCCGGACCCAGGTACAAGCAAAGGTTAGGCTTCCTGCACTTGGAGCGTGAGTAGATGAAAGTTATGAGCTGCCTCCCGATGGCGAGGCTCGCTCTTGCGACAGTGAATTAGTCTCATTTTGGAGTCGCCTTACATCCATTGAGTGCTCACACTTAATAAATACGACAGGTCACACTCTCAGCGGGTCCACAGTAAATGTCAACAGATTCAGTAACCTTTTCCCAACCTCGGCATCAAGATACAGAGTTAAATGTCACCAATCTTATCTTGACCTGGAGTGTGGATGGAGTTTTCTATTGAATATCACACAGCTGAGTCTACTGCAACACTGGGAGTATCAACCTAAGGCCGAATTCTTGTCGGTAAGTCAAAGTGAGTTTTGAAATAAGATATATACACACACACAAACACACACACACACACACACACACACACACACACATATATATGTATACACACATACATACAATAAAGGCTCTGTTAAGAATTATTTAATTCTTTGTCTAATTTTTCACCATGGAAATATTGCTAATTGATACTTCTATTTAAATAAAAACAAACCATGAATACCCAAAATAAGCTGCATACAACTGGTTGTTAAACCCCTTATGCCGCTTTTCCTTACACGTCCCTATTCTGACGCTAGTGAACTAGTGCACTCCCTGAGCAGGCTGGTGAGCTCCAGCTCCAGCTCTCTTTACTGTCTGTCTGGCTGGGGGCGGTTTTCTCCCAGAGGCCTTCTCAGGAAGGGGCTGTCGGGGTAGGTCAGCTGCCAGAAACCCAGGCGAGGCAGGAAGCCCTTGCCCTGCAGCATACACTGAGCGGAGTGGGAGGGAAGCGTCTGGGGCAGGAACCTGGAGGTAGCTGAGGCAGGTGTCTGCAGGAGACTGCGGAGCAGTGCCTCCCAGCATCCTCTGCAAGGGGGCCTCCTTGCCGGGAAACCAGGTGGTCAGGGCACAACACGCAGCAGCAGGTCCAAGCATGTGGGCTGCATTTTTTCATGTTTCTTAGCATCATGTCCTGCACGCGGGCTTCACTTATCTGATGAGACCGAGAGGGCCGGGACACATGATGATGTCCAAATACCCTCCACACGGAGCGACTAGTGTTTGTGCAGCACTGTGAGTTGCCCGAGGACTCTCACGCGGGTCATCTCCCCCGAGCCTTGACTGGCTCCTGCGAGGGCGATATTGACAGCAGCCACATTTCACAGAGGAAGGCAGGACGGAAGAATGTGAGTCGCCTGGAGAACAGCGTCTGGGGCTGGGCCTCCACTCGCCGAGCCCCCAGGGGCCGTCAGAGCACTGTCTGGAGGTGGGTGGCTTCCCCGCTGGAGCAGCCAGCCTGCGGGGACACTGCCTGTGACCACAGCGGGCTGGCAGTCAGAGCAGCTGCATCATAGGGACCCCACTAAATGGGGAAGTTTGAGACCCCAGTTTCTCACTGAAGAGGTCCTAGCAGAAAAGCAGTGGGAGGTAGTGCCCACTGATAAGTCTCCAAATTACTGCCTAATGGAAGGCCACAGAGTGGTGTGGGGTATATGACCAGAAGCAATGGAAAGAGTCTAAGTAAATTATCACTGAAAAAAGAAAAAGATCTCTTTCCAGAGCTATCTACTCAGGCAGGTGAGAAAGGCTTCCTGGGAAATGCAAATATAAAAATAAAAACTGGAGATTTTATTGAGGCTGACTTTGTCTCATCCAGAAACAAGCAAGGGATACACAAAGTAACTGCAAAACGGAAAAAATGCCTCCAAACAAAAGTAAAAATAAAGTAGAATTTAAAAAATGTAAGCCTAATTCACCTCATGGGGATATATTTCTAATAAAATTATATTTACTTTTAAGTCAAATAGTGTAACTTTTTGACCAACAATATATTCACAGTAATTGTAATGGTGACTCATCCCAAAAGAAGTTTGCGTTTCATGATTACAGGAAATTTTAAAAAATTTAAATATCAATTTATATAAATATTTTATTGGGGACATCAATAAAAGATATTTGAGCATAAAGATATATTAGAATAAAATTCCATGGGTGTAGTGGAATGGAAACATGAGTTTAAGGGGAAAGTGATATAAATATCTGTAAAGGAAGCTTAATGATTTATTTTTAATTTTAATTTTTTGTTAATTCTTACCCAAGGACATTTTTTTCCATTGATTTTTAGAGAGAGTGGAAGGGAGGGGGAGAGACAAACACTGATGTGAGAGAGACACATCAATTGGTTGCCTCCCGCACGCACCCCAACCAGGGATCGAGTTTGCCACTCAGGTACATGCCCATGACTGGAATCCAACCCGGGACCCTTCAGTCTGCAGGCCAGCGCTCTACCCACTGAGCCAAACTGGCTAGGATAATGATTTACTTTTTAAATGGATGGGGGGTGGTGGTGTTAAGTGCTAAGATATTTAGATCACATTAGTTACTATTAAAAACAGTGACATAGTAGTTTTATTTTTTTAAAGTAGAATATTTATAACACGAGAGAAATTACATCCTCTACAACTATTTACACCTAAAAGCTTTCAGCTGTGACAACGGGCTGGCGGGACGCACACATGCTTCTCCAGTGTTCGATAGGCCATACGTGAACGGGAACGTTCGAAGACCACCACACCACAGGAATACATCACTATGTGCAATATTTGTATAAGAAAGGCAGACATTTCTGAAATCCAGTGTGGCAGACAGAGCTCATACCCTGAGAGTACGAAAGCACAGCAATTTGTTACTAAAGCAAGCAGAACCTCTGAGGTGTGGTGTCTCAGCCAGCGCCTCACAGCGGTCTGCCCGATTCTTCTGTGATACATCTAAACCTCCTGGCCCACTTACGCATCTCAGGCAAAAAATAAGACTGTGGGAAGCTGATGTAAGAGAGTCACACAATCCTGTGTGATTAGCCACACTATAATAAATAACTGTCTTATGTATCATAAAGTGACACATGCACACACACAATCACTTTATCCTTGACCCCCGTCTTAACTCCGCTGGCTGGGATGTGGGGTTATATCAGTTTCCCTAGTGACTAATCAGGAGGTTACTTACCCCCTGGAACAGCATCGACGTAAATGAAAAAGACTGGCATTGTATACAGGAAGGACGACACATCAAACAGAAAATGACACTCCCTCTGCACGATGTAATTTATCTATGGGACAACGTGACAGTAAACCATCAGAGTTAAAATGGAACCGATCTTTAATGGAAATTCGGGAAAAGAGTATTAAAAACCAGCTTTGCTGGGGCTGTTAGGACATGGAGTTCTGCTACAAGAGTGCTTGGAAAAGGGTTTACAGTCTAAACACACTGAAACTCCCTAGTGTAAAAGACTCAGCTCAATTATGGGAAAGGCCAATGTCGTATCAGCACCGAACAATCGCCCAGCCTCAGAATGAAAAGAAGGAAATGTTGTTCGGAGTCGCTTGCCAAGGCTAAAGAAAGTCCAACAGTGGCGGAAGACGGATTGGTGGTAACGGACCGAAAGGATGCATTCTAATCTGTGTTTGCCACTTACATTTTGAAACAGGCCATTATCTTCAAGCTGAGGGTAAATATAGCTGCATCAGAGAAAAACAGAGAAGGAAAGAGAAACAAAGGGGGAGGAAAAAGGGCTTAACAGGTAACTGCAAACGTTCATGTTCATTTCAGTACATCCTGTAGCCCATTGGACGAGTGTGGATGCTGTTTTCCTTTGGGTCTTGGTGTGAAGTGAAGAGCAGTGGGTCTGGGTTCTCTCAGAGTAAATCAGTGATTGACAAGGTAGCTCTTCTGTAATCTTTAGTAATTCGCATTAATCTTTGCTTTTAACAACTTGTCTGCTTGAGTATCCAGTAGAATTTTTAAGCAAAATTACTTGACAATTTAATATAAAAGCACTGGTTCCCAACATTTTTTAAGTATAATAATTGTTAAGCTTATTATAAGGGCAAATTTCAAAAATCATCCAGTTACAACAACTGTCAGCTCATGACCAATCTCATTTCCTCGATGCTCCACCTACTCATTCCACCCAGATTATTCTGAAGCAAAATGGACAACAGTGTGCTGAAGGCTGGGGCAGGGGGAAGGGCTGGGTGGAGGTGGGCGGGGGGAGGAAGGAAGGGACAAAATGGGGGGCATCTGTAATAGTGTCAACAGTAAAAAACAGCTTGACATTATATTGTATTGTTAAAATTTACCAAAACGTAAAGATATAAGATGATGTATTGTGTTTTTAATATACAACATTTGAGCTCTTCTCTCTGACAGTGCAGGGGCTGCATTTTTAATAAATTCTGGATTCAGAAAGTTGCCATGTATCTATGTTACTGCCCGCCCCACTCGCACCCTTTGCTCTGACTCCATGATCCTCTTTTCCCATCACAGGGGTCTGCAGCCCATGGTGGGACGCTCCTGGCGTAATAAGAACAGCTGGAAACGTCATTCAGAACTGTGCTTACTTATCAGCGCCTTCACATACACTCACCACAAAAAGGCTGCTCATCAGCTTTCTCAGGAATATGCTTGTCACTACAGCTTTACTGGCAGATTCAGAAATACAGTGTTAGAATTCTTCACAGTCTTTTCCCTCTGTATCCACCCGACTAGCATTTCTCTGCGGAAGTCTAACAAGGAGTTAACCTTTTGCACTCGGATGTCGAGTGTGACTCCACAAGGTTAGCATTAGAATAAAGGAATCTAGAAAAAAGCAAGCGAGTGCAAGGAGTTAACACAGGCCTCTGCCTTGGAAAGCTGCTGCCCGCTAACAGCTGCTCAGGGGCCTTTGTGACAGGGACGTTACCTATGAAAAAGCGTCCAGCTCCTTGTGGGCTGGAGATCTTTGCACAATACAGCCCGAGAGCTGGTGTGCTGGTTGGCAGTCTCCCCAAGGGGCTAAGGAACAAATGAGCAGAGACTGTGTTCTCACACTTGGAAATGACAACTCCACTCCGGAGGCCTCTGTACGCCCTGCGCGTTTCCTTTATGCAAAAGACTAATATGCAAAAACAACAACAAAAGAAGACGAATATGCGTTGCTGGGAAGCCAGACTTGTCTTACGTATGACATTCACTTTTGTAAGAGGAAGAAAGGAAAAAACCCTCTTTTCTTTGCATGAGAAGGATAATGCCTTTAGTTTTCTTAGTAAGGGGCACTGAAGAATCCTTCCTGATTGATGCGCAGTGCACACACGTAGTACTGATCATTGCTAATGGGATTCACATTTAAAGATGGGTACACTCCATCTCATGCTTGTAGATATCATTCCTGAAGTTTGTGATTGGAATTTATTGGCATGCATTTAATCCGAGTAGATTTTAAGCTCCTAACCTTTTATGTTTAAATGAACAGAATTATCTCCATTAAATCATATTTGACACTGCTTATCACTATGAAGAGAAAAGTTATAGTAGTATTACATTTACACTTTATTAGTGAAAAGCAATCATCTCCAATGAAACATTTTTCCTAGTTTCATGGAATATCCTGTTTTGTAATTATAAATTTCTGGGGGCGGGGGAGTGCCATCATTTGAAGATTCCAATTTTACCTTTATTTGTATAAATATATCCATCATGAAACTGAGCAAACAGAATATATAAGATAATGAAATCTTGCTTATATAGCACAATGTTTTTCTAAAACACAGTGCAAACATGAAATAAGACAATCTAGTTTTCAACCAGGGAAATTATTATCTGCTTCATGTGTTCCGGATTAATTAGATTATGCCCAAATCCTAGGAGTTTGCATAATTTGTGTTTAATTTGCCGGAGGAAGCACCGGACCTCTACTAAGAGAATGCTGTTTAGTCAGCGACAGCACATCACATTCGAAAGAAACTAAAATGCATTTATGACTTTAGGATAGTAGCCTTCCTTTCAGAGGCCTAATTTGAACAGACCCTCACCCCCACCCCCAAATGCACCTGCTTCAATATTTATAATCATGGAAAATGGTTAAATGTTAAGTGAGAAGCTCATTTAGTTTGTCCCCTTCCAGTTTAGTGTCAATTCCTTAAATGTATTTTCTGGTCATTTAGCTAACCTATCATTAAAATATAAAATTTCAGATCCTGAACTTTTGTCCATTACTTCTTCTTTTTTTTTTTTTTTTTTTTGTTGACCTTCAACAAATAGCCAATCAGGTATTTCTCCAGCAAAATGGGTCTATTTAAGAAGAGCAATTTGGAACATGTTGTTTAATGGCAAACCACATGCAAGTCAAGAAAACAAAGGAGAAAAACATTCTTTTATAAAGGATAGGGGAGCTCAGAGGAACTGATGCAAACAGAGTCCACTGGAGGAAACTGGAAGTTTGAAGTGTAGTGACTTTTCATTGACTGAGTTGTACCAGCCTTTCATTGGCTGAGTGGTTGCCAGGCAAGGAGAAGATCCCCCCCCTTCCAACTGGAGTAGTGAGGTAGAAAAACAACTCCTTGTTGGAGATGGAGAGTAGTATCTCCCCCTTTGGGGTAACTGACAGTGAATGTGAGGGCATGAGAGCTCCCCCTACAGGCCCTCCCAACTCCAATTTAAATGAGGTTTCTGTTTATTAATCTTCACACTTGTTACACTTCCTTCTCCTGGGATTAATATGTTTTCTCTATATTAAATTTTTTTTCACTCTTACTATATCCCTCAGAAATAGTATACTCTATTAACAAACGTGCTATGTTTAAAAAAGAAAGCAACGGACGAGGATTGCTAAAATTGTGCAAGAAGTAAAAAACTTGCTGTACTGGAATCTCAAGATGTTTTGGTAAAACAACATTCTTCCAGATCTTACTGGATGTTACTTTACTCTCAGAACAAAAAGTGTCCAAGCAAGCTTTGTGGTCTTTGGTAGTCAGTGAGTTTGGCCTATTCTGGGTCCCTTGGTATTCCACCAGCTAAGCCAAAAGTCATGTCAATTATGAAGAGCCAGGACTAATCTGGAATTACGGATTATAGCAAGTCTGGTCCAGTTTGGGGATAGTTCTTGGTTGCCGTGACCCTTGTCTAAAGCAGCAATATATTCAAACATGCTTATCACTGGATCACTTAAAGCACCTTTTATTCTTGAACTAGAGGCCTGGTGCATGAAAATTCATGCACTGGAGGGGGGGTCCCTCAGTCCGGCCTGCCCCCTCTCACAGTCCGGGAGCCCTCAGGGGCGGGAGGCAACCTGGCGATCAGGGGAAGGCAACACCCCCATCATACCTCTGCTGCTGCCACTGCCGGCAGCACAAGCCTTGGCCGCTCTGGTTACCTGAGCTTCAGGCAGCCCTGGGCAACTGGGCAGCCACCATCCGAGGCTTGCCTACGCCTCAGGCTGGCCCTGGGCAGCTGCAGGGCTTAGGGGACTGCGGGACTCCAGAGGCAGGTGCATGGAGCGGCCGGACCCGCCTGGGGGTGGGCCTGGCCGTGCCTCATGCCTGCTGCCCTGGTGGGGCTAAGGGGACTGGGCGCTGCCATCTTGTGGCTGTGGGCACTGCCATCTTTGAGGGCATGGCAGTCAATTAGCGTATTCCCTCCTTATTGGCTGTGGGCACTGCCATCATTGTGAGGGCATGGTGGTCAATTAGCATATTCCCTCCTTGTTAGGATAGGCATCTTAGAGGTGGGAGTTGGGATGGAGTTGGGATAAGGCAGAAGCTGGGAATAAGAATTGTTTAAAAAATTCCCTAGAGGATTTAAAAAAACCAAACAGCTTTATTGAGATATAATTTGCATACCATACAGTTCACCCACTTAAAGAATACACTTGGAACTCTGCTCTGGGCCACAGAGCAAGTGAGCAGCAGAGCCCAATGACCTGTGTTAGTTTTTCCCCAATGTGTTTGCCCTAAGCCACTAAATTTGTGATTCATTTTTCTATAGCAGCAATAGAAAAACTAATGTTTCACATTACTAAACTTTGGAATAAAAATGATTTCAATAGACTATAGAAAACACAAAAATGCAATTTAAAACTACTGACTTTAACTTAAATATTAATCTCTTATTGCTACTGTGTGTGACTCTACTTCATTCTAATGAGCCTATGGGACTATGGGGAGCTTTTAAGTGTCGTGAAATAGGTTCCTCTTGTGTCCTGGAAGACACTGGTAGAACGCAGGCATGTTAACTAAAGCTAACCAAACAAATACCCAATTGCTTGGGAAATAGGATGTACATAAAAGGATTGATCAGGACAACCCTTGTAGCCGTTGTCATGTTAAAAAACAGCTACAACACGCACAGGTTTGGGCAACAGGAATAAATGTGTGACCTTGTTTAAAAAGGTATAACTAGGTCCACCCAAGACACATGAGGTCACTGAACAAAGGGAGGAAAACCACAATTTTGAGCACAGATGGATAAATTGAACCGAAAAGCCATGCTAAGGAACTTCAAAGGATTGTAATTGTTCACTTAGAATGTCGCCAGCTACTGCTGATGTTGCCCACTAGTATCTCACACACCTATGGCCTACACCTCACACAATAAACTCTGAGATCCTACCCCTATTTCGCTGATACAGTGCAATAAATACGATTTTAACTCACTGGACTAAGATTAGGCTTAGATTTTCTTCTATAAAGGCTTTTCTTGAAATAACATTTGTTGCAACAAAATTTGAACAATAATATTCATTCAGTTCCATTATACCCATTATCTGACCAATTCCATTGTTTAATACAATTGGCATTCAATATAGAATTGTCTGGTTTTTCAAGAGTCTATCATGGATTAGATCTGTTCATAGTTTCCATTATAATTTGTCCGAGTACATCCCACATCCCCACAGGACTGCTGAGCCCAGCTTTTCCCTGGTTGTCCTCAGATGGAAATGAACAGCGCAGATCTGCAGATAAATTGTGTGATTGGATAAGATCACATTCCCTGCCTCCAGGCCCAGCGACTTCTTGCCCTCTAACTCGACTCCTCCATCCACACAGGAAAGAGTTTGATATCATCACCCATAGCTAAAACTGATTCAGATATTTGTATTTTAAGCTCCTTATCTCTAATTGTGGAATGTGAGGATTTAACAACAAAGTAACTCCAGGCCAAACAGATTTAGTGCGAGGGAAATGCTAACCCTGAAGGCAAAATTGCATTAGGGTGGTGTGGGTGTTGGGGGAGGGGAAGTTATGGTGAGAGAGGTCTGTGTGGAGAAAAATGATTAGAAAGAACACCAGGCTGTGTAAGACTCCCTCCTTCCTCCACTCGTCTCTTCTCTCAGGCTTAATGTCCCTCTCAGTCCGTGGCTCGAGAGTCTCACGTTTGGGAGCCCTGGAGCCCACTCACCTTGGTCCTCTTCCCCGGCTGCATTTCTCATAAAGCTACTCAGTGTGCAGCGATTAACAGCACTGGCTTCAAGTGGGATTTGAATCCCCCACCGGTTGGCTGGGTGACCTTGAGAAGGTATTTAACTTTGCTCTGTTTGGGTTCATTTACATATAAATGAGGAAAAGCATGACACATGTAAATCTCATTGGACAACCACTGGCCCTAAGCAAGTAGTCAATAAATATTAACCATTCTTGGTATTATTCAAAGTCTAGCTAAATTAATGTTTTCCTCTCCCAGATTCCCAAAGTACTTTTAAAAAAAATTATTTTTATTGATTTCAGAGAGGAAGGGCAGTGGGGAGAGAGAGAATCATCAGTGGTGAGAGAGAATCATTGATCGGCTGCCTCCTGCATGCCCCACACTGGGGGTTGAGCCTGCAACCCGAGCATGTGTCCTGATCAGAAATCCAATCGTGATTTCCTGGTTCATAGGCTGATACTCAACCACTGAGCCACGCAGGCCAGTCCCCAAAGTACTTTTAATAACTCTATTAGAAAGCTCACCAGAATATGCCAAAAGTCTAAATGCAGAGCCTGGGGCATGGGTTGGGTGAGTAAGCTGGCTTGCAGGCGCACCGAAGGGCGGGAGAGTGAGGGAGAGAGTGGGAAGGACGAGAATAGCAAGGTCACCCGTTGACCACGGCTTCGGATAAATTGTGTCATTGGATAAGATCACATCCCCTGCCTCCTACGACTTCTTGCCCTCCAACTCAACTACCAGGGAGGGACTGCGAGGGGATGGATAAGCTGCATCTTATATTTTTTCCTATTTTATAAAGATTGTAAGCTCTCCCAGGGCAGGACTGTGTGTTTTCATCTTGGAGTCCTCTAAACTCTAATGCGCATGCTCCATCTTCAGTGAATGGGGCTCAGGGGCACTGATGTCAAAGAGCTGGCAGGAGAGGGTAAGGGGGAGGATTGGGCCAGACAGGAACCCACCCAGCAGCTAACAAAGGGGTGGCTGGACTGGAGTCTGATCCTAGACAGAGCCGAGGGCTCTAGTGTGCCGGGACGTGGCAACAATGGAGATGTTAAAAGCATCCGTTGCGGAGCATCCTGGCCCTGGCAGCGAGTGACATGTGGCGCCCCAGCCAGCAGGCGATAGGAGACAAGATCCAGCTCCCAGTACGGGCACGGCGTGTTACAGATCCAGTCGATTGACTGGGGTTCAAATAGGGCTTCAGTTCCAGGCCGGGAACCGGAATAAAAAATGGGACCCCAAGGCCAAAGCCCTCACAGCTGAACTGAACGGACAGGCAGGCAGGTTACAGGTGGTTGAAGCCTGCAGTATCATTTACGTTAATGATAGTAATAATTGGTAGCCAATATTTATTACGTATACTAACTACTTCTCAAAATTATGTTACCTACTATTTCCAACGATTCCCTTAGAAATTATTCTTCACATTTAACAGATGAGGAATCAAGAGTCGGGAGAGATAAATAACTTGCCCATGATCACGCCACTACAAAATGAAAGGACGGGGACCTCGCCCAGCCGAGTCCAGCCCAGAGCAGACACCGTCAGCGGCTACTGAGAGCCCTGAACGAGAGAAGGCGGACGGAGCTCTTGCGGAGTTCCAGCCCCAGGGTAGGCACTCAGTGAGCGTCAGTCCCGTCACTGGTCATATGGTGCCATATCTCACTCATCTGTGGGACATAATGATTGCATGCATTGGACCTCTCTGGAACCTCACAGTAGTTCTGTAACAGACACAGCACTAACTGTGGCAGTAGCAGCCACAGCGGCAGAGTGGCAGGGACAGGGGGCTTGGGGTCAGCCGGTAAGACCTACTGCCTGTCCAGGTTCATAGGAGCCGACCGATGAGGCGGGAACTGTGCTGGGCACAGGGCTGAGCGGCGGTGGGACAGACACCAACAGGACCCTTGCCCTGTCAACAAACAGGACTGAGAGGGAACACAGAGGAGGAGTGGAGAGCATGGACTTTAGGATCACAGAGGCCCAGGTCCTGTTACTCATTAGCACGGGACCTTGAGGAAGTTACTCAACAGACGGGAGCTTCACACACTCACATCTGCACCTGGGAATGCTCCGCCCCAACAGGCGCCAGGCCACGCTGGTAGAACGAATGGCTCCGTGTCCACACTTTTCCACTCCCAAACCCAAACCCAAACAGAAACGAGGACTGTCCCCACGACACAGCTGTGAGTGTAGCTGCTTTGGCAACTGACGTCATTCGTCACCTAACACTTCAGCAGCCTCCTAAGCTGTGCTCAAAAACTGGCACAGCCACGGAAAACGAGGGGTGTGCTGCTTCTGTCCTCCTGACCTGACGTGGCCACGGCAGGATCCCTGTTCTGTGCATTTCTCTGAGGCTATTCTGATGTGACAAGGAGGAGGAAAATTTGAAGAGGGTGCCTGTTCCCCCCTCCCCCTGTGCCCCCCCAAAAAAGCAGGTCACTTTTAAAGACAATAGCTCTCATTTTAACTATGGTGCAATTATTCTTAAAAATAAATATATATTAAAAGGGAGCAGGTCATCTCTTTCATTAGTGACCTTTCAATGCAAAGCTGAATTGTTTCCTGGGACTCAAAGAAAACAATGCTTGAATTCATGAGAGAGAGAGAGAGAGAGAGAGAGAGAGAGAGAGAGAGAGAGAGAGAGAGAGAGAGGAAGCACGTTACCGCCACCTCTCGCTGACTTCTCCAGAGCTGAGAGAATGTCCAGGAAACCTGGCTCTCGTTTGCCAAGGGTTTGCACCCAGACGGTCTGGCCTCTGTTTTGACTTCCATGACCTGAATGGCTCAGTGCAGCAGACCAACTTTGCACGTACACTGGCGCTGTGCAAACTGTGCAGGGAAGCAGCCTGGGGTTTGCATGCTGTGTTTACGTTGGCCCTTAACAATGATGCACATATTTTCCTGTGAGCGCTCCCAAGGGCTTTGTTCTGCTCTCAAGTTGCTTTTCTCTTCTATACAGATTATGGATTGCTTCATAATTACTCAAAAAATGCGTGTACTTTTAACCTCTTTTTTTTTGGCCTACATGTGGTTATTTTGGTTTGCGCGGCATTGTATGGGGCCCTGTTCAAGCTGGGAAGCACACTCCACAGCCGAGCTCTGGAGGGTCCACGGGAGGAATGAGAGGAATCTCCGCTGTGGGAACAGACCTTGCAGTGGGTCCCCCATCTACAGGAGTGCCTGCGTGACCTTTGACATCTCTGTCTTAATTTAGCACCAAACCCTTCCAGCCAGGGACCACTCGCTACAAGGAGCTCACACCCCCGCGTATCACTGAGCACAAAGGACATGTTCTGGAGCTCTCAGCAAAGACATCTCAAGAACGACAGTTTGGAAAAGTCTGGTGAATATATTCTAATTTTTTAATTGTGGTTGCTATAGACTGAGTGTGTGTACTCCCCAAATTCACATTTTGCAGCCAAAATCCCTAGTGCGATGGTTTTTGGAGGTGGGGCCTTTGGGAGGTGATTAGGTCATGAGGGTGGAGCCCTCATGAGTGGGGTTAGTGCCCTCATAAGAAAGACAGGAGAGAGATGGTCCTTCTCTCAGCCATGTGTGGACACAGCAAGAAGGTGGCTGTCTATAGGCTTAGAAGCAGGACCTCACCAGACACCAAAGTGTGTTGGCCCCTTCAGCTTGGACTTCCAGCCTCCAGAACTGTGAGAAATCAAGACTGTCTAAGCCCCCACCCCCACCCCACCCCTGTCTGTGGTATCTGAAAGGGCAGAAGACAGTATAAATTATGCAGAACAAAACTCACCAGTTAACTATTTTTAAGTGTGCAGTTCAATGACATTAAGTACATTCCCATTGTGCAACAACATTATGCATCTCTAGAATTTCTTCAACGTTGCAAATCGAAACTCTGTGCCCATTACATAATGATTTCCCATTATCCCTTCCCTCAGTCCCTGGTAATTACCATGCTACCTTCTATTGCATGCATTGGACCTCTCTCGTACCTCACTAAGTGGAATCATACAATATCTGTCCTTTTGTGCTGGCTTATTTCCCTTAGCGTAGTGTTCTCAAGTTTCATGTATGTTGTAGCATGTATCAGAATCTCATCCCTTTCTAAGGCTGAATAATATTCCATTGTATATAAGTACATAATGCATACCACATTTTGCATATCCATTTATCTGTCAATGAATATTGTAGGTATCTCCCACCTTTTGGCTATTATGAATACTATTGCTATGAATGTGGGTGCACAAATATCTGCTCTATTCCTGCTGTCGATTCTTTCGGATATATATCTAGACATGGAAGTGCTGGATCATGTGGTAACTCCAGGTTTAATTTTTTGAGGAACTGCCACACTGTTTTCCATGGCGGTGGCACCATCGCTCAAGGGCTCCAATTTCTCTTAGTCCGCTATTTCCTGGTGTGTTTTTTTCAAATAGCCATTGTAGTGAGTGTGAATAAATAAAGTTCCAGGCCTGCTAAAGGACGTAAATGTAAGACAGGAAACCATAAAAATCCTACAAGACTCCATAGGCAGCAAAACAACAGACACATGTCGTAGCAATATCTTTACCGACACAGCTCCCAGGGCAAGGGAGACCAAGGAGAAAATAAACAAATGGGATCAAAATAAAAAGCTTCTGTGCAGCAAAAGAAACCATCAACAAAACAACAAGAAAGCCCACTGCATGGGAGAACATACTTGCCAATGTTATCTCTGATAAGGGTTTAGTTTCCAAAATTTACAGAGAACTCATACAACTTAACAAAAGGAAGATAAATGATCCAATCAAAAAATGGGCAAAGGACCTAAGTAGACACTTCTCGAAAGAGGACATACAAAAGGCCGAGAGACATATGGAAACATGCTCAAAGTCACTAATCATCCAAGAGATGCAAATCAAAACAACAATGCGGTACCATCTCACACCTGTCAGATGGCTATCATCAACAAATCAACAAACAACAAGTGCTGGCGAGGATGCGGAGAAAAAGGAACCCTCGTGCACTGCTGGTGGGAATGCAGACTGGCGCAGCCATGGGGAGAACAGTATGGAGTTTCCTCAAAAGGTTAAAAATGAAACTCCCATTTGACACAGTGATCCCACTTCTAGGACTATATCCCAAGAAACCAGAAACACCAATCAGAAAGGACATATGCACTCCTATGTTCATACTAGTAGCAGCACAATTTACAATAGCTAAGATCTAGAAACAACCTAAGGGCCCATCAGCAGATAAGTGGATTAAAAAACCGTGGTACATCTACATAAAGGAACACTACGCTGCTATAAAAAAGAAGGAACTTTTACCATTTGTAACAGTATGGATGGCACTGGAGAGCATTATGCTAAGCCAGTCGGAGAAAGATATAAGCCAGTCGGAAAAAGATAATAAGAAATAAGCCAGTTGGAGAAAGATAAATATCACATGATCTCATTCATGTGGGATATAATGATCAAGATAATTTGATGAACAAAAATAGATCCAAATGGCAGGGGAGGTGGGGGGTTAGAGATCAATCAAAGGACTTGTGTGCATGCATATTAGCATAACCAATGGACACAGACACTGGGGCGGTGGGGGCTTGCCCGGGCTGGGGTAGGGGGTGTCAATCGGGGGAAAAAGGAGACATATGTAAAACTTTAGACAATTAAAAAAAAAAGTTCCAGGCCTAAATTTCCTGATGTTTACAAAAGACTTGGAATTCATCACTGACAGTTTTATAGCCAAAAAAAAATTCTATAGTATTCTTCATATGGTGCCATCTTACCTGAGTAAGTGAATAGTTAAAGAACTATTAGCTAAATTGCTAAAGAACCAGGCAGGAGAGATGAATACGGAAAATAGGTTCAAAAAGATACTTAAGTACAATGCGTAGACTTTCCTGCCTAATTGGATGAAGCATATAGAAGAGGGAAGAACATAGAATCTTTTCTGTTTCTAACAAGGGCAACTGGTAGACGGCAGTGCTGTTTACCAAGATGGGGAACACAGGGTGAGAGGGACTGCTCTGAGGAAAGGAGACGACAATGACATAGGCGGCACACACGTTCAACACGCACTGAGCCCAGCGAACGGGCGAAAGCTGAGGACCAGGGAGCGACATGGGAGCTATCAGCCTCCGGGGATGCCCGTGGCCTCATCTATGCCAGGCTGCGAAGGGACCACAAAGGGTGCACAGCAGCTGAGTGCGGGCAGAGGGGAAAATAAGAAATGACTATAGAATTTGAAGAAATGGTTCCATGGAAACCAGGCAAAGAAATGTTTTGGCCAACAGTGTCAAAGCTACAGACAGACTGGAAAAATCCATAACGAAAACTCCTCCCTGGGTTTAGCACCGAAGGGCTCAGATAACATTTGTAGAGCAACTTCCGTGGAGAGGTGGGGTGAGCACGTTTGGGGGTGGGACAGACAAAGGCAAACAGAACACCGTCTTTCAAGAAGCTTGGAAGTGAGCAGGAGAAATTCAGGGTCGCAGTGTGAAAAGTGCACTTTTTCGTTTTCTCAGCTGAGAAAGACTTGAGCCTATTTATAGGCTAAAGGGCAGGAGCTAAAGGAGAGGAAGAGGCTAAAGGCACAGGAAAGAGAAGAGACAGCTGATGGGGCAGGTCCCGGAGGTGGTGGGAGGAATGACCCCGTGCACAGTGGCTGGATTCGGACCAGCGTTTGAAACCTTTCTGCTGGGACCAGGGAAAGAGGCCGGTGACAGCACACGCAGACATGTGTGTAGAAGAGGAGGAAGGGCAGGAAGTTATGAGCATTCATGCTTGATACAGCCTTTGTGAAATAGGAAGTCAAGTCACCTGCTAAGAAAGGGTGGCATTTAAAAAAATGTATTTTTATTGATTTCAGAGAGGCAGGGAGAGGGAGAGAGAGAGAGAAACATCAATGATAAGAGAGAATTATTGATCTGCTGCCTCCTGCGTGCTCCACACTGGGGATCAAGCTCACAACCCAGGCATGTGCCCTGACCAGGAATTGAACCGTTACCTCCTGGTTCACAGGTCGATGCTCAACCACTGAGCCAAAAGGTGGCCAGGCAAAAAGGTGGCATTTGAAAAATCAGCATGGCACCATAGTGCAGGTGATGCTGAATGAGATAAGAGTTAAAAGTGCAAAAAGGAAGCTGCCCAGTGGTCCAGGTGTGAGGTCAGATGGGACTCCGTGGAGCGATGGCAACGGGATGGAAAAGAAAGAGGGACCTCATGCTTTCCCCTCAGATTCTCCTGGGAGTTAGAAGCATTCCCTTTCTTCTGGTGAACAAGTCCCAGCTGACAATGCCCAGGCCTTGCGGATGGCCACATGACACCACCTGTTATGCTAAGTGAAATAAGCCAGTCGGTGAAAGATAAACACCATATGATCACACTCATTTGTGGAATATAAAGAACATTATAAACTGATGAACAAAAACAGATACAGAGGCAAAGAATAGATACAGACTGTCAAACTACAGCGGGAAGGGAGGGTTGAGGGGGGGCGGGTAAGAGATCAACTGGAGGACGTGTATGCATGCATATAAGCATAACCAATGGACGCAAGACACTGGGGGTGGGGATGAGGGCATGTGCTGGGAGGTAGGGGAGGCTGGGGGGAGGAGGTCATTGGGGGGGAAAGGAGACATATGTACTACTATTTGTAATACTGTAAACAATAAAATAAAATTTAAAAATATATATCTAGAGTAGAACAAAGCAACCTTGGGGCAACTTTCAGGACTCGCTGAAGACAAGCTCTCAGGCTACAGAAATGACTATCAATGTTAAGTTGTCCCAGCTATTTCAATCTTCGAGGTTAGCGGCCCCACACCCACACACACACACATTCCCATGTGTGCCCATATACACAGAAAGTAGAACAATTGATTTGGGAGGCACTAAGGTATAGGCGCAATGGAGCCTGACCAAAAACCCTATGTAAAAGAGAAATAAAGATCGATTATATATAAATTCACTTTTGTTAACCATTTTAATTGTATAATTCAGTGGCATTACATACATTCACATTATTGTATAACCATTACCACAATCTCCATAACTTTTCATCATCCCAAATTGAAGCCCGGTACCCATTTAAACAGTAATTCCCCGTTACCCCCTCCTTCCAGTCCCCATAATTACTATTATACTTTCTGTACTTACGAATTTTACTCTTCTGGTATTTCACAGAATAGTCAAATTCATAGAATTTGAAATAGTTTTTTAAAAAGAAATTACAACGTTTATCCTTTTGTGTCTGGCTTATTTTATTTACCTAGCACAATGGTTGGCAAACTCATTAGTCAACATAGCCAAATATCAACAGGACAACGATTGAAATTTCTTTTGAGAGCCACATTTTTTAAACTTAAACTTCTTCTAACGCCACTTCTTCAAAATAGACTCGCCCAGGCCGTGGTATTTTGTGGAAGAGCCACACTCAAGGGGCCAAAGAGCCGCATGTGGCTCGCGAGCCGCTGTTTGCCGACCATTGCACTAGCCCATCTGAAACCACTGCTGGTTTGCTCCCTTGGTAGAGATTAATCCAAGGAACAGGGCAGGGCTGAGCCTGCAAACTCAAGGCCCTTAATTCTTACACCTGAGCAAGGAAAGGAAAAGGCATAATGATACAACTATGGTATGTCATAGAGGAGAGCGTTTCCCCCTTACCTGGGGGTGCCAACAGATTTTCAGAGGTGCCATTTTAACCTGCTCTCCCAAGATGAAGTCAGTTTCACAAATGGAGACAAGGCTAGAAGAGCAGCCATCCAACAAACATGTACTAAACACCAACCAAGAGCAACATGCTGGTGGCACAATGATGAGTAAATGAGGACTCACTTAGACTGTGCAAGCAGCACTTAAAATCGACCAAAGAGCCCCGCGCTGGTGACAGCTTCAGAAGTTCCATCCGAAGAGCTGCGGGTGTCCGCGGGGTTAGGGGGAGGCGCCGGGCATTGGGGGGACCTCAAATATGCCTGTGTAGCCTGGTCACTGTGTAAGTGAAGTCTTATTGGTGTGGGCACGGTAACTGACAAAATGCTTTACCCAACACTTGGGCTGTTTCAGAAACTCAAATGGGAACATGATAAAAATCAGTTAAGTCTCCTATTAACTCAGATGTTCAAAAGACTTTAGCTCAACCCCACAAAAGGCAACTTCAGAAGCAATGGCATTATATAAAATGTTGCTGCAAACATATGAGAGAGTCGGATAGATTTCCATTTTAGGTATTTGATGCCTTTATAAACACTGGCATATGAAAATAAAGGTGTGTGTTTTTTTTCTCCCTTCGTCATCATATTTTAGGTTTATCTGATCAAAAGGGTGGGGTTCAGGATCCACAGTAACCACGAAGGGGCTGGGCAGGAATGGCGGGTGCCAAGGGCACCCAGCTGGCGGTGGCACAGCCTGTGTGGAAACCACTGGCTTGTGTGAGGCGCTCTTGCCCTGGGTGCGTGGACATTAATCACCTCGTTACAGACATGCCCACCGAGCTCGTCGCTTCCACTATTTCTACTTGTCCCTGTGGAGGTAGCATAGGTGTGATTTTTTTTTTCTCTAAATAAAACTGCTGAGGGGATTTCCGACCTCTTTCCTCTTTTACCCTCTGAAACAGGTTAAGAAATATATCTTTTTTTCATAAGTGATTACACTGGTACCTTGAATTTTAAACTGATTTTTTTTCTCGACTGGAATCAAAACAAGGCCAGGCTCCCGTGGACTGCGGCGGCTGAGGAGTCCTGGGGACCCTCGCAGGGGCAGACTGTGGCTGAGGACGGGAGGACGGGCCGGCCGGCCGCAGGGACCACAGGCTCTGCAGGGATCTGTGCGCACAGCTCAGGGGAAGGCTGCCCAGAGCCCGCTGGAGCCAGGTGCCTCAGGTGCCCGCAGGGGACGCGGGCCACGCCCACACAGAGAACGGGTGAGGGTGAGGGCTTCACCTGGAAAAAGCAAAGAATCCTCGGGCCCTGCACGCACAGGAGAAGATGACGTATTTGCTCTCCTCATTCCTCCGGAAGAGCTAATCCAAGCTCTGTCACTGTTGAGCTTCTGAACATTCGCGGAAGCGATTGGTCTGTTATCACTTGTTTCTGGGTTCAGCAGATTACACGCAAACTGTGCACAGACATGATTAAAACATTGTTGATCTTTTAGTCAAAAGAGTAAGCAATCCTCATTCATTGTGGCAAGTGGGATACATATACACTGTTTTCATCCTATAGGGTGCCTCCCAAAATGTATGCACACACTTTGAGTAATTGTAAAGGCAGTGTTTATTAAAATACATTTCATTTTCAAAATAGAGCCATCAGCTGTTCAAGTGTATAGACATTTTTTGGGACATCCTGTATTCTGCATTTGAGATTACCACACTGCAATAATTATTCTTCATTAATGAAGCTTAGTTGCTATGTAATTCCACTGGGGCTCTAGGCAATAACATCCTTTCTAAAGAATTAGTTAAACTTGGCGTAACGTTACTTTATAAAATAATCATATTCTTTACATAAAAGAATCATTTCATATAAAGCATGATACTTTCTTTGGGTGGTGGGCACACAAGGCAATATACAGATCTTGTATCATAGAAATCTACACCTGAAACCTATAGGATCCTATTAACCAATGTCACTCCAATTAATTTAATAAAATAAAATAATGTAATCCTTTAATACTCATGTTCTTTATCAAGTATAAATTTTACCAGCATGGACTTTGATCCTGTAAAGCTCATAGACATAAATATCACTGAGAACTATGTCAATGAGAAGAGTGAACCATTTTGAAATGGAATAAGAAATAAATGTCCAATTCAAAAGCCCACTGCCTTTCTGTCAGTACCGATTTTGTGAAGCCAAAAAAGAAAAACCTCCCAAACCTTGGAGACAGGTGTACACATCATTGTAACACAGAGAGGATGCCCATTCATTTACAGCGAAAGCAGAGTGGCGTGCTCATTATTCCTAGAAGGATTCTCAGAGCCTTCAGGGAAACTTGTCAGCTGAATTAGCTGAGATGAGTGGGCAGGACCGGAAGTGGGGAGGAGAGGAGAGTGAAGGAGGGTGGAGGAGGGTATAAAAGGAATGCTCTTGACCACCAGTCTCAATGGAGCATCTTCATTCGGTGGTAAGTATAAGGTTTTAAGCACAAAATGAATGTGACCAGAGCTATGAGGAGACTGGCAAGCTTTGATTGTGCTGCATCCCGGGAGCGGGTCAGACTGCACTGGGGCAGCCTGGGAGTAAAATGAGGACTGGAGGCAGCAGGGGGTTAGTCACAGGGAGAGCTTCAGGCACAGGGACACTGACTGGTGGGTGCCGCAATCGAAGGCCAGAGGGCAGGGCCCGTGTTCTGACAGAGGCTGTGAACCTAAGAGAGGCAGGAGCCGTGCTGTCTCAGGAGATGCATTTAAATTCCTTTTAAAGAGGGATGAATACTGCCCACACTTTTTTATTTGATTTCAAAACCAAGTATGCTTTTGTTTACATCTGATTACAAAGAATCGCATGGCAGGGGTGTGAAGGGCTTTAGGACTAAATTTCTAATTCCAACTTTGCCATTTTTCAGACAAAAACAGGAACCGGAAAGAGTGGCTGGGCAGGCTGTCGGTGACAAGGCGCACGCTGCTGGCCCAGACAGCTATACTAGTTCTCATGAAACACAGCCTTCTAACGCTGATCGGAGCTCACAATCGCTCGTGGCGGAGTGAGAGTAAACCACAAGCAAATCCGTTGGCAGTAACAGGACTCCACCCAAAGGTGGGCGCTGACACAGACTGGTAAACAGAGTGACTCTGACACGGGAGTCAGATTGCGAGTCTGCAAGCTGTTCGCCTCTTGACTATATCCACACACGGGAACATAGCAAACCGCCCCTGAAATATACATCTGGCTGTTTGTTTGGGGACTCCACAAGACCAACTCCAGTCCCTAGACCGTTTCCTTCCTGAGCATCCATCAGAAAAGTTCTCAACACTGACATGTGGTTAGGAAATGCACGTTCATGTTAATAGAAGAGAAGTTTCCTCCCTAAAATGTATCAGTCTTACTTCCCAACCTTGAATTACAAAACTTGGCAGCAAGTACAGGTTGCTGTGCAGCTCTTCTGGTGTGCAAGTAACGATAAGAAAATGTCCCCTAGCCTGGCTGGCATGGCTCAGTGTTGAGCGTCAACCTATGAACCAGGAGGTCACGGTTCAATTCCAGGTCAGGTCACATGCTCCGGGTGTGGGCTCGATCCCCCAGGAGGCAGTCGATCAATGATTATCTCTCATCATTGATGTTTCTCTCTCTCTCTCTCTCTCTCTCTCTCTCTCTCTCTCTCTCTCTCTCTCTCCCCCCCTCTCTCTCTCCCTTCCTCTCTGGAATCAATAAAAAATATATTTTAAAAATGTCCCCTAAGTAAAGACTGTCTAAATTTCCTGACGTAGTCTCGCGTTGGTTGGGTTTAGAGTAGGTAATTAGCTAAAGAAATAAGCCTGGGAAAGCTTTAGAGTGAGCAGGTCATGGAAAGCCCTGCATGAGATAGTCAACATTTGGGGGATCAAACCTGCAACCTTGGCGTATCAAAACCTTTTGATTTTAAATATTTAATAGTCTCCAGGGCATAGCGGTACGTGCTCTAACCATAGAGACCAAATCCATCTAAAGAAAGTAGGTCGCAGAACACAGTCCAATTCAGACTGGGCACTCGATGATGCAATGTGGTTTTTCCTTCACATAATCGTTATGTTCGAATCACTCTATGCTTCTGACCTTGCAGTCAGTGGGTAGTCTATTATTACTTGGGAGCTGCTGAATCCAGAGTCAACATTTGGGAGGCTAAAGAATGCCCATCTTCTTTTCAAACTCCTTTGGCGTACTGAAAGCTGAGCCCAGCTAAAAACTCTTGCCAAAGTTTAGTTATTTCATGCATATGAACTAAACAACAAACAGAATACAATGAACAGAGGAAGGAAAACTAGAGAATACATTACTTTTCTAGCATATTGAACATATTAAAAACACATGAAATATATTAGAACATTTGAGAAGAAATTACCATGAAGCATATGATAGTCTTAAGAAATTATAGATCAGATTTCCCTGTTTCTCAAAATATGTTAGTCTTTCTTTTCTATAGATAAAAATTTATTTTATTTTTAAATTGAATTTATTGGGGTGACATTGGTTAATAATATTATATAGGTTTCAGGTGTATAATTATATAATACACCATCTGTATATTATATTGTGTGTTTACCATCCCAAGTCAAGTTATGGATAAAAATTTTAAATCAAATTAGAAAATTTTAAATTTAAAAATTCAAATGACAGAATGCCTGTTCTATCTACAGGTTGCCAATAAGATAATATTCCCTACTTGTTAAAGATGCATAACCCATAAATATAAAAGGGAAAGAAAAAAGTTGTCCATAGTTCTAAGTCAATACTTTTTGCAAATGTCTGTGTGTCCTTTTCAGTTTGTTTGGGTTCTTTGGGGGAGGGGGACGGGGGACATAAAAATAGTCAAGTATAGTTTCCTCTCTAACAGAAGTAATTATTCATTATATTAGCAACATATAGAGTGTTCAAGTTTTTAAAAAAATATATTTTATTGATTTCAGAGAGGAAGGGAGAGGGAGAGAGAGATAGAAACATCGATGATGAGAGAGAATCACTGATCAGCTGCCTCCTGCATAACTCACACTGAGGATCGGACCTGCAACCTCCAGCATGTGCCCCGACTGGGAATCGAACCATGACCTCCTGGTTCATAAATTGACGCTCAACCACTGAACCACACCAGCTGGGCTCAAGTTACTTTTTAATAAACAGAAAAAAACTTTTCTAAGATCTTTATCAACTTTCTATCACATCCAACGTTTCTTTCTTAACAAAAAATTCTAGAAACATAAAATACCAAGAGACGGTATAATGAGGATCTTTTAGAAAGATAATTTGAAGTCTTGACCTTAACTCTAAACTGATGTAACTGCCTCTTTCCTGAGGCATATGTAGCTTCTATATAGTGGTTTACTTGATCTAGTAGTAAATTGCCTTTTGAAAGCTACACACAACTCTTCAATGGCCTCCAAGGTTCAGAGCAATTTAACATCCTGCCTGTGAGAATGAAAAGGAAGGCAAATGACCTGAAGTGCAGGTGCATATCGAGGAATAGAAACGAAAATGACAATTTTGGGTTCATTAATCCTTGTTCTCTAAATAATCTTTGCTGTGAGGGGTTGAAATACTGTGAGAAAATGGAAGTGTGAAAAAATGGTTTATTACCTATTCATTCTTGAGCTTCAAGGCATCTGTGTCTTCATGCATTTAATGATACATAAAATGCTTTAAAATCACACCCAAAAAATCCTTGTGACTTATATAATAGATAAAGGGTTTATATATTTTTTTAAAAAATAAAGAATTACTACAAATTAGTAAGGAAACATGAGCAAATCAACAGGATAATGAGTTCTGGGTATAAATGGGCAATTCACCCAAGAAGTACAAATACATAATAAAGATATGGAAGAATGCGGAATGTCACCAACTAAAACATCGAAGTTAAAATAAATATCACATTTATTCTAATCAGATTAGAAAACTTGAAAAGGTTGATATCAACAACTATTGGATAGGTGTGTGGCGGGGAGAAATTAGTTCTCTATTAAGCTGTTGGTGGAAGTATAAATTTGTAATGTAGTTTTCCCTGTTAAAGTTGGAAAAGTACATATTACCTAGTAATTACCTAGTAATCCCACTTCTGGTAATCCATCATATAGGCACAGCTACATGAGAATGTAAAAATGAAATAGAAGATGGTCATTACAGCATTGTTAGTAAGCAACAATTTAGGAACAATTTAAATATCTAGTGATACGGGAACGGCACATGAGTGAAGGTGTAGGCATAAAACCCTGTGGCCATTCGAGAAGGAGTGCTGATAGGCAGGGTTTCTGATGTAAGGCGATGTTCTCTGCCCTAACCCGAGTAGTGGACATGTGGATGTTCCCTGTGCATGTTTATTTACATATTATACTTGTACATGTTTTTACATGCCTCTGAAGTTTCACAAAAAATTGAAAAGGAAAGAGTGAGGAAAATCTATATGAATTACTCTAGTGAGATGGACATAATATATTAAGAAAAACACATACTCATACTTGACTCTCAAAGACCATTCTGAATGGCCTAATCCCAATTTATGAGAAAAAAGTACTGAGTGTGACATATGGACATGCCACTGTGTTTTTCAGTATCTGAAGAACCAGGGAGTCCGGCTAGCAAGCCTCTGGAGCATGGGACTAGAGGGGGGGGGGGGGGGCTGCTGGGAGGAATGGAGTGGCATTTCAGACCTTTGCTACATCTATTTTTGTTACACAGGGAAGGACTGGAGTGAGTGTCACAGGACATATAAGTAATATATAACCGTTCAGAGAAGGTAGAAACTGTTGGGATGTGAAGTGATTACAGGGATGGATTTTTATGCCCAATGTGGGGCCATGACCGGGTCTGCAAGGGGGTGAATGAATCGAGGAGTCACAAAACAGGGTGCTTCACTTTTGTTTTTAACAAACAAGATAAATATCATTATCTTACACTACTCGGGCTGAAAGCTGCTATCTTTTTAAACTACTCGTGTGATAACATCTGAAGAAATTGTTCTTCCTTTTCTTAATCCACGCCCAGTGAATGATGAGAATCCCCCCCTTTGCAATTACCAGTAATTAATTACTGCTTCTCTGACTCTAGTTAGACAAGCCCAAACTATGTACAGGTTAGCTGATTACTAGTTATCACTTAGATTTTTACTAATAGGAAATATAGAGGTCACTGATTGGTCCAAGTTTATCTAGTAACATTCAGGACTTCTGACCCTCGTTTCCAAGCCTCATCACCATAGGTTACCATGGCATGGAAATAGGAAAGTCACACACCAAGAACATGGACTTTCAAATGAATGGTGGGACGTAGGAAAAGAGCAGGGGACCAAAATTCCTTAAAATGCAATGTTTATCCCAGGAAAAGCCACTTACTTCATGCTGTACAAGGGGAAAATGGAAGTTGGGTGAGAATTGACTACTAAGGAAAGTTCAAGTTAGAAATTTTAATGGACCTGCAAGGAAGTGATTTAAAAATATCTCCTTTAAAAATAGTAGAACACCTAATTTTATTATTCTTAAGAAGCTCCCGGGGCTGGGTGTCTACCCAGAAATCCTCTATAAGTACTTAAATGTAAAGGTATTTTTAAGAGAATTTCCACCCTTCCCACTGGGTGGAGAAAGTATATGTCATATTGTGGGGAGGAGAGGGTATGACAGGGTGGTTGGTAGATATCAATGCCAACAGACTGAGAACTTGTCCCAAAATAAATGGCCTGAAAGAAATCCAAACTTTTAGCCATCAGCATTCAGTCCCTATTCCACACAAGCAAAAAGAAAACAAACGCTCAATGAGCAGACAAATTAAAAAGAGAACCCCCCAAAATGGCTTCTTTTTAAAGGGGGTTGGACAACAGGTCAAGGTCAGTACTTCCTTACACATAAAGTATCCTTCTGATGATCTAAGACTACAGCAGAAGCAACTGGATAGGAAACGGAGGAAAAGAGTGTTTACTAAGGTTGTTCATACTCCGGTTCCTTGGGAAACTGAATAGTAATGAAAATTGAGTGCCCTGGACCATGAACCCCAATGCAAAGTGCACACTAAAAATTTCAACGTGAACCAGCTGGGATTCAAATCAGCAACTGAGTTTTTTTCTGAGTGTAGAGCTTTCTGTCAGGCTTATGCGCTTCAGACAATGAATGGACTGCATGACGTTTGAGGAGTGGAAATGATACCTCATTATCCACTAGCTAGGTCAAGAGTGTGGGTAACAGCTAATACCACTGTTTCCTTGAACCCCGAGAGCGCTGTAAGTCAGGCATATTCTGTGTCTGCTCGTTCTTCCTGTACCTCCTCCTTCCACGAGGGAGAGAGAAACATCACCTTATTTAATAAACAATAAAGTCTTTGATGCTCACGCTCGTCTCTCCATTGTGCACAGGAGGGTGTGAAAAGCACAGTGGAGATGGGAACATTGTTCATCAAACTTGGTTAATAAGATGTAAAAAAACCTACTTTATGACGAGGCTTAGAGATTGGTGAGCGATATGACACCGAGCGCAGAGAAGGAACCCAGGACACGAGTGCACTGTCCAGTTCTGACACCTTGCGGAGGGCGCTCTCAGGGCCTGCCGTGAGCCACCGTGAAGAGGGCTGTGGGAGCTAGAGGAGACTGACATCTGGAAGCAAACAGAACTGCACACAAAAGCAGGCGATTGTGGACTCCGTGTCTGTCTTACTGTCAGTCAGCAGGGAAGCGCAGTCTCATGCTGAGCACTGGGCCCAGAATCTGGACAGAAACTTCTCTGGCCCTTGTTTTCTCCATCTATTCATAGGCAGGAATATGCTGTTGGTGGCCGCCAGTCATTTGTGGCAAGTAACAAGCTCACAGCCACTTTCTTAGAAATTTCAGATTCAATATCTATATTAGCTAAGATTACAGAAATAATAATTTAGTAAAAGACAGAGGGTTGCTCTTATCTCATAGAAATGTCCAGGGAGTGGTCTGTGGCTGGCACACTGACCGGGCTACCAGGAACCCAAGACCCATTGATCGCGATGTCTGTCCTGCCAGGCTTCACCCCCGCAGCCCAAGATGGCAGCACCCCATTCCAGGGGCGCAGATGGGGGAAAGCCAGAGGCCAGGGTGAGGAATGTCCATGACGGCAGCCAGAGACACTTCCGTCTGCATGCTGTCGGCCATGCCTGGCTGCAGGCTGGAGGGTGTGCACTGAGAATGGCCGCCAACCTGAGGCCCTGCCACCCTGGGAACAACTTCAGGGCGATAACGAGCAGTCTCCCCCAGTTACCATTTAACTCACGTAATTACTTTTATTTAGAAATATTTTTTTCTCGAATGGGTAGAAATAGAATGGGCTAAGAAATATGTCTTGTTTGTTTTTAGATTCCACATGTAATTAAAAACCATCTGGTATTTCTTTCCCTGTCTGACTTATTTCACTTAGCACAACACCCTCTGGGTTTACCCATGTCATCACAAATGGGGATCAGTTGCTAAAAGACAGTCTGAAACCAGACTAGGGAGTACTTTCTAAACTGTGCTTTCAAGGTTCTGAACAGGAAGGTGATGCCAGCTCTGTGTTTTAAAAGTCTTAAGGATGGGTTGAGTCTTAAAAGAATGTTTAATACACCCATCTAATTAATGATCAGCGGGCTAGGACTCACCACGCTCATCCCTGCCTGACCCCATCTTCCCTCTCCCAAGCACGATGAAAAATCATGTGCTCTGATTGCATTCTTGGAGACCCTGCTAACTTACTGGTGAAAAATGCCAGCTGCCAGTATTTGGCTTTATGTTGTCATGTACTCGGTGAGTGATGCCAACTGTAATATTAACTAAAACTCAAAGACCATTAAGTTGTTAAATGTTTGTTAATTAGTCAGTTAATACAACCAAAATCTTCCTGAAAAAGTAACCTTCAGGTAAGGCTTCAAGCGTAAGAAAGGGCTGGTCAGATAAAGAGAGAAACAGGGTGGGAAGGGAGAGAGAGAGTCCCAGGCCGCAACCGCATCCTGTGGGAAGAAAGAGCCAGGCCAACTCAGAAAGTTCAGGGAGCAAAGGATGGTGCAGGGGTCCTCAAACTATGGCCCGCGGGCCACATGCGGCCCGCCGAGGACATTAATCCGGCCCGCCGGGTGTTTTTGCCGCCGCTGCCTGTCCTGCTTAGCAGCCGACTTAGCAGTGTGCATAGGAATTTGTTCATAGTTGTTTTTTTAAACTATAGTCCGGCCCTCCAACGGTCTGAGGGACAGTGAACTGGCCCCCTGTTTAAAAAGTTTGAGGACCCCTGGGATGGTGGGAGATGAGACTGAAAAGGCAGGTGGGTAAAGCCAGGCGCCAGAGGGGGACTTTTTAAGTCGCTGGGGCTGTGGGCCTTTCTGTAAAGGCCATGGGAAGTCAATGAAGGGTTTTGAGCAAGGATCGACATGCTCAGAGCAGATCTACAACTTAACAGTTCATTCCAGATACCACGTGGAAATGGTATTAATACCCATGCCCCACCACTATGACCTCCAGAGGTACACCCACCCTACAGCGACTCCTACAGGTCAAAGCAGAAACTGAGGAAAGAATCTACATAATAAAATTGTAATTTTGAATTCTCAGATTTTAAACTACAGTAATTAAACACACAAAGACTTTCCCCTTAAACCCTCAGGGTGCATGTGCATGTGTTTTTATAAACTTTCGTAGCTGTGATAAACAAATTACTCAGGAGTGCTCCATTTTAGAGATGTTGCTCAACACATGAAATGGGATATTACAGCACTGCCAAACCACTTTATAATCGTTTTAAAAAGTGGTTATTTAAGTACACAAATGTGATCAATGAATACAGAATTATATAATCACCAAGAGAAGCTACCAAGTTTTCATAATGGCCCTTGCCTTTTCCTCTGCTGATATTGGCACCAAAGAAACTAGGTTATAAGTATTGTTTCTCTCTGTGGCTGCAGAGACAGTTCCAAGTACCGAATGAATGGAGTTCATTCAGAGGCCTTGGAAATGGGCGGCGGCTCCTCTCTGTGCAGAATGGGCTCCAGCAAGGATTTTTAGAACAGAACCCACTTTCACTTTTTACCCCGCTGACAAGGTCCTCACATTTTCAAGGAGCTCCACACAGGGCAGTTACTTAGGTTTATCTCTTCTTTCATCCCAGCTTCTACAGAAGAATATTAAGGATGCTAGTCTACCGTTCAGGGAAGGCGGCTGCATCTTTTAAAAAGAACAACAGGGTAAATCATATGTTGCTTAAAACCTAAATTACAGAGGACATGTAAATTCCCCATGGACTAAGCTTGACACCACGGCATGGAATCAGACCATCTGAGAGGAAAATGGAGAAAGCTGGGTGGAGAAGCAGGCCCTGAAAGGAAAGAAGGGGAGGAAACGGCATCTTCAATAGACCGCGTTTCATTGTCAGTGTTGTCCCGAACACGTCAGGGACCGTGTACTTTGGTAACTGATCTTTCTAAAGGCAGGACAACACACCACAACAGGGGAGAGAAGGAGGTTCACACCCACTTCCTGCGCCCTCTGACACCCTCCGTCACCCCTTTGTGTGGCCTCTGGCTTATGCAGTATCCTTTCTCGTTATGACTGGACTACAAAGAGTCAGAAATACAGCATCAAATTGAAGGTCCCTTTTTTTTGGTTAAATGTACCCATTTTGTCAACTTACTCTTTTTCGTTTTCCCCGTTTGAACCACAGACCAACCTCCTGAAGGTGCCAAGTTCACGGCTGGCAAAGTAAACTGTAATCTAAGGCCACGGCTTCAGAACAACACAGCCAGAAGACTCTGATGTGACAGGGAAGGAATTTCAAATTACATATTATAACTGTACATGTTTTTAGATGCTTCTGAATTTTCACGAGTTCAATGCTTAAAGGTACACTGAGTTTTTTTCCTACTTTGGCCAGGGAACTAACAGATTCCCAGGATGGCCCGGGGTCGTGGTCTTTCTCAAAGACACCTGCAGTGGGACCGCACAGGACACTCAGGATCCTTGAACAGGGAGCAATGAGCCAGGAGGGGCCTGGTTCCTGGCACCTGCTCGCCCTTCAGCCTGCTTTTGTGCCGACACCCCTACTCAGGCCACACTGAGGCCTGCGGCCTCCGCACCTCACTCACCTGCGGGGCGTCAGGAATGCTCCTCCTCGACAGAAACTCCTCTGAATGGAGACGAAAGATCACAGCGCCATTCCGACACTGAACCATTCTGGGGGGAAAGGAAACTAAGTCAAGGGAACCCACCTCCGACAGGAGTCCCACTGAGGAGAGGAAAGGTCCTCTTTCTCCACGAGGTCTTCAGGGGCTGAAGGCGGCGGCAGAGAGAGCACCGCTAACCAACCCCTCCATGTCCTCATCAAGTAAATACCTACCACGCTGGAGTTGGATCTTTATTAGGGAAACGCTGTGTGACGGCTGCGCACGTGTTCTGACAATAGTCCGTAATGACCCAGGAGAGTGGCAGTGTCTACCTCACAGGGTGTGCAGAGGATGTAAGGAGATGAGTACAAGGTGCTGCGAGCCATGTGCCTGGGGGTTGTGACTGCTCAGTAAGTGGTCGCATAGGATCGCAGCTATGAGAGCTGTCAGGTAAAGCTTCACTCTTAATCCAGCTAGAAACACCTTCTAACGGAGCTACCCGAGGCTAAAGAGTAATTCTGATGTGCGCAGGATCCAGGAGAAGGGAAACTTCTGACCTGGAGGTATGTGTAACCACCCCAAGACTTAGATTTCCTGTAGCTGCTGTAATTCCTGGCGCTTGCGAAGAGATTCGAACCGCAGAGAGGAATTATTTATTACTGCTTAAGTATTTTAACTAGATTTGACTAGATTGTCCCAATATCTTATCAGTTCAAATGTAATATTAAATGCTATGTTGTATGTTGCTCTATACTTATTTTAAACGAATCATAATGTTAGTTATAAGATTTGGGATTATTTGTTACTTCTCAAGCATTTTATATACTTGATAGTGAGCTGACCACTCAGTTTAGCTTCAGTTAGACAATTAGAAGGTCTTTTTCATCACACAATTATTCTTTTAAAATTGAATGTGCATGTACCAATGTCCCGAGTGGAGACAGCTGTCCAAACAATGAGCTCTATGTATTAGGACAGGTGTTCTTATTATCCCCCAAATCCACAACACAAGTGCTGCTTTATAAAATATTTGGAGAAAAAAATAAATACGTATATTCCAGTACTAAAACAAAGCAAGACATTTCATTTCATTCCATGCACAAGGATCAAAGGATATCACATGGAAAGTTTACAGAAGATTGGAGGGGTGTCCACCACTCTGAAGGGGTTTGAGGCCACAGAAGGGTGCCTGGTTTGGGTCTTTATTACAGCTAGCGGCAAAGCTCAGGCACTGCTTCAAAGGCTTCCTAAGAATCACACACCTACAAAACCCAAAAAATCTACTTAATTTCCTAATTGGTAGACTATGAGTTACTTCAGGGCAAGGGCCATCTTACTCATCTTGGCCTTGCCAGTCCCTCGTACAAACTCGGCCGTGGCTGCATGAAGGAGCATGGCTGACTGAAGACCCACCCCCTGGAGGGGAAGTCACGGCCTGGTCAGCATGCACCGTCCATAGAGTAAAACCAATGGCCGGTGATCAAGAGCACTTGTTCTCAACAAGGGGTGGTGTGACTCCCTAGCGGACATTTGGCAATGTTGGGAGTCAGTTTTGGCTGCTACAACCTGGTGGGAGGGGGGGGATGGGAGGGGGGGGGCTGTCATCCGAGAGACCAGGAATGCCACCAAATATCCTACACACCCAGGAAATCTCCCACAACAAGGAATGATCTGGCCCCAGATGTCCACAGTGTTAAGGCTAAGAAACCCTGATCTAAAAGTCAACTATTCACAATAGCATCAGGGAGAATCCATAAAATTCCACCTTGTTTAAATAAAAGAGCTTTGTTTTCAGTACTCATTTTCCCTCAAAACAGCAAATCTGCTGACGTGGAAATGTGGAAGCAGAATACAAAACCTGCCATTTTCTCTCGGCTGGTGGATAATTTTTAATACATTTTCGTGTTTATCGCCACAGGTGACCTTTAGGAACCGTGCAACAACACAAGTGACGGCGGCATGCTGTCACACGAGGTGCTTCATCTCCCCCGGGTGCACTGACTTGTGTCAGTGAGACGTGGAGAGAGGTCGCACGTGGGAGGGCGAGGCCTGTACTCTGTACTGCCCTGAGATACCGAAGCAGGAAAGGTGCAGTGACAATGATCTGGAGGCGGGAACAATGTACGAGTGCTTCAGTCTGCCCGGTTCTACACTAAGCACTTTACATGCATTTTCAACTAACGGTGAGCTCTACCAATTTCAGAAATTAAATGTTCTAGAAGGAATAGAATTTGCTCATGTAAAAACTGTATTGTAATTCTTCTTTTTATTATTATTATTATTTTTAATTTCTTTATTGATTAAGGTATCACATATTTGTCCTCATGTCCCCATTCCCATCCCACACCCCTTCCCACACATGCCCCCACCCCCCTGTTGTCCTTAACCGCTGGTTAGGCTCATATGCTTGCACACAAGTCCTTTGGTTGATCTCTCCCCCCTACCCCCACCCTTCCCTACCCTCCCTCTGTAATTCCTCTTTCACATATCCTCTCCTCCTCTAGTCGGGGACCTTCAGGAGGGCAGGGTGTCTTGTCTTATTCATCAGTGTGTCCCCAAGGGCCTGGCACTCTACCACAAAATAAGGCATTCATCAGAGATCTGTCGAATGAAAAAAGGGCATCACTGTTCAATGACACATAAATCTAGGGAAATTGCCTAAAACCCTCCAAATTCTGCGGAGAAGAGAGGTTGCCACAAGTCTAGCCTTGACTCCTCCCTGAGCGGGTACCTCACTCACCTTGGCATGCACAGTTGCTAGGAGAGTCTAGTATGCCAGAGGC
Organism: Eptesicus fuscus; assembly: GCF_027574615.1. Classification (NCBI taxonomy): domain Eukaryota; kingdom Metazoa; phylum Chordata; class Mammalia; order Chiroptera; family Vespertilionidae; genus Eptesicus; species Eptesicus fuscus. The sequence goes on along the minus strand of NC_072494.1, from coordinate 3,105,484 downwards.
GCTCAGATTGTTTTGAATTGGATATACATTGAGACTGTAACATTCTCAAGGTTTTCCACGACAGGAAATGTGGCCTACTCCTTTACAAGGATCCGGACTCAGCAAATAGTTACTCCCTTTTATCACGTGAACTGTCTACAGCCCTTGTGTGGTTCCTGCCCTTTACGTGTTCAGTCCTGATAACAATGAGTGGCACTCAAATACGTCAAAAGGAGGAACTATTCCAGTTGGGCAATTTCTTCACTCAGCTCTGTATCTGTCCACGTGAGCTGCAGAGGGTTACAGAAGTAAAGCATTCCTTTCTGAGCCTGACGCAGAGACCTACAGCGGCCCAGCGAGACTGCTGCCTTATCAGGGGAGCCACCCTGGGGTGTTGGGGTGGGTTCTGTGGAAAAGGAGGAAGAACAGGAGCAGGAACAAGTTAAATGTGCTGAGGCAGAAACTGCATTTCTATTCTGGGCACAGCAGTCAGAGACCACCGCCAATCAACCCTCCAACGCCTCATCAACAAAGACGAGCATCACTTCTCTCCTGCTTTTCAGCCACTCAGAGAAGTTCTCCCTAAACCCCAAAACCCGAGCATGTGGGCAGTACAGCAGCAACTGGACAGGATTTGCTTGCTGCATTGTTCATTCAGAGAAGACATTTTCTTCATTCTCTCCATGAACTAATATCTATGGAATAGTCTCGGACACATGCTTACCCATCATACACAACTCAGAAACAGAGAAGTGTCTGCCCTCTGAGTTTCTGTGTGTCATAAAGAATAAGGGAAAGAAGAAAAGAAGGTCATATTCCTTCCCTCTAAAATGTCATAGCCAAACTAGTACATACATTTTTATTGCAACCACTCAATGCGGACAACGGTATAGATCTGACCAAACTGAATGCGGATCCGATGCCCCAGAGTGTGGAGTTGGCAAATAAACATCCTAGCTAATAAAGAGGGAATATGCTAATTGACCATCACTCCCTCACAAAGATGGCAGTACCCACAGCCAATAAGGAGGGAATATGCTAATTGACTGCCACGCCCTCAAAGATGGCAGCGCCTACAGCCACAAGATGGCAGCACCCAGTCCCCTCCACCCCACTGGGGTGGCAGGCGCACGGCACGGCCGGGCCTGCCCCCAGGTGGGTCCGGCCACTCCACGTGCCTGCCTCCATAGACCCCCAGTCCCCTCAGCCCCCCAGTCGCCCAGGGCCGGCCCGAGGTATAGGCAAGCCTTGGATGGCGGCTGCCCAGCTGCCCAGGGCCACCTGAGGCTCAGGTAACCAGGGCCGGCTGAGGCTTGCGCTGCCGGCAGTGGCAGCAGCAGAGGTGTAATGGGGGCGTTGCCTTCCTGATTGCCAGGTCGCCTCCCGCCCCTGAGGGCTCCTGGACTGTGAGAGGGGGCCAGCTGGGCTGAGGGACCTCCCCACTCCAGTGCATGAATTTTCATGCACCAGGCCTCTAGTAGAATATAACACCAACTTCTTTCAACAGAATTTCCGCATCTGTTGATTCTGAGATGAGGAAAAGGGTCTCCTGGTCATCTCAGATCACTTGGCACCAGTCTCCAAAAGCAGATTCCTTCTCGGTCTGCCAGCCACAGAGTGGGAAGACCCCAAAGTGGGCTGCCAGGGAGCCGAGCACATGGGAGCGCTCGCAACGCTTCTTGCCTTCTTATTTTTCTGTTTTTTCTGGCAGAATTCCCCCCAGTCCAATGCAGAGCTGCAAATGAAAGCAGCTGTCCACAGGGCAGGAATTCCAAAGACCAAAGCAAAAAGAGAAAGGAGTGGGGGTCAAATGAGGAGAAGGAGGAGGACAAGAGGACTCCTGGCAGCTCGGACTTGCACAGAAGTTGGAGGCAGAAACAGACTGGAGGGCAGATGGCCTGGAGGCAGCCGTGGGCAAAGGGACGCTCCCCACCCCACCCTGGGCTCTCAAACGGCTATTACGTTTCTGCACAGACTCGCACATTTTAAACACTCCAAGAAATATTTCTACATGTTTCCCTCTGGACTTCTGGTGGTCACTTTTTTGGTTCCTGTTATGTATTCATTCATGCTTCTGAATCATGCCAGAGACGAAAATCGATTGAAGTTAATGCTTGAATTTCTTATTTTTATTTCATTACTTAAAGGTTATTGAGAAAGTAGAGGTCTGATTATTTTGGAACCTGCTTTCAAATCATCATAAAAGGATTATGGTTAAAATATTGCAATTAGTTACTTTCTTTTGAGGGAGAACTTAAGAGAAGTAAAATATATTAAATACAACTTCACAATACAGATTTTCAGAATGTATTTTAAAAACAGACTTAAAGAATACATCAATACACTACTGTATTTTAGGATTTTAAATTTCTTTTATGTAAGTTAACATACCTAGCATTCAGTGATAACAATGTATGAATTCCAAAGCAGATCAGAAGACTTAATGGAGTGCTGAGGTTCTGGAAGGCAACTGGTTTGAATCTATTTGCAAGTTTGAGAATCTACACTTTTAGCATGAAAACTTCTGCTGCCCTCGCTTCTTTAAAAAATATATTTACAAGCAAGAGCAACTGTGAAATAGGACCCACAAGTGTTTGATCTCAGTAGAAATTTCAGGAACGTAACTGTGGGCAGTAAAAACTTTTACAGACCGACTGCCAAATCTGGAAGCCTTTTCTTTCAGCCAGCACTTTCCCACCATCCCGAGGACCACTTCTCATTAACAACCAAATTGTTTTCCGCAGCCCTGCTATAAGGGGTTTCCTTAGAAACCATTTGGTGAAAGGCTGCGGCTTTCTTCCACAGAATCTCAAGCAGTGAAAAGGCAGATTTTCTGGCATAAATCAAACCCCATTTCCAGGGTTCACTAAATCCTTTCTCCTCAATATAATGTTTTGTGACTTGATCTTAGCAGTTAATGGTACATGCAGGAGAGCTGGTGTGAACCAGTTTTCAAAGGATTTTATTCCATTTCTTTTGTTATTCAATTTAAACTATTTCCAGGGCTTGTTATACCTTGAGGAAGGTTTAACGGCACCACTAATAGACAAAATGGTACATTCTATTGTGTAGCGAAATCTGTCATCTCACTCCTCAATCCTCCCCCCCCATTACGTTTACCCAGGTGAATTAATCTTTGTATTGTCATGATAATGTCTGCTCTAATTTCAGAGTTGTTCTTGCTTATGAATATACTTTTTAAAAAGGGATGGAAGTAGGGACATGGGCAATAAATGTTTTTGTACTTAAAGTACAGATACTTCAACTGTCTAATACTGTATATACCAATAATGTTTGAGGAAGTTGCTAGATGCATACAAATTCATAAGAAATACACTGAAAAGAAGCATATGTATCAATAATTATGTCTCCAGTGTGGACTTGAAAGACTACTTTAAATGGAAACCTAACATCATCACTGAGAGAGAATCACGCTTTTCCAAATCCCCTAGCTTTTGCACACGTTGCTCTCTTTGCCAGCAGTGTGCATCTGCCTCCCAAACAAATCCTACTCCTCCTTCAGACTCTGCTCAACCATTTCCTCAATCATTCACTTATTCATCCACTCATTCATTCCATAGATTTTCTATTCGCTAGGTTCTGTGTGACATGCTGCATGAACAAGACTGACAGCGTCCTTTTCTCCTGGAGCTGGTGGCTGAATCTGAATCGTCCCCCTGTCCCTGACTTCCTCAGAGACAAACATGTCCTTCTTGGTACTACCATCTGACATAATATGCATTTGCTCCTTTTTCTTTTGCTCTGCCTCCCCTTCTAGAATATAAACTCTATAAAGCTATATATTTTGACTACATCCTTAGTGATAAGAAGTGTACCTCACAAACACAGAAGACATCTGTAAATACCTGTTGAGTGAATGGATTTGAGCCAACTGAACTGTCTTCAGCATTAACTCTCTACATAAGACTGTCCTTCTGAGCATGGACTACAAATCTCTATATATATAAAAGCCCACAACCAGAACAATGGAACGACCAGAACAACCAGAACGACCGGTGGCTATGATGTGCACTGCTGCAGCCAACCAGCCTGATCCAGGCCCTGATCGGCAACCCTCCTGACTGGCCCGGCCCCCAATTGGCCCCCAACACCCCGATCGGGGGCGGGGCTGGCTGGCCTGGCCCGATGGGCCCCCATCGGAGCTGGCTGACCAGATCCCACCCATGCATGAATTCATGCACCAGGCCTCTAGTATGGTAATAAACCACCTGAATTTGTGAATTTTGATTATCTAGGTATTTTGATGATCTGAAAAGCACCTGAAACTGATTCAGAAGCCCAGAGACCTACCCGGTGCGCCTATATTGCTGCAATGTGTCCCCCTGACTCCCCTCTCCTTCTTAAAAAATATATTTTTACTGATTTCAGAGAGGAAGAGAGAGGGAGAGAGAGAAACATCAATGATGAGAGAGAATCATTGATTGGCTGCTTCCTGCATGCCCCACACTGGGGATCAAGCCCATAACCCAGGAATGGTACGATTATCTCCTGGTTCATAGGTTAATGCTCAACCACTGAGCCACACTGGTCGGGCCCCCTGTCTCCTCTGCCTCAACATCACTACACTAGAAAAGGTGAACACCAGCAGGTTCCTAAGTGTTTGTTAACTGTCTGCATGAAAATAGGGATGGAAGTAGGGCCATGGTCCCTCCCACAGAAGCTTTCATCTAGGTGGGACCTCGAAGTGAAAGTGCCACTTCCTGCACAGAGAAAATCTTGTGAGAAAGTGTTAAGCATAGTTAATTATGTCTAGGTGGAAATAAAAAGCTTCACGTTAGGAAACTGATTTCACTGACTATTGAGGGATCTCTTCGTTTTATAAAACCATTTATGGACATTAACAAGTGGTTGCAGAGTGTTTAGTCAAAGGAAAGATCAGCTGTCCCAGGTTGTTAAGAAAAAGAATATAAAAAAATTCCAAGACTTTTGAGATACATTTAAAAAATCAATTGTCCACATGGTCTAAATAAAAACATCTACTTGCCTTTTTTCTTTCCTTATTTCTGATAATTACCCAATGCATCTCAAAATCCCATGTGAAATATTAAAGTATTAAGTTAGAAATAACCGATTATCTGATTTGGGTTTATGTCAGACATCATGTTATACTAAACTAGAGGCCCGATGCACAAAATTCATGCAAGAATAGGCCTTCCTTCCCCTGGCTGCCGGCACCGGCTTCTCTCTGGCACCCAGGACCCGGGCTTCCCTCGCAGCCCCGGCTTTGTCCAGAAGGACATCCGGTCTAATTGGCATATCACGCTTTTATTATTATAGATTCTCAGAGATGCTATAAAAAGCACCAAGGGCTTACTTAAATTTGATAAAAAATAAAATTGAGACTATTCTATTAATTAATTCTTCTAGTTATTAAGCTGGTCCTTATCTACTACATCCAGTTACTACCTTAGTTCTACTGATTTTTCAAAAAAATTTTCATAGCACTTAATCCCTCATAAACAAATATACACATGCATGTGCACCTACACACACACACACAGAAAATAAATCTTGGTCAGAACTTACTTTTCAGCTCTATCTATGGCATCATATGACCTTTCACTCAAGCCATCTGGCTCCCTTTCCTTAATTTGCAATCTAGTACTGCTTTTAATTATCACCCAGCACTCACTCATTTGCTTCAGGGACTCAGCTCTCATGTTCTATATCTTTTCACCCTCAGACTGCTGAGAAGACTAGTGAACTTCCATCAGGACAAGCAGCAGAAGTGTTGACCTTCAGCAACAAGGGTTGGAGGTACAAGGAGAGGTGTGGACCAGGTTAGTGGTAGGATGGCCAATTCATTCTGCTTCTGCTGGGATTTTCCCAGTTTAGCACTGAGGTTCCCATATTCTAGGACTCCCCTCAGTCCAAGGGGTAGGTCACCTGACTGAGAGGAGCCTGATCTCTAGGCCTTTCCAGTGAGATACTTCCGAAGACACAGGAAGCATGGACGCGGCTCCAAGAAGAGTCAGGCCAGTGGGACCTAAGTCAGTGGGTGAGACCAAGACTGGAGGGGCAATGCTGGTAGACAGAGAGCAAGCACTGGGGTCCAATGGCCTGGACTTGGGTCAGTGTGGCCTTGTGGGTATCCATGGAGCACAGGACACAAAACCTCTGGCAGCATAGCGAGCCTGGCTCCATTGCTTTGGCAATCCTGCTGGGAAGGGGGTTGCTGGTAGAGTGGTGTCTGTGAAAGGCCATGCAAGACAGGCAGGGGTGAAATGAGGACTCCGGGTTCCACGGCCAGGGAGAGTCGCAGGTGAAGTGTAAACCTCGGTCTTCCTCCCACAGGTCTCTGCTCAGGCATTTACTAACGGTTATATTATAAATCCTACTCGTAGAAATCCTCTCCTACAGTAGTTCTGTCCATGTCATTTCTTGCTGCCCAGGTTGTTAAATTCTATGAAGGTAAAGATTATTTCTCATTGATCTTGTATCCTTTAATTAGCAAAATTACTCAGAAGAACATAACCTTTGGATGATGTTGAATTACATAAAACTAAATGAGACTAGCATATTCCTGCTTTGTCCCCTTTACCATTAACTAGATACTTGTGCCTGTCCCAGGGCATGTCCTTCAAATTCTATGCAACCTTCACAGCCCAGCTCTACTTATAGAATCTTTACTTGAGATTATAGAGATTTCTGCCCTTTCTGAAGTTCACCTCAACATTTTATCTTTTCGTGCATTTAAATCTTAATCTCATTGTTCTCAGGGGCATCACTAGCTCCTTTGTATCCTTATGCTTATAGCAGACAGTCAATCAATGCTGGTGACTTAAAATCCAGAAGCAAAAGCCTGCCAATAAATCTGTTCCCTTCATCGACAATTCAAAACAGGAATGACCATTCAAAACAGGAAAAGAATGCTAAGCTCCTAACGGCAGCCGGACAGCAGTGTCCAGGCGTTGCTGTTTAGTTTACAAAAGAGTTCCTTTTGTCCTTAATGAGGAACTTACTCCATCCACCACATGTGAAGCATGGAGACTTAGCACATTGCTAAGGATTTTTTTTTTTTTTTAAGAAGAAAGCCTTTCCTTATGAAAAGGCATTCTCAGCATTTTCTAAAAGAGAAAAATATCAATATACAGTTTATATCAACGTCTTTAAAAATAGAAGACATGTAATAAAAACTACTAGGAGCCAAAAGGAGATATATGTACTACTATTTGTAATGCTTTAAACAATAAAACAAAATAAAATAAAATAAATAAAATAAAATAAAATAAAATAAAATAAACTACTAGGAGCCCAATTACTTTGGGGGAACTATACTTGAAGAAAGGGATCACAGAAACAAACAAACAAACAAACAAACAAACAAAAAGACCATGGAAACGATGATCAAAAGTGTCAAGCGCTAAACAGGGGTCACATGAGAGAAGAGCTGAAACCTGTTCATGGAAATGGACAGTTGGCAGTTAACTGCCAGCCCCGTTAGATCTGTTTGGTGGGGTTTAGGGCTGGGGTGAGACTGCAGAGCGCTACAGGGCGGAGGGAGTTGTGGAAGTGAAGACCTCACTGCAATATATTAGTAGGAACGATAATGGAAATGTCCCAAGAAACGTTTCCTCTTTCGTCAGCCTGTGCCTCCCCACCACAAGTTATTTGGGTCTTCCCCAGGCTAGACCCACTCCCTGAGGGGCGCCCCCAGCAACAGGTGCCGCACTGCTGTTAGAATTCAAGCATCACGGAAATTAGCTTCCTGTCACGATGACAAAGCACACATTGCAATGGAAATTCTGGTGCTCCCTAGAAAAGTTCTTAATTTTTTTTTGTAGAAAGAAATGTGAATGTATTAATTAGTAAATTTAAACAATCTGTTACATGCACAGTTTTGTTAAGTGGACATACTTAACGTTTGGCTGACTCAAGATGAGCATACTTCATGAAGAGGCCATTTATGAGAAATGGGTGAATGGCAGGATTTCATTATGATAGTGAAGTAGACCTTAAGTTAGTTGTTCATCAAGGTAAGTCTTAGTTTGTCTCCAATGAAGAAAAGGAGAGATATTACTTGGAGTGAAAATGCCACCTAAAATATTTTAATTTCACAATAGTTAGGAACTTGTTTGATTGATAGTCTTAATATTTACTTGATAAAGTAATAATCTTATGTATGTTTCTTAACTTAAAACAGACACACCAATTATTTGGGCCACCCCAAGGCTAGAACTACTCACTGAAGGGCTTCTCCCAGCATTCAAGAGAAAGGCCATTGGGTCTATGAACTAAAACCAAAATTTCACCAAGTATTTTTTTAACACTGGTATTTGGGTAGAGGACCTGTACCTATAGGCTAATCATGACACATATGGTTTTATTATCAATGATCAGTACCTAAATCAATAAATATTTATGCAGACCCAACATATGCAAAAACTTTGGTAACAATGAGCTGCCCCCTTATTTCTACTTCCCATTGAAAAGTAAAAGAGAAAAGACTAAATAAAATAAAATTACTGAAAAAGAGGAAGAGAAACACTTTTTAAAGGCAACGGGGAAAACAAACACTATCCAGAAGCACAAACAGGGCAAGTGTCTCTGCAACAGAGAACAAGAGGTCACCTTGTCAGGTGCAAAGTTGGAGGGGTCATCCAGGAAGGGCTTTTGTAAATGTTTTTAAAATATATTTTTATTGACTTCAGAGAGGAAGGGAGAGGGAGAGAGAGATAGAAACATCAATGATTAGAGAGAACCACTGATTGGCTGCCTCCTGCATACTCCACTGTGGGAATCGAGCCTGAAACCTGGGCCTGTGCCCTGACTGGGAATTGAACCATGACCTTCTGGTTCATAGGTCGACGCTCAATCTCTGCACCACGCTGCTGAGCTGAGCAGCATTAATTTTTTTTTTTAATTTTAGCCATGCTGATGAGCATAGAGTGGTATCTCATTGTTAATATTAATTCACATTTCCCTAATGACTAATGATGATGCTGAGTACCTTTTTCTGTGCTTACTAGCCATTCATAAATTTTCTCTGATGAAGCGGTGGTATTTGAGTCATTTTTAAAAACTGAGTTCTCTTATCTTTGAGTAGTGTAAAATAACAAAAAACGTCTATATTGGCCACTGCCCCAGTACCTAACACAGAGCTTTGAAAACCCTTGCAAAGGGGGCTGCTGGGAGAATCTTTTGTTCTAATCTTTAGTCTTTGGCCTGGGTTCCTGACACAGAGCTCCTAAGACTTTTGTAATTTCCCAGGTGACAGGAACATCTGACCCTGAGCTCCTAAATCCTCTGGAATTCCGTGGTGACAGAGACATCGTTTGTTCGGAGGAGACCCTGGGTGGGCTCCTGGAAGGGGACTGGTCACCAGAAAGAGCATGACTAGAAGGCTGGAACTGTCAGTCCAGTCCCTCGGTCTCTGGAGAGGCCAGGGGCTAAGCAACTGTGCCAACGTGATAAAGCCTGCATAGAAACCCCAGTAGCTCAGGGTTTGGGGAGCTTCCGGGTTGGTGAGCATATTCACATGCCAGGAGGGTGGTGCACCCCGACACAGCAACAGAGGCTCTTGTGCTAAGGACCCTTCTAGCCCCCACCCTATTTATCTCCTCATCCAGCAGCTCATGTGTGCCCTTTATTACATCCTCTATAATCATAAAAGTGTTATACGCTGATTACACTGGAGGTCCTTCCTTCCAGACAAAGCCACAATGGGTGGGGGCGGGGGCGGAGGCAGCCGCAGCAGCAGCAGCAGCAGGGGCCAAGGCCCTTGCACAATTTCGTGCATCAGGTCTCTAGTCCCATATAATAAAAGCATAGTATGCAAAGTGTCCCCTAGACTGGGACGTGTCCGGGAATTTGACCAGGGGGCAGGGCCGGCTGGGGGAAGGGAGGGAGGCCCGGCTGGCAGCCGCTAGGGACCCTACCAGTGCATGAATTTCATGCACCGGGCCTCTAGTTAGACAATAAACCAGTAAGCATCAGTGTTCCCCTGAGTTCTGGGAGCTGTTCTAGCAAATGATTTAATCCCAGGAGGGTCATGGAAAACTAAAACTGTAGCTAAACTGGACAGAAGTTATGGGTGACCTGGTGTCATATTGTGATTTATAATAAGAAATATACATTTGGTCTTCTTCCACTGTTCCTGGCACAGAACTCCCAAACCCTTGTGATTTTTCACAGGGGCATCATTTGTTACACTACGTGGCCGTGTAACCAGTTCCTGACATAGCTCCGGAGCCATAAAGAAAAAAAGGAGTGTCTTGCTGTGCACAAGCCTCTTTTCAACCACTCCTGAGTGGATGTCAATGAGGTAACTTTTGGAAATCCCTAAGGAAGGGGGGCTTGTCAAGGGAACCAACCATAATTAGAGAATTACAACTTTTAATTTGGCTGCCTCACTTTGACCTGCAGAGAGGGAGAGGGGTTGAAGGTTGACTCAATCAGTGGCCACCCAGCTGGCGTGGCTCAGGGGTTAAGCATCAGCCCATGAACCAGAAGGTTACGGTTCGATTCCGTCAGGGCACATGCCCACGTTGCAGGCTCGATCCCCAGTGTGGGGCATGCAGGAGGCAGCCAATCAATGATTCTCTCTCCTCATTGATGTTTCTCTCTCCCTCCCTCTCTGAAATCAATAAAAAATATATATTTTTAAAAATCACAGTGGCCATTGATTTCATTAGCTGTGCCTAAGTAACGGAGCCTCCATAAAAACCCCACAGCAGGGCTCAAAGCTCTCAGGTTCAACACCTAGAGATGGTGGGAGAGTAGCCCAGAGGTCATGAAAGCTGAGCCCCTTCCTGCATACCTCGCACTACGCGTGTCTTCCATCTGGCGGTTCCCAAGTTCTATCCCTTTATAACAAACTAGTAGCCCTGTGACCCATTCGTGCGCCAGTAGGTCGCTGCTGCCCTCCTGTAGCTCCCCCTTTCCCACTCCCCCCCGCTCATAGCTTGCTGCCCTGGCCCCTCCTGTAGGTCTCTGCCGCCCTCTTGTAGTTCGCTGCCCCACCCTCCTGCAGATCCGGGATCCGGTCCTAACGCAGTTGGTCCTTATGCCTCAGGGCGTAACGGATAATTAGCATATTCATCTTATTATATAGGATCAGTGATTTAGTAAGTAAAATGCTTCTCTGAGTTCTACTAGCTGCTCTAGCAAATGCATCAAACCCTGACAGGGGCAGTGGGCATCTCCGATCTACAGTCAGCCAGCAGCCCTGGGAACCACCTGGACGGGGGCCGTCTCCTAGGACCGAGTCCTTCACCTGTGGGATCTGACATCATTTCCCGGAAGACAATGTCAGAATTGAGTTCAACTGTAGGACATCTGGATACCACCTCAGTATTCGGAGAATTGCATTCTTGCTTGGTGTTGGAAAAAACAAGCATCCTTCCTCGGGACCTGTTACTGGTGATTGGTGAAGTGGTAAGCAGTCTTGTGGGGCTGAGCCTTAACCTGTGCAGTTGAATTGTAGGACACTCAGCTGGTGGGGGGGAAACCCCACACATCTGGTGTCAGAGAATGTGGCTGTAATGTGAGAGTGAAGCAGAAAAGGGAGCTTTCCCTCTAAGCAGAACTTACTGGTAAGTCTTCAGATACAAATCCTTTGTCAGCTGGATGTATTTTGAACATTTTCTCTCAGAAGTATTTCCGTGCTCTGATCAACTTTTATTGTATGGACAGCCTCTAACAGACTGCCCACTGGAAACCCATGCTGACAACCCAGTATTTTCAGACTTAATCAGTACATGAATTCCAGTCTTTTCTTCTTTTGGTGAGAACATTTAAGTCTACTCTCTTAGCAGATTTCAATTATATAATACAATGCTATTAACTATAATCAATGCCACCCATTAGATCCTCAGAACTTATTCATTTTGTAACTAAAACAGTTTTACCCACCTTTCCGTATCTCCCCCACCCTTAGTTCCTGGCAAACACTTTCCTGTTTCTACGCATTTGACTTCTAAGATACCACATATAAGTGACACTACTTAGTACTTTCTGTCTCTGAATTCTCTCGTTTGGCATAATGCCACCGTCCACCCAGGTTGTTGCAAATGGCAGGACTTCCTTTTCTCATAGCTGCATATATACACCTGTTTATCCATTCCCCTGTGATGGACACTCAAGTTGTTTCCACATCTTGGTATTGGGAATGACGCTGCAATGGACACAGCAGTGCAGGCATCCCGAGAGCCTGTTTCATTTCCTCCGAATCATGGTCCTTTCTTGATATGAGTGAAACAGACAAGTGAACACGAATCCTGGACTATCAACCCGATTTGTTCTGCATATGCTTTAGTTCCAGGGGCCAGGCTTATTTTTCGATGGTCTCTGACTGCTGAATAAAGAATGTGGGTGCCCCTTTTTCCAGGTTCCTGTAAGGTAGCCTTTACATCTTGGAATTTCCCCAGCGATAGGTCTATTATTAGGGAACCTCCCAAAGTTGCAACCAGCTGGTCAGAAGTGAGGGTAGCCCTGGGGATTCCCAGGCGGCAGTGGTGTGTGAAATGAGGGCAGTTTTGAGGAGGACGGTGCCCTTACCCTTTGAAGTTGGGCGTAACTTGAGGCAGCTGGTGTCAGGTCTGCAGGGAAACGGCTTTCCTGTATCCACTGCCTCTTGTACGCCTGACCTACTTTCTCTTACCTCAAAGCTCTTTGATTCAATACTTGTGACTATTTTGAGAGGAAACCTACTTTGCATTACAACATCTGTGTAAAAAGCATTGTAATTGTGGATAACAGTAATTATTTGTGAAGAAATCAGATACCAGACACATTTTTATCCAGCAAACTTTTATTAAGTATGTTGCACAGGTACATTCTAGTCGACAGGACACCAAGACATAGTTCCTGCCATCAGGGAGCTGCCAGTCTAGGGAAGACTCAGACCAGCGGGCAGTAGAAATGCTTGGTGCCATGGAAGGAACAGGAAATGGAAAGAATGTCACTACCAGGTGAGTGGATGAGGAAGAGGAGCAGGGCCTGGAAGAAGTGACATTGGACTGAAGTGTGAGAGCTGAGCAGGGAGCACCCAGGAGGAAGGGGCACGCTGGGGAGAAGTGGTGTGGAGGTTCGGGGGTAGGGGGTAAGGGATGCTGGGGAGAAGTGGTGTGAAGTTTCGGGGGTGGGGGGAAGGGGAGGGCCTGGAAGGTGGCGCGCCCTGGTCCCGACTGCAGGCGAGTGGCACGCAGCAGAGGTCAGAGTTGCACTTAGAGAAACACTGGCCAGAACACTAAAGGCCCTATACACACGATGCCAAGAAGTCTGAATTCTATGTTCAAAGTGGTGGAAAGCACTGAAGGATTTCAAGCAAATAAAGTGTTTTGGAAAAAAAATATTCAGAGCAGTGTTACAATAGATGATATGTCCCCAGAGCCTGGAATGAGTTTTAGGAAGTGAGGAGGTAATTCTGGAGGAAAACAGTAGGCCTTGGAATGAGGAATTAGAATCAAGTGACATATGCATCCGAGGGGTCGGCACCAGCGAGGCTGAGGGCTCGGGGTGGCTGTGCGCTCCTCACTGCAGGCGACCGGGGAAGAAAGCATGTCTGGTGGGAAGAGGTTCAGTTCTTAGCAGAACACTAAGTGCAGCAGGCCTGTGATTGAACAGCTGGGTTGGCAGCTCAGGAAAGAAATTGCAAGTGAAAATACACACAGGAATGCCATGACTTCAAAAAAATTTTATTAGGCCCTAGCCGGTTTGGCTCAGTGGATAGAGCGTCAGCCTGAGAACTAAAGGGTCCCAGGTTCGATTCCAGCCAAGGGCACATGCCTGGATTGCGGGCTCCATCCCCAGTAGGGGTTGTGCAGGAGGCAGCCGATCAATGATTCTCATCATTGATGTTTCTATCTCTCTATCCCTCTCCCTTCCTTTCTAAAAATCAATAAAAATATTTTTTTTTAATTTTTATTAGAAAGTACTTATGAGGTTAAAAACAGACGCAGACCCTTCTAGGCAAAGGATTGTAAAACCACAAAGATCCATTCCATTAAAAATCAAACCTAAATCGTTTAAAAATGTAAGGTAACGACCAGGGTCCTCAGACCGATTCCGGCCGCTAAGAGCAGTCCTCCTGTGTCACAGCTGTGGGGCTTCATCAGCTTGTGAATTCTCAGGTGGAGCAAGAGCAGCCAGTGACTTTTTAAAGTAGCAAAACAGCATTGCTCTTGAATTTCTGGCTCTCTCCAACGTATAAATTTGCTATTCCTGATCTTTTTGGGGGACCACCTTGTTTATTTGCAACATTTCCTGTGCTTAATGTTATAGGAGCTGGGTGGCGGGGCACAGCTCAGGCCACAGGTACTGAAGCTTCAAGCGTGGAGAACATTGACTTAAAAATCAGATATAAAAAGGAGACGATCCCCTGGGAGGACCTCGATCCTAATGGTACGATCAGTGGGACGGAATCGAAATTCATAAAAGCCTGAGGCACCGAGGTTCCAGGACACTGATCTCCCAGGAACACTTCTTCAGGGGCCACGGGTTATTACCAAGTGCGGCTGACTTGACTCTGGCCAGGTACAGAAAGGGGCTGCATCGTACATACACTGGTTGTTCTCCAGAGCAAATCCAAACCAGAGAAAAAAGGGGGTGCAGCCCCCGCAACAGCAGAAAACCCTTCGTCTGGCCAAAGCTCCAGGCAACATCCATTCAGAGGACAGGAAGTTAAGAAAGCCATAACTTTAACAGTGACCTTGGAGCCACGGAGTGGCTAAGTCAGTGATGGGCAACCTTTTGAGCTTGGTGTGTCAAACTTCGCCAAAAAACTGAGCATAACTCAGGTAGTGTGTCACTTTGAGGAAAAAACTAACTCCAAGACTCTAGTCGCAAATGTTTCATCCTCAGGAGCAGCAAATGTTTCATCCTCGGCATGCGGCCGCGTGTCATCAGAAATGGCTACGCGTGTCAGTGCTGACACGCGTGTCATAGGTTCGCCATCACTGGGCTAAGTCCTTCTAGGCTCTCACTGAGTTGTACTGGAAATAGCTAGATGGGGGCAAAACTCAGAGGAAGGTGGTGCTGACCATTAGGTCGGGTACATTCTAATATGCAGAAGGGAAAAGGCAGCTGGGAGGAGCAGGGAGAACTGTGGAAGAGGGTCTAGATGAGACACGGTCTCTGAGAAAGAGGGAGAGGAGATGCACAGCCATGCAGAGACAGGTAAGGAATACATGCTCATCACACACGATGAGGAAGCCTGTATTCCGTGAAAAAAACCACATCGGTAGGGGGAGCACTAGAGACAACACTGAAGCTCCAACTCCAAGGCAGACTACTCCCAGGGACAAAAGCAAACCAAGAACGTCAGGAGACGCAAGCAGGAGCACAGCAGGTGAACAAGGGTCACTGGGCCACCACGTCCGGCTGGCAGGTCGTATGGCGTCCACGTGAATGGCACTTCCTGTGGCTGTGCAGTGCACAACCCGTTCAACTGCACTCAGTGACCCTGCCAGTTCCCACAGGGGAGGACCTAGCTTGTTGGGGGTCTTGCTTTGCAAAAGGGATGAGACCTTAAGTATAAATATCAAACCTGAAAATATAGACTGCAATGGAGGGATGAGCCTATAACAGTGATTCTCAACCTTCCTAATGCCGCGACCCTTTAATACAGTTCCTCATGTTGTGGTGACCCCCAACCATAAAATTATTTTCGCTGCTACTTCATAACTGTAATTTTGCTACTGTTAATGAATCGTCATGTAAATATCTGTGTTTTCCGATGGTCTTAGGCTCTACTGCAGCGGTTCTCAACCTGTGGGTCGCGACCAACAAGTTGAGAACCGCTAGCTGGGTCGCCTAAGACCATCGGAAAACACAGATATTTACATGACGATTCATAACAGTCGCAAAATTACAGTTATGAAGTAGCAACGAAAATAATTTTATGGTTGGGGGTCACCACCACATGAGGAACTGTATTAAAGGGTCGCGGCATTAGAAAGGTTGAGAACCACGGGCCTAGAAGGACTGAGAGCTGGTCAAATGTATCCACACAGCCCACGGAACTTTTCCTGGCAGTAAGGAATGGCAGCCAGACTACAGCCCAACCAGTGCCTTTAACGCACAGAGAGACCATGTCACTAGGAAACATCAGCCCAGAAAGCAGGATTCAGAAGGGAACTTATGTCTATGTGGCTCAGAAGGATTCCATTAGCGAGTGTGCTGTGTAGAGGATCGACATTTCCTTATGTCTCCCAGAGTCCAGTAATTATACTCACTTACCTACTTGGATGTAATGCTCATCAAGTCTCTTCAAACTGGCAGCTAAGAGAAGGAATGCCCTAAGTAGAATACACATTCTTTGTCTCTTCCCAAACACCAGTAAAGCTGACAAAATGGCAGCCAGCTCTGTGTCTCAGTAACAGGTAAACGTAGTTAGGATCAGTCCACACTAAGGAACGTGTCTGGGCAACCCGAAGGATCCTGTCAGCACGTCTGTAGGCTGAAGTCCATCCGCAAGGCTGTCCATCTGCACCGAGTTAGGATCCCTGGACAACACCCTACCAACAGTCTCCCCAAAACCACGACACGTATCAACTGTGGTTATCTGGGCCCATCAAACATCCAGAAAGAGGTTCCATGTGTTACCTGGATATTATAAAAAGAGCAGAATTAGACCAAGCTATGAGAGCAGTGTCGAGCATATCGATCTCATTCCCCTCTTCCCGCTGTGCAGCTTGTCCCTGTGTACGGCAGGCGTCGCCATGGTCAGGTTACCCAGGGCGCACAGCCATGAATGCTGCATTCCCCGCTCGGTGTCATCTCTAGAGGGTGGGGACGGTAACTTATGCTTCTCTCTGGCCCCGAGAGAACAGAACACACAGCCCTATGCATGACACTCGAAAAATGTTTTTGTACTGACCGGAACGGTTAGGGCCAGTTAGTTATTATAGGGCTTCACATTAGTTGTGGAAGGACTTAGGCTAAATCTCTGCACGTGGTGCACACTCCCGAATGTGCAAGAATCTCTCAAAAATGTGATCCTCACGAAAAAAAGGAAGTCTAGCTCTGAGGAGGCTTTGGGAGAGGGGTGTAAAAGTCCTGCCAATGACTCGCAGAAATGAGTAATAATCTCAGCTCTCTATGCCTAGCTAGTCATGTGTCCAGCTGGTTACAAGAGGGAAGAAAAATCCCACAACTCCCTTCAGTTTTGTAGGAATTTCACCCTGAAGTGGAGTTTAAGTTTAGAGCAATTAAATGTCAGCACAGCCCTGGAAAGACTAAGTGAGACATTTCTAAAATCCATTTCTTTGTGGTATTATGCATGACTACATTGAATGTAGGGTACTGTTAACTTGATCTGAAATTATTTTCCCGACATCTGACAAACTTCTAAGAGTAAGAAACATCAGGTTTTACTCAATCCCTGCGCTCCCCTCCAACTTAACTGTGTTCATGGTCCTGCACATTGATTTAGACAGTCAACACATTCAATTCGATTTCACCATTGAGAATATTCCAGACTGAGTGTCACTTCACGCATGATCACTCATCGTGTTCCCAGTCACCCCCCTGGCCTCGCCTCTCCCCTCGGGTCCACTAAGTGCATCCCAACTGGACTGCTCTTGTTAGGCCACATGTTCATCAAGTCGTTCTACAATCATTCCTGTGGCATCTGTTATGAGCAAAGCATGGACACAGGTGTACAGAGAACATGCAGACACATAAAACACAGCCGTTTGCCTTGAAATCTACAGTCTAACTAGAGAAATAACATGCAGGACTAATAAGAAATTACAGGGAATCAAAAGAGCAAGGGAAGAAATTGCAGCTTGGGTAAGGTGGGAGGGCACCCCAGACAAGGGGCTTCTAACCTAGAATGTAAAGGATAAGATTCCTGTGGGAGGAAGTAGGAAAGGAGCAGCCCAGGAAGAGACACAGCACCTAGCAACGAGTGGCTGTGAAAAGCAAGACAAACTGACCAAACTGACCAGAAGCAAGACGCAAAGCAGACGATACCAAATAATTGAAGACAAGCAAAGATCTCTGCACATGCCGCCCAGGGAAGACCACGCTTTAAAAGCGCCATTTCAGCATGTGATGGTATGGCATGAACCATTCATTTAAAACAAAAATAAGTAAGTGCATACAAATCAACTAACACACGATTCAGAGCAGCTACGCAAGCAGGAGCACACCTGGTGCACAACAGTTCCTGGGCCACCACGTCCGGCTGAGCAGGTCGTATGGCGTCCACGTGGATGGCACTTCCTGCGGCTGTGCAGTGCACAACCCGGTCAACTGCACTCAGTGGCCCTGCCAGTCCCCACAGGGAGGCACCTAGCTTTCTGGGGGGTCTTGCTTTGCAAAAGGAAACTCAAACGGGACCAAGGGCAAGAAATCAAGTCTCTCAGCAGATTGAAATCAGTTGCCTGGTTCAATCTCTTGAAATAATACAGAAGATACATGTAGGTACAAGGCCAGGCACTCTATTACTGAGAAACACCGGGAGGCCAGCCAGGGGCCCAGATCACAGGTAAGTGATGTGAGTATCAAGATTAGTATGAGTCTATTAATATTTTAGTAATTGCTATGTAAGAATTCTTAGATTCTTGGCGTGTACACCTGAAACTAATGTAGTTTTGTAATAAAGAAAATAAAAAAGAATTCTTAAAGCTTCTTTAAGAATTGAATTAGTCCCAGAGTCTCACACCACCATGTCCCCAAACAACTCCAACTACTGATGGACTTTAACTGGCCATAAGATAAAATTATTAGAAACAAAAACATGTCATCACATCATTATTTAACAAAAACATTTGTATTTTTTTTTTAATTTTTAAAAATTTAATTATTTATTTTTAAAAACGTATTAATACCAGTTACTGCTTCTTTTCATCACACATAACATTTCAGCTGCATTATAACTATTAAAAGCTTTAAGCTTTAGCCTGGAAATCAGGTTTTCTGAGCACCAAATATTCTACTAGCAAATTCACTTTTTTGGGTGGGTGGGTGGGGGGGTGTCCTAAAGTGCAATTTTACTTAATACACAGAAATTGTGTAGAACCAACTGGCCAGAGAAAAACCTTTGTTTGGTAGTAATATCAGCAGGCCTTTTGACATACACTTTACTTATATCATCACATTTAATCCTCACGAAAACCCTAAAGACAGTAATATCTATAAAGGAAACTGACATTTAATGAATGATTTCTAAGTACAAGACACTTTCAAAGCTGTTCAAATATGTAGTATTACCCCATTTAATCCACATGATAGTCCTATGAGGGAAGTACCTTCATTATCTGAATTTTACACGTAATACAATTGAGAACTCCGGGACTTTCCGAAGGTTACATTGCTAATAAGAGGCCTCTGATTTCAAGGGTTCACGCCACTTGACTCCAAAGCCCAGGCTCCGGACCACAGCTTCTCACTGTTCCTGCAACTGGTGTACATGGAATAAACAACACTGTTGACACTACTGTTAGAATTTGGTCAAGTATTGTTTAGTGAATGACCAAAGACCAGCAATAGCCAGAAGCAAAGATATGATGAAAATACAGTGGGTTATCTAGGGGTCGGGACCCAAATAAGTCACTATTTTCAAAAGACTGAATGAGCTTTGATGGCGAGTTGTTTAAAAATGCTGAAAAGAAACACTGCCACTCCAAGTTACAACAGAAAATATTGCTGCAAAACAAACAGAAAACCAAATAAACAAAGTAAAATGCAAGGAAATGAGGATAGGGTGAATCATATCCCAAGCCTGCCTAGGTTTTAGAAAATGCGAAACTGAATCCACTCCAAGTAATTCTGCAATTTGATATAGACAAGGGTTTAATTTTGGTTGAAAAGATTCTAGATATACATGGGGGGTGGGGGTCAGGGGGGAGAAACAGTCTGTAAGTATCGGAAGTGACCATATTGCTAAATCTGGATAACTCAAGATCGACACAGCTTAATACCTATTAGCACACACATTTAATAACGACAACTTATGTGGTCTTAACATTTTTTATATTGTTTTGCTAATCTCCAGGCTTAAAGGATTCTAGTATTGCTTATTTTCAAATCAAAATCTGCTCACGGAAGGTAGAGGAGGAGGAGGAGGAGGAGACTTACTGGGGTTTAGACCATGAAATAAAGCAAAGGCCCACAAAGAGCCCCGGCTGATTACTGATCTAGTGTTCTTTCCATTCTAATCCACTTCTTGCACAGACGGAGGTTTCTGAATCCTACAGCGAGCGTGTTCTAGAAATCATCCAGACTAAAGCATTCATCTTAGAATAGCAAAAATGGTCCAAACCCACATAGATACTGGCCACAGAGCCAGAAAGAGCGGGCGTCCGGACTCCTTCTGGGCTTACCTCTATTCTCCAGGCACACACCGTTCCCGTGCACACACACAAAATCCGGTTTACAGGGAGTACCTTATTAGAAATGCGGCTACTCACGAGCACAGATTCACTACGTAAAGAACACTGTGGTGGGGAGATAAATACTTTTGCCTTAAAAAAAAATTTTTTTAATTACTTAGAAAAATTAGATATGAGGTGATTAATACCACTGATCATTAGGGAACTGCAAATTACAACCACAATGACATATCACTACACACACCCACTCATATTCAAAGTACTCACAACACTAAGTGTTGGCTAAGATATGGAGAAACTGGAATTCTCACCCGCAGTTAGTGGGAATGTAAGTTGCACATTTTGGAAAACTGTTTGCACTATTTACTAGACTGGAAACACACACATCCTATAACCTAGCAATTAAATTCCTGGGTATATGTTCCAACAGAAATGAGTGCTATGTCCAACAAAAGATATAACAATGTTCATATCAGATTTATTCATATTGACCCGAAACTAAAGCATCTTAAACGTCCATGAAAAATAAAGAGAAATAAACTGTGATACAAGCATATAATGGCAGACTATTCAGCAAGAAAAAATGAACTTCTGCTATTTAAAACAACATGATGAATCTCACAGAAATAAAGGTGAGTCAAAGAAGCCAGACATGAAAGAGTACATTGCATTATAATTCCATTTATAGAATAGATAAACTAATTTATGGTACTAGAGGTAAAACAATGGTTACCTTGGGGAGGGGAAGGCATTCACGGGAGGACACAAAGGGAGTCTTCTGTGATGCGGGGAATGGGCTATATTTTGATCTGGGAGGTGGGTACATGGTTGCACACATATGCAAAAATTTGTCAAACTACTTACAATTTTGTGGACTTTGCTATACATAAGCTACGGCCCATTTCCACGGTATCTTCTGCTCCATGTCCTTTCTTGTCGTGGAACTTTGTTTTTTCATTGCTGTCCATCTAGTACCGTTTTTATTGGTGTGGAACATCTAAAAAAAAGTGTAAAAATTTAATTTTTTTGATCCCAAGTGCACATGTTATCCGCTCACTGGTAGACTGCTTACTAAAATATTGAGAAATAGACTCCTTTGCAGCATTAGCCACCTTCTTCTTTAAGCATGAACAAATTGCCGGGTCCACATTTATTTGTTGCCAACCAAGGTTTCTGCGCTAAACTCAATGGCAGAGTGAGAGGAATTAAAGTTTTTCTCAAAAATAATATATCAGAGAATAATGTTTGCTTAAAATGACCCTTTGGGAACCAATAAAATACTGTGTTTAGAGGATTGGTCTATGATGAATGAACTTATATTGTTTCACAGAACTTCTGTGAATGGGAAAAAGAATGAGAACCAATCCAGGTGGGCTAACGGAGGCTAACTGTAATACCATAACCTGATGGCCACCAGATAACTATAAAATTCCAAACGCCATCTCTCTGCCTGCCAATATTACTAATTGCCTGGCACTGTGCTGAGCCCTGGATGTGTATCCTCCCAATGATGCTATGGGGGATGGGTCCATTACCTCTGTTTCACACGCGAGGTGACTTAAGTCTGCCTAAATAAGGTCACACATACTTCCTCCTATGTTCTCTCCTGGAAGTTATAAAACTTTTAGGTTTCTCCATTGACATCTTCGATGCCTTTGAAGATCTTTGTTTACGGTGTGAGGGATGGATCCGCATAAGGAGAATAGATGGAATCACTCATTAAAAGTGTGTAAGAGCAGCCCAGCCTGGGTGGCTCAGTGGTTGAGCATGGACCTCTGAACCAGGAGGTCAGGGCACAGGCCCGGGTTGTGGGCTCCATCCCCAGTGTGGGGGCGTGCAGGAGGCAGCCGACCCAGGATTCTCTCTCATCATTGATGTTTCTCTCTCTCTCTCCCTCTCTCCCTCTCTCCCTCTGTCTTCTCTGACATCAATGAAATGAAATGAAGAAATAAAGTGTGTAAGTGCAAAGGGTGGATGGAACCCAGGAAAAAACAACAAAGTCAAGGCATCGCGGGGAAGCAGCGGGAGAATTCTGAATAATCAACACTAGGTCCTCAGATAAGCAAGTTGGTCTTGGATGACGCCACCTGCGACCAAGGGCATTTACAGTAAACACGACCCGTCTGAGCTTCTGGAGGAATTCCCCTGTGGAAGCACCGGGGGAGGCCTGAAGTCCCCGCGGGCAGGAGGAGCCGGGCCGCCCGACGCCAAGGGTGACCGAGGCTGGTGCCGTCACGCCCCCTGGGACTCTCCGAATCGGGTCAGGGGTCAGGGGACAAGCCCGAGGAAATCAGACTCCACGACCCGCCCGGGGGGGTGCCCAGTGGAACCCTCAGCGGGGAGGCGGGCGGCCTGGGGTGCCCAGTGGAACCCTCAGCGGGGAGGCGGGCGGCCTGGGGTGCCCAGCAGACCCCCCCCCCCGCCCCCCAGCGGGGAGACAGGCGCTGAAAGACAACAGAACAAAACGGCGGGAAAGGAACTGTGCCCTCGGGCAACCCCGAGGCAAAGTCGGGAGGTCCCTCCCCCCTCCCCTCCGTCGTGTCCGGAGGAGCAGGGCTCCCTCACGTACCCTCCGCCCCAAGAGGGATGCGGAACCACTGGCCTCGTCCCTCCTCCGAAGCCACGCTGGGGTCCCCGGGCGGACTAACCTCCGCGCCCCGGCTGCGGGCGGGTCACCTCAGGTTTAGCCGGGCCCTGACCTGCCGACCTGACCCTCCCGCCCCGCTCAACGGCGCAGAAGCCGACGCAGAAGCCGGCGTGCTGTCGTAAAGTGCCGTGAACGCGCTGGCGCTTTGCGGCACCGCAGGTGAGGCGCGCGGCGTGGGTCCTGGCTGGGCGCGAACTGCTGCTCCCGCGGAAAGGCTGCAGGTAGCAGGTTGGGGAGGACCGGGACCGACGCCGATTCTCTCGCCGGGTGATTGCTGCTCGGTTTGGGGAGCAGGAGGAAAGGCGGGCCAGGGCTGCTTAGGAACATTGATTCCTATCCGATCCTTATTTAGGAGGCGGGAACCCAGCCTCCCTCCTTTGGGACCCGCGGAGCCTCCAGGTGAGTGTTGGTTTTCCTCTTCGTGTGCATCGCTAGACTTCGGGTATCCTCGGGGTAGCTGACACCTGTCTTTCTTGTCCATTTGTCCTGCAGTCTCCCTCCCGCCCTGGACTTGGAAATGCTTTACCTGATCGGCTTGGGCCTGGGCGATGCCAAGGACATCACAGTCAAGGGCCTGGAAGTGGTGAGGCGCTGCA
Organism: Eptesicus fuscus; assembly: GCF_027574615.1. Taxonomy (NCBI): domain Eukaryota; kingdom Metazoa; phylum Chordata; class Mammalia; order Chiroptera; family Vespertilionidae; genus Eptesicus; species Eptesicus fuscus. The sequence continues at coordinate 3,081,962 of NC_072494.1, read as the reverse complement.
GCCGCGTGTACCTGGAAGCCTACACCTCGGTCCTGACCGTGGGGAAGGAAGCCCTGGTAGGTGCCAGCCTGCGGGGAAGATTGCTGTCCAGCAGCCGATTCCATGACAGCACCGAGCGGAACCGGATTTGCGGGTCTGCTTGTCAAACCCTTTCAAAGACATCCCGGGCTCCTTTAGGGTTTGGGGGAGAGTGGGATTGTACACCAGTCAAGTGACCTGGAGGTGAAAGAGCGTTTTGTCTTACTTTTAAAGCCTAATTTTGTGGCTTTCTCCAGTAAACAGGAAGGGAGAGTTGTTTTCACTCCTGGGGTTGGTTATCAGAATCCCTTATTTCGTGAGATCTCGGAGAAATCCTTTGTGAGTGGAGGGCTCATGAGGGGCGGATCCAGCGTCCATGAGTTGGCTACCTATTCAGAAACCACGCTGAGAGCCTCCCCCTCCAAGTATTTCCATAGGGAGTGGTAATTGCCCTTCTGCCTGTGTCTATCGAGAGAGGTCTTACCTTTAAATAGACAGCTCCCAGTAAGGCTTGTACCCAAACGCCTGTATGTGTTGCGTGATCCTGGTGTAGTAGCCACGGCATTTGTTGGTGTATCATACGTTACAGCTGGCTGTCATTGAGGGCTCGTTGAATTTTGGAGGAGGGAGTAAGTTTAGGTTCATCGTCAAACTCCAAGTGCAATGTAAATTAAGATGCAGAGGACCGATGAGCAGGTTATAGGAGGAAGGAGGGAATTTTACAATTGCCTAGTCTAGCAACTCTTCCAAACGAAAAGGTGCCCTAGAAAATTTCAGGTTTTCTATCCTCTCAGCGTCACAGCCGAACAGGCAGTACCATTTCTATATTCTCTAGTATTCAAGGTTAAACTAGAGATTGGCGAATCTAATTTTGGTGTATACATCTTGAATTTCTTTAGGCAATTTCTGTGGATAAATATATGCCTTTGGTATAATGTACCTGTGTGCACGATACAGAGACATAGACTATGATGTTTGTTTGCAAGTGGCTCATGATATATCTGTATTATACCCAGGAGGACATAAATAATAGTGGACCATTTAAGGAGTAACTCATGATGGCAGTGGGAGGGGGAAACTGTAAAATTATATTGCTGGAAAAAACTTACATGATCTTATTTAAGTCCACATTCTCGCTTTCACCAACTAGGTAGTAGAATGTTAAATAATTAACTAGTTATTCATTATAATTGGGATAGATGTTGCTTCGTGCTGGGATGGTCAGGGCATACTATGGAATAGGTGGGATTTGAGCTTTGTTTCAAAACAATGCATTCCTAGTCTTTTTGCTTTGTTTTGTTTCTTTTAGTCACATTTATCTCGTGGTGCAAATAGAAAATGGTCAGACTTATGCAGCTCTGCAGGGCAAATGGAGGAAGCTGTGCCTCCGTCCTCCTGGCCAGAGGGACTAACTTCAGGGCCCCAGCTCCCTGCAGAGAGCGGAGCTCACTGAACTCGGCCTGGCTGTGCCCCGTTTGGTGCCTGCGAAGCTGTGCAGTCGGCTAAGGTTCTGTGCCCCAGGCAGTCATGCAGCTTCTCTGTGCTCTTCTTATCTGTAAAGGGGATAAAAACACACTGCCTGCCTCCTACTGTGGTAAAGACTCAATGAACTCCTGTAACTACATACGTTTTCAGAACAGTGCCTGACCACAGAGTGAGCCCAATGTAAGATAATTAGTACACATGTTGTTATTGTAGATAAGATTTAACAAGGGGGTGAGCGAGAGCATTTCTTTCTTTTTTTAATTTTTATATATTTTATCAATTTTTTTACAGAGAGGAAGGGAGAGGGATAGAGAGTTAGAAACATCAACGAGAGAGAAACATCGATCAGCTGCCTCCTGCACACTCCCCACTGGGGATGTGCCCGCAACCGAGGTACATGCCCTTGACTGGAATCGAACCTGGGACCCTTGAGTCCGCAGGCCAACGCTTTATCCACTGAGCCAAACCGGCCAGGGCGAGAGCATTTCTTGCTGAAGAAAATATAACCGTGAGCCAGAGCATGGAGGAGAAAAGCTCAGTGTTCACTATATTCGTTCTTGGGCATAACTAAAATATCTTCCTTTTCCTCCCGGTGTATCTATTCCCTCTCTCTCTTCCTAACCGACTTTCCCTGGACACCAGCTCACTCTCTCCTGGGCCTGTTGAAAGCTGTGGATTGATATGGGAGGGACAGAGAAAAGGACAGTGAAGGAGTCTGCACTGAGAAAACTGTGGCCATCAGCTATGACCTCTATTCCCTTCTTCCCCATCTGTCCTTACCCGGAATCTGAATCTCAGAAAATGACTTAAAAGGTGAGGTTCTGGTCCCTGTTCAAGAGTCACTCCATCTAGATGTGTGTGGTGAAGGCGAAAATAAAGAACATCTTTCGTCCGTAAAACCATCATGGTCACTGGGAACCTCCAGAACATTCTCTCTAAGAATCGCAGAGGAGAGGATCTTCCTTTCACGTTGGAGAAACAGATCCTAGTTAAGCATTAGGAACACTTATCAATCCCTCGTGGAACGATAGCCTTCATCTCCAGATGCTGACTCATATGTCCGTTTAGTCAGCTGTTTGGCCGGTCACTGAGAACCAGACACTCCTTCATTACAGCAATCCTTACAAAGTGGGACTCAGGATATCATCCTTGTCACATAATCCTTGTGATTCTAGCAAACTTTATCCGTACGTCAGGAATGGTATTGCTTAGCTATGCATCCACGCTCACTGCGTTTGAATCGCACGTCACTGCCCAGGAAGTCCGTTACAAGACTCCTGACCTTGCGGAGTAGCTGTAACCACTGCCCGACCGCCAGCACAGCAGGCCCTCTCCTCGCCCCCACGCTGCCCTCCAAGGAAGGCCGGTACCGGGGTTCCTTCTCCTGAGTTGACATCCGGGGATACGCTCCCGGAGCACTTCGTATGGAGGCTTCCTGTACGTTCCAGAGTTCTCTTTTTCCCCTGCCTCTCTTCTTTCTTGGCAGTAACTAGGACATGCAGTTTTAAATTAGTCTTTCCCGCAATTAGATCGGAATGTTTGCTGCTCCTATAAACAACTAAATCTTCGTTTTCTCTCATTTGTCATTGGTGTGACCTTTTAAGCCAAGGTCTCCTAGATTTTCCCAGGGAAAATTTAACAAAACCCAAACTACCATGTACATTTATAATTATTGTTTAATACAGTTGTTCTGTAGTACTGTGTTTCTGAAGGAAGGCTCAGGCGTACATACAGATTCCCTGTTTACCCTACAATGTTCTGCCCGGTTTACTCGATCCAAATTTAGAGGTAGATTTAAGATGCAGAAAGCCTCAGATGTCAGGAGGTCTGCCTCCTTTGGGATATGAAGAGAGCCCCAAAGACAGAGTTTAATTGCAACCTCATATAGACTGCTAGCTCAGTGATGAGTTGTATTCGATGGTCTGTTTGGGTAACTGCCAAAATCATCTACACCAGCCCCAGGCAAAGATGGGTGCACATGTGTTGAAATGCTCCCCTGCTGTCTCATTTTGATACTGGACTTATATCCACAGGAAGAGTTCTACGGAAGGAAATTGATTCTCGCTGACAGAGAAGAAGTGGAGCAAGAAGCCGATAATATTTTAAAGGATGCTGATGTCAGCGATGTCGCATTCCTTGTGGTTGGTGATCCATTTGGGTAAGTCAAAGCAGGTATTCGCATTTTAATTGCATTTCCTTTTTTTTTTTTTTTTTAATCAATAAGAATCATTCTGTTACATTGAAAACCTTTTACCTGCCAGGTTTTGATGGGGGACACTGTTTGCATGTGCTCTGTCTAAAAACGTGTAGTTTGAATTTCAGCATATTCGATGTTAATGAAGAAGAGGTGCTTGGGAGGGGCGTGCTCCTATGCAGAGGGGTGTGTACTGTTGCTTCTGCTGTGCTTGAGGTGGTCACCGAGGCCAGTGACGGAGCTAGTCTATCACGCTTAAGTAAGCGTGTTACGTTATCGAGCGTCCTACCTGCCATTTGTTTCACAGGTAAATTGCAAGCATCTCTGCTTCCTTTTGTCTAGGCCTTTTCCTGTCTAATCCTCTCATCTCTCACAATATTGCTGCCCCTTTACTTGCCTCGAATTCAGCATCTATCAAGCTCAGGTTTCAATTTATCATGCCCACGGGGAGCCCTGTCCCTCCCCATGACTAAGAAGATGGGCCTCCCCTTGTCTGTCGGGCATCATCAATCTCTGATGTCAAGCCGGACAGAAGAGTTCTTTGTCTCCAGCTGGTGACCCGAGATTTATGTCACACGTTTAAGGAACATCAGGATAATCTAATCACTGTGAGCCCACCACCAAGGATGTTTTTCAAAAGAATGGAGTTATGGTGTGCATGTGTCTGTTAGAAAGAAAGTGATTTATATCCATATGACGTGCCAGGGATTGGGTATCATTATTAGACTTGGATCCTTTCAAACGTACCATACAGCGGCGTTAGCTGCCGTCACCCCCAGTTTCTATTTAGTAGAACAGTAGATTCTCTGAGACCCTGCTCATGTGCCACCTCTTCCATGAACCCTCTCTTATTTCATTCAGGAGTAAGTGCCCCCTCTCTTTTTTTGGATTCTTAGGCAATTAATTTGTCCCATGTCAGTGACTGACCAGGTATAATCCTGGATTCCAATTTATGTAGTAATTGCTGCACTCTGGTTATTTTTCATTCACCCACTGGATGACTATTGGGATATAATAGTTGAGGATACAGTAATTGGAGACAGGATGGGAGGGGATGTGTAAATTTTACTTGGGCCTTGAAGAATTAGCATATGGGCGGATGATATGGGCAAACCAGGAAGGGAATACAGGATGCAGCAAGGCAGCGCAATGCCTCTTTGTGGACGACAGCAGGAAACGTGTCCTTTGTTTACATTTTCAGCCCCTTTCCCCTTGTTTGGTTAAAATTTTTTTAAAAAAGGGAAAATTGTACAATCTTAAATTCTTTTAAAAATATTTTTAAGTTGTAATAAAGTAATATCTACACTAATCAAAGAGAAAAATGCAAATTGACCATACCTTCACGACGCCCACCAGCCAATCAGGAGTGGGTAACCAAATTAACCAACAAAGATGGTGGGTTAATTTGCATATGCGGGCGCCGAGCGGCGGGGGGGGGGAGGGGTGAGACGCTTGCATCGTCGCCTTGGCGACGTCACAGGCTTTCTGCACCGCCCCAGCCGCTCTGGGCCTCTGGGCAGCATGGGAAGGTAGAAAGGCGGCTCCGGCCAGAGCAAAGGCGGTGCGGGCAGCCAGGGGAAGGAAGGCCCATTCTTGCACGAATCTTTGTGCATCGGGCCTCTAGTATAACATAAATGATCACATGGTTTTTTTATCCTTATGTGAGTGCCTTTTCCCTCATGACGTACACATGCAAAAATACACCTTCACCTGTTTCCGGGTGCCCTCAGGTAGGTCATTGGGGTGTTTCCACCTCATGTGATGCATTTGGACAGTTTTGGGCCCTCCTAACTGTCCAGTAAGCGTCCACACTGTTATCATTAGCCATTTGTTTCTTCATTGTAATTAAAGCCTGCCACATGGGGATTAATGTATAGGATTCTTCTCTCCCACTTTCCCATCCCCACACGTTAGATTGTTTTCTTATGGTAGACTAGAGGCCCGATGCATGAAATTCGTGCAAGGGGCTTGGCCCTTGTAGCCCCAGCGGCGTACCTCGGCCATCACAGTCCCGGCTTTATCCAGAAGGTTGTCTGGAAGGACATCCAGAAGGTCATTCGGCTGTCCAGTCTAATTAGCATATTATACTTTTATTATTATAGACTAGAAGCCCGTTGCACGAAGTTTCGTGCAATAGACCTTCCTTCACCTGGCTGCTGGCACCAGTTTTCCGCCAGCAGCAGTTTTCCTCTGGCCACCCGCCGATCGGAGCGCCTCCCGCCAGCACGATCGGCCATCCCGAGAGGAACTCCGATCGGGAGGCACTCCAATCGGCGGGTGGCCAGAGGAAAACTGCTGCTGGCGGAAAACTGGTGCCAGCAGCCACGCAATCGGCCACCCCAAGTTCCACCACCAGCGCCTTCCGCCGGCTCCATCGGTCCTCCCGCGGTGCCGGCCGTCAGCCCAATTGGCCACCCCAAGTCCCGCCCCCAGCCTGCTGCCGGCCCAATCGTGGGCGTAACGGAGTGATGGTTATTTGCATACTTCCCTTTCATTAGGTAGAATTCTCTCAAGTAGGTTTAAAATACCAAGAAAAAAAACGGTCAAAAGTTTCAAACGTGGACATTACCGTGTCAAATTAGTTTTCCAAAGGATGGTGCCAGTTTATAGCTTCCGGTAGTTCATGAGAGTATCATTTTTACCAGGTCATTGCAAATATTAGTGAATTTCCAGGTCTCCAGCCATACTTCTATCAAACATGGCAGTACAATGTCTGCAAACTAATGTTTCCATCAAATAAAATTTACCAGAAGCATACCAAGTGCTACACATTCAAATTGGTCACCATGATGTTGGTTATTTTATTGATGCCATTGATCAAAACATTCTTGGATCTCCTCTTAAACTTGCCTTCTTAGCAATTCCAAGGAACAAGCATATGAAGACACATTTATTACCATTTCTGGGCATGTGACTATTCAAAGTCTGTGTGTGTGTGTGTGTGTGTGTGTGTGTGTGTGTGTATGATTGTGACAGAGCCACGTGCCCAGAAATGGTAATGTTTGTCTTTGCGTGCGCGTGCGCGCGCGCGCACACACACACACACACACACTTTTCCAGCTCCCATAAATGAAGCATTTTCCTGAGCCCTGGCATGGAAGGAGTGCTTAGTATACTGGTTCAAGCCTGTGTCTCAAACCAGTTTTTTTCCTTCTCATGAAAGCAATATAATCTAGATAATCGTGATGATAAAATACCAGTTATCGTCACATTTTTATAGCGGAAATCTGGGGGGCTTATTTAATCACATTCATGTCAGTTCCACAGAATCAAAGCCCTTTGCCAGGTCATTAAGTCTTCTAGCACCCCAACCGCATCTGGTCATTTTAAATGAACTCGTGATAGAGATACAGTTTTCAACCAGATTTCCTTCCTGCTCATCTATTTAAATCACTCACCAAAGTCCATAATTCAGTCTTCCTTCATCTTAGTGATAAGTCGTGAAATTCTGTTGGCTGTGCTATTAAGAACATTTTTTTTACAACTGCCATCCGTGTTATTTTTTAAAAGCCTACTCTAAATCAAATTAATGGTTGATTTTCGTACTAGTTTTTATTGTATGTGGATGATTAAAAACAGGCCTCCCTGGGGGGCCTTCGTTAATCTGCTTGTGACGGCCTCCTGGGGTGCCAGCCCTTGATCATCCTACTTGGTATGCCTTGTCCGAGCGTCTCACACATGCTAATGTTGCCGGCCCAGCAGGCCCGGGCTTTCAGGGGGAAAGGCCTCTTTAGTAATGCCGTCTGAAGCCATGTGGCACATTTCAGAGTCTCTGCATTTATATGTATATGCAGGGCGGGCAAAAGTAGGCGTACAGTGGTGAGTACACAAAACAGTTTATTCTGGCATTGTTATTTATTATTATAGTTGTTTGTATTACAACTGTACACCTACATTTGCCCACCCCTGTATATTCTCTCTTCACCACAATCTACCTAATTATAAGCATTAGATTCACCTCAAAAAAGGAAAGGCAACAGGGAAGACAGTTGTATATAACTAGAGGTCCGGTGCATGAAATTCATGCACTGGGGGAGGGGGTGACCTCAGCCCAGCCTGCTCCCTCTCGCAGTCCAGGAGCCACTCAATCAATTGCTCCACAGTGGGAGGCCCCGCCCCACCCGCCACAGCACTGCCAGCCAGGTAGCCTTGGCCTCCCTCTTTGGGGCAATCGATCATGGAGCTGCCCCAACAGAAGGAGGCCCTGACCACCCAGCCGGGGCTCCGTGATGGATTGCCCCAACAGAAGGAGGCCCTGCCCACCCGCTGCAGCCCAATGGTCGGTGGCCTGGGCCTCCCTCTGCAGGACGATCGTGGGGTGATGGCGGGGCTCCCTGACCAATCGCATTGCACCCGCCTTGGCTGGCCTGGCACCAGTGGGTGTCATGGCGTGGTCGTCTGGATGGTCGTTCTGCTGTTCAGCCGTTTGGTCAATTTGCATATTACGCTTTTATTATTATAGATGTGACTGCTGGATGGGGGTGAAATCCGGCTGATTCTATCAGCTCCAGCTCTAACTGCAACCACCAAGATCGACAGGCTATGCACACGCTCTGTGTATCCTGCCATGTTGGATTTCAAGTACAAAAAACACCCCTCGGAACAGAGCAGAGACCAAGAAGTAGCTCTGGCTCTGCCATATTTGGGCCCTGACCCTGAAAGGTTTGGGAGTCGCTGCTCCCGCGTTCAGCTGCTGGGATCCACCCACGGGTGTGTGTGCAGGTGTCCACGGGACAGGAGAGCAAGGCAAGCTGCCCGTCTCCCTGCAGCTGCCACGGCTGCTTGACTTGTGTTACAGGTGCGGGCAGCCTCGCGAAGGGCGTGTGCACACTGACTGTTCCTGCCGCGAGCCCAGGAACCGCGGGAAAGCAGTGCCCGCGGCCCTGATGGACATGAACGCATGACATATTGCGGCTTTACTGTCTTAAAACGTCAGTTGGTTACTTGACCCCAACCCGGTCTGTTCTCATCCCAGGGCCACGACACACAGCGATCTGATTCTGAGGGCCACCAGCCTGGGCATCCCGTACCGCGTCATCCACAACGCCTCCATCCTCAACGCCGTGGGCTGCTGCGGTCTACAGGTAACCACGCAGGAAGTGGTTTTTTAAAAAAGGGCTATTTTTTTTACAATTATTATATTTCATGGACTATAAGACATTATTGTCTTATACTACATTTGTGTGTACTCAGTTTTTTAATACTAAAACTTTTTATACTGTTTTTCTATAACTTAGGTCCCCCCTCCCCACTTTGAATAGACCATTGAAATTAACTAGAGAAAGATTTTAATCTTACATTAATGTGTGCCTACCTGAGAAGTAAATGTAATCTAATTAAAGTGGCTCGTTACTCCAGAAGCCTTACCTTCTCCCGAATGCCTTGCTGCGCGTTTCGGAGCCCACGCTTTGCCATGCGGTGTTACCTTCTGTGCCATAAGGGCCTGGGCTGCAGCATTTCCTAAAAGAATCTATGAAAGAGTCCAAAGCCATGGAGAGTAAGCTTTTAAGCCAACGTTGTGGTTATTGGTGTGTAAAGTTAGTTATTTTTAGTCCAGCAATCTTGGTTCTGAGGGGTTAGAGCAAACAACTGTTTCCTTGTTCCATGTTATCTTGTCCTTTTCTTGGAATGATCACAATAGCTGTATGTGTTCACTATCACAGACGAGTACCTTACAGGTGACAAACACGAGGGCGGGGCCCCTGGTTCTCGTCGCCTGTCTCTCAAAACGCCCAGCAGGGCTGCGGCCTTGCCAGTGGCTGGTGCTTGGAGGTGTTGTTCACCTGAATTCAATGCTTAGCTTCGTCGTATTGGCTTTGGGTGTGGTAACATCGCTGTCTGGATCCCTGTAACGCCGTCTGAATTTTGGAAAAGAAATACTGCTTTAAAAAACAAGTGATTTTAGGATGAAATCACATACTATAAACAGCACTGTAATTATTAGTAATGTGCGTCGTTAAAATGGCATGAAGTGGTAGGATTTCTTCCTTTGCATGCTTCTGCTGGCAGAGTGGGCAGGTGTGATCAACTAACTGGCCTTTTCCATCTCTGCCGTCCATGAGTCTCTGAAATGTTCTGTAGACAAGTGCGGGCACTGGCAGGAAGTTGGCACCGCTCGGACTCACTGACGGGCTCTGAGTTACCTTAAGTGCTCCGGAAAAAGAGCCCGAGGTCACAGTGGCTTGCTCAATGGGGACACTGCTCGCTGTGCAGGCAGCCAGAGAATGCATGGGGTAGAGCAGGCCGTGTTAACTGAGAAGGGGATCAAGGGTAGCGCAGAAAATAACACGGTGCCGTAATGTGGCGTTGACTGTTTCTGTAATTACAATAAAACATTTTAACGATTAACACAACCAAAGCCTGCGTTTTCGGTTGTGGTTGACTTCAGGTCAAGGTTGTAAAATGTTCTCGTCATGACGTGGCACATCCACTTTCTGCGGCTGTTGCGCAAGTGACCTCGCTTGTGGCCATCTGTTGCTCTGTTGATGTAAGGGGTTTCTGCTTGTGACAGCAGCATGCGGACCTCAGAGCAGCTCTCCCTGTCGGTTTTCAAAGGCATCGCCTGGGCTTTCTTGTTGTCCCGGGGCTGCTGTGGAGGTGACAGCCTAACCCAGCACAAAGGCTAAGCCAGGTCGTAAGTGGACCGCGCCCTGCGCAGTGACGTAGCCTCGGAGGACTCGGCCAATTCGCGCTCTAGTCTGTGAGTCTCTGCGGAATTAGTTTTGACCGCCTGCTAAATAATGGGCATAAGAAAACATTTTTTCCTTCCTTTCCGTTTCCACTAGAACTCTTAATCCCTGTTTTGATAGCCATCATTCTCCTCCATTTATAGTTGGTTTTTTGTTTGGACCTGATTGTGCCATTCTCCTACTCAGACAATCCTGGTAAACCCATCCTGTGCACAGTGCTGAGTGCCGTGTGTGTGTGTGTGTGTGTGTGTGTGTGTGTGTGTGTGTGTTATATCACGGACTCCGCCTCCCATGGCACTTCATCACGGTGCCATGCATATAATTGATATGCAACAAGTATCCGCTGCGTTGAATTGCTTATTTATTTATGTATTTATTCCCCCAAGTAGTGTCTCGTCTTTGGGATTATGTGCTTTAAATTATAATCCTTTCATTTAGTTCCTATGTGGGTTCGCTCATTTGTGTGTGAGAATATAAATCTCGTCATCTTCTGTCTGCCTAGTTGTTCGGTTTTATGTACCTCGTGTGCGGCCCTGTGCACAGTCTTTCCAGCGTCAGCAAAAGTCCGCGTGGCGTCAATGCTCAGCAGATGCATGAGGATTAAAAACCAACGCCAAGACCAGGATTCTGTATGGAAAACCAGTAACGCGCGATTATGTGGTTTAGTGGCGCTTTTTGACAAGTCTGCCAGCTCAGCTCTCTTTCACTTCACAGACTTAACTGATCTGATTTCGAAAGCACAGACATAGAAGAGATATGTGTGGGGCTTAGTAGTGGTCTTAGCAAGTTAAATTTACTCATTTCTCCATGTGCAGAGAAGATATTTTTTAACTTAAAAGTGACAGAATAGTTTTTACATGGATATAAAATAATGAAAGCATTAAAGCCTAATTATGAAATGGAGTTTGCACAGCATCTGTGCTTTGGAAATGAAGGGACTACTGGTAGCAGTGAGACGAGTCAGAAAACTATTAACATCTTTCAGGCAAGTGGTGTTGAGGGCTCTCCGGGAAGAAGAATCGAGTCCGTGTCTAGGCACATTGCTGAGTAGGAACGGACAGGAATGGACACTGCAGAGCTGGACCGGACGGGTTGGCTTATGGGGAGATGTCATAAGGTAGAGATGCTGGTTGGAGGCAAGTCGGGCAGTAGTTATTTTTAGGTAAGTTGCTCAGTGCCGTTTTAAATATTGCCCAAGATTTCCTACTGTTGTTCCTCTGTCCCTGCCCTCTCAGCCTTCCCCAGGGCGCAGCTGCCACAGCCTAAGTCTTACCCTTCCTCTAATCCCGCTGACTCCCTCTCTGCGGAAGTCCCCGCAGGTGCTCGGTCAGAGGGAGGTGCTGCCCTGACAGCACTCACAGCCTCCATCTCACCTGAGGTCATCACCCCTTGCTCCCTAACATGTGCCTTTCTGTGCATCTTCTCACTCTAACCAGATACCTAACGTGCCTTACTGTGCATCGTCTCACTCTAACCAGATACCTAACATGTGCCTTACTGTGTATCTTCTCACTCTAACCAAATACCTAACATGTGCCTTACTGTGTATCTTCTCACTCTAACCAGATACCTAGCGTGTGCCTTACTGTGTATCTTCTCACTCTAACCAGATACCTAACATGTGCCTTACTGTGTATCTTCTCACTCTAACCAGATACCTAACATGTGCCTTACTGTGCATCTTCTCACTCTAACCAGATACCTAGCGTGTGCCTTACTGTGTATCTTCTCACTCTAACCAGATACCTAGCATGTGCCTTACTGTGTATCTTCTCACTCTAACCAGATACCTAACATGTGCCTTACTGTGTATCTTCTCACTCTAACCAGATACCTAACATGTGCCTTACTGTGCATCTTCTCACTCTAACCAGATACCTAACGTGCTTACTGTGTATCTTCTCACTCTAACCAGATACCTAACATGTGCCTTACTGTGCATCTTCTCACTCTAACCAGATACCTAACATGTGCCTTACTGTGTATCTTCTCACTCTAACCAGATACCTAGCGTCTGCCTTACTGTGTATCTTCTCACTCTAACCAGATACCTAACATGTGCCTTACTGTGTATCTTCTCACTCTAACCAGATACCTAACATGTGCCTTACTGTGTATCTTCTCACTCTAACCAGATACCTAACATGTGCCTTACTGTGTATCTTCTCACTCTAACCAGATACCTAACATGTGCCTTACTGTGTATCTTCTCACTCTAACCAGATACCTAGCATGTGCCTTACTGTGTATCTTCTCACTCTAACCAGATACCTAACATGTGCCTTACTGTGTATCTTCTCACTCTAACCAGATACCTAACATGTGCCTTACTGTGTATCTTCTCACTCTAACCAGATGGTGTTTTACATAGAACCAAATGGCCCATTTTGAGTTGAGTTTTTATCTTCAACAGACAAATCTATTATCCAATATCAAGTTAGATAAACGGCTTTCTGTGTAACTTACTCCAGGTTAAAACAAACAAACAGACAAAAGCGTGCCTTGATCTGTAGAAGCCAGGTCTGTTATGGCCTTCACGTCTAGTTTTGGGTCAGCAGTGTTTGCAGGGGAGATGGTCACCTGCAGCCTCGGTTCTCGTCACTGCGCTGTTGCTCCAGCTGCTTTTCAGTTTCCCGGCAGGTGTTGGGTTGTGCAACCACACAAAGACGGGCCCTTCTGTTCCTTGAGGTACTGGCATCCAAATGGTGAAACTGTTTGCGTAATGTTCCGGGATTCATTGAAGAAGTTCGCGCCACCGCAGGCCTGGGAATGGTTACAGCCCGTAAATCAGGGTCCAGGAAGCAGCGCTGGCGGGAGGTTCCCTTTAATCCCCCGAATCCGGCGGTTCGGAGAGAATGGGGCGGCCAGTGCCTGTGTGTGACCAGCATCGCAATGCCCGCTTCAACGCCCCGTCCCTTTCTCTGGGAATGAGGCCCTCGCCTCCAGGGCTCCTGAAATACCGACGCCCCTTTAAAGTGTTTCTGTGTGGTGGCCTGTATAATTTTCCTGAACAATCGTTTTCCCTTACAGGGTTTTAATAGGGTTAAGACTTATATTTCAAAATCTGATCCCAGACGCCCAGCATTCTCTTTAGAATGCAAACAGCTGAACTTGTCAGGATGCAGCCACGAGCATCGTTGCAAATGGCCAGTGCGCATGCACAGCAAGGGGCCGGAGGGAGGTGCGGGGGGGACGTTTACTGAGGGGCCGGGGCGGGGGGCCCTTCCTCGGACCTGGGTGCCAGGTTCTTCTTTCCTAACTAGCCCCGAGACCTCAAGTCATTTGCTCCTTCCGATCCTCGGTGGTCTCACCTGTTAGGTAAGGATCACACCGTTCCCCTGTGAACCCCGCCGACTGCTCAGGGGTCCCTGTTGGTTTGTTTCTTACCAGATGCTTCGTGCTGCGGTGTTTTTAGCAGCTGCCTCGCTGAGTCACGAACGGGTTATGAGCCTGTACCACATACAGACCCTAGGCGCGTCGGCAGCATGCCGCTGCTGGGCCACGAGAACTTAGTTGCCTTTTCCGTTTGGGGACGGATTTGGTCGCCACCCACCCAGCCACCCCCATCTCAAGTCCGCGTCTCGCTTTTTATTTTGGTTGTCACCTGTGAACCAGCGCTCGGCGCATGGTCCCATCTTAACGAGGGTTGTGTGTTTTTTCTAGCTGTATAAGTTTGGAGAGACGGTGTCCATTGTTTTCTGGACAGACACGTGGAGACCGGAGAGCTTCTTTGACAAAGTGAAGAAGAACAGACAGAACGGCATGCACACGCTGTGCCTCCTGGGTAAGGGCGTGTGGGCCCCTCGGAGCCACGTGTGCGTTTCTCGGGGGCAGGAACGGGAGGCTGATCCCTCGAGTAGTTCGGGAGCTGGTCCCACTCTGTACCTGACGCCTGTCCCGGATTCATGCGTCACCCGTGGCTGCGTCCGCGCCCGGTGGCAGCCGTAAGTGGCCGGGACTCAGGCCTGTGGCCCTCAGGCCCTAAAGGAGTTATTGTCTTGCCCTTCACACATGATCTGTAGTGACTATTACCTCCTCTAATGTGTCCGTGGTATCCCCAGGGGTCTCCTTCCCGTTACCTGGTTTTAGTTTATTTATTTTTCCGTCTTACCCCCACTTGAATTACTTTATTAACTTGTCGGGTTTCTTCCCTGCCTTCTCCCCAGCGTCTAGAGCTCGGGCACAGGGCAGCGGTGCAGGAAATAGTATGGAAGTTGACTCATTGGTTGAAGGGTTTCTGTAGATTCTTTTCTCAGACTTGGTCTTATGACCCTTGGGCACAGAAAATCTTTAACTCTTACTCAGTTCCAGCCAGAACACATTCCTTTTATTCCATCCCACAGACACCTGATTAATTCTAGGTCCAGACCAGACCTCGGATGCTTCTCTCTGCATAATGCTCACATCTCACATCTCACAGATGTGGGGAGCTGTGTGTTCTCATCTCAGCTTATTGTCAGTGCCAGTTAGTACTTTGTTAATTAAGTAATTAGTTTCATAGCCTTGTCCTCGGATTTTCAACGTGGAAAGAGGCCAGGCTTCCTTTCTTGTTGTTAACACATTGCGGACAGATCACGAGGATTCTCGCTTCATATTACACAGTGTTTTACCAAGTATCATACTTTAAAAAGATAGTAGCTTGTAAGAACGTGTAATAAATAACTTTAAAATGCAATGGGTATTTAATTTTAAAGCGTGCCTTTAACATTTATGTAAAGCGTTTTTGTACTTGTTCAGTAGAAACTTATCTGGCCACTGGGTAAAGCTAGCAATGAAACGACTGGTCCGCAATGTGTTAAGTATGACAGCTGGCTGATTGGAAGTTGGGGTTCATGGGAGCCTGGACGCTTGTGTGTGTTTTACAGTAGAACTGAGCGGTTTTACAGCGGAACAGGGAGAGAAGAGCCTTAGAGGCAGGCCACCCCCGGACTTCTCCATGTAGCCATAAAAAGGGGAGCGGTGGGGTGGGCAGAAAAGCAGCTGACCTTTCGGAAGCCCTGGAGAGGCAGTTGAGGTCAGCCTGCCGGTATTTGCTCACGTGGGGTGGGTCCCTTCGGAACCGTAAGGCAGCGTCAGACGTGGGTCCTGCCCTCGCGTGGGGACCAGCCTGTTGCACACACGGGAGTTTGAAAGAACAATTAAGCTCCATTGTGTGGAGAGGCAGGAAGGACAGACTCGAGTTGTGGCTCTTGAACTCTCTCTCTAAGAGCTGCCTCTTGGCTTTCCTGGGAAACGACAAACAAGGCTAAACAATATATCTTTCCTGCTCCGTTAACAAAAGCAGGAACAAGGTGTGAAACACGGGGTGGGGCAAAAGTAGGGTTACAGTTATTCGGATGGAAAAATAATTAATAAATAACAACACGAGAAGAAGCTGTTTCACGTTCTCACAGCCGTCACCCTCCTCCTGCCCCTCCCTGTATGAGACTGCACGGGGCCAGATCCTCGAACCAGAGAGCTCATCATTGAGTCACCTGGGGCCTCCTTTAAGTTCGTGTGTGCTTATTGAATGACCACTGTTGGGCCAAGCCTGGTGTGTACCATGGTAGGCAACCTCAGAGACTCCCACGCAGATGAGTAAAATGTAGCACCAGTTGTACAGATAGCTCCAAGGACAGCGAGCATCCGAGGGAGGTCAACAAAGGCCTTAGGAAGGAGTTGGTGCCCGAGCCACTTCCCGGATGGGGGGTTTCCGATGGGCTGGTGGGGGAGGGGTGGGGGGTGGAAGGTGGGGGGTGGGCGAGCTGAGAGCACACTTACTCAGGAGGCACGTGTGGAGTGTCTACCCTCTGTGCCACGCTGGGTCCTGGCTCTGAGCTGAGCAGAAGCTCCCGTGCCAGCGCGTAGGAGAGGAGGGACTGCGGCCTGGGTCACGACAAAGGAAAAGTACTGGACTGGTCTGGCTTGAGAGGAAACCACTTACATTCAATTTCAAAGCATTTACCTATAAAAATTCTCCCATGCCTCTTCTTCTTCTTTTTTTTTTAATCCTCACGTGAGGATATTTTTTTCCCTTTGTTTTTTTAGAGGGAAGGGGAGAGAGGTAGAGGAGGAGGGGAGAGAGAGAGAAACATCGAGGAACCTGCAACTGAGGTACGTGCCCTTGGCCAGGAATTGAACCTGCGACCCTTTGGTCTGCGGGCTGATGCTAACCGCTGAGCCACACTGGCCAGGCCAATCCTCTTCATTTTTAAAATACAATTCTGTAGAGCATGTCATTTAAAAAAAGAAATATTAAATTACAATCTTTACTGTAGTAAATGCCATTTTAGAAGCTCCAGGTGAATGAATGAATGAATGAATGAATGAATGAATTCAATTTTGAAAACCTTATAGTAAGTACCCTTTCTAAGAAAAACGTTTACGGTGTGATCACTCGGGAGAGCTGGAGAGGGCCATCGCGAGCCCTCCGCTGCACTCGAGTTATTGTTGCAAAAGCGAACTCTGGCCGACCTGCCTGTTGTGAGCCTGTGAGAGGAAGCAGCTGTCGCCACTGTATTCCGAGTTCCTCGGAGGCCGGGGCGGGATTCTGCCTTCGACCTTTTACCAACGAGTGCAGCCGAGCGCCAGAGCATCCCGTGTGCGTAACGCGCAGACGGTCGGGCCCCCTGAGGGTAGACCCGGGTGGCAGCCTCCATGGCACCCCGGGCCTGGCCCAGGTTAGTGCTGGGAAAGGCCTGATCATTTATGACTGTTTGGTATCAGAGTGTTTCTTCTTGAGTCATCAGGGCACGTCTGACCGTTCAGAGGAAGGCAAACGGCGCTGTCCTCATGCAGTCAGAATCCCCTGCTGTTTGTGTTACATGCACTGCGACTAACCTTCCGGGGCCTGAAAAACAGGGGAGGATAGGAGCACGCCCAGATCGCACCAGCTGGTAGACATGCACGCCACGCTGCAGGGTCAGCGTCAGGGGCCGCCCATGCCGGTGTTGGTCAGACTCCGTCCTGTGTCTTCTCCTCCCAGAGGAACTTGGATCCCCTCAGGGTGGCCTCGGGACCAGCCTGGGTTTGCTTCCTGACTATTCCCTGCGCACAACCACAAGCTCCCGTTCTCTGTGGTTCTGTTGAAAAGCGGCTAAATACAAGCACATGAGCTTTCTGGAAACTTGAGAAGAGTGTTGCCCCAAAACTCAGGTTCACACATAGGACTTGGATAGAGGGACCAATCATATCCCAAGGTAACTGTGTTTTTTACTTCCTACAGACATCAAAGTGAAGGAGCAGTCGATGGAAAACCTAATCAGGTAAGTCCTGCTCTGGGAATGCTTTCCATCCCTCGGCAATCCACAGATCCCGCTTCAGGGACAGGGTTCTCAGGCTGTCAAAGCCAGCTTTCCTTCCCGTTAGAACTGGGCCACTTGTCACCTTAGGAAGTGATAAGGAGTGTGAGGGAGCGGAACCCGCAGTGGGCTTGACAGGTTCACTTGTGAGCACGTGGTCGGGGGTCGGCACCTGGCAGGCACGGGCACTCTTTGTGGAATGAATGAATGAATGAATGAATGAATGAATGGGGCGTCAGAAGACAGGGGTGTGAGGCCTCAGTCTGCCCGTGGTTATGGCTCTCGGGCAGGTAACTTCCGTCCCCGAGCCTCATTCCTCTCAGGAAGAGAAGAGTGACAGTACTTTCTCTCTTAGAAGGCAGCATCCGGTCGGCTGCTCCTTCCCACGTGACGATGGCACTTGACATAGGGCTGGTGTCCCCGAGGAACTGAATTTATAGCCTCATTAATTTAAAACTAATACTCGGCTCAGTTATTGGAAAACTTTCCAGTAGATTTAGAACAACTTCAATGTGTAAATCTATCAACAGCCATGAATTTTAGGAAATCTAAATGCAGATCAAGTATTCCCAATGAAAATTTAGCATTTGGATCAAGATGTGAGTGTAGATGTAACAGATTTCAAAGACTCAGTACAAGATAACTCTTTAATAATTTTATAGGAGTGAATGTTGAAATATAACATTTTGGATACATTGGGTTAAATAAAACATTATTGATTTTGTCCTTTTTAAACTTTCATTAATGTGGCTACTGCAAAATGTAAAATGATGCTTGTGGCTTGTGCTATATTTCTCTCAGACAGCTGCCTCAGAATTGTTTTGAAAGTCATAAAATAATCTGTATCAACTGTTTTGTAAGCTGTCAAGCTCTGTCTTTATTCTGATCACTGAGCGAACACTGAAGACTTCGGAGTCACACAGACGTAGACAGATCTTATTCTCTGAGATGTTCGAGGTTCCTGTTGAGTTTATTTTGTTAGCGGAGGAAGTGAAGAGAGGAATGTGGGGGTCAAACGTGGCAGTGACAGTGAACGCGATAGGACCCAATTAAGCTGGGATACAGGACAAATTGGCACTCGTTTTGGATGATGTCTGCCTAAGGTATCATTTGAATGAAGGTAACTGTTAGGCATTTATCTTCAAGTCGTTAGACTTTCGTTTCTGCCAGCATGCCAGTGAGCGCAGAGGCAAGGCAGTAGAGCAGTGAGCAGAGCTTGAGGGGCCCGGGGGAAACCCCCACGTCGGTGCTTTCACGTCGGCGTACGGTGGTGCCACCCGAGCTTCAAGCAGAGCCCGGTGTGGTCCCCAGGTGTACCGGGGGCGCTGGGTTAACCCTTTGCACTCGCTTGCTTTTTTCTCGATTCCTTTATTCCACTCGGGATTTAATTTTTTAAATACCCCAGATTTTACAAAGCGTGGCAGTAGAATAAAAAACTGGTGTTTCTTTTCATACAAACTTATTTATTTGGATTTTTTTATATTTCAAATTATTGATACATTCAAAGAGTAATTTTAATCTCGACATCCGAGTGCAAAAGGTTAATTAACATGCACAGTGGCATTTCACGGCTGAGACCAATGGCAGCCTGTGTCCTACCCCAGGGGCAGGAAGATCTACGAACCTCCTCGCTACATGACCGTGAACCAGGCGGCCCAGCAGCTGCTGGAAGTGATTCGGAACCAGCGAGCACGCGGAGAAGAGCCAGGTACGTGGGTCCCTGCTGGGCTCTCACATCTCACACTCAGATCACACACACACACACACCCCATTGCTGGGCTCTCACATCTCACACACACACACACACACACACTCTCACTCTCACACACACACACACAGACACACACACACACATACACACTGCTGGGCTTTCACATCTCACACTCAGATCACACACACACACACACACACACACACACACTGCTGGGCTCTCACATCTCACACTCAGATCACACACACACACACACACCCCATTGCTGGGCTCTCACATCTCACACACACACACACTGCTGGGCTCTCACATCTCACACTCAGATCACACACACACACACACACACACACACACTGCTGGGTTCTCACATCACACACACACACACTGCTGGGCTCTCACACTCACATGCACACACGCATGTACACACATGCACCGCAGCCCTGTGCTGGTGAATGCTGGAGCGGCTGACGTGTACACTGGATAGACCGCCACCACTGAGGCGGGGGTCACTGTGCGCCTCCTGCTCGTTCCTGTCCACCCTCAGCTAAAACTCTCAGCGGCCGAGAGTTGTACTAAAAGAAAAATAATGGGGTTCTTTCTAGTCAAAGCAGTGCCATCCCAGAAAGTGGGGTTTCTCACAAATGAACTGGAGTTACAGTACAGAACTCCACAGTGAGGTTTATCCGGCAAAAGTCTATTTATTCTGCTGCTTCTCGTGCTCAGCACTGAGACCAGGGCTGGTTTTCTTCAGGACAGACATGAGAGCCTGTCCTTCTATTCCTAACGTCTAGACACAGCGCACAGCATACAGTAAAATGTTGGTGGTCAGCAGATTTTGCTGGGGGCTCTTAAAAGGACCCATCAGTATGTTTCAAGGCGCTGACTGCCTCTGGGCGTCTGTCTCGTCCTAGTCTATAAGGAGATCCTCGAGTGCAGACAGTTTGGAAAAGACTTAGGTCAGATCATGGGTCCTCGATGAGGAGATTTGCGATATCTGGGTCTCCTTTAAATGTCCCGTTGGCACTGCTGTTGGCTTGACCGCCGGCGGGTTAGTGCGCTTGTGGAACTGAGCGGCGGTCTCTCTCTCTGTTGACTGGCGATCTCTCTCTCTGTTGACTAGCGGTCACCGAGGAGACGCTGTGCGTGGGCCTGGCCAGGGTGGGCGCCGAAGACCAGCAGATCGCTGCGGGCACGCTGCAGCAGATGTGCTCCGTGGCGCTGGGGGGCCCGCTGCACTCCCTGGTCATCACGGGGGGCAGCCTGCACCCGCTGGAGGTGGAGATGCTGAGTCTGTTTCCCGTGCCCGAGGGGCCCCACACGTAGACGCCGTCGGTGTGGAGGCTCATTTCTGTCCGGTGCCCCTGCCCTGTGTGCGCCAAGGGGAGCGGATCCCGTTCACCCGGTAAGCGCCGCACAAGCCACCAAGCACGAGCGGACTCCACGCTCGGTTTCCTGTGCCCCGGGTTCTCCCTCGGCCATCGTCAGCTGCTGCTGCTGCCCCGGCGGTTTTCCGGATGTGGACACGTGGAGCAGACCAGGCGGGAAGCTGGAGGGTGGCACCGTCCGGAGCCCTGGAAGAGCAGCTTTTCGTCATGAAGCCTGCACCAGGCGGGACCCTTCCTCCTTCCTGAAGTCAGCTGCCTGCCTGCAGCCGCGAGGCCCCTCCTGCAGCCTCGAGGTCCCTCCTGCAGCCGCGAGGCCCTGGCCGCCGTGGGTTGAGGGCTGCAAGCCGAGGTGGGGGCGTCCGTCACACTGACTCACAGCTCACCTGCCACAGAAGGACTTCCTCCTGAACCGCCGTGTCTTCCTAGCTGACGTCCTAGTTCGGAGCTCGGATGTGGCTGTATTTGGGGTTATGTGATTGTTAATAGAAATGTGCGGCCAGCCATGTACAGCTGCTCTTTGGTTTTAAATAGCAACTCACAGCCAAGCTGACAAGTGGGAAACTTGCTGACCACAGAATAAAAGTTTTAAAACTTTGAGTTTGAAGACACAATGGATTAGTCACGCTGCGTCCTGCCACTCACCTGCTAGGTGCCCCAGTAGAGGTGCAGATTCTAAGTGCCGGGAAGGCCCCTCTGCTTCGCTGTGAATCTGAGTTCTTGGCCTGTTTACACCCTTTTACAACACTGACACGCCTGCGCTCAGGAAATACTGGGGGGGGAGGGGGGCTCGTTTTTGCGTTGCTCTGTCTGCAGTCCCGGGCTTAGCGGGCTCCTACAGGAGGTCGGCGCTCTGGCTGCCTGAGCGGTGCCGGCCTCGGCGCATTTGCTGTCGCACTGCTTCCCGCGTGGCTCCTCGTCATAGGTGTTCAGCCGACGAGGGTGACCTATTCATTCACACCCACATGGAGCATGTGCTCAGCCTGACCTCATGGCCTGTTCTCAAAGCCTGGAATACGGCTGGGTGAGCAGATTGTTTGAGTGACAGTCCCACTAAAGCGCCTCCCTTCTCCCTTTTCCGTCCCGAACGGAAAGTACTAAGTGGCTGTGGCTGCAGCTGCATCTGTCTGGTCCTGCGGCCCCCCTGCCACGGCTCTCTCTCTGGTCTAGGGAGTGAACAGTGTGCTCACGGCCACTTCGTGGTGATGAGGTGAGCGAGGGAAGGGAGAGCACTGATTTCTGAAGCTGCTCCGAGGAATGTGCACAACCTGAGCCTTGAGGGAGCCCCTCGCGATCATGCCCTGAGCACCAGCCCTTAGAACAACACAGGGAGGCTTCTGGGCGCCAGCAACAAAAGCTCGCCAGATCGGCAGTGACCTGCTGCCAGGAAGAGCGAGCCTGAGCCTGTGTGAGCAGAGCGGGCTGCTATCGGGGCTGTGACAGGCCTGCGGACTTCAGGGGTCAGCGGCGAGTTCCAGAGAACTCTGGGAGGGCGCCCTGCAGGTGCTGGAGCCGCGGGTCAGAGTCCAGAGTGCAGGCGGCAGCCAGGAAGCGGGGATGGGGGTGTTTGTAAAGGGCCTGGCAAAAGCCTCACTCAGCAGAAATTTCTTGTGCTTCCTGCCCAAGGCCGGACAATTTCTGGGGGTGGGGGTGGGGGTGGGAGCGGGAGGGCCTGGCATGGAGGTGGCATGGGGCAGGCGGGAAGCCAGACAGTCCCTCCCCGTGACTGCGTGGTCTCCCAGGCAGCAAGCAGGCCGGTGAGATGAGAAAGACGAAGCCGAAAGGTCACAGAGGAAGGAAGAGGGGCTACGATGGGCCTTCAGGAAATGGAGGAACCCATGTTGAAGTCCTAAGATGGGGGTGGGAAGCTCTGTGTTGTTTTTCTCTTTGCTGGTGTGAGACGCTGGCAGTCCCGCCACGGACGTGACAGGAGAGCAGGCGGCCTTTGACTGACTGCCGCCGAGGGAGGAGGGAGCCGTCACGGGAGCTATGGGAGGGGCAGGGGCAGGTGGGAGCACACACAGGACAGGGCCCTCCGTGCGGCAGGGATGGTGACCAGCGAAGAGGCCCCTCGGAGGAGGGGGAGGAGGGGGACCTGGTTTTATGAAAAAGTTTCTTTGAAAGAGAACTGCTTCTGGGTTAGAGGGGAAAAACTGGAAGGAGGTCGGAGGCTCATGTCAGATGCTTTCGGTCTGCACTCCCTACACGCTGAGGTCACCCAGAGAGAATGAGGGTGGGGGACCACTTGAATTCATGGAAATATCTGGAAATAAACACCGAGACGTGGTTAGGAGGGAAAATCGTGAGTCAGAGCCACAGTGAGGACGTTCACAATGTCCAGCCGCTCTCCGCTGACTCGTGCTGCTTCCTGGCCTGGGAATCACTCTTGCCCCTTCCCCCCGCCTCCCCCGTCCTCCAGAATCTATTAATAACCGTTAGGTTCGGCGTCTTTCCGGATCACCCAACTGATAGGCACAATTCAGGTAAAGATTTTTAAACAAATTTTATTAGAGTTTTGATACAGTTGTTTATTTGTATGAAACACATCTGAGGTTAAACAAAACGTACACACGAAAGTCTTCAGGTAACAGAAAGCGAATCTACATTCCAGGCTTAGGGTTCTGAACTCACTTCCCCACGCGGAAACCAATGACAACAGTCTCTGAAACGGACATTCCAGCCTCGCCTTGCACGCACACGTTTGCTCCGAAAGGTGTTCAGGCCAAAGTCTTTACCAAAGGAACCAAACCCAAACCAGAGACCAGTCTGGTGGCCTCCAGGCTAGCAGCCACCCGAGACGGGGCGGTCAGGTGTGGTGGGGCACGGAGACCGTACCAGGAGAGGATTTGGCAATGTTTCCGTCACAGTATTTCTGCCATAAAAGGCCCATTCTGTTCACTGACCAACCCCAAACATGTTGGGCAGAAATACCATTGAACTTGGTGCTCTTAGAAAGGAAGCAGTGGGCTAACGTGGCAAACTCTCGCCAGGGATACATGTAGTTCTAACAAGAATCTTCCCTGAGCCTCACCGATGCAGGATGTGTGCTGTATGAACAAAACTCAATGCTCGAGTGCAAAATAAAGCTGTTCCCACCAGCAGAAGGGGAAGTCACCGGGGCAGCAGCACCGGGGAGGGAGGAAAAGTGAGGACATACAGGGAAGCTCTCCTAAAGTTTATAACCCAGAGAGGAAAAGGGGGAACCCCCAGGAATATTAAATCTCTGCAGGTAGTGTTTATGGAGCCCCCTCCAAGACCTCTCTCGGGAAGTCTTGGGGAGTCCGTCTGGGGTGAATGAAACGGATGATGTGTTCTACGTGTCCTTAAAGCGATAGGAACGTGGCAACCGTCCATATCACAAGGGAGACGATGTGCTTTCTCACTTGGCTACAAAACCCAGGTGGCCCCGGCTCCAGGCCCGGCTCTGCCCAGCTCCTGCCCAACAACATGCAGAATGGCCCACATCTCGACGTGTCCATGGTTTCTCTGTTATGAGGAAGGATCAGCTCGCCAAGCTACTCGAAAAAGAACGGGCCCAAGGGAATGTGAAGTCACTTATTTGTGCAAAAATGCCCAAGAGAAGCCGAGCTGGGCTGTGCGATAAACAGCACAGGGCTGCGCGATAAACAGCACAGGGCCGCTTCTGCCTGTCCCAACCCTGCCCGTGGCGTCCACTGCATCCACAGTCTCTCCCAGCCAACCACACGGCCCCTGCGCAGGGGAGTGTCAGTTCATGCCCGTTCGCGGTCACAGGATCGGGTTAAGCATAGATTACTCCTGATCACGAAAGAGGGTTACTCCTTTGAAAAGCGTACTTGGGACACGTTGCTACTTCTCAAAAAGCAACTTCCGAGTCAGTGCATGTCTGTTGGCCTTGAGCTCGCGTCTCGACGCCCACGGGCCCTGACTGTCTTCAGACCATCCCTCTAGCAGCTTGCTCAGTGAGTGTCAACACCACTTTTTACTTTTTTTCTTTTTTTTTTTAAGTGCTTCAAAGTGCTTAAAGGAGTTCTGGTGGTTCTTTTCAGC
The DNA here is from genome assembly GCF_027574615.1 of Eptesicus fuscus. Lineage (NCBI taxonomy): Eukaryota > Metazoa > Chordata > Mammalia > Chiroptera > Vespertilionidae > Eptesicus > Eptesicus fuscus. The sequence continues at coordinate 3,057,174 of NC_072494.1, read as the reverse complement.
CTGCAGGTGAAGTTCAGGGGCAGAGGCAGGGATTATGCACAAGAGATGATGGGAAGGATGTGACACATGGCAAGGCCACAGCCAGAGCCTGGAGCAGGACACTTCGCAGCGGTGCGAGCCCACCTTTCCGGTCATTGCCGTTGGAAAGCGGTGAAACACAAGCCCGCCTGTCCCGACTCTGGCTGGGGCTGCCTCACTGAGGCTTCTGGGGTTTTATTAACAGTCTCCCATTAATAAAACTTTCAGTCAGTGTTCTGGAAAGGCTAATTTCCTTTTTTTGCCAGAGGTCTTGTGACTTGGAAAATTACTGATTTCAGAGAGGAAGGGGGGAAGAGAGAGAGAGAGAGAGAGAGATCGATTCTTGTTGTTCCACTTATTTTTGCATTCATTGGTTGACTCCAATATGTGCTCTGACTGGGGATGGAACCTGCAACCTTGGCGTGTCAGGAAAACGCTCTAACCAACTGAGCGATCCCGCCAGGGTGAAAAAGTAGTTTGTTCTGAAGATGGCGACAGAAAACAAGAACACAGAATTGAAAGTAGCAGTTTAGCATCTGGGATTCAGGTAAGAGTTCAGGATTTTACCCTCCTGAATTAAATCGATTTTGTTCTAGACAACATGTAAGGCCCATGTTATGTGGCTCCGGGAACAGTGTGCGGCGACCCCACGCTCTGCAGCGCCCGCATGCTAGAGGAGCAAGCGGAAATGGCAGGGCCTGAGGCTGAGAGGACGAGTTCCCAGAATACACACCGCGCAGAAACGAAGCAAACCTTCCACTGGGGTCAGCCCTGGCAAGTTAACAGAGAACCCACTCACGTTAGAAGCATCCAATGCACAGATGTCATAAAAAAAAAAAAAAAAAATTTTTTTAAATCAGGAACTGGCTTCACAAAGAGTAAAAAAAAAAGAGTAAAAAAATTTTAATTTTATCTTCCATAAAGAATACTATAGAAATACTATTCTAAACCTCATAACTAGGTATGAAAAGTAAGACACTAAAACTCCATTTATAAAGTGCGTTCATTACAAAAATGGAGGTCGAGGGCCTTTATTTACAAGGCTGTTTGTCCCATGGACAGAAAGGCAGCCACTCCGCAAGGAGGCGGCACAGGGGAGTAGAAAGCTCTAGACCTGGAGTCAGAAGGCCCAGGTCCTACTGGCTCTGCCGCTACTCATCTCTGTGAGCTGGCGGGAAGGACGGCTTTTGGGGGCTTGACATTCTCATCTGGAAAATGAGAGGTAGAACAGACGCCTTCGAAGGACGGGCGCCTCAGATGTCAGATGCTGTGTTAAGCAATGCAATACTTTTGCTCATGTTAATGATCTATAAAATGGGTTAGAGTAGGAAAGACATCAGCAGACTCCAGCCACTGCATCTGGGGTCCATGACTGGCTGCTCTACAAAGTGCACAGAAGTCACAGTATTTTGGTTACTGGCATCAACGCCGAGGCCTGGAAACGAGGGAATCCCGGTGCCTCGGGCCCCTGCCTACGACGGTGTGGGGGACCCGGAGGATGCCCGTGGGGAACACGCAGCTACATGTACACGCGGCCCCTCCTCTGCAGGGACTCGGCCCCGTAAGGGAGCGGCAGAGTTGGCCAAGCCCTTCCTCTTGATCAGTACCATCTACACTAACACAAAACTCGGGTGGATACTTCCGCGTGGGGAAGCTTGCTTGGCAAGGTAAGCTTCCCCTGAGCTGTGGAAATTGGTTCTCCGAGAATATTTTGGTTTTTAAAATATTGGCAAAGTTGTACTAGATACTCAGAGATCCCCCCCAAAGGTCAGCCCAACCAGAGGGATATTCTATAACAATAATCAAGTAGTCTTCCTCAGTGAAATGGTCTACCTTAGCAATACATCTGGCCAACAACACTGATAGACAAAGCAGTTCCGAAGAGGGAGGGAAAGGTTGCTTTTTCTCGCTGATGTTTCACGGCTGCACGCACACGTTTAGGGTCATTTCATTCCAGCTAACTGTGCATGCCAACCCGACAACTTCCGGTAGCAGGTGCAAAATTAGACTTTCCCGTCACCGGTTCTCTCCATTCGCTGCCTCAAGGGGAAACCACACTCAGGCCTGCGTGTTGAGGGTGTTGTTGGTGCGGCCTGCACAAAACGTCACTGGGAACAGCGGGCCCAGCGAGAGGCAGACTGGACCCTGGAGCGCACTCGTACCTTTCACAGGCCACTGCGGGTATGGTCGCCAGGTGGGACACAGCAGTGCCGTCGCACACAATTCGTGTCTAAAGGCGCACGTCCCAAGTCCCCGCCTCCCCCTGCTGTCACTCCCGGCATGCGCCCACCCCGAGGCCAGCCAGGCTTCTACGTGACCTCCTCACGCTTACGCGGGAGCAGCGGTGCCGTTTGCAGGACGTGCCCTTGTGTACCACCTCCCCTCCTAACGGCGCAACAATGGTTTCGGCTCAGCACAGTCGACTGTTCTCAGTCTGTTCTCAGCGCTGGCACCGCCTGGCAGTCAGGAGACTTTTGGAAATCCTGCTTAGTCTGCAGAAAGGGGCCAGTCGCCAGCCCGTGGCCGCGGGCAGCTTGGAAAGGCAAGCAGAGCGCAGTCTAGTCCTCCTACCAGCGCCGTTCATAGATCATGGGTCAGAGACGGGGAAAGGATGCGCTAGCACTGAGACAAACCGACAGCAGTTTCTCCGCATCCGTGGAAAAGCGCTGCTTCTCAACTACAGTCTAAACCAGTGATGGGCAACCTTTTGAGCTTGGTGTGTCAAACTTCGCCAAAAAACTGAGCATCACTCGGGTAGTGTGTCACTTTGAGGAAAAAACATTATTTCGCAAGTGTTTCATCCTCAGGAGCAGCAAATGTTTCATCCTCGGCATGCGGCCGCCTCAGAACTGAACCTGGGACCTTTCAGTGCTGACACGCGTGTCATAGGTTCGCCATCACTGGTCTAAACAGCCATCTCCATCCTGCAGGTGCATTCTAAGTCACAGGGGAGCAGCACCGTGACAGGAGGTACAATGGGAAACGCCTGCCCCGCTCAGCATCTCCTCGTTAGACGGAACGTTTCAGTGGACTGGTCAAGCACCTGTCACCTCCAATTGCGAATTTGCTTTTCACACACAGGAACCTAGACGTGGACTTATTTGTGAGTCCTGAGACGCCGTGTTCAGGAGGCGTCCTGTCCCCGCGTTTGCCTGTGCGTCCACAGTCCCAGCACAGGAACATGCAGCTGCGGGCGTCCGTGTGATGCCCGCACAAGCAAGCCCGGCGTGTGACATCACTGGGAGAATGGAGAAGCAAAATGACCCGTCCCCATCACTGCCGTCTTCACTGCATTCATAAAATCCTCCCTTCGTTAACAAAACCCACCGAAAACAGCAAGGTCAGGTATGGGAAAGATGGTCACAGACACAGTAGCTGTTGTAGAAACCTGGAATCTAGCACATTGAGGAGGAAGTCAAAACAGCTCTCTAAAACAGATGCATCTGCCAAGTTTTGAAAACACAGTTCACAAAATAATTTAATGTAATTATTGAATCTGATTTAAAAAACAAAAAAAAAAATCACCTTTTATTTTTTTGATGAGATAAAGCAATGAACGGAAACTTTCCATATATCTAAACCTCTGCTGGAAGTCCACAGAAAGACACACTGTACACACCGCTAACTAGAGTCTCATTTTGTGCAGATTACAGAATACCCACTTAGGGGAACAGACATGACCTCGGATGCTGGCAAATACATTTTCTGAGGCGAAGGCACTTTGAAAACCCAATATGGTTTGGTTCATAAGTTTGCAAGGTACAAACAATTTTACAAACATGTGATTACACCGGAGAACGTCATCGAGTGTGACATGACATATAAAACAGATTCCCGGCGCTCGCTCTTTTTTAAGAACACTGGTTTTGTGGGAATGAGAGCAGCAGTTTCCAGCGGCCTCAGTGGAGTCGGTCCAGACAACTGGAGGCCCACGAGCTGAGTTTCTTACTGGCCAGGAGGAGGGGTGGCGTGAGGACATTGGAAACGAAAAAAGAAAAAGGAGAAACAAACAAAAAGCAACGCCCTGGGACAAAGCCAGAATCTCAGAAATCACAAAGGCGCGGAGGGGAGAGCACGGGCCAGACCCCGGTCCGCGGGAGGGTCCGCGCCCTGGCCCCCCAGCGGTGACCGCCCGCAGAGCGCTGCCGGGCTTCTGGTCTACCCGGGCTGGCGCTGTAGTGACGGCCTGTCAGAGCCGGCGCACTGTTCGGGGTTGGACAGTACCAGAAATGCGGTCCCCAACGCAGCAGCTTTCCGCTCCTTACATGGCTGCGAAGTCGATCTGTACGTAAAGCTGTCTCACTCCGGCCTGAGAAGTTAAAAGAAAATCAGAAAATCAGAAAATCAAACGAGCCAGTAGCAAACTGTACAGTTCGGAAGTCATTTAAATTAATTATTTTTCCTTTCTGCCTCTATTTTACATCATAGAGTAACAAGTATGTTCACAAATCACAAAAGCAGTCTCCATTGACCTCTACAAGAGAAAGCCACGCAACCAATGACAAGCGTACCCATGAGCGTCGGGGAAATGAGGTCGCCGTCTGCCAGGAAGAAGGGGCCTCTCTAACGGAATGAAGAGCTGGGCGGCCCAGGGGCTCCCCAGCACACAAAACATCCTCGCTTTTTCCTCATGAAAAGAAACCCTTGCTGGGATCAAGGGGAAGTCTTTGAAACACACTCAGTAGCACCCTCTCCTTAACCCTTTGCACTCGCTTGCTTTTTTCTCGATTCCTTTATTCTACTCGGGATTTAATTTTTTAAATACCCAAGATTTTACAAAGCGCGGCAGTAGAATAAAAAACTGGAGTTTCTTTTCATACAAACTTATTTGTTTGGATTTTTTTATATTTCAAATTATTGATACATTCAAAGAGTAATTTGCACTCGACATCCGAGTGCCAAAGGTTAAGAGGGTGGCAGAAAAAAACACAGAACTTAACATCGGTATGATTTTGAGCTAAAGTTAAAACCAACTCACTTTTTCTATTTTGAAAGTGTTGATAAAATACCAACCCTACTTATCTCACAAAACTGTTACATAGTCATCCAGTGTTTGACAAATATTTAATAAATCCTTGCTACATGCCAGGTGCTATTATAAGGATCATGTGTGATATGAGAAAGGATTTATTATGCTCTAATAGGCCATTAAACCAAATTATTATGATTGATTCATTATATTTGATTTAGTCCATCCATATGGCCCCTAAAATAACTATACTTGGGAACTCTCCTGTAAAATCCTAGTATGTCTTAACCTGAAGACAAAACTGGGGCCCAAATAAACGGCTGAATTTCTTTTCCCTTTTAACAGAACCGTTAATGAAAGCAAAGTGGGGGCACAGGTTAGGCTCCTGTGTGTGCAGATACCGAGCTGTGGTGATAAGCAGTGAGGGAGCCCAAGGCTATGAGAGAAAGCAATGCAAAGAGAAAAGCGGAGGCTGCTAAATGATCTCTGCATAATCGGGAGTTAATTACTCGCCGTCCCCTGAGGGGCTCAGCTCCCCCAGAGCTCAGTCTAACAGAAGCCGCTCTGCTTCCTCCACCTGCCCTCCACCTGCCCCCATGGGGACAGCCTCCACTTGGCCAGCTTCCCACTTTCCTCTCCCAATTCCCTTTCAAGTCGAGAGAAAAGGGGAATTTCCAAAGAATGCAAACTAGGGACCCTGTCCAGTTGACTCACTCCAGACACCTGACCAACACCCAGCTGGTCCAAGCCCTGCGGGTCCCATCAGCAGTCCCACGGCTGGGATGCCCCCGAGTCAGGCCGGCTGGCCACTGTCCTCACACGGTGGGAACCACAGAACGCTCCTGCCTTACATCCTGAGAACAGCGCAGCTCACAGGACACTGGTTTAAACTGGAAAGACAGCTCGTTCTGGGTAACACCTATGCGCCCAAGAAAATAAATGTTGTAACCGGGTACCACAGTCTTACAACATCCTCACTAAATGCCCATTGTTGTGGCGAGGAAAACACACCGGAAGTAAATGTAGAAACATAAACAGGAATGTGGCTACTGAAAATTACCGGATGGTTTGTATTCTCTATCAATTCTCCAAAACTACCAAAACGCTCCACTAAATCAGCTAGGAATGAGTAAACGGGGAATCTGACGAGGTCACAGGTCATGAGCAGTGGCTGGGGTCTGGGCTCCTTTCCCTGTAAACTGGGGACAACAGTCTTGGGAGGACAGACGGGGCTGTCGGTCAAGGCCGCAGGTGCTATTCCACTCACCAGGAGTGGCCAACGAACAAACGCCTGACCCTGTGGCCCACAAGCACAAGCCCAGGGACCCGTGGCCTCCCCCCCCCCCCCCCCGTGGCCGTTCTCTCCCCTCCTCGGAGGCTGGGCTCTGGTGGACCTCCCGCACGCGTGATGAAGAAAGAAAACAGAAGGGCAGGTAAGGAAAGAGGCAGACTTGCAAGCAAAGTGGATTTATAACCGAGTCAACCCCCAGCAGCAGGTGGGGAACAGGCGGCCGCCTGGGAAGGAAAGGGGAGGCAGCTTCTCCCGCCGCCTGCCCTGCCTCCCCTCAGACAGGCGGGCAGCCCCGGTGAGGCAGGAAGGGAGTGGGCGCAGGGGTGGCGTGGGGAGTGTCTGAAGCCCCAGCTGCCTGTGAGGAGGCTCCGGGTTCCTTCCTGGGGATCAGCTGTGACTTCTATTCTGGGGCTAGAGAGGGGGGCACCAAGAGCTGAAGCAGGAAGCCGGGGCTCAGGGCTGAATGGCGCCCAGAACAGGCCGAGGAGAGAGGCTGGGAGAAATGAGGAGAGGTTCCGCCGGAGCAGATGGCCTGCTTGGGCAACTGAGGGGGGCACATTCTAGGATTTTCTTCAAACGTTATTTCTCACAAAACAGAAGTGTATTAAAAAATTGACATGATTTTCATTCAGCCAGTTTAAGAAACAAAATGTTAAATGGCCCTCCTAACCCAGGGTCCCACTTTCTCCTGTTCAAATACTAAACATAAAAAATAAGTTTTCGCCCTAACTGGTTTGGCTCAGTGGATAGAGCATCGGCCTGTGGACTTGGGGGTCCCAGGTTCGATTCCAGTCAAGGGCATGTACCTTGGTTGCGGCCACATACCCTATAGGGAGTGTGCAGGAGGCAGCTGATCGATGTTTCTAACTCTATTCCTCTCCCTCTCTAAAAAATCAAAATATATATTTTTAAAAATAAATAAGTTTTCTATCTCACCAATTTTCAAATGATAACTCATTTTTTTAAGAGTTCGTACAAGGGGAGAAAGAAAGAAAAGACTTTTTCTATGCCAGTAGGAAACCTTGTAGTTTGACAACTGGATTATCACTTAATTAATACTTGCAGAGGAATCTGGGTACCGAAGAGGCTGCCAGTTCTAGATCCGTGCCGAGCAGCCAGCGGCTCTCGCCATGGGAGACTAATGGGCTGAAATGGGAGTGACCAGGCCAGGCCTAACAGGCAGTCCTAAAACTGTCAGAAAACATCGCTCACAAGCAAAATGGAAGGTCCTACTTCTCACACGTCTGATGCTATCAGTCTTCTCGGTTTCAAGTTGTCCTCAGAAATGTTAATAGCTTGTTAACCAAAACGATTACTTAAATTCTGATGTGAAAATCAGCTATAAGAAGGCACCTAAACCTGTCACAAAACCAGAGTAAGCGTATCGCTGAGAAGGCCCTTCCTCTGGCCTCTGGAGCTGAGGCCGCAGCGTCCCCAGGCGCTGGGAGGTCGGCACCTAACGCGCTCGCCTGGCTCTTTCTTCTCAGCAGTGGAGTAACTGGGGTTCGATGACCTCTGATTAGAAAACCTATGAACAAGGTGTAATTTAAAATGTAACCATAAGTTTAAAAATGTTTACATTTTATTCATGAAAGGAAACGTGACTGCAAAGCCTGGATGAACTAAGCATGTGGACGTGCATTTCTAGGGCACGAGCAGAAAGGACACATAAACGAATAAAGCGCTTCAATCCCGCACGTGTCGGACTGAACGGCGATCACAAAGGCACTCGCAAGTCTATGGAGTGAGAGGCATTAGCGGGGCGACCCCGCTCCCCTCTGGGGAAATGTCTGCATCACGGGCCTTGGTCTCTCCAAGGAACGAAATGAAGTGGCCTGCCCTTAGCTGACAAAAAGGCTTAAAGTATTTTCCAGAGCTTAACATTTTCAAAACCCGAATACGGTTTCCAAAACCAAGGCAGCAGCTGAGTAAACCTTCCGCTCGGGCCGTTTGAAAGGCCAGCGCTGGTCGGGTTCCCGGCAGAGCCTCTCCTCCGGTTACAGCCCCGCAGCTGCCCACTTGGCTCTGGCCGGGCAACGCGCCTTCTCAGAGGGCAAGCGTGATCAGCCGGGTCCCGGAGAGGCCGGGGCCGAGGCCGACAGGGGCTCCACTCTGAGGGTGGAAGGGGCTCCCAGGGGAAACCGAGGCTCCAGGAGAGAACAGTGATCTGGAAACAGCAGCGAGCTCAGACCCCCTGCAGGTCTAGCCTGCTTCACGTGGAGGTCACATGATGTAGCCTGTGTCATATGGTGGCCACGGGACACCGCCCAGGCCAAATGGGAGTCACGTGACAGAGACTTGTTAGTGTCTGTGCACCAAGAGGCCTGGTTCTTGGACCCCGCAGCAAGCACGCGGCACTGCAGGGAGTCCCTGTCGCCTGCGGGCGATGATCTCATTTAGTCCCCAAGGCGCAGGGCCCATTTCCTCTTCTGGAGAAGAGCGAGCGCTTGTCTCCGAGAAGGTCCTGAATCTAACTCAGCTGCGGGTTCTGTTTGCTGTCCGTGCCTACAGATACCACGTCTCTCTCTCATCTAGAATAATCCCCGCCGTTGTTTTTCCTTTCAGACATTGACACCTGGTAAGAATCCAGGCTGACCCCTTGCAGAAGGTCCCACCAGCGGGTCTGGCTGGCGGTGATGAGCTCAGGCTGACCCCGCGGGGCTGGCAGGCGGCGCTCCCGGGTCCCCGCACAGACTTCTAGCGCAGCGATGCGTTTCCTCAGGGGCTCTATGTGATACGATGGCACTGGCAACCGTGTTGGCATCCAGTTTCTCGCTAAGTATTTCCAGCGAACCAGACCAAGAAAGGAACGTGTGTGTTCTCGCTCTCCCCGTGGATGTTCCCGACATCAAGTCTTACTCTCGCGCGGATTCCCAGTCCCTGTGGCTCACGGCGCATCGGCATTCGCTGAAACAACCACGGTGCCCACTGCACGGCCCGCTTCATGCTCCCAGTGAGAAGAGAACGAACGCCACAGCAGAGTTAGCTAGTGAACGACAGACCTGCCGTCACACAGAAACGCTGGCAGAGGCTGCTCTTCGCTAAAACCACAGACAAGGCCTTATTCTTATCCCAAATGCTATTCAGAATTCCTGGCTTCACATGGCATCTCGCTCGTCTTAAAGGAGCATATAGCCAAGGGGAATCACTTTTTCTTAAAGGAACACAAATCAGTATAATGGTGAGTATTAACTAAAATAAGGATCTCCCAAATTTGACTCTGTGATTGAAAAAGAAAAACACATCTATGCTTACTTCATAGTGTAGCATATAAATATACATATATTTAATGTTAAGTAGTAAATATCTTCAAAACGGTAGATCCCATCAATTCTAAGCCCCTTAAAAGGAGTTGGTGAAAAAGTCATACCTGAGTAAAAATGTTATGTGTTTGGCTTAAAATCCACCTGGTGTCAGCGTCAGGTGCCACCACTAACTTCAAGGTCCCGACGTACACGTCAGAACATAAGGTCCAGAAGTGCTGCTCCTGTAAACTGTACACTCCTTGTAAGTGCTGCACCTGCGGTAGAAAGGCGGGGATTACCACCCTCGGGCGCAGGGGCTCCTCCCGCTGTGATTCCCAGGCAGCAGGTCAGTGCGCACGGATTCTCCCCGCTAGCAAACGGGGGGGGGGGGGGGGGGGGTGAATCCATGAAACCCTGGGACTCATTGTGTGCCCGGCGCCGTGACAGGCAGGTGGTTGGGAAGCAGGAATGAGCACATGCGGAAATCTGTCGGGCACGGCTGAGAGTGCCTGCAAGAAATTTACACGTTCAAATGGGAACAAGTGAGCTAGGAAACGAGGGAAACAACAAGTCAACTCGAAGAAATAAGAAGGACATAAAAGGCCGAAATCAATGATCCAGAGAGTTAAGAAGAGAGAACTCACAAGATGGAAAAACTAGTCCTTTGAAAAGGGCAGTGAACAGGAGCCAGTGTTTCTTTTTAATTGATTGGTTTTAGAGAGAGCGAAAGAGAGAGAGAGCGAGAGAGAGAGAGAGAGAGAGAGAGAGAGAAACACCGATGTGTTGTCCCACTTACTGATGCGCTCCTTGGTTGATTCTTGTGTGTGCCCTGACCAGGGATCCAACCCACAACCTTGGTGCATGGGACGACCCTCTTCCAGCCCAAAGCTTTCTGATGCTCCCATTTCATCAGAGCTAATCCTCTTAGCAGGACCCTAACCTGGGCATGACCTGTCCCCTGCCCCTCTCCAAACTTCCCGGCCCCTCTTCTCTTCACCACGCCTCAGCCACGTGGCCTTTCTCTTCCTCAAACACACTCGTTCCCCCCACACAACTTCTGCATCACCATTTTTTCAATCCTTAAAGGCCCAACGTGTGGCAGCAGCACGGCCGGGGCCGCGGCCGAGACTCACCCGCTGGTAGCACTGCGGCAGGGCGCCCTCCAGCTGCGGCGGCGTCCGCTGCATCAGCACGCCCACCGACTCCCGCAGGAGAGGGATGACACTAGGGAGAAGGACACAGGTGGTTAAAGCCACGTTTTTACAGCCTGTCCTGGCCGAGCGCAGAGGACCCCTCCCTGGAGTCAGCTTTATCAGAGGACCCCTCCCTGGAGTCAGCTTTATCAGAGGACCCCTCCCTGGAGTCAGCTTTATGGGGAAGCGGAATCTAGTCCTTGTTCCAGACGTTCACGTGACCAATAAGCTGTTATCCAAAGGAAAAGTGAAGCGCTAGATTAACGTGTCAATGTCTAAGCCAGGAAACTTGCTCTACCGAACGGGTAGTGCACCTGAGATCTAAACCAGCCGTCAGCCGAGTGTTACTGAAACAGACTCCAGTCTTCCAAGGCCGCCGGGAAGCGCCCTTCTCCAACAGTCCACACATGTCAATAGAATGTTACGAAAAACACAAAAAATGAATAGGGCCATGTTAGTCCAGTTGTTAATATTTTTCCAAGCAATTATATTTGTCTTCTTTCATTATTTAAACCTGGGGTGGGGAACCTTTTTTCTGCCAAGGGCCAGTTGGATCTTTATAAACGTCATTCGAGGGCCATACAAAATTATCATCTTAAAACTTAGGCTGCTGCCGAAACCGGTTTGGCTCAGTGGATAGAGCGTCGGCCTGCGGACTGAAGGGTCCCGGGTTCTATTCCGGTCAAGGGCATGTACCCTGGTTGCGGGCACATCCCCAGTGGGGGGTGTGCAGGAGGCGGCTGATCGATGCTTCTCTCTCATCGATGTTTCTAACTCTCTATCCCTCTCTCTTCCTCTCTATAAAAAAATCAATAAAAAATAAATAAAATAAAAAAACGTAGGCTGCTGTTGGTCAAACATTTAATGAACTCACCCTAAAGCCTTGGCAGGGCCAGACCCAATGATTCGCGGGACTGATTCGGCCCATGGGCCGGACCTTCCCCCCCGCAGGCTTACACAGTAGAGGCCTGAGCCCACGCACAGCTCTGGCCGCCTCCCGTGACAGGCGCGGTCCCCCCGGGATGGGGAATTGCTGCTCTCCGTGCTGATGGTTAAACGTGCGCCGACGATGAACAGTGTGTGGGAGGGCGGCTCTGAGGCCGGGGGTTCTGAGCCAGATCCACCTTAGAGTCCTGCCTGTTTCCATCTGACAGTGAATCGGAACCTCTGAGGGAAGGTCAAGGCGTCCAAATAGTTCCTGGCTCCTCCCCTCCCCTTCCTTCGGTCACGCGTCTACAGTGATCACTTCACCGGATTACTCCCACCGCCTCCTACGTGGTCCCCTGCCTCCAGTCTGCTCTGGGGTCCACAGTGACGGAGCCCATGACCCCAATGTGCTCTCAGGTGCGCCCTCCCCTTGAGTGCGGGCTGGACCAGCCGAGGACTTGCTGCTCATGAACAGCATGGCAACGTGGCGAGATGTCACTTCTAAGGCCAGAAGGCTCTGGCTTCCCACTCGTTCGCCCTCCTCGCCTGCGCTCAGGGGCTGGCTCCCGGCTGCCACGCTGTGAGCTGTCTCGGGGCGGCCCGGGGCAAGGGGCGGGGGAGGCCCCTGGAGAGGACCGAGACCTCAGTCCAGAGGCCCAGCCCCACTCGGTACTGCCAGCCGCCACGGAGTGACCTGGAGTGGGTCTCCCCAGGAGGCCCTGGCTGACTCCTTGGTCCCGGCTTTGGGAGACACCCTGCGCCCGAGAGCCCGCGAGCACGCCCGGGCTCCTGAACCAAGGTCAACCCGAGAGAACATGTGCTACTTCGGCGCCTGGGCGTTGTGTGGTGCTGTGCACCCCTGGGTAACCGATCCCGCACTGGAGAAAGCCGCCAGACCACTCCATCCGAAGCCAGTGCCTGAGCCTCTCCCTCCCGTTAGAAACCTGTCCAAGCTCCGGTGCCGCAGGGACTGCCACTCCTCCACGTGGCATGTTTCTGGCTCTGGCCCGCTAGCCTCACCTCCTGTCACCCCGCTTCACATTGTGAGCGCTGACCGGAAACATGCTTGTACTTCACCCTCCGCTGTTCCTTCCTTTCAGCTTTGGCTCTGGCGTAACCTCTGCCTAGTGTCCCTAAACGGCCCTCTAACCTGATTTCTGTTCCTTCCTTAAAACCTCAGTGTCACCCCTTTTAGGGCATCTTTCCTGATCCCAAACTGTCCTCCAAGCTGTGGGGAATGTCCTCTCTGCTCCTACGGACAGGCTGGAGGAAATGGGCAGCTGGAAGCGGGGATAAGAGTTCCGGCAGCCCCTCCATCCTCTAACCCGAACGAGGGGCCTGCTTTGTCCGCTGTGCTGTCACTACACAGGCGAGGACCCCCTGGTTCAGAAAAAGGCGAAGAAAAGCATGCAGGGACTACAGTCAACCATGCGACGCCTTCTGTACCCCTCTCCATCCTTGTTCCCAGGAAAAGGCTCCTGGCGGCTGCTCTCACACCCTAACAATCCCTGTGTTCCTACGCTCCGCACTGTCCTTCTAGAGAAAGACGCACCAAGCAGCTCCCCGAGAATCACCGTGAGGAGAAATAAGCGGGGGGGTTCCCTAGCCCGCTTAAACCCAGCTACTTTGATAGCTGGTTCTCCCATCTGTACCCCAAGGATCTGCTGATGCCTGAGATGTCGGTGGGCAGTGCACTCCAGTGGAGACCACGACCGTCACGATGTAAGGATAACACGGAGCGTGTCCTTTTAGTAAGGGTCCCTCGAGGTGCTGTGATTTTGCTGCCCTAGGACCGTGGTCGGCAAACTGCGGCTCGCAAGCCACATGCGGCCTGGGCGAGTCTATTTTGAAGAAGTGGTGTTAGAAGAAGTTTAAGTTTAAAAAATGTGGCTCTCAAAGAAATTTCAATCGTTGTACTGTTGATATTTGGCCCTGTTGGCTAATGAGTTTGCCGACCACTGTCCTAGGACATCTGGGACGGTGGCCGGTTTAGACAGAATTTTAATGAAATGCTTACATTCAACAGCAGTGAGCAGGTCGCCAGAGCGCATGGTTGCACCGCTCGCCTTCCCCAACGAGAATGTTAAGGTCACGTAAGAATTCCAGCTGCAGGAGCTGTAACTGGGTCGCGAAGCCGCGGTGGGGAGAAAAGGGTGCTTGCTAAATCACATGGTGAAATGCCATTCGGAACCGAGGTCAATTTCTGTAATAATTTCAAAGGCCATAAATATGCAAAAGAAACCTGTAGAAACTCTAGCTGTTTTTTAAAATTGTGTTTAGCTCAGGAGTTTGGGTCCATGTTTTTCCGATTAACTATTGTAAAGGGGACTGGTAAAGTAGACTGGAGCATGAGTGTATCTAGCCATAATGAAAGGATAGATATGGGGAAAAAGACAAGCGTAGCAAATTCCTGACTGAGCTCAGACTCAGAGCTGCCTCCAAACCCCAAAAGCAAGCATTTGGAAACAATTAGAGGCTCGCTTCTGGTCGACTAGCTCGATTCCAGCTTTAACAATGCAACGCCGCCTTCCTAGCCTACACAGAAAGGAATGAATCACTTGCTCTGAGTTTACCAGTAAAACAGGGTAATGACTTTATATTCTTCAAAAGCTGAAGGCAAATCAAATTTATACTCATACGATCTTAAATGTACATTTAAATGTGAAAGCGGAAATCCTCGCAGACTAAATAAGCGCGTCAGTCGTTATTCTCTATGGCCAGTAATTTTGCGAAAGAAAAGATACTCAGATCTTACTTCAAAAGCGGCTTTTGTGGGAGAGCCTCCCCCTTCCAAGAGGAGGGTCTCGGGCAGGAACCCTCTGAAGAACACGGGCCTAGTGATGACCGTGTGTAACAATAAGAACTGAAACTGCTTAGACATGAGAATAAATACCCAATAGTAACGACTGAAACATAATTACTACTTCAGCTTTTTTATTTGGCTTCTGAGCCACACCCTCCTGCACATTATCAGTGGTGCTTCTAATAGACGCACAGAGAAAGATAGCTGTACTTCTTAGAAGAACACATACATGTGAAGGCCTGGTGTATGTCACATGCTCCAAAATGTTCAGTGGACAAAAAAGCAAAAAAAAAAAACAACAAAAAAAACCTGACCCCAAACTGTAATGTACTCTCCACTTAGACGTATGGTCCTGTGGCGGGCTGAGTATGCTGTCACTTTTGCATAAACACAAGTATTCCGTGGTGATAGACCATTACTATTAACCCAGAATTTCCTAAGCCTAACATAGAACAGATAACCCCAAACCACAAGGCCAGTGGCTTCCCTTACAATTATACTAAGTTTCCAAACCACTGGCTTACCAGTGCATCTTGAGAGTACCTACTGTACTCAGTAATGGGAAGGAGACGCCCTGAAATACCCCTAAACTTGGAGCCACAGCCACGAAAAGGTCGCCTTTTCCTTAAACTTCTGGAACTCAGTTGTAACATGTCATGCATCTGATCTTTAAACCGAAAGCATCCGTAAATAATGCTAACTTATAAACAACTAGCAGCGTCTTTGTTTAGATGACACTTAATAATTTCTAAAGTGCTTTCATACATTTTTTCTAATTTGATCCCCACGACGGCCTTAAGTGACCGTAAGGAAATGTTGGAATCACTGTTAGGTCTTTTTTTGTCTTTCGGGGAGGACACTCACATGGGTATGAGAAGAATGTGTGTTCTGCTGCTGTTGGGCGGAGTGGTCTGTATCTGGCTTTTAAGCCAATGGGCCCCAGTGCTGTTCAAATCTTCTCTTTCCTTGCACGACTGACTGGCTTCCTCCTCTGCCTCAGTCATTTTTTAAGTTCTATATCTGAGTTCACTGACGCTTCCCCTGCCCGGTCAAATCTGCTGTTGCGTCCCTCCGGGGAAATCTTCATCCAGTTATTATCATCCTTCAGTTCCAGAATGTCTGCTGGGCTCTCTCTCCGCAATAGATCCTCTCCCCTGGCTGATATTCTCATTTGGTTCATGTACCATTTTTCTGCTTTTGTTTCATGTCTGCTTTCTTTCAATCAACTGGGCACCCTTATGATGGTAATTTTGAATTCTGTATCCGGCTATTGATATGTCTCCCTTTTGTAGGCTTGGTTTCTGGAGATTGAGTCGTTTCCTTTAAATGTGTCATAGTTGGTCGTTTCTTTTTATCTCTTATTTTTTTTGTTTGGGTTTCAGTATCTGAAGAATCAGCCACAACTCTAGACCAGGCGTCCTCAAACTACAGCCCAGGGGCCACATGCGGGTGTTTTTGCCGTTTTGATTTTTTACTTCAAAATAAGATCTGTGCAGTGTGCATAGGAATTTGTTCATAGTTTTTTTTAAACTATAGTCCGGCCCTCCCACGGTCTGAGGGACAGTGAACTGGCCCCTGTTTAAAAAGTTTGGGGACCCCTCCTCTAGACTTTGTGGTCTGGCTCCATAAGCGAGGTCTTTCTCTACGCAGCCTGGCGGGAGAGCCTGAAGACCTCCCGAGTCTGGTCTGGGCACGTGTCCTGTCAGGCAGGTGCATGGTGTCTCCTATTGGAAAGGTTGCTGGCTTCTACTCAGGAGTTCTTGTCTGCAATACTAGGCCTTCTGCAGCTGCAGGAAATCCGTCCTAGGGTTCCACCTGGTGTCTGGCTGCGGTACTGCAAAGTCTAATGTAAGGTTGGTGCCTTTGCACCTGCCAGTTTGGGCATCTCTAGTGTTACTGGCTAATGATCACTAACACACTATCGCATGGGCTCTGTGCTTTCTAATGTTTGCAGGACTGCTTGCCAGGAACCTTAAGTGACCTTAAGAAGATGCTGGAGTCACTGTTAGGTCTTCTTCTGTGACCTGACATGTAGTCCATCGGGAAGAATACCCCACGTGCCGTGGCGCCTTGCTTCCCTAGGGCCATCTGAACCATTGAGCACAAGGAATGACGTGAGTGACATTTCTCAGTTCCCCCAAGGGCAGTGCATGATCAGTACTTTCTAGATGTGCAGGTGAGAAGCTAACAATTACATACACATGGATGCTGTAACGTATTAGGGCAGCGGTCGCCAACCGGTGGTCTGTGGACCACGGGTGGTCCGTGAGGTCCGAAAGGTTGGCGACTGCTGAATTAGGGCATTCCCAGAAGGATGTTTGAGGAAGGGTGTTAGACTAATCAGTATTTACAAATGTTCTCTCGTGGTTTTATATACGATTAAAAAATACAATTACTAGGCAAAAATGTTCCCATTGTGGATACATATATAAATACAAGCACCAAGTTAAAATCCTGAGAAACGCTTTCTTTATCTTAGTTCCAAAAAGCACAGTTCTCAAATGATAACCACTTGAAAGGCAAACCACAAAGGAAGCTTTTAGACACCACCCAAAACCATTTTTTAAAAAAAGTGTATCTCCATAATTTCTCATAAATGATATGGTAGCTTTTTACATTTTTTTAAAATTCTTACATTTACTTAATATCGGCTACGAATAATTACCTATTTGACCACAGAATAAACAAGGTTTATCAAAATCAGTATCTGTTCCAAATCCTATCTTCATGAACATGGATGATCACCTAGGATTTAGAATTTCAAATTCATAATTTGGTTTCACTAGTACACGTTCTTTCCATTCCGTACCTCTCTTATGACCATTATCTGTCATTTCTAAAGCCTATCGCCCTAGTTGGCCTCTAAAAGTTGAGCCATTTGTGTCTTCAATGTGACAAGAAGTAAAAGATAAGAAAGTTTTGCACCTTTTCTTTGTACTAACAAATGATTATGGTTAAGATGCACAAAGCAGCGTGAGATGGTGCCTGGTGAGCTGCAGAAAACTAATTTAAAACATTTCAGCCAGGCTTTGGAAACACCACCCAGTACCCGCTCATTTCTGCATCCTGTTTGTGTGTTTTTTCTCATCATGCATAGGTACCCCTTTTATTTAAGTAACTCAGAAATCAAGCCACAGATCTGGGCAAAGGGCATCGCTTTAAAGAGAAATTCAGTTACTGCTGACTGTTCAAAGGTCTGCATCTAAGTCACGAACCTACTCTCCATCCCAATTCAGCGCTAATGGGAAAAGGATCAAGCCATTCTGAAGCTTCTTGTGAGAGGCGCACATTTTCAGAAGATGAAAGCTGCACTCTCATTGTCATCCTCGATCTGCTGCTTTTCCTGGGAAACAAAACTCAGCACAGCACCACCCAGTTTTACCCAGAAATATCTATCACCATTTGACCACGCTAGGAAATGGTGAGAGAAAAACTGTCTTTTTCTAAGCAATCACTTTCGCTGCGCAAGTGAAAATGGAACTTTGGGCAGGCAGCCTGGAAGGGAGACATCCATTTCCATGGCAGGCTCTCCACTGAGGAACATGTAAATGCAGAGAATGTATAAAGTCCCATTATTTCTTTTGCTCTTGATGAATTGCAAATATATATAAAAATTAAGGGTACGGGAAAATGACTCCTTTATAGTCTATTTTGTTGTGTCTGTAAGAGTGTTCATTTATTTCCTAAAATCGGCTTTGGCTAATCAGGCAAAGTCTTTAGACCAATTTGAAAAACATCTCAGAGTGATCTTGCACATATTTCATTATCATGTGAACATTTACGTAAATTAAGTTTGCTTTCTTAACAGAAAAGTAGATAATTGGAATGTCTTTATTTTGCACTTTGAAGCTAAAGGTTTTTAATTGCCCTCCATTTTAAAAAATGATGTTTTTTAAGGTCAAGTCAGAAATGTTGGTTTGCCTTGAAGACATTAGGGAAGAGCATCCTAGCTAATAAAGAGGGAATATGCTAATTGACCCTCACACCATCGCAAAGATGGTGACACCCACAGCCAATAAGGAGGGGAATATGCTAATTGACTGTACTGCCCTCAAAGATGGCGGCACCCACAGCCAATAAGGAGGGAATACGCTAATTGACTGCCATGCCCTCAAAGATGGTGGCGCCCACAGCCACAAGATAGCAGTGCCCGGTCCCCTCAGCCCTGCCTCTGGAGTCCCTGAGTCCCCTCAGCCCCCCAGCCGCCCAGGGCTGACCTGAGGTGCAGGCAAGCTTCAGATGGCGGCTGCCCAGCCGCACAGGGCCGCCTGAAGCTCAGGTAACCAGGGCCGGCCAAGCCTTGCGCTGCCGGCAGTGGCAGCAGCAGAGGTGTGATGAGGTATCGCCTTCCCCTGATTGCCAGGTCGCCTCCTGCCCTGAGGGCTCCCAGATTGTGAGAGGGGGCAGGCCAGGCTGAGGGACCCCCTCTCCAGCGCATGAATTTTCATGCACCGGGCCTCTAGTAATTTTATAATTACACCTGGAGAGACCCACATAGCAAGCATTCAGGGCTGAATATATACACACATATACACACACACACACACACTACAATACTATACACATGCTATATATATTTCCCCCCTCATCTATGGAAAGAGAAATATATGCTTTACAACAATGATTCATTCTTGCCTGGCTGGAGTGGCTCAGTTGGTTGAGCATCATCCCATGCACCAAAAGGTTGCCGGTTCAATTCCTAGTCAGGGCACATGCCCAGGCTGTGGGCTTGATCCCCAGTAGGGGGCATGCAGGAGGCAGCCAACCAATGATTCTCTCTCATCACTGATATTTCTATCTATCCTCTCCCCTCCTCCCTCTCTAAAAATAAACATATTAAAAATAATAATAATGAATCATCCTTATGTGTTGCTCTGTACCTTGTTACCATTTATTGTAATTGAATTAAGACCTTGCTAGCTAACTAATCATCCCGAAACCTTATGGACTTAAAATAACAGCTGCACTACCTCTCACCTGGAAGCTAGGTATACGCTAACGCTGACCAAGCTGAACAATCAGCACAGAGAGCAGAGATTCAATAATGTTTTAAAAAAAACAAAACTAAAAATGACTAAAGAAATACTGTAAACAGTGGAAATGTCACCTCCAGGTGTTGTCCTCCTGATGGATTTTTCTTTAAACTTCTCATCCCTTTCCAAGTTTCCTATATTGACTATAAGTTTATAATCAGAAAAAGCTAAAAAAAAGTTTTCTTACTCAGAATATAATTTTACACATCATACAAACAAAAAACCCACCAAACAGAGGCCTGGAAGTAAAGAAAAAAGCCGAAGGAATACGTACCAAGTTACCCACACAGTTCTGGCTGGTGGAATGAGAGGTGCCTTTCTCCTTATCCTTTTCTACACTTTGCCCAGTTTCTTTGTCATCGTTAATTCTTCCAAAGCAACACAGCGACACCTACCTCACGACGATGAGCATGGCTATGAGGATGGAACAGATCGGGTCTGCTATCATCAGACCAAAGTTCTGCATCAGGATGGCGGACGCGATCACCCCGATGCTCCCCAGCGTGTCTGCGAGAATGTGCAGAAACACACCTACAAACAGACCATCAGGATCAAAACACAGCTGAGCAACTGCAAATGCAAACATTTCTTGAAATCATCTTATTTCCCATTAAGTACTACATACTAATTTGAAAAATGGCAAGGATGTAGATTAACTGGTTAGTAATGAAGTAATAGTACCTTGGGAATTGAAATACTCCTTCCTGTTTCAAATCAGCAAGGCTCAATATCCCTGATGCAGAGTAACATAAATGAGGAAGTAGAGCAATGCATGGATTCTAAAAATCGTTTGTGCACATTCATCTCTGGTTAAAAGAGCCCAGAAGTTAACAAGTTGTTAGAAGAAAATGTCATTGGCAGAAAGAATCTGTCAAGAAAACAGCGCTAATTGTACGGATCATGGACACAGGGAGCCCCCTGCTGGTCACTAAAATTACCATTTCAGAGGAATTACCTATGGACCGTAACTATTAAACCTGACAAACTTATTAATTATCCTGAAGACTTTGTTACCTCAAGTTACATACTAAGCTCCAACTTGATATAAAAGTAGAAATTTAAATATTTTACATTGGATGTAAATATACTTGAACTTTTAATAATTAAATATTAAATTGGTAGGATTCTAACTGTCTAAGAACCTAGACATATTATTAACATTTAAGAATTGACTCTTGATGGAAAAACCATTTTAAAATGTCAAGAAGCAAGTTTAATATACGTTGTTTTTCAAAAATATTTAATTAGACAGATTATTCAACATTTAGATCTTTAATAGATAAAATGTACTGTATGGCAAAACACCGTTTCTTAAAATGTCTCTTAAAATACATTTTTTAGTGTGCCACAGAATTTTAATAATTGGTTTATGTGTGCCATGAGATGAAAAAGGTTGAAAATCGCTGCCATATACAACTTCAACCAGTGTTGCTAAAAATAGAACATTCTTCAACATCATCAACTACTTTAGCTGAAAAGAAATATCTAATGTGTAAAAAGCATGGTCTACTTTAGAAATATTATTTTTCTTGTTTTTTATTCACTGACAATTTTTTAGGTGTGAAATATACATTTGCTTAAACTTGAAAACACTTCCTATTAACTTAAAAAATGGACTATTAACCAGTCCAATCACATCCTAATGCATTCTGGGAAAATACATTTCAGTTCATCTGCCACCATGGAATTTTATATCAAGTATTACAGCAAATGTAATTCATCCCTCAGTACCTATTCTTTTTTCATTGTGAGTAGCAATTTTCAACCTTTTTCATCTCATGGCACACATAAACCAATTACTAAAATTCTGTGGCACACCAAAATATATATATTTTTGCCAATCTGACATAAAATAGATATAATTTTGAATGATTCACACACAAAAATGATAGTAACTACCTACCCTTTTTTGCTCCAAAGTGACTTTTTTAAAAATCAGGCACCTTTGTGGTACCAAGAATTAACCTATCAGATACAACCTTGATATGCAATTATGCAATATAACTAATAAGATGCAACTCTAGTATATGACCTGTATATTCATGGTTCAAAACAGAGCTATTTTGGCTATTGTCATTTCTTTATTCGACCACTTAAAGAAATAGTGAGGAACTGCATGTTGTAAAAATTCTTGCAGCACACTGCTTGAAAATCGCTGTATAGGGTATTGACCTTTATAACAATTCTTAAAAAAAAAAACAATGGTTCTTTTTTTTTTTCACCTTCGTAACAATTCTTTAGGGGGAAAAATGGCTTTTTTCTATCACAAAAATATGTTATGGGAAAATATATTTCATTTCCCTAGGGCAGTGGTCGGCAAACTCATTAGTCAACAGAGCCAAATATCAACAGTACAACGATTGAAATTTCTTTTGAGAGCCAAATTTTTTAAACTTCAACTTCTCCTAACGCCACTTCTTCAAAATAGACTCGCCCAGGCCGTGGCATTTTGTGAAAGAGCCACACTCAAGGGGCCAAAGAGCCGCGTGTGGCTCGCAAGCCACGGTTTGCCAACCACGGACCTAGAGTATTTCAATAGCAAAGAATAGTAAGTGTTGGAATCACCTTAAGCTTTAAAATTAAACTGGAGAAAGATACACAGCAAAGTGGATTGAGGGGCCCTAAGCTTCAAAACTCTTAAGTGATATGTGTGATTTTCAAGTCTTTATATTTTGTAATCGGTGTTTTGGGATCAGAATTGAACACAGCTCTAAACATCAGAAGGAAAAAGAAAAGAATCACTTGTTTTTTATTTTCCTTTGGAAATGCGGCAAGAAGCTGACAGGTTCACTGCTCAGTTCTCTGCGTGAGCATCTGGCAGAAAAGGTTTAGTAGCCGGCAGTCATCCCTGCCCTTCAGCCATCTGCTGGGCTGCCGCAGCCCATAAACTGCTGGGCACGTAGGACATATAAACTAATGTTCACACAGCTGTATAAGAGACAATTAGGAAGGCGAATCCAACCTCCCCTCACATTGTGATGATTTCTCAACTAAAAATGAACTCTCATTATCAAGGCTCATTGATAGCATTGGATATAGACACACTCCTTATGCATCATTACAAGCTATTTCAGCAAATAGACAATTCTGTATGTTTTGCAAATGGGAAACCAGGGGCTGGAAGGCACGGTTAAGGGCCTGAGATAACCTCCTCAGTGTAGAGGAGCAAATTTACACTGAAATGTCAAAAGCGAGAGCTGCCTCGGAAGCAGTGGAGATAAGCAGGTGTGACGGGGACTGGATCACAAGCTACTGAGAAGGTCAGGCTGAAGTCAAGTTCATAAAGGCAGAAAGATGGGCGGCTGGGACTTAGAAAACTGGAACAATGAAGTCTAAATGGAAATTCCGACCAAAGATTGGTTCCCATCCCAACACAGGAACGACCATAGTTCACAGACAAGACTGATTTTCTCTGGCTTGTAAAATTTGAGAATACACTGTTTGACATGATAGGTAAGCTCCTGTTTAGGTATCATTTTTGATGCCTGTGGATATAACTGAGGTCTCAGTCTCACTTTGCATTACATTTTTAAAAAATGTAAGACTTTATTTTTGAGAGCAGTTTTAGGCTCACAGCAAAATTAAGGATAGAGATTTTTACACCCTCTGCCCCCACACATGCACAGCCTCCTCATTGTCAACATTCCCCACCAGGGTGTACATTTGTTACGACTGATGAAACAATGTCCACACATCACTGTCACCCAAAGGCCACAGTTTACATTGGGGTGCACTATGGCCATTGAACATCTTTGGGTTTGGATGCATTGCATTTGTAGCACCAAATTTTCCACAACATAAATACGTATGGAATATTATTCTTGGAAAAATTATTTAATAATCCTGCAAAGGTAAATATACTACTATGATGTTACTATAGTCATTGGGAGGGGTAGCATTTATACTTTTGCATTATCATTTCTGAATATTTTATTCTTATTACATCTGACAAAACAGCCACTGACAATTAACTTAAAAGAATGTCTTTTAGCACTTACATTATAAAGTTGAAAAATAGGAACAAAATTGATGCTAAAATCTGTCATAGGCTAATAAGTGTTCCTTATCCAGAAACTGACATATGAGAAAATTCATTAGGAAGGGGCTAACATTTTAAACACAAATACTATGTTACGTATTTTCCTTAAAGGAAAACTATGAAGCCAGCTTCGTAGAACAGAAATGGACTTTGCCGTACCTTGTAAGATCTGTCTGCTGGGGCCTGCTGTCTGCTTGAAGGAGGGGCCATCTGCAGAGAGGCAAGTGAGATTATTTCAGAACATGTCTTCAGTTCCTGACGCAATGTGTGCGATTCAGAGCACCTTTCATTCAAAGGCATCGCGAAGGATGCATGACTACACAGCCACGCCAGACCTACAAAATTACGTTTAAAACTTAATATAGTAACAGAGAAAACCACTGTCATTTTGCTGTGTGGGGGCGAAATAGGTGGCCACCTGCCAATCCTGCGGACAGTCAGCAGTGTGCCTGTTCTCCAAGCCCAGCGCCTCATCCGGGCGCCTGATGTGTCTACAGGCTGTCGGCCCAGGTAGACAGTCATTTCTGACAGCATCCGGAGAGGTGTCCCTGCTGCTCTGACATCAGAGCTACAGGAGACAACGTAACCCCCGCCTGTTCACACTCTCAGAGTCCTCTGGGTACAGAGCATGGCTGGCTGCTTACCAAACCCCTTTCTCCTTCCGCGCTGGCCAACCATTAACCACACTTCCGGCGGCCTTGAGTTAGGTGTGTGCCACTCGGTAGTGAACAAAGAAATAGATGGAAGGCACGTCCGGGCTCGTAAGCATGTCCCACCTGACCTTCTCCCTCATTCTCAGGGTTAAGAATCCCACGGAGGGAAAGAGCGTGGATCCTGGAATTGCCATGGGGGACAGAGCGCCTACCCTGTCCACCCATCACAAGATCTGAGCCTTGACTGTTTATATCGCTGAGATGCGAGCAGTTAAAACAAAAAGCCGCTGGCTCGACTCACGTGCAGGATCCCAGTAAATAGGAAGCTCCCAGCACTTCCCAGCAGGACCGTGCTGTCTCTTCAGGGCAAAATGGAATGCAGGCGGCATTGCTGCGTGCCCCCAGATGGGCCCTCAGTGCGGAAGGCACCGTAATAGTCAAGAGCAGACTTTGGAGTCGGACTCCTTGTCTCGAAAGCCTAGCATTCCTAGTCACCAGCTGCTGTGATCTCCTCAGGACCTGATGTCACGGGGAGTTTTTAAAGAAATCATCCCAACGATGAAGGATACACCGTTTTTCAAAATTATTTTGGGATGCATGTGAGCTCCAAACTTAGAAAAGCAAGGTTTTAGAGCATACAGTGTAACACTTACAAACTTGGTCTCCAAGGCCCCTTTCATATTTTCATATCTAAAGCTTCAGAATTCTGCCAATATGGCAAGTACACAAAATATTTAAGCATATAATTTATTTAAAGATTAATTAAATTGTGCCAATTAAGCAGCTATTAGTCTATACTCAAAATTTTCATGAATAAACTATTTCAAATAGAATTTTTAAATAAAATATTAAATTGCTAAATACCTTATAACTTAGTACCCAATGCAATGTACGTCAGCATACAAAGATTCCTAAGGGCACACTGAGGTAAATATCTATCAAAATTACAATGAAAATGTGAAGAATTGAAAATTCCGATTGTATTTTTATAAGCCTATACAGTATATAGTACAAAAGGCCTCATCATACTTTAAAAAAATCATGCTTTTGTCTGGCTGGGGTGGCTCAGTGGTTAAGCATCAACATATAAACCAGGAGGTCACAGTTCAATTCCCAGTCAGGGCACATGCCTGAGTTGTGGGCTCAATCCTCATAGGGGGCATGCAGGAGGCAGTCTATCGATGTCTCTCTCTCATCAATGTTTCTCTCTCTCTATCCCTCTCCCTTCTTCTCTCTCTAAAATCAATAAGAAGTTTTTTTAAAAATCATGCTTTTCATTTGCTGAAATGCAATTGTTCCTCATTCATGGACACTCATTTAAAATAGTGACTTTTTATCATGATATATTCACTGAAAAAAAGCCATATCCACTGCCTGATACCACGCCAGTCTCACCACACGCTAAGAAAGAACCGGCGTGGGAACCAGGCTGGTTCGCTGGAAAGGGAGCTGGCGGCGATCCTTTAACAGACCCTTTCTCCAGGAAGAGGCCTCTGTGCAGTTCTGTGGGAGGGCGGCCTCAGGCTGCACTCACCGTGGGCGTGGAAGTGTCCGTGTCCGTGGTCGTGGCTGTGCGCGTGGTCGTGGCCGTGCGCGGCGCCGTGTTTCAG
Organism: Eptesicus fuscus; assembly: GCF_027574615.1. Lineage (NCBI taxonomy): Eukaryota > Metazoa > Chordata > Mammalia > Chiroptera > Vespertilionidae > Eptesicus > Eptesicus fuscus. The sequence continues at coordinate 3,031,393 of NC_072494.1, read as the reverse complement.
TTCCGGACTGTGGCAGTGGTCTCCGTGGCCGAGGGCCTGGTCCAGGGCACCGTTAAAGAGGGAATGGCTGTGTCCATGGCCTACGAACAGCGTTAGAGCAAAAGGCATGTGAAAATACGTTAGCTAGTGGCTACAATGACACTGATGTCAGCAAAAGAACGAGCTCTCAAACCAGACTCAAGTTCACAAACATGTACTTGTAAAGTGTTACTGATTCATTACAATAATACTGAGTTCCTACCACACAGTACAGGAAGGAAATAAAAGCAGAGATTGACAAACAGAACCTAAAATTTATATGGAAATTCAACAAGGGATCCAGAATAGCCAAAACAACCCTTAAAAAAATGAATAAGGCAGAAAAATCACACATTGCGATTTTAAACCCTACTTCAGGAAGTCCAGAAACAAACGCTCACATTTATGGCCAACTGATTGTTAGCAAGGATGACAAGACAATTCAGTGGGGAAAATCATCTTTTTAGCAGATGGCGCTGAGACAATCTGTTATCTACCTGTAAGAAAATACTGGGCCCATAGCTCACACCACACTCAAAAACTGACTCAAAATGGATCAGACCTAAACGTAGTCTTAAATGGATACATTTAACTCCAAAATTTAAGGATGGGTCCTCATAAGAAAATCTACTCGTGCAGTTACTCACTTTAAATTAACTGCAGGAGGGAAAACATTATCATGCAATAGACGCAGGAATACCCTCGGCTGGTAAAGCAGTTTGATCAGAAACGAGGCCCAGCCATCAGCCCGGGGAGCAGCTCTGCGGGTGCCCTTCACTCAGTGCTCCGCGCCCTGCCTGCGGCTCAGGCCCGCTGAGGGCGCGGGGTCAAGCCTTCCTCCCGAGGTTCTGACGCAAACCTTCTGGGATGAAACCTGGCATCAGCGATTTTTAAAAAGCTACCCAGGTGACTGTGCAGGCTGACACAGGATACGAGCTAGAAGTGTTTCTCATCAGCACTGTGCGAGAGGTCCGGGCTATGCCATGAGACAAGCAGGCATGAGAGTTACCATTCTTAACAGGGCGAAAAACTTTCAGCTACCTGAAAATGGGCCAAATGAAAAATATTTATGTTAAAATGCCTAAGGCAAGGTAATAAAGGACATGGAATTTCATATGAACATGAAATTTAATCTGAGTTATGTCCATTTTTCACAATTAAACACAGACAGTGAATTTCTGGTCAAAATTCCAACAAGATTTTTCATAAAACTTGACAAGCTGATAAAAAAAACAACAACAAATAAGCAAATAAATAAATAAATAAATAAATAAATAATAAAAAAAAAAAACAAATAAGCAAGACAGATCTGAAGGACAGATGATAGTAAGTTTCACACCCACATGCACTATCATTTTTTAGTAACTAGGTTTGTTTTGTGGCTTTGATGTTTGTTTGTCTGTGTTATGTAAATGGTGTCATCATCACCAGATGAGCGACACAGGTCTGGAAGCATCCACACCAAAATCGGAGCACGTGTAACGGAGAAGGTGCTACTGTCCCGTGAGGGGCGTGGGGAAGTGGAAGGGGTGGTTCAGGAAGACACTAATAAGAGTAATGCCTACTAACATTACTTGTGTTATTACAAGTCCAAGTTTAACTTCGAGAACGATCAGTTTTCGGAGTGAGGGACTGTGACAGACACCAGGAAGTGAAGAAACAAAGGGCTCGGCCGTCGTACCAGAGCCGTGCGAGTGCCCGTGGCCTCCGTGCTGGAACACAAATATCCCCACCAGGTTCACCACGAACCCCAGGACGGAGACCAGCAGCAGGCGCTCGTGGTGCACGTCGGGCGGCGCCAGCGCTCTCTGGAAAACACAAGGCAAGGTTCATGGGGTGACTTCCCGAGGGCCTGTGTGTGTGGGGGGGGGGGGGGGACAAAAAGCCGCTTTAAAAACATTCAGGTCTTTTCAGAGTGAAAAATCACTCCAGAAATATCTGCCAACGCCGTACAGCGGAATAAAACCAGTATTCACCACACCCGTGGTCGGCAAACTGCGGCTCGCGAGCCACATGTGGCTCTTTGGCCCCTTGAGTGTGGCGCTTCCACAAAATACCACGGCCTGGGCGAGTCTATTTTGAAGAAGTGGCATGAGAAGAAGTTTAAGTTTAAAAAATTTGACTCTCAAAAGAAATTTCAATCGTTGTGCTGTTGATATTTGGCTCTGGTGACTAATGAGTTTGCCGACCACTGCACCACACTGTAGGAAAGGCAACAATCGCTGTTTTTAAAAACAAATATTTGAAAGCATGACCATTTGGTCTGAAGCCCATCCTTCCGTGGCATTTTAGAGCGTTGCCGTTCATTGCAAGGTCACTCCCCTTTAAATCTTGTTTCCAGGTACCAAATACGAAGCGGCCCCCCTCCCCCCCAAAACTCAGGTTCACTTAAGAATTCTCCCAGCAGGCCTTTACTTTCCAGTGTCAACACTCCATTCACACCTGCAAAGCACCATTATTTGCTTTCCATTTCAAGTAGTTGCACATCTACTTAATTTTTCTCAACTGTTTCGTAAGCTCCTCCTGTAACCCGAGGCCGTTCCTCAACACTTCATAATGGTGTGAAAAACAGCTCTATTACATGTATGTTTAGTGAATAAACATCTTCCTTGCATATATAATTTACCGACTCTAATCATTATCTACTATACCTCAACTCCTTCAGAGAAAATAAAAAAGGCAGTGAAGATCAAAAACAGCCCATTGACAAAGCCGGCCAGCACTTCCGCTCTGACATACCTGAAGAGCAAAGTAAACAACCAAATTATTAAGTTATTTCTTACAGATCAAACAGTAAAGTTACGCATGCTCGATGACCCTAAACCACTTTATACGGTTGTAAGTGGCCAGCAAAGTCCCAGTATGTATAGTGCAGTGTGTTTTATTGTACATTTATTACAAAAACAAGAACATGAATTTAAATATTATGAGTTATGTTGAGTAGCAGAAAATACATAGCAATCGGAAGACCTTGGAGGAAGGAGGTGTAGAAAGACCGTCCCCAGAAATGTGAACCTCAACTTGTCGCTGGAGCAGGAAGAGCAGGACTAAATAGGCAAAGAAGAATCCAAAGAGAAAAAGGGGGAGAAGAGAGCTTGAAAAGGGGGGTTTTGTGACTTATTAATCCCTTCTCTCCTAAGAACGCCTTAGGCCCTCTGCTTTGTGCTGCTCAGCTTTCAAATCTTTGGAAAGTGGAGCGTTGATCTGAAGGAAAATAAAATTATTTCTCAAGTATCCCTGAAACCACCTGGGATTTCTATTCCTATCACTCTTTTTCTAAGATTAAGAAACGCAGCACGAACGTTGACCTGTTTTTAGAATCAATTCCAGCTTCACGTCATCCTAGCGGAACTAGTTTTTAAAATTCTGCCCCTCTCCCCGCGGACTTCCGATGCCTCCTGCCCATGGGAGGCAGCGGGGAAAGGGTTTCTTTCTCCAAGAGGCATCTCGGGCTTAAAGTCGTTAGGAACAACTTGAACTTGGCAGCTTTACTTGTTCAAACATTTTTCAAAGGGCGCTCACAGCAGCCACTCACTCTGGTCCTTAAACCATATAATAGGAGCATCAAGAAGACCGCTTTCTTAGCTTTCTTTAACGTCCCAAAATGGACTTAAGACTTTATGGCGCCAGGGCAGATGTTCTGAGCATTTGGCCTCTTTGGAGCTCTATATAGTGATCTCCTACTCTGTACTATAACAATAGTCTGGTGGGTGTTTCTTGTCTCGCTTTTTATCATTTTACAAGGAACCCTAATACTTTGGTTATACCCCGAATCGGCAAGTGCTGTCGTAGACTTCATCCTTCAGCACCTGTGCAGTAAATGTGCAGTTACTATTTTTACAGAGTCGCTCCCCCATCAGACCCCAGGTTCCCCAAGGCGGGTGCTACATCTTACTCATCTTTCCATCCCTGGAGGAGCAAAGCAGTGGCCCTCAAACATCTGAAGAGAACAGAGGATGTGCAACAAGCAGAGCATGCTTGCTCCAGAGCAAAGGCAAAGCTGGGCAGAAGGAGGAAGTGGTAAGGGAGCAGGAGTCAGAGCATGCTGGAGGAGGGTGGATGGAGGAGGTGGTGAGGGAGCAGAAGTAGGAGTGGTGCTGGAGGAGGGCGGATGGAGTAGGGGAGGGAGAGAATGGAGGAGGGTGGATGGAGTAGGGGAGGGAGAGGATGGAGAAGGGTGGATAGAGAACGGGAGGGAGAGGATGGAGGAGGGTGGATGGAGTAGGGGAGGGAGAGGATGGAGGAGGGTGGATGGAGTAGGGGAGGGAGAGGATGGAGGAGGGTGGATGGAGTAGGGGAGGGAGAGGATGGAGAAGGGTGGATGGAGTAGGGGAGGGAGAGGATGGAGGAGGGTGGATGGAGTAGGGGAGGGAGAGAATGGAGGAGGGTGGATGGAGTAGGGGAGGGAGAGGATGGAGGAGGGTGGATGGAGTAGGGGAGGGAGAGGATGGAGGAGGGTGGATGGAGTAGGGGAGGGAGAGGATGGAGGAGGGTGGATGGAGTAGGGGAGGGAGAGGATGGAGGAGGGTGGATGGAGTAGGGGAGGGAGAGGATGGAGGAGGGTGGATGGAGTAGGGGAGGGAGAGGATGGAGGAGGGTGGATGGAGTAGGGTGGATGGAGTAGGGGAGGGAGAGGATGGAGGAGGGTGGATGGAGTAGGGGAGGGAGAGGATGGAGAAGGGTGGATGGAGTAGGGGAGGGAGAGGATGGAGGAGGGTGGATGGAGTAGGGGAGGGAGAGGATGGAGAAGGGTGGATGGAGTAGGGGAGGGAGAGGATGGAGGAGGGTGGATGGAGTAGGGGAGGGAGAGGATGGAGGAGGGTGGATGAAGTAGGGGAGGGAGAGGATGGAGAAGGGTGGAGGGAGGATGGAGGAGGGTGGATGGAGTAGGGGAGGGAGAGGATGGAGGAGGGTGGATGGAGTAGGGGAGGGAGAGAATGGAGGAGGGTGGATGGAGTAGGGGAGGGAGAGGATGGAGAAGGGTGGATGGAGAACGGGAGGGAGAGGATGGAGGTCCTGCACCGGCAAGGGAAGGGAATCAGTGAAAGAAGGAAGGACAGACTGCGAAAGCCGGAGCAAAAGGGACTGGAGAGGAGACTGAGGGAGGAGAGGGAGCAAAGAAAAGAGCTGGGAGGTACAGCAAAGGGGAGGAGAGAGCGGTAGAGAAGAGTAAGAAAGGGATGTGAGGGGGAGAAGGAATGAGCGGACACAGGCCCAGTAACCAGAAAGAAAGTAGGAACAGGAGAGCAGAAGATGAGAGAGAGAATGAGTCTGAGGACGCACAAGAGTGAGAGGCCAGAGAGAATGGGACGGACAGTGAAGAAAGGGGAGACTGTGGAGGGTGGGGGATGGGTAGGAGTGAGGGAGGAAGCAGGCAGAGGGGGCAGAGAAAGCGGGCAGGAGAGAGGAAGAGACTACTGGTTCTCACCGCCTCATACATGGATGCAATTACACTGCAGAATGTCCTATGAGCTAAAAACAAAAACAAAAACAAAAACCCATGCAGGCAGTCCATCAAATAATGGGAACACCACTGCCTCCATCAGAGAGGCGGAAAGCCAGCTCTGCCCCTCAGGGCCCCAGGCTTGGGGCCTGACCCTCCAGTGTGAAAACCCCTCCAAATATTTGAGTCACTCTCCCAACTCAGCAAGAGGTGAAGGATTTTACATAAAAGCGGAGCTGAAGAGGATATGTAATATAAAACCATACTGGGAAAGAATGACTTTAAATAAATCAACAGCCTCCTAAAAATAAAGACACATGATCATTTGCATATACTAAAACTTTTTCTTTTTCATCTGCTTCAAAAAACTACTAGGTTAAGTGTTGAGAAATCCCCTTATCTAGTAACAATCTCACCTACAAATTTTGGGTAAAAGCAAGATGCCCTAACCCTAAGCAAAAAAACTTAGATGCAAAAAAGCCCCGAAAGATGTAAATATTGCAGATGACAGGGACACAGTGTTCAGAACCAGGCGCCACTACCCCATGCGGTCAGGACGGTGGTCGCCTGTGGGAAGGAACCAGGAGGAGACGAAAGAGATTCAAGGGTTCAAGTTCCATAAGTGTGTTCGATTAGTGAAAATTCTTTGAGCTTAAGATTTGTGTATTTTTCTGTGTTTCTTACACGTCAACAAAAAGGATTTTAAAAAAGTCTTACCCATAAGAGAAAGCATCATTATCTCTCCATTTCGAAATAACAGACGCTGCCAACCCAGCCAAAATGGCAGTGCTATCGAAAAACATGTGAAAAGAGTCGGAAATCAGCCCTAAGCTGGAAAAGAACAAACATGGTGGCGTATTAGAATAGTAACCAAATAGGAGGCATCCTTCTCTAAAAATCTAAGAGTCAGCTCTGCTCATCAGGAAGGAATCTTCCAGAAAGACAGCAATGAACTATGATAAAGAAGAAGAGGTGAGGGGGGAAGAACAGTACAGGTAGATCAATTCCATACATTCATTATTCCTTCATTCTTTCACTCAGCAAATATGTATCAGGCGTCCTGTGTACCATGTGATAAGGTGCCCAAATTAGATAGAAGACCCCTCCTCTGATACCGCTTACATTCTACTGGCAAGCTGAAAGGCAATGGGCACTTATGTGGGGAACACACATAAAGAGGTGATCTGTTCTTCCACTGAGGAGACAGTCTCATCCTCAAAGATATAAACCAACTATAATTAAGTTTTCACTTTAAAATGAAGGCTCTGAACAAGAACCAGAATGTTGCAACAAGACCAACTGCTTCTCAGAACCTTTATTTGTGAAGAGTGAGTATGTTTTATTCATCTTTCTCCCATAACAGAAAAAACTTCTTGACAATTCATGTTCACAACATCTTGAGACGACTTATTACAGAATGAAAATGAACACAGACATTACAAGGACCAAGTTCCCGTGAGAAATTTACTCTAGGAACTTAAAATTCCAGTGGGACCTTCAGAAACAGAGATAATCCGGTCACATAAAGAAACTGTTGATACGTCAACAAAGGGAACTAAAAACTGTGGTATCTAAAGAAGACATAGAAAGCCAGATTACGAAAAGGCCCACGCATTTTCTAAATCTGCCAACGCTTCAATGGGAACCCATTTGTACTCCCAGTCCACCGATAAAAATTAATAATGGGGAACAGGTGGTTGTGGATGTGATGGTGAACAGGAAGATGAAGACCGGCTAACTGAGCTAGGTATAACAGGCACTGGGTCAGTGCTAGACTCCAAATCTAGAATATATCTGGACAATCTGGGACAGAGAGCCTTAGGTCAGGAGAGCACGCCACAGGAGAACAAGTCACGTACCACTCACGTTTTCCTTACGTACTTAGCTTGGAAATCAAAGGTTTTAAAAATTTCCTCAATAGATCTCTACCGACCAAAAGAATTACTGTCTGAAATAACTTTCCATGAAAGCGGTAGTCTAGGTAGTCGAATATGAATCCACTGAACAAGGCATTTCACATAGCAATTTATGCAATGGTAGGCCATAGTAAAATATAATGTGTTGTAATATAAAGTAACTATGGCAAAAGTCTACATATATAAACCAAGAGTCTTGATACAGTCAGCACATATGTCACAATATGGCATAATTTAGGAAGAGTAAAGGATATAAATATTGCATATTTATAATAAATTATGATTATTCCAATACAAGACAATACAGTTGACCCTCGAATAACAGGGAGGTTAGGGACACCCACCTCCTGTGCAGTAGAAAAACGCATATAACTTTTGACTCCCAAAAGCTTAACTACTATTCACCGGAAGCCTTATCAATAACATAGTCAATTAACACATATATTATATGTATTATATACTGGATTATTTCCATAAAGTAAGCTGGAGCAAAGAGACAATATTATTAAGGAAATTATAAGAGAAAATACACTTAGAGTACTGCACATATTTGTTGAAAACCATCTGTATGTAAGTGGATCTGCATAGTTCAAACCCGTGTTGTTCAAGGGTCAACTCTACAGTGCTTTTAACATGTACAATTCATTGAAGGGGGTTAACATTACATGACACGTTTATCTGATTCCCAGGGGACTCAACATGGTTATGACACATATTGAGGTGTGACCATGTTTCAATATGCAGTTAAGATCCAAGTGGTCACTCAACGATAACCTTCGTAATTTGCTGAGTATTATTGACAAAACCGCATTCACGTTTGCACTGAAAAGCAGTCCACTTTTCATATAAAAGTATACAGGTCACCCAAACTGGTGATATTATCTAATGTCATTGCTCAATTTCAACAGTGATAAAGCTCAAGGACAGCAACTGCCTGTGAAAATGGCCCTTCGTGAACAGAGACTACGTCTATGTAATGAACAGAACACAAAGCGTAGATGGCATAGGTTCTTAATCGGGGGTCCGAGAGCTACGTCGAGGAACCCAAGACCACGCTGAAGTCTTATATAATAGACTGAGTGTTGGCTATCATCAGATTCTCAAATGGATATGAGACTTAAAGACGAATCAGTACACCAGGAAGTGTGATGATTCTATTGTTGGTTGAACAATTTTATAAGACCCTTAAGTTATTCAACGGCAAACAACTAGATAGTAGTATTTCACTTCCAGGGTTAAACTGGATATACCTCTTCCCAAAGCAGTTAAAAAACAAACAACAAAAACAAAAGTAACACCAAACACCTTGAGATGTAAGCTTTTTAGGAAACTCTATGGGATTCCCTGCTGCAGGCAAGACCAGAGGGAACTCCTGAGACAGTTTCAGCATAAAATTAAAAGAGAGAAGTGAATGGAAGAGCTGACACATGTCTGTCCAGATGTCCCCTGTATAAACCTCTTCCCCATTCCAAGATCTCACAACAAAGTAAGTGGAACATCTCAGGTATTCCCTCTCGGAATCTTAAGGATGAAATCCAAATGCCACTCCCCCCCAGACAGGCAAGGACACTCCCCCCGGGAGGCAGGAAACGCGTTTCTCCCAATTCCAAGAAAGTGGACAAAGAAGCTAAGGGATGTGGAAAGACTCTCTCCATCTGCCCAGATGAGGGGGGGACTTGTCACTCTTGTTGGACAGAGTGGGGGGCAGGGGGCGGGGGTAAGGGGGATGGGGGGAGAAGCGGGGACCCATATCGTAAGAACTGCTGCACGCGGTGGGCCCCGATGTTAAGAAACGTAGCCCCGCCAGACAGGTGTGGACAAGAGGAAGCAACTGGGCAGCAGAGGCGGCGGCACCGGCAGGACCTGACCCTCCCGGGGACTAGCTACGTGGCATTCAGCAAACAGAGCCCGGTCTCCGCCACCCCGGCTTCCGCCCCAGCCCTTCCCCCTTCGGTTACCAGTTGCTCCAGATGCCGTAGAGGAGTTCCACAAAAGCGAAAGAGAGGTTCAGGCACAGGAAGAAAAACAGGTTCCGAGACGTCTTGTCCGACAGGATCGACCTGGGCAAAGTGGGGAAGAGCCCGCGAGTCCAAGCGGGGCCGGGACCCCGGACGCGGGGGCGGGGGGGGGGGGCCTCTCCAGACGCTCCCAGTCCCCAAGTGAGGGTGTCCCTAGCGCCCCCTCTTCCCTGCACCTCGGGCCACCCTTCGACCTGGGCCTTGTCCCCCCACGCCCCGCACACAGGGCACCCCGCACCTAAACCAGCCCGAGATCTTGCCCAACAGATTGAACTTGGGTGGTTTGTATTCATCGTCCTTGATGGACAGGGGCAGCATCTTCAATGCCCGGCGACGGGCCGGGTCTCCCGCGCTCTGGACGTGGCTCCGTGGGTGATGGTGGTGACAGCGGTGACGCCTACGGACGGGAATCCCCCCGCGATCGTCCCGGGCCGCGCGCCGATACGAGACACAGACACCGACACACGCCCGGGAACTCGCCGACTTCCGGCCCGGGCCGCGCAACGCGTCCTGGGACGGGAAAGGGGGCGGGACACTGGGCGGGGCTTTGCGCGGTGGGCGTGTCGCGGGCGGCGGTGGGCGGGGCCGAGGGCCGGCGCCGCGAGGTGGCCGCGCAGCCGCCGTGGGGGTCGGAGCGGGAGGGCCGGCAGCGCCGCGGCGTCCGAAGCGCCGCGATCCGCGCTCGGGAAGGAACCCCTGAGGTGAGGCGGGCGCTCCCGGCTCCCACGCGACCGCCTCGCCTCGACGTTCCCGACGTCCCCGGAGGCGCGGCGGCCTGGGCCCGCCCCGTCGCCACGTCCCGCGTTCGAGTTAAACCCCGGCGCGGGCGGCAGCCAAAGCCCGGGAATGCAGGGGGCGACGCGTCCTGTGGCCGCCATTCCTCAGGCAGCGCCGGTGACGGTCTCGCCGGGTGCCCTCCGCGGGCCGCCCCCTGCTCGTGGCCCGTCCAGCCAGCCCGAGCGCGGCGCCGGACCCCTCCGTGCGGCCACGCGCGACCGTGGGCAGCTGTGGTCCTGAGGGACGTGGGCGCGTGTGCGGGGAGCCCCGCGCCGGGAGGGGTCTTGGCGGGCGCGGGGCCGCCTCGCCCCGGGGACACTCCCCCAGGCGCCTCTCCCGGACTTCGTAGGGGAAGGTCAGGTGCGTCACGTGAGTGACCCCCACTGTCACTCACCTGCGGGGAGGAACCGGGCCCAGCAGGACTGGCTCGGGGTGCCGTGGGACCGGAAGCGGGGCGTCCCCCGCTCGCGTCCACCCCCCAGCCCGGCGCCGCGGGCTTCGGGAAAAGGGACACGCGCGCACGCGCACCCGTGGGCCGGCCAGGCGCCCCCTCCGCGTGTGACCGCGACCCGCCAGCCCGAAGCGCGGGCTCCGGCCGCCGCCGCCGCCCTCCCAGGTGAGCGAGGCGCAGAGACGCCCCGGAGCTGGAAAGGTTTTCCAGGGGCGGGGGGTGCGTGGTTTTTTCCTTCGGGTCCTTTGGACCTTCGTTGGAGGGGGTGGCGCGGGTAGAGAGTGGCCGGTTTTATTTTTGGAAATATAATTGACTTACTCTCTAATTTAAAAAAAAAAACCATGTTCATGTTCGTTCCAACTGCTGTGCAAAGAGATCCCGGGAATTTAAGTTCTGGAGAGGGTATTTGGACTCAGCGTACATGTCATTCGTCCTTTACCTTCAGTGCAGGGATATTTTCCTTGAGTAGCATTTGCTTCTATTGGCCATCGACTTTGAATTTCACTCGAGCATGAACTGGGTGCACACGAGGTGAGGATAGGTAAATATTTCCATGGCAACTGGGTTTTCCTACAAAACGGCTTTATTTCAACGTGATGTAACTTCAGGGGAGAGAGGGTGTCTGGGAGTAACCAGATGTCAGCAGCTGATTCCCGTAACTCAAGGTCAGCTGCCTCCGAAGCCTGTATTTTTGTCGTCTGCCTTGGAAATAATTGTGCAGTGGGGTGATTCCCAGAGGCAAAGGGAGGAGGGGTTGGGGGGTGAAGGAGGACTAAATGGTGATGGAAGGAGACTTGACTTGGGGTGGTGAATGCACTGTACAATGTACAGATGATGCACTATAGAACTGTACCTCTGAAACCTATATAACTTTGTTAACCAATGTCACCCCAGTAAATTCAACAACAACAAAAAGGAAAAGAAATTGTGCATTTTAGCAGCATTGCTATCAATTGCCCCACTGGTTTATGCAGAAATCTTTTCACATAGTTTTAAAATGAGTTGGGGAAATCAAAGTTTAATTTCAGTTATAATGGGACCCCTAAATTCCACCAGTCTCCACCCCAAAGACATAACGTAGGTTTTCCTGGGACTGGAAGGGCCTTCTCCTTTCGAAAGGGGCAATGCCACTCAAAGCATCCAGTCTTGGATGGCATAGCTATCAGCTTCAACACTCAGGCCTGGGGGATATAAATTGGACCATTTAAATCAGGAAAAGTTGTATGAATGGAAAATGTTTGACTGTGTCTCACTTCTTTTGTCATCGTGAAGAAATATTTGTCCATGTACATTAACCAATATATGTTGTCAGAGCTAAAGCTAGTTTCTTTCATTCTTTCAACAGTCACTGAGTGTCTACTGTATGGTAGGCTCTGAGATGGGGGCGGGGGGGGGGGAGGTGGCGGGAAGGAGGTGGGTTACGGAGCCAGATTAAGTCCAAGTTCTTTCCGAGGAATTGCGTGGAAGAAGCTGAGGAGAGGGGGTTGGTGACAGGCAGATCTGTTCAGGGTTTTAGAACTGTGATGTGTAAGTGCACAGAGCGGCCCTTGGTACGGCGGGGAGGGACAGCTATCACTCAGTGAGTCTTTGATGCATACTAAGTCATCCTTTTGCCCTTTCCATAACTTGTATCATGAAAGGACATGATTTTGGAAAATAAAAAATGATTCTTCAGCTCTTTTCCGGTGCTCATTACAGATGCACTCTCTTAGAAGTCTCCAGATTCTTGATGCCTTCATGTTACAAGATGACATGGGTGTATAAGATTATAAAGTAGATGGCATGGTAATGAACACTTTAAAACAAATAAATGGATATCTACTTTGAACATTGTAATAACTGCTTATATCCTCGCCTACTGATTAATTGCATTCGGTTAACTATGCAGACTCTCTGGGGGAATAAAACCAGCTTTTCAGACATGTGATGGAGGGTTGTGAGAAATGAGAGCAGAGAGGATTAAGGGGCAGAACCTCATCTCCAGCCGGGGTTCTAGCTCCTTTCGGGCAATAGTCACGGAGGAATCGGAAGGATGCCACCTGCCATTCCTCAGTCACCAGCCCTGGCATTTCTCCGCAACCCTATTTGAGGTGCCATGGTTTTCAGATGTTTCACATTGAATGCCTTGTGATCCTTTAGTGAAAAAAGGAGCTGTGGTGGTGGATAAAACTAGGATACTTAAGAATCTAGAAATTGAATACAAGTGGTAATTGCTAATGCGTTTAGAGAGTTTGCTCTAGGGCATATATGTTCTGGTTTCAAATGTATAAACACACAAGACAGTGGGGATGATCTGTGCTTATTCTGCTTCTGGATAGTTAAGAGAAAGAGGAAAACAAAAATGTGGAAGTGTTATCACCAGCCTATAGGATGGCATTACCTACCGCATTACCTAAATGTGATTATTTTAGGGCACAGAATAGCAAATTTTAATTTCTAGAAATAATTCCAAGCCTGTGGACAATGGCATTGAAAGAATTTTTTAAATGTTCCTGCTGATTGACAAACACATCACAGACAGTTCTTTGATTTCCCTTAATAGCGTCAAGAGAGTCTGTTCCTATCAATTACTGAAGCCATAAGGAAAAAAATTGGAACTATCATGATGAGGTAAGTATCAATATTTTTTTAGCTCTGTTTAAGTTGTGATAAAATACACATATTTGCCATCTTAACCATTTTTAAGTGTACAGTTCAGTAGGGTTAAGTATGTTTACATTATTGAACAACCCATCTCTAGGACTTTTTCATCTTGCAAAACAGAAATTCTGCACCCATTAACTCCCCATTTCCCAGACCCCTGCATCCACCATTCTACTTTCTGTTTCTATGAAATTGACTACTCGAGGTTCCTCATATAAGTGGAATCATAGAGTATCTGTCTTTTTGTGCCTGGCTTATTTCATGTAGCACAATGACCTCAAGGTTCATCCATTTAGTAGCATGTATCAGAATTTCCTTCCTTTTTTATGGCTGAATAATATTCCATTGTATGGATATACCACATCTTGTTATCCATCTCTTGATGGACATTTGGGTTGCTTCTACCCTTTGGCTATTGTGAATAATGCTGCTATGAACAGGGCTGAGGTACCTGTATTCTTATTAGAGAAAAAATATTCCCTATAGAGGTAACTTTGTTTCCTTGGAAATAAGTTTTTTGTTTGTTTTTTGTTTTGTTTTTTAAATAGATTTTTATTGATTTCAGAGAGGAAGGGCGAGGGAGAGAGAGAGAAAGAAACATCAATGATGAGAGAGAATCATTGACCGGCTGCCTCCTGCACGCCCCCCCACTGGGGACCGAGCCCGCAACCTGGGCATGTGCCCTTGGCCGGAATCGAACCCAGGACCCTTCAGTCCACAGGCCGATGCTCTATCCACTGAGCCAAACCAGCTAGGGCTGGAAATAAGTTTTTGCTTGAGCCATGGTCTGTTAGAAAATACCGTAAGGTGTCTTTTTGATCTTATGTTTTGAAATAGTAATTCAGATTATAGAGGAAAGTCAATACCCATAAAATTGAAATAGTTTTGTAGACTAGATCAAAGCTGAAAATACAGAAAGACCCTAAAAATTAAAGAGACTCAAGTGTGAGAGTCGGGAGCTTGTTCTGACCTACCACTCTTCCAGTGGCTCAGCAAAAAAATATTAAATATTATCTATGTCAGCTATCCCATCTGTGAAATGGGGTGGATGTATTTTAATTCCCTTCTTTCTGCTTTGAGATACTATGTAACATAAAGGGGGAAAGGGTCTGACCACTTGCATTACTATCAGTAAGCTCTGTGAGGGCAGAAATTGGATGGGCCAGCTCCTTACCAGCCCTAGTGCCTGACAGTGCTGGGTGCGTGGTAAGCCCCAATAAATGTTCGTTGACTGACAGGTGTCTACCACGGACATATATTGATAAAGTTAGAAAGCCCATGTGAATTGAGATTGCTTCCATGTTAGCTTTGATATCTAAAACTGTTTATAAAGTATGTGTATGAAAATCTGTTTCTCTCAGAGAGGTGATTACAGATGTGAGCTGGTTGCTAAAAGCCGGTATCGCGTATGTAAATACTGGGAGAGGGGCCCATAGAATATTCCAGTCTTGCCTCCCCTCTTTTTCCTTGTGCCTAAAATAGAGAGAGATTCACGTGAAAAGCTTCGGTACCCCAGCCTGGTGAGAGTGATGTGTTTACAGAGGTACTGGGCTTCTTTTCGACTCATTTCTGGAACTAATTTCGCATGGCACTGTACTGAGCTAAAAATGCTGTTCTATTTCTAGGCTTTCTTCATAGGGTGCATTGACTCCTCGCACCCTTACAAGTCATAATGTTCCTCTTAGGAATAAGGCCACTCCTTCCTCTGCCCTAATCTGTGTCACTTCCAAACCCCATCCTCATCATCATTACCACACAGTAGCTGCAATCAGGAGGCAGTTCCAGGAGAAAGATGCCAGGCTAGCAGGAAATTTTATCTAGCACAATTCAGACCTGTGCACTCCGAGGGGAAAGAGGACCTCACTGTCTGCCTAGTAACAAACAGCTGGATTCAAGGAGGCAGGGCTTTGAAAAAACTTTACACATACAGTTTATGTTACTTCCTTTTAAATCAGTGACGATTAAGCAACCTAGCTCATAGGCTGCTTAAAGAAGCATTAAGGAATGTGATGCTTTGTATAGGCTCTTGGCGGGGGAAGGGGGGAATGCCAGATTGCTGGGCAGCCTTCGCTGTGGAAAATGCCATAAGGTCTTTCTTAAGGGACAGGTATATACCCGAGAGAGATGAAAACACGTTCACATAAAAACTTGTATATGACTGTTCATAGCAGCATTATCCATAATAGCAAAATGTGGACTCTTCCTGTTTGGCGTATAGGTCTTTTGTCTGCAGCTGCCAGGCAGGAAGATCCAGGAGGGAGGGTCATTCATTGGCCTTCTTTTTTTTGCCTTAGCCCAAATCACCTTATCAGGGAGGCGGGAAAAGTGAACTTGAATCGAGTAAGATAAGATGAACCGCTTTCCTCATTAACAAGCACAGAGACGCATGAGAAGGCTGATGTTTTGTTTCCATTGCTCCTCCAGGTGTTGTCACATCTGCAAACTTCCTGGCCGAGTGCTGGGCACCCGCGTGCTCCGCCTCTCTCTGGTGGCCGTCCTCGTGCTGCTCCTGGTGGCTGGCGCGCTGACCACTCTCCTTCCCAACAACAAAGACGACAAGATGCTCTCGTGGCGGAGGGAGGTGAAGGCCCAGGGCCAGCCCGCCCTGGCTTCCTTCACTCTCATCATGCAGACGTACAACAGGTCGGATCTGCTGCTGCGGCTGCTCAATCATTACCAGGCGGTGCCGCAGCTGCACAAAGCCATCGTGGTGTGGAACAATGTTGGGGAGAAGCCACCGGAGGACTTATGGAACTCTCTGGGGCCGCACCCCGTGCCCGTGATCTTCAAACCCCAGACCACCAACAGGATGAGAAATCGGCTCCAGGCCTTCCCTGAGCTAGAGACCCAGGGTGAGTTGTAGCAACACAGGGAGCTGGGGTTGTACGCGCGGATGGCTGGACTCCTCCTGTCTTAATGGCCTAGAGAAGATGGGGGAAGTTTAGTCATAAGAAAGCACTTTGAAAACTTCAGGACAGTTTCCAGGAGGTCAAGAAGCAGCGTCGCGGGGAGGAAAGCGCGTACATGTGACAGCAGGGACAAGAGGTTGTGATTGCACATGCTGCGGCACAGAGGTAGCGGGTGCCACTTATGCTTAATGTATTTCTTGCCACCGCCTTCTACATAGCAGTCACACGAGGTTATCATTTGCTTTAAAGAACCTCGGTGTTATTTATTTATAGTTTCTACAATAATAGGTGATAACTACATGATAATTTCCCCCTCAGGCAATTATAAAAATCAATTACCGTTCAAATCAAAATTTCTGCTAGACAACTCTCTCCAAGAATACATTTACTTACTAATTTTGTTAGTACCTCGTGTTAACAATCTGGATAGACACTGGTGTATCTTACTCATTGTGTTTTCATTTCCAAATGGTTCGGTTTTCAATTTTTCCCTTCCATTTCAGCGGTGTTAATGGTCGATGACGACATGCTAATTAGCGCCCAGGACCTTGTGTTTGCTTTCTCCGTTTGGCAGGTAAGGTTGCCCAGTCCTTTGCGAACTCTTCAGCATGGAGTCCTGTGTGGTGTTTACCTAGAGCAGTGTGGTTTAATGTGGTGTCATCCAACACAGCTTGGGCAGCTTTGTCCAAAAGAGAGATTCATTTGTGATGTGGTCATCGAGCCTTCCTATGCTCCGTTAAGCCAGCCTGCAGGTTATGCTGTCCTGTATCCGTATTTGACTTACAGGTGGAGCTCTGGGGGGAAGAGCTAGCACTTCCTCCCAGAGAGCAGTGCGGAAATGACCTGGTGTGTGGTCCAGCAAAGACTGCCATCCAGAGATGTTTTCGCAGGGCCACGGGCATGTCTCAGATGAGAAGTGTATTTTTGTATTAACCTTCGTTAAACGAAAGCAATTATTATAGCCACAAAATTTACTCCTGATTCTGTGGTCATTGTTTAGAAGTCAGTAATGACACTTCTGCATGCACCATTGCCGTGACAGGTGTGTGTGGTTTTTCCTAAATCCCGCTGGGATGACTGGCACAGATTGCTCACTGGTCCGCCATTCTAAAAATACAGCACTTCCTGCTGACTTTTAGCGGTTGCACTACAGTTCCTGAAACCACACTGCAGACAAACACTGAAACCCTGTCCAACATTTAAACAGTGTGCTCCCCTATAAATGGTCTGATTTGCACAGTAGTAAGCTCCTTAGTTAGAATTCTGCGGCACCCCCAAAAAAAATGTATTTTTTGCTGATCTGACAAAAAAATAGGTATAATTTTTATTCACTCACACCAGACGGCTATTGTTGTATTGGCTGTTGTCATTTTTTTTTATATGGCAATCTAAGGGGAAAGAGGTCAGTGCTCCTGGCTAAGTAGTCAGGTGTTACATGTTTTGAACATTCTTATAGCAACCTGTTGAAAATCGCTGGATTACAGTATAGTTAAGATTATGTGCTCTCGTAAGGGTGGTTTTGCTAATTTCATAGGTGTGCTAAGGGACAGGGCTTGCTTAAGGCAAAGAGAAACCTTTTACTAAAGAAGCCATAGACCTAGGGCATGACTACCCGCCATGACTTGCTCAATTAGGGATTTATGATCAGATCACCATGAGAACCCCTTTTCCATGAACCCCTTTTCCATAGAACCCTTTTCCATGCACACTTTGAAATGGGATTTAAACCCCGCCTGAGAGAGAGAGAGAATGTGTGTGTGTGTGTGTGTGTGTGTGTGTGTGTGTATGAGAGTGAGAGAGAGAGAGAGAGAGATATCCTGGTTTAGTGTCTGTTCTTACCTCTTTCACATGCTTTACTGGTTTTCTTTTGCATGTTGATTTGTTTTAGTCACTCTACCCTAAATGATATTGTGTTACTGCTGTCATTTCTTCAGTCATCCTGACATATCTCGTTTTATATAAATATATATATATTCATATTCAATGTATATTCATATTTTTAAAAAGGAAACACCAGGCTGAAAAGGGATAAAGATATAACATTGTCTAAAAATCAACAGTGACTTTCAGGAAATTTGGCATCAACATGGAAATACAGTAAACTCATACATGTAGACCCATAATCCTAAGAGATTAGAACAGTTTTCAAAAGAATCACACTGTGTCATGTCTCCTAGAATAGGCAGCATTCATACAGCCCGCTTCCCCAAGGTGAGCTGGCAAGATGCAGCCTCTGGTGACTAGAAGTGATTGGTACAGATTGTGTTTGAATCAGGAGAACGTCTGCGAGGCTAGGGATTTGGGCTGTGCAGGAATTTGACTGTGAACATGTCAGGACCTGGACATACAAAGTTGCCTGGAGTTCAGTGAAACAGGAACAAAATGAAGCTGGCAGATTCGTTTCCTTCTCTCTGTAGTAAGTCATTGCCTTTCCACTATGTCTGCTCTAAAGAAATGTCCACTTACTTGTTCTTTTTCCATCTGTTCAGCAATTTCCTGACCAAATTGTAGGATTTGTCCCCAGGAAGCACGTTTCCACCGCGTCGGGCGTCTACAGCTACGGAGGCTTTGAGCTGCAGACACCGGGCGTGGGGGACGGTGACCAGTACTCCATGGTGCTGATTGGCGCCTCCTTCTTCAGCAGCAAGTACCTCGAGCTCTTCCAGCGGCAGCCCGCAGCTGTCCACGCCCTGGTCGATGACACACAAAACTGTGACGACATTGCCATGAACTTCCTCATTGCCAAGCACACGGGGAAGACTTCGGGGGTGTTTGTAAAGCCTGTAAACATGGGCAACTTGGAAAAAGAAACCAGTGGGGGCCATTCGGGAATGTGGCATCGAGCGGAGCACTTCCTGCAGAGGTCTTACTGCGTCAATAAGCTCGTCAGCGTCTACGGCGGCATGCCCCTCAGGTACTCCAACCTCATGATCGCTCAGTTCGGCTTTCCCTATGCCAACCACAAAAGTAAGCTGTGAACGCCAAGCAGAAACAAACACACGGCTTAGCAGTAGAGTAGCTTCTTCATACTGTGGATGCTTGTTTGTTTTTAAGCAACATCATGAACTTTTATCCACCTGGAAGTCTCTACAAAGGAAAAAATTGCAGCACTTCTTGGATGTAAAAGCCACATGAACTTCAAAACCCAAGAGCTGGGGAGGCTTCTTGTGAGGAGTGTTCGCGCATGGACATAACTCCCGGGTCAGTGACTTGATCGTGCATTCTGAAACGGCCCTGCGGTTTCTTTGATGCCTGGCACTTGCCTTAGGGACCCATCGTGAGCTGTTTCCAGGACCAGAAGCGTTTCAGCTTTTTCATTCAAGGACAGGCGCTTGCATTCGAAGCCTGAGATGCTCCTTAGCAAAGCCCGTGGAGCTGGGAAAAGGCACGAGGAGCGATAGGTCTCACCCATATCACACTGGAACTTTCCTGACTCGGTGTTCAGCGTCCCTGTGGTCCCCAGCCAGCCTTCCCAGGGCTGACTCAGCCTGGCTCAGCTGGGGGGCAACCATCGTGCTTTTCTCTCTGTCCGTAAGTCTGCGGGACTCTGGGCTTCATGAAATAGCTGAAGGCCGTCTCTGTTCTGCTTGATCTCCATGAGTGTTTCCTGCATGGATCATGGGAAAGTGCAGCTGCTGTTTTTATAAGCAGCTAACATGCGGCAAAGAGTCGATGTTTTACCAGGTTCAGGTAGTGCATTTTTGTCACTGAGCCTGACCTTGAGATGGTACATTGGTTTTTATATTTTATAAAATATCCCTTCTGAAAGAATGTTGAGTAGGTACAGGCAGAAGTCAAAACTCTAGTATCAAAAGATCTTTACTGTGGGGCATAGGTTATAACATGGATGCTAGAGTCGTGTGTGTTATACACAGTCTCTTGCATTCAGAACTTTTTTTTTTTCTCTCCCAAAAAAAGATCTAAGGCACTATTCATCATGAAATTTTGCTTACATAGATACAGGAAAAAATAAGGGATCTTCCTCATGGTGGAGGAATTCTGTAGGGAGTCTGCACAGGTTACGTTACATTGCCCACACTGCTGTACGAGCTAGTATGTGTTCCACGGTGTCTGTTTGGTCCTTGCTCACCACTGGCAGCGAGGAGCACTTATGTAGGCCTCTGTCTTCCCCTCTTCCTCCTCCCCATCCCCCTCTCCCTCCCCCTCCCCCTCCCCCTCCTCCTCCTCTTCCCATAATGCCATTCTATCCCCACAATTGCAAAGCTGTGAAAACATTATAATAATCCTGGTTTATGTTCCAACAATGAGGTCTTTGTGTAGTTAGTCCAGTACGTGTTGTTTCTTTTGCATTGGCATGTGTGTGTGCTAATGCAGTCAGATAAAGCCAGTAGAAAGCAGAACCTCTAAGAATGTAATGTTACTATCTGCTCTGTCCTCTTGGGATTGCACTGTCACATAAATAAAATGAGCTTTTACCATTCAGGTGTTCTGTGTTAATTAAGCAGACTCGTGTTTTTTACAAACATCCCAAGTGTTCTAATACATAGCTTAGGGGAAGGCAGAGGCATTCTCTACATTCCCCACCGGATAAATATTCCCAGATTTTTTTTTCCATTTTGTGTTCTTAAACTTAAGCATCACTAAGTTAATCATATCATTTTTTCAGACATTACACAGCAAATAGGAAAACAGAGTGAAGCACTGCCTGTGTGACAAAGTCCCCGGCCTTGTGGCTGGAATTCTGCTAGAACCGCCTTTCCCTGCTCACTTCTTGTTAAGCTCAGGCCTAAAACCGCATACGGGAAAGCTGTAGCTTAGGGGTTCGTGTTCCAGGAGAGCCCCCGGGCTCAAATCGTTCCTAGACTTCATGTTTACTGAACCTCTTGGAGCCTCAGTTTCCTCGTCTGCCAAAATGAGAATCGCATCCACCTCGGGGGTTGTTTTGAGGAATAAAGGAGACAGCATGTGTAAATACAGCACAATGCCTTTCCCACTTAAAGTGGTCAATAAAAGAATCTGTTGGCATGTGTCGTTGATAATAAGTGCAGTTAATTGTACAACCTACCACCGAGATATTAGAAAGGCCTCTGGCCCACCGGGTGACATACATATTCTGGAAATTCTTTCTACATAATGGGCAGAGAACCACGGCCATTTTCATTTCATTTTCTTTATTTCAAATGCCCTTTTTCTTATTGAAACGTAACAGCCCTGCTGGGTACTTCAGTTGGTTACAGCATCGTCCCAATATGCCAAGTCTGTGGGTACAATCCCTGGTCGGTACATACAAGTCAACCAATGAATGCAAAGATTAGTGAAACAAAAGTCTAAATCTCTCTCAGTCTCTCCTCTCCTCTCCTCTCTTTTCTTCCTCCTTTTTCCCTTCCACGAGGACTCAATAATAAACCCAAATATTTTCAAAAATACCCTCAGTGTGAGCAGAATGCAAAGAACATTTGGTGCATGGCACCTGCACCGAGTCCTGGCTGCACTCCGTTTCCTTACCTGCTGAGCGAAGATGAAGATACCTGCCCTACAGCGTCACCGGTTGCTCCAGGTTTCAAAAGGCATGATGTGTAGAAACTGTAGTGATAATTGGCCACGTCGTTCTGTGACCCAAGATCTGATCAAAGAAGACATTTTCCTGATTAAGGTTTATTTCTCTTTTTTTTCTCATGCCTCTTTCTATTTTCCCATCTGAAGAAACCAATATGGAACTTCAGTTTCTGGGGGAGGACCTATGAATAAATAGATATTTCTGCAGCACTACAGAACCATATTACCTAATACAGTGTGTATTTTCATAACATTTCTAGTTAAGGTCAGATGATTGAGTTCAGGTAAGCTAAGTATAGATTCTCAAATCCTATTTATGAGTATTTTTGGTTTAAACAATAAGCTTAACAAGAAGCAAGTGGAGACAATTTATATAGGCAAGAACCCTGCAGTGGGAAAATTAGGAAACACGTTTCTCCTAGCAACTAGGGCCGTAGTCTGCAAACTGCGGCTCGCGAGCCACGTGCGGCTCTTTGGCCCCTTGAGTGTGGCTCTTCCACAAAATACCACGGCCTGGGTGAGTCTGTTTTGAAGAAGTGGCGTTAGAAGTTTAAGTTTAAAAAATTTGGCTCTCAAAAGAAATTTCAATCGTTGTACTGTTGATACTTGGCTCTGTTGACTAATGAGTTTGCCGACCACTGAGCTAGGTAATACGTAAATTTATCTGGGTCTGTTTCACCATCTACAAAAGAAAGGGGTGAGCCCGGCCGGCATAGCTCAGTGCTTGAGCATCAACTTACGAACTAAGAGACCATGGTTTGATTCCTGGTCAGTACACAGGCCCGGGTTGTGGGGTGTGGGGCTTGCAGGAGGCAGCTGATCAATGATTGTCTCTCATCATTTATGTTTCTATCTCTCCCTCTCCCTTCCTCTCTGAAATCAATATATCTAATCATGGGTGAACTACATGATTATTAAATTTCCAGTTGTAAAATTCTGTGACCCTAAATCAGCGTGTTGAATTGGTAGGTTTTGAAGGAGCTGTGTGCTACCTCTTGACAAGAAAAAAAGAATCCCTAAGGTTGAGCTCTGCTGAGCTTGCTAGCCTCCCTCCACCCTACGCCTAACCTCCCCGGGAGTTTTTCTCAAGCGCGGCTACTGTCGTACAATTTCAGGACCAAAAGACACCACGGTGATGATGGGATGATAAAGCAGAAGACGGCGATGGTGCCAACGTTCCGTGGTCAACGCTGACCGGAAGAGGTTATGATTTAAAGACGTTGTACTTCTTAGCCACGCCTGTTGCCGCTGTCCTTTATGAAGATCCCAGAGAGAGGTGCGCAGGCTCCCAGACCACTTGAATCACGTCGAACCAGGAATGAACAGGTACCGTCAATCTCATTTTTTCAAAACCCAGAACACAGATACAAGTTTTGATGACCGAAATATTGGATTCTATTGCCATTTGTAACAGTTTTACGGGCTTACCAGTAGGTGTCAGTGCAACCTAACTAACGTTTCCAGTGGCTTGAGTACCTGCCAGTGAACGTGTGAGAATCTTCTTAAAATAGCAAAGTTCAGAACCTACTGTCCATGTGTTTGATTAAGAATATCTTAAGTAGAGCTGTAGAGAAGTACCAGTCCTTCAGAAGTTTAGTTAAAATGGGCCCTTACCCCGGTGTATCATAGCATCACATAAGTTATAACTTATATGCTCAGAGTTATTCTATGCTGTGTGACACAGCATTGTCAGTGGCATGAAAGACTCGATCTTTAATTAAGTACAAAATGCTAATCTGTGGGAAAGTGTAAGAATAACAGTATTTGTACAACTCACACATCACAGACATTAGCGCCAAATGAAACTCATTGGTCCCTGGGTGACAGATTTCAACCCCTGAAGAAGCCCATTGATTCCTAATGAACCCTAAACTGCCTATAGGTGACGCCTGGTGTGTTTTCAAACGTAGCCTTTGCGTTTAGCCAGAGCTGTTGCTCTGACGGCAGGCGCAGCCGTGCCTGTTACGTGGGAAACACTGGCCTCGCCCCAGATCATCTTTGCAGCAACCCTGCAGCTATTACATTGGAGGATTTAATCACCGGCCTGCGGAGCGGCTGGGTGACGTGCCTAACAAATACAGGTTTCTCGCAAAGCAAAGTGGAAACCACAGATGACCCGAGGCTGCACCCTTCTCGTGACGCAAAGCCCCGTTCCTCTAGACATGCTGCCTCCTGACCCTGGCTGACCGCCCTCCGCTGGTTTTTTTGTCATACTTGGAGTTAAAGCTCTATTTTGTCCACAAGATTCCTCCAACAATGACATGGGGCACAACTAGAGTTAGACGGACATAAGGATAAAACAACGTGTACAAAATTACTTTTTAAAAAGCAAAAGCCAGTTTCCTATAGAGCTTTAAATATGTACCTGCCATGTAGCCTACCATCCCAGGCCTGGGATTTTACCCCAGAGGTACGAAAACATACACCCACACAAAGGCCTGCTGACAGTGTTTATCAAAATCTCATTCTTCATCATCAAAGGCTGAAAACAACTGGTTTCCACCAACACTTAAAGGATGAACATGTCATGGGTTAGCCACGTAATAGAACGTTATTCGGCAATAAAAAGGACAAACTGCCGGTACACGGAACAACATGGCCGACTCTCAAATCAATCAGTAAGGCAAGCGAAGAGGCAGCCCCGAGGACTCCATACCATGGGGTTCCATGAGCATCTCGCTCTGGAAAAGGCAAAACTAGAGACAGAAAACGGGTCAGTGGTTGCCAGGGCCTCGGGGGGAGGAGGGTGTTGACGACCAAAGGGCATGAGGGAAATTTGGGGGCTGGTAGACATATTTCAGGTCTTGTTTGTGGTGATGGTGATGTATTTATCAAAACTCAGAGAACCACACTCTCAAAATTGGTGAATTTTTATTTTACATAAAATTTACCTCAATAAGCCAGACTTTAAAGAAATATTTTTATTGACCACAGAGAGGAAGGGAGAGGGGAGAGGAAGATAGAAACATCAATGATGAGAGAGAATCATGGACCGGCTGCCTCCTGCACACCCCCTACTAGGGATCGAGCCCAGAACCCAGGCATGTGCCCTGACCAGGAATCCAACCGTGACCTCCTGGCTCATAGGTCGACCCTCAACCCCTGAGCCACTCTGGCCAGGCAATAAGCCAGACTTTTCAAAAAAGTGAAAGCCATTTGGACACATTCAGAATATTAATAATGCATTGGTAGTAAAATGTGTGAATAACTGAAGCAGATAATGAGATAGAAGAGACGTTAGCAACCCGAACCATTGCCTGGGAATTCCAGGTCTGTGGGATCAGCCGGCCAGCCCCTCTGTGTGTGGCCTCGAGTGACCCTGTCCTCTCCATCTCAGTTCACTTACTGTTAAATAGATGGCATGAAATATGTAAATTCTTGAACCTTTGTGAACTTATCAAGCTAGAAAAACTAAACATAAAAAAGGACCAGATGTATCATTCCACAGAGTCTCCACCTTGCTGGTCGTTAAAGGAAAACCCAGGTGGAAAGGGTCATTCCTTTGGCAGAGAAGCAGAGGTAATAATAGTTAGCTTTACTCCTCACCACTCCTCCGGAGAGGGGCGTTATATGGTTTGGCCAGCAGGTGTCACACACTCATTATGAAAAACGGACAGTTCTCCATATCAGATGCTTTTCAAATCATTATCTGCCTAATATCCCCCCACCCCCCGTAGTGACGATGAACACTGTTTCTCTATAAAAATGCTTAGAGGAGGGAAGATGTTCTAAATAGTCCATCTCTTCCTCAGTTTTGTTCCCAGCTGTAATCAAGTATGGGAATTCAATCTGCATACCACGATGGGAAAGAAAGCTCTTTTACTCCATTGTAGTCATGTTCAAGGATTTGTTAGGAAACGGAGTAATGGCTCCATGAATGTCACTTGCCCAGTCTTGGCAAACTCAGCCCTGAAGGGCCTGCTCTTTATTCTCAGTGCCCCTTGCTGCGGGAAGCCTGCCTTCCTCTGGCAGCTCATAAATCACAGGGTTTTACAGATCCTAAGAACCAGCTTCCACACTGTCTTGTAACTGCTACGTATAAGTCGGTCTCTCCCCTCTTTTGTCTGCTCCCCACGCTGCACCTTCCTAGGAGGTACCAGCACTGCACCCCCAAGTATGAGGCTTAGTGCCTTGTGCTCAATCGTGTGTGGAGGGTGAGCGAGTAAGGAAATGATTCATTGAAACAGTGACCTGGTGAAAAGTGAAAGGTGAAAGGACCAACAGCGCTGGGATCCACAGAAAGGCACCCGAGGCACACGGCTGCTCTCCCCGGAGCAGCACTGGGGACCAACTGGCTGATCAAAGCAGGGCAGCGGCGTGTAAAACCCCAAACTGGGAAGAAGGTGCAGGCTTATGGGATGGATTAGGCAGGAAGCCTTAACCTTTCTGTGCCAAAGACCCTTTTGATGTCTAGGGGAGGCTCCGGACCCCTTCTCAGAATAACGTTTTTAAAAAACAAAATAAAATATGTTACTGTTACCAAAAAAAAACACTACATTTAAATGCAGTTTTCAAATGATGTTCAAGTAATTTGTTAATAAGATGAAAGCAGCAGGTTTGATAACTACCATCATTTTATAAAAGTGATGAGTGTGGATGATATTTTGAGAAATCTGTGACAACTATAATATGATAATGAAAATATATTTTTGACAGTCACGGGTACTGCTAATCTTTTGAAGTTTTTGCCCACGTGCATAATTGATGGAAATGCTACATTTCAGACTAGGAAATTAAAATTGTAAATTTTTCTCCTTCCTAAATACGCAGACTCGTTAAATTCTATTCATGAACCATGCGAGGGGGTCTGCGGCCCTAAGGTTAAGAATCCCTGGGCCAGGTGAAGCTAGGACGGTGGAAAATAAGGAATTGTGAAGGATGAGGGGGCAAAAGGATCTTCATTCCACAGGTCGCCTCTCTGTCTTTCCCTTCAGAAAGCTCTCATGCTCACGTTTAGTCTTTGCCCTCCTCCCCGCCGCGCCCATTCCAGTAGGGCTGTACCTGTCACTCCGTGTGACCCTCTTTCCCACACTCCAGTAGGGCTGTACCTGTCACTCCGTGTGACCCTCTTTCCCACACCTGTCTGATGTCTATGCACAACATTGTCCGTCGAGTACGGCTTGGTCCCCCCCTCCCCCCTTGGTTTCTCATTGGCTTTTTCACCGATGACTACTCTCTTCTGCAAATGTCTTTCGTCTTTGGCTGAGCTCTTTCTCTTCCTCTTACATCTCTGGTTCCTTCTCAGCCTCCTACCCCGTTGCCTCTTCTGCCTGTGGCTGTGCCCTGGGGCTCTACCTTCTGCCTCCCTTCTCACTCTGCACATGTTCTCAGGACATCTCAGCCCAAGCCTCCATGCTGAGCCCAAGCCCCCATTATTCATCTCCGTATGACCCAACTCCTCTTAAAGGCGCCAGGGACCCCTCAAACTCAGTGCATCCAAAATTAAACTCATTCTCTTCCCCTCCCTGCTGCTTCTCCATGTTCCCTTTCTGGGTGAATGGCACAGCAACCCAAGTCTTCCCAAATCAAAAGTCTGGGAGGTCTTCTTGACCTCATCTTCTCTCTTACCCCAAAATTAATCGCCAGATCTTTCAGGCGACCCATTTGTGAGATCTCTCAAGATGGTCCCGTTTCTCCAGGTCTACGGTGGCTGCCTGAAACATGCTAATAGTTCCCAAGCATTCATTGCTCACAATTGCCAGGTGCTGGGCCAAGTGTTTTATGCATGCGGATGTATTTCATCCCCAATCGCCCCCCCTCCATGGCCAGGGGAGGGCAGGCGGAGGGGAACAGGGCAGGGTGGGACCTGCCCTCAGCCTCCAACCCCCAGTGGGGCAGTCTTGAGTTCTGAAAAGGGACTAAGACTACTTCTCCCAAGGAAACATCAGCCCCTCCCCCCACCACCTTTGGTTGAAATGACGATGGGAGGTTGAGTGGAGGTGATCTAAGACCCGGGAGGTCACCTGGAGAAAGGAGGCCTTCCTTTGTCGGACTCCTCCTGCGCGGTTGGCTTCCTCCGAATTCCTGGCGGCGGTGTGGCTGCAGTGTCACTGCAGAGTTCGGGTCAAGTGCAAAAGGGTCAAGTGCAAAAGGGGTCCTTCTCGTCAGAACTGCCAAAGCAAAACGCTCTGTTGAGGTCTTCTCATTTTATTATTACTTTTAAAATTTATCTTTATTGTTGAAAGTATTAACAGATGTCCCTTTTCTCCCCATTGACCCCCGCCACCCCGCTGCCCTCCCCCAGGCCTTCGCCACACTATTGTCTGTGTCCGTGGGTTTTGCATATATGCATATAAGTTCTTTGGGTAATCGCTTTCCACCCCCCTCCACCCACCCCTTCCCTCTGAGATTCGTCAGTCTGTTCCATGCTTCTGTGCCTCTGGATCTATTTTGTTCATCAGTGTATTTTGTTCATTAGATTCCTCATATGAGTGAGATCATGTGGTACTTGTCTTTCTCTGACTGGCTTATTTCACTTAGCATGATACTCTCCAGGTCCCTCCATGCTGTCTCACAGATTAAGAGATCCTTCTTTTTTTGAGCTGCATAGTATTCCATGGGGTGAATGCATCACAACTTTTTTTCTACCGGTACTCATCTACTGTTGGGCCTTGAAGCAAAGGTTGACAAATTTCCATTTTTTTTTCCACACAAAACATGTTCTCTGGATACAGCTTAATTAAAAGTCAACAATAAATACAAACAAAAGATTCTCATACTTGGAAATGAGAAATTGAGGTATATATTATAACTATTTATAACTGAAAATAATAAAAATATTACATATAAAAACCCAAGGGGCCCAGCAAAAGTAGTTTTCAGAAAAAAAACTTATTGCCTTAGATGCTTGTATTAAGGAAGAATAATGAGCTGTATATGCAACCTAAAAAGTTAGAAAAAGAAAAGGAAAAAAAAATTAAGAAAGAATATAATAAAGCGAAAAGCAAAAGTAATGGTTTAGATAGTGAAATATAATAACTAAGGTCTACAAAGTCAAAAGTTGGTTCTTTGAAAAGACTCAATAAACCTCAGCATGACTGAGAAAGAAAATTGGAGATGATGCAAATAAATAATGTTAGCAACCAAAAGTATAACAAAATAATACTTTGTTAATTTTATGCCAATAAATTTGAAACTTTAGAGGAGATACACAAAGCTGTAGAAATGGCTCAGTAACCATTGAAAACACTGGCAACGTCATTGAACATCTTCAACACCTTTCAGGAGGTTTCATGGGTGTGTGCTACCAAATTTGCAAGGAGAAGATTGTTCTAATATTTTGCAAACTCTTTCAGAAAGCAGGCAAAGAGGGACCATTCCCTACGTGTTCTGGTTCTTGATAACAATCAGAAAAGGGCTGTCTGAGAAAGGGAATTTACAGGCAACTTTTACTCATGAGTGTAGATACAGGAATCTTAACAAATATCAGCAAACTGTACACAATCATCATGATACATCACAATCAAGAATGCAAGGCTGAGGTAACTTTAGAAATGTCTAGAATGTCATTCATCAGCAGAAGTGATTAAAGGAGACATATCCTATAAATTCTTTCTGGAAATTTGATGCTATCCCAAGAAATATTTGGGAAGGCAAAAAATAAAATAGTAAGTTGTTTGAATTTACACCCAAAGTTCCTAAGTTTGCCTATCTCCAGCTAAAATTCTTTTTATCACCTGGCAGAATGGAGTTAAAAATGAAAGAAGATTAGTTTTTCATTTGTGAGTTTTGCCCTTAAAATAACATGTTTCTAAGCCTGCCACTGGATACAGCTTTATTTTCTCTTATTGTGGGGTTTTCCATCCAAATTCATGTAAACTTCGCAAGAAGACTTTTGAACAGCACTCTCTTATTCCTAAGTTTAATCATCAGCATCTATTCCATTCTTTTATCTTGCTGTCATATTAAAAGTCCTCCTATTGGGCTTCATACTATAGAATTTTTGTGTTCAGATATGAATATTGGGTAAGTACACTCATAGGAGTAGCTTAATCCTCTTCTGTCTCCAACAATCTGGTTTGGTATCATATTTGATGTTTCAGAATATGTGTTATTTCCCAAAAGAGTCTTCTTTGACCCTCAAGAGTGAGCTCTGCAGCCCCGAGTCCCGGGTATTTCCTTCTGTGGTAGCATCTCACACTCGGTTCACTATATTCCTTGTTAGACTACAAGGTCATGGAGGTCGGGGTCCCTGTCCTTTTCTCTGTTGCATCCCAGTCCTGTGCCCAGTGCCTGGCTCAGAGAAGAAGAGCAAAACCTTGAATGAAGAAATGAACCGATTTGCTGGCATTATTCCAACCTTTGCTCGCCTGCCCTCAATGCACAAGAGGGAGAGAACCATACAAAAGGGCTGTCGAGGCCTTTCAGTCCGATCACGGACTCAAAGGCAGAGGCCTATATATAGACTCTCTGCAGAGTCAGGCTGCTGCTAAAATATCTCCAGAAGAGGGGATATAATTAGCTTTCTCCATTTATGGGCAGTTCACATTTTTAGAAAGTGCTTTTCAAAGAAATTATTTAATCAAAAAATCTGCCTCCTTGATTCTACCTGCCCTTCAGACTTTTATAGTTTTGTAGATTTCCACTTCCATAAGTATAAATCTCCAAATTTGCTCAAAAGACACAAAATCCAAAAGACTTAAAATGTGGTAAGGACGGGTTGCCGTGCATGGAAACCAGCTGAACCGTCTGCCTCTTTACCCCAAGATAATAGGCAGGTCTCGCTTTGGAACTCGGACGTTCACAGAAATGTGTGCACTGCAGAGGGACCGGGGGCTGGGGGGGGGGTTGGCGGCTGCGTTCAAGGAGGGGAAGCGGCCTGGAGTTTTAGCTTTATCTTCGATGCGAGAGAAGCCGGCTCGGGTACCTACGTGTCCTGTAAGCCCAGACCAGGACTCGTTTCCGGGCATGGCATCTCGTACTAGACAATGCTCCGCACGTTTCTCTGTGTGCCTTGGATCTGTCCCCTGTTGCTACTGCCTGTCATTGTCATCTCGAGGTCTGTGTTTGAAAGGCCAGCATCACCTCCTCTTCTGAGCCAGCCGTTGCTTCTTCCAGCCACTCTGTCCCTGGCGCAGTCACTGCCCCAGGCCCGGGAAACACGAGGTCCACTCGTCCTGGTCCCGTCCGCTGCGGCCACCCACACACATCTCTCCTCGTGGGGTCTCTCACTCGACGTCCTCTCCCCTCTCACTGGCAGGCGGCCCTCGTCGCCCACGTGGCTCATTGTCCGCTCTCCTTCCTCCCTCAGCTTCTGTCCCGTTTTAGTCTAAACGGCCTACCGTGGCCACACTAACGTTTCCTGCATCCCCCTGCCCTCCGTCTGTCACCTGATTTAAAACCCACCAGGTAGCAGTGTCCTTACTGCTCTGTCTCCACCACAGCTTTCTCTGCTGCAGCCCCCGCGCCCCTCACTCTCACACCGTCCAGCTTTATTTTAGCTACTGCCTGTCCTCACCCGTCCCCCCAACTCCAGGCACACTCCCTGCAGCCTCCCTGCACCCCCAGCCTCCCGACTTGTTCCATCTGCATCTGTATGATCTGCTGTCTCCTCTGGGCCAATTCCAAAGCCCACCTGAGGCCCAGTTTCCTCCACAGATGTCTGTCGCGGTCAGTCCCGCTTTCTTCACCTGCCTTTCTCTCCTCTCTGTGTGTTATTGTGAATTATACACAACAGTAAGTACAGCTGTGGGGCCCGCTTCACAGATGGGTGTAAAGAGGACGCCCAGATAGCCAGCACTCAGATGGCAAATAGAGAATCCTGAAACAGCGGGAGCTTGCCGCTGCCCCCACGGGCCCTTCCCAGGCCGTGATCCAGGGCTCAGAGCTCAGCACTTAGAGTCACTAAAGGCCACCTGTGCCTGTGGCCCAAGTGCGGTGATTTATTCTCCTGCTGATCTTGGCCCTGCAGGCAGGCGCGCTGTAGTGTTCTTAGGACTCGCAGGTGTCTCGGCTGCACAAGCAGGTCCGGCTGTTCAGAGAACTGGCTCCCTGATGACAGAGGAAGAGCCGTGAGGGCCAGCAGCAGGAGCGGCTGAGGCCCCGCGCTCTCACTGCAGAGTCTTCGCTCGTGGGAACCTTTGGAGAATGGCACCGTTCCACTTGGCTGCTCCTCCTCCCCTTTTCTGCTCCCTGGCGTCGGCTGCCTTTTCCTTCACGCAGCTCTGCGCTCGCTTGGGAATTTCTCAGGGAATTTCCAGTTTGGGGAAGCACAGTGAAGAGGAACGTCTTGTCGGTGACCAGAAGCCCATGGCAACGCGACAAAACACCAGCGTCCCCTCCCGTTCCAGTCAGAGGCAGCCCCCCTTCTGCTGCCCAGTTTCCTCCGCTCTCAGCCCGGGCTGTGGGATCCAGTCCCCTGGCGAGTGCTGGTGACGGTCACGGCTTCAAGATTCTACCCACAGACCCCCAGCAACGACGCCAGCCAGGAAGAGAGGAGAAGCGGTATCCTGTGCAAGTTAGGAACCGCACATTCACAGCAGACATCCCAGAAGGGACTCTGCGCAGGGCCTGTGACTCACGGCCATGAGGCATGGTCACTTCAAAATGCATAAGGATGCAGCGAGGGTCCTGGGGCAGCCGCACACCGTGATTCTGACATTGGCCAGACCGTGAACCATGAGCTGCTGGGGAGGAAGCATTCCTTCCTGCCGAGGAGACGCGAGACCTAGCAGCCGCAGGAAGGAAGTCCGCCTTTTTGTCGTATCTCGGACCTCCTAGGACTGGGGCAAGATCATTGTGTGGAAGAACTATTTCAGGCGTGGTTCATGCAGGGAGACAGTGGGGATGAGCAGGAAGGAAGTCCACGCTTCTTGTAACGGGTTGTTTTACAACTTAGTTCGTGTGCAGGCCGGCGAAGCGGGTCTACGAGGCAGGACAGGATGCTGCCAGACCAGCAGCTGTCAATCAGCCCTCAGTCAGCTGAGCGACTAAGCTGCACCGTTAGACCCCAGATCTGAAGAGAAGGGACACATGACACAGAGGACGGGAGGCTATTTGCAGACTGCGCCCCCCCACCCCCCACCCAAGTCAAGGAAAAGCTGCTTCAAACACATTATAAATGAGCTTCTGTTCATATTTATATCTTCATCCAGAGAGGGTGAGTCAGTGAGTAGACGGAGAGACTAAAATAGCCAGGTCAGTTCGTATCCGAGGGCACGTCCTCCGGCCACACACACACGGCTGCACAGTGGACCCCCGTGTCCGAGGGATGGTGCGAGTAGCCACCCCTCTGTGCCCAGGCTTCTGCTCCGGAGAGAAAGCAGAGCAGTTCAGGACCCACCAACGACGTCCTGGATCCAGGCTCCTTCCTAACCCGCTCAGCATGCCGTGTCCCGCCTGGGGCAGAGCGCGCTGCACCATGTCCTGTTCGGACCGTCTCCACCAGCCTTGTCCCTCCTCGGCGGCCGTGGCGCTGTGTGTTGGGACTGTTTATCTCTGCAGCATAGTTCCGGTTCTACCTCGGAGATGGGCTGTCTGCACCCTCTTGGAGTTAGGGTTTGTTGCTACCCTAAGGCGTGGTCTTGAGAACAGCTTATCAATTCAAGCATCTTCATGTACTTAGTGAACCACTCTTTTTTTTTTTTAAAGAATATATTTTATTGATTTTTTTTTATAGAGAGGAAGGGAGAGGGATAGAGAGTTTGAAACATCGATGAGAGAGAAACATCGATCAGCTGCCTCCTGCACACCCCCTACTGGGGGTGTGCCCACAACCAAGGTACATGCCCTTGACCGGAATCGAACCTGGGACCCTTCAGTCCACAGGCCGATGCTCTATCCACTGAGCCAAACCGGTTAGGGCGAACCACTCTTTCTTAACCAGCCCCTTTCTCTGTGTGGAGCTGCACGAACAAATACACGAAGCAGGACGAAGGCCTCGCCCACGTGGAGCTTCCAGCCTAGTGAGGAAGGAAGACAATAAAACTCCTCCACGGGCTCGGCCAGTGCGGCTCGCTGGTTGAGCATTGACCCATGAACCAGGAGGTCAGGGTTCAATTCCGAGTCAGGGCACAGGCCCGGGTTGCAGGCTCAGTCCCCCATAGGCGGCGTGCAGGAGGCAGCTGATCAATGACCCTCTCTCATCATTGATGTTTCTCTCTCTCTCTCTCCCTCTTCCTTCCTCTCTGAAATCAATAAAAATATATATTTTTTAAAAAGCAAAAAACAATGTATTTGTCTTACAGCTCTCACCTCTCTTTTCCTTTCTGAACTTACCTGTAGCAAGAGGAGGAGATTTTTGCAGCTGTAACAAAATGACCAAAAAAGGTAGACTGGGCTTAGGACAGCTTCATAGTGTGTGTGTGCAGTCTTTGCAAATTCTTCCTATGATCTGCCTGGAGAGAAATATGTACAACATAAACCAGTGCCTATTGCAAACAGCTGTTTTATACCATGAAATGGAAACGACAAAATTCAGTCTTCCATTAACCAGCTCTGTGTCTGTGGGTCAGTGGTGTACACCTCCAGGCTTCCGTCTTCTTTTATATAATAAGGCGTTTGGCTTAAGTAAATTCCCTTCTAGTTCAGAAGTCTATCACTAAGCTTTCATTTTACCATAAAACTTCCAATCCACAAGGAAGCCCAGAAAAATGTCAGGAAATGTAACATTTTATCAATTATTGTCACTGAGTTCTGAATTCTATTGGTCATAGTTCAATTTAGTGGCAGTTTGAGAATGGAGTTGTTTATTCTCTTAACGGAGGAAAAAGTAACACCCAAATGCTTATTATACTGGAACTGTTGTCTTTAGATTTTTATCACTTAAATGTAGCAGAAAAAAATTCCCTTTCGTATTATCCAAAGGAAATAAAACAATTCACTTTTAATAGCAACAAATTAGCTCAGCCGGAGTGTGACGCATACCCCTCCGGAATAGGACAGCACCTTGAAAGAGACACCAAAACCCTTTAAAAATCTATGCAGCACCACCAGCTCCCATTTTTCTTGGGAAGTTCCCCAGATTCATGAAATCAGAACACCCAAAGATCCGGGTCTGATGAAAACTGAAAGTTTGTTCTTTAACAGTCGTGTTTACCAACCAGACAGAGGAACAAAGTTTAACTTCCCGGTGGGTGAGTTGGGTTGGATCCGAGGCCACCTTCTTTGCCCTGGTTCCCATCAAATAGGAAAATAAATCCAACCCAGGGGCCAGGAAGGGCTGCCCTTCTCTGCTTAGGGAGGAAAGCTAATCACACCCCCTGACAGCAGTGAAGCAGAAGAGTGAAAGCTGGAGAAGGTGACGAAGAGGGAAAGAAGCTTCTAACTCTTAGAAACAAGAAGCAGTGGCCGCCTTCCTCCTGTGCCCCAACGTTCTTTATTTTTTGGATTGGTACTTCCTTTTTTTTTTTGGCATGCCAACATTTTTTCTCTTTTATTGTTATTTTATTTTTTCCATCTCCATTTATCCCTTCCATGCCCTCTTCCACATTCCCCCACCCTAACACCCCTCCCCCTGCAATCACCACACTATTGTCCATGAGTCCTCTCTCTCTCTCTCTCTCTCTCTCTCTCTCTCTCTCTCTCTCTCTCAATCCCTCCATCACCATCACCCTCCCCACCCCACCCCCCCCCACCCCCATCAGAGCTGTCAGCCTGATCTCTATCTATGAGTCTGTCTCTGTTTTGCTTGGTAGTTCAGTTTGTTCTTCAATTCCTACCTAAGAGTGAGGTCATACGGTACTTGTCTTTCTCTGACTGGCTTATGATACGTCTCTCGAGCAAGAGAGAGCCGCTCAGCTTGAGGCTCAGTGCATCACTTAAGCAGCTCAGGTGTGTTTGAACAGATTCGGGCAAATCTGTTTTCATGCAGGTGCTGAGAATCCTTCTGAAACCACCTCATCCTAAGGGAAGAAAGACCAGCTATCGCATGCCTCCTACAGTAGCAGAGCCTGCGTCCTCAGGCATGCTTCCCATTTACCTCAGTCCAGCAAACAGTCCTAGCACCTTGAGGGAGCCAAGCCCCGCAGGTGCCTAGAGCCCCCTGGTGGGGGTAGCAGGTACTGCAGAAGTCACAGGGCATCTGCGGATGTCCATGATAAATGGGTCTATTCACTAGCACTTGGACAAACGCACTGTCCCCGTAGAAAGGTTGTAGGCAGAAGGACGGGGGTACTAGCCAGGAGAGGCTGTGTCGTCACAGCACACGTCACGGACAATGCAGTGGTCCTTGCCTCACTGCAGCGGGCTCGGAGATGTGTGCGGGGCTGGGGGCAGACAGCGTCTCAGCGCCACGAAGGGTGAATGCTGGAGGGAGCAAGCAGGAAGGGGCAAAGCTGGCGAAATAGACTCTTAATTCACTCTCATTTATTCCCCTATAGTACCAGTGAGACCAGGGGAAATGGTCTCTATACATAATACTTTCACTTAATCCTCATGGCAGAGGACACAGCTTCAGAGAAGTTAATTAATGCACCAGGAGTCACGCAGCTGTAACAGCTCTTGGCTCCAGTACTGTTCTCTTTCTACTATTCCAAGTTTGCCACGAGGTTATATGCTTTAAAACAATCCCCAAACTATTACTGAGTTTCTACTCCATTCTTTATTATCTCCCTCCCCCCCCCCAAAAAAAAAAAAATCCAATAGGTAAGATTGGTATTATCCTCACTGGCTCAGAGAGGTTAAGTAACTTGATCTACGTCACACAGCCTGCAAGAAGATGAGATGTAGCTTAAACTCAGACCTTCTGCCTTCCCCTGCAGAGCTGTTCCCATTCAGTCTTTCAAAGCGTGGCACCCAGAAAGGTCAGGCATTTGCCCCAGGTCTGCAGCAGCAGGCTGGGTTGGATCGGATCCCACAGCTCCCAGCCCTGTGCTCTTTGCATCACAATGCCGCCCCTGAATCAGTGACAGGCACTCGAACTGCTCCTATTGTCAGTGTCATCCATCAGAGGCTGGGAGCTGCTAATCTGGGGAGAAAGAGCTCCCTGCTCCCTGAGCCCTGCGCGCTTTATTCTTTATTGGAACAAGTCGCTGCACACGGCTGAAGCGCAGATTCCTCAGCCCTCACCGCCTGGACAGAAAGAACTTTCCCATGAATTGTATCAGACGCCAAGGACGTAAGACAGATGCTTAACTCGAACCCGTGGGATGTTTTTGAGGTGAAATCTAGAAAGAAAACCTCCGTATCAGTTGAGAAGGAAGGCAAGTGAAAGGCTATCAGGGGAAGAAATGACTAAAAGGAAATAGATACTAAATAATGAATCAATATCGAGGACAGTTATTTTTTTCCAAACGTAAGGGGAAATGTGTGTCATGAAAAATCAGAGGAAACAGATCCCCATGGTAAATGTTTACTGGGGCGTAAATAGAGGCAAGGCAGGGAAGAGAAAGCCCACAGCGTCGTTTGAGTATCGGCCAGTGTGCAGGTGACTTCCATGCAAATCCAGCCTATTTGCAGGTATCGTTTGAGACCCGTCTCAGCTGGACTGAACTTGATCTGCAAATAGACTGATTTCCCCGTGAACTGTGTTTGTCAGGGGGCCCGCAATAATCTCTGTCTTCAAATCGTGAGATCGGGGATGTTAGATGGAGCTTTCAGCACTTTCCCTAAAACTGGCTCCAATCAGAGGCCATCAAAATGACTGCATTTTCTCTAGGTGTTGTGGGCTGGAGGAGGCCAATTGGGGGGGGAGGGAGGGGGGAAGGCACGTAGGGAAGGGACCTATGTAATACTTTCAACAATAAAGATTTTTTAAAAGGTGATTGAACTTTAACCCAAAACTGACAC
Source organism: Eptesicus fuscus (assembly GCF_027574615.1). Classification (NCBI taxonomy): domain Eukaryota; kingdom Metazoa; phylum Chordata; class Mammalia; order Chiroptera; family Vespertilionidae; genus Eptesicus; species Eptesicus fuscus. Next base: position 2,993,975 of record NC_072494.1, on the reverse strand, counting down.
AGAAGGTCCATGTAGCAGGGGCTCAACATTGGCTGCTGCTCAGAAGCACCTGAGGCGTTAGCGATGCATTCTGCCCCGTGGGCCCCACCCGTGCGATTCTGGTTTAATTGGAGCAAGGACCCGACAATTACACTTAGAAGTTCTTCCCAGGCAGTCTGAGGTCTGACCTGTGGCCTCCCACTGCCAGTGCTTTAGGAGTGGACCTTTCTCTGAACAATCAGCCCGCCCGCCCAAATACACAACAAAACCGAAGCCTTACCCGGGAATGAGCTATGCTGTGTCAGGACCAGGTCTAGTTACTAGTGTCATTTTTTTGTTTTCTGTTTGGTTATTATTAGGTATTCTGAACACATGCACATCATGAGTGGTATTGAATCACATCTTGAATATGAGAAGTCATAGTAAGTTAGTGCTAAGCCTTTTACCTAACACGGTAAAAGCCTTTTCCGCATCTTATTGTTAAATCCAAAGCTGCATCTTTAGCAGTTCTCTCTGCTCACTTCGTGCCCGCCTGTGTGTAGCCCGAAAGTGCTGGGCGTGTCTACTGTCTTTGTTCTCACATCACTTTGCAAATGCCTCCATCGTGCACTTCCCCGGAGCACCTGCCGTTGTCTTCCCCATCTTGGTGCATGTGCTCTTCTTCACCTTGTGCCTGAGCTAGGGAGGAGGCTCGCGGCTGACTTCACTTCTCCGGCAGTTTCCATTTCCCCCCTCACCCTCTTACTTCCCCTGCATCCATTTGCTCCTCTGCAGTGTTGCTGTGCCCTTTAGCTGGGGACCTCTTTTTCCTGGACCAGACTCTTATCTGGTGGCCTTGCCTCTGGCCCCCTCTCCGTCCATTCTCTACATTCCTTTCTCAAGTACAGACCTGATCATGCATGCCCCTGCTTAAACCCTGTGTTCTCTACATGCATTGCATTCCCGTGCTGACCAGTCTGCAGAGATTCTAACGAAAGTGAAGATGCTTTTCCCAGTGCTCCAAGTTCTGAGGAAAAGACGGACTGAGAACTCTAAGCATTGTTAACTATTGGGGAATTACTCAGCCATGAGTTGCCTGAAAGGTATGTCTTGAGCATCTGTTATGCAACCAGCTATGTTAGGTATCATATCCATTTTATCTTAGAATCCTATCTAATAAAAGAGTAATATGCAAATTAACCATCACTCAGCGACAAAAATGGCGTTGCCCATAGCCACAAGATGGCGGCACCCAGTCCTCTCAGCCCCACCGGAGTCCCCAAGTCTCAGGGAGGGCTGCCGTTGAGAGCCTGCAGAATAAGCGGCCTGGCGGAATGCTGCCCAGAGGCCCTCCTGACCCTTTATAAAACACAAAAACAAAATCACTCCCCATGGCCCGATCCCCTCCCAGCAGTGGCAGCCTGGGGTCTCAGCCTGGCAGGGGTACACACCCCCACGGCGCAATCCGCTGCCAGCAGCAGCAGCCTGGGCTGGGGTCTCAGCCTGGCAGGGGCATGCACCCACATGGCACGATCCCCTCCCAGCTGCGGCAGCCTGGGATCTCAACCACTGAGTCACACCAGCCAGGCAGATATGGAGGAATCTTAAATGTTTCTTTTTTAAAAAATATATTTTATTGATTTTTTTACAGAGAGGAAGGGAAAGGGATAGAGAGCTAGAAACATCTATGAGAGAGAAACATTGATCAGCTGCCTCCTGCACACTCCCCACTGGGTATGTGCCCCCAACCAAGGTACATGCCCTTGACTGGAATCGAACCTGGGACCCTTGAGTCTGCAGGCCGATGCTCCATCCACCTAGCCAAACCAGTTAGGGCTGTCCAATATGTTAAAGAAAAAAACCTATCTAATAAAGAGGGAATATGTAGGGGAGGGCATTTGGGGGTGAACAGGTTGTCAGGGGAGGGCAGTTGGGGACGATCGGGCTGGCAGGGGAGCAGTTAGGCATCAATCAGGCTGGCAGGGGAGTGGTTAGGGGGTGATCAGGCTGGCAGGCAGAAGCAGTTAGGGGCAATCAGGCAGGCAGGCGAACAGTTGGGAGCCAGCAGTCCTGGATTGTGAAAGGGATCCCAGATTGGAGAGGGTGCAGGTTGGGCTGAGGGACACCCCCCCCTCCAGTGCACGAATTTCGTGCACCAGGCCTCTAGTATGATATAAAAATTAAGGAATGTCTCCTTACTTTGATATTGCAGTAAAAATCTAACAAATTTTAGTGTTCTAAAACTTTTTATTCTCCTCCTCCTCCTTTTCCTTGTCCATCAACCACTATAGAAGATTCAAAATAAAGATGTCTTAGTTTTTCTACAGGAAGTCAACAACAGAATTTTGATGTCCTTGGAATATTTTACAGAGACACTTGATCCCCTAATGACCTTTAAAAACCCTGATATTACTGACCACAGTAAGACACCTAATTACCTGACACACTTTACAGAGTCCAGTAAGTCCATACAGCTGTTATCAGTAACGGATGGAAAGGGGAGACGTGACTGCGAAGGACATACTAGTAGAAGGACATGAAGTAGTCTCTTGAGAAATCAGGGAGCCTGCCTTATAAATGTGGTCTGGCTCCTACATTAGTGCTTAACACCCAAGTTCCTTGAGGAGATCATGTTTTCTTCAAATACAAATTCTACACGTATTTTCATGCTCTAACCTATGCATGGGGAGATCAGCACATAAGAGAATCTCAATCATCATAAAACAAGAAACTCCCTTTTATGCTGGGATTTTTCCAGTGTTTCTGTGCCCCTACTTTCCTAGAAGAACCATCTTTTTTTGTAGCCTGTTTATAACAAAATCCCTCTTCTCATTTATCATGTTAGAATCCTCAGAGGGCACTGGGGAGATCCTGCCTACCCCCCTGAGCAGGAACCAGTCGGTAACAGATCACTGGAATTCCATCAACTTGTACAAAGTAACTCAGGAAGTATAAGCCTAGCTAGGGCCGTGGGCTCTCAGCCCTTCCTGGCAGACCGCTGACCACCTGCAGGTTTCTGGACCACAGCCACAGCCTGAGCTCCCACAAGTACCCCACAACTGAAACAATCGAACCCGTGAGCTCTTTTCTGCAAGTTTGCCCTGTAGGTGCTTTTCATAAGCATCAGCAATCTGTTAAAAATCCATGGTTCTGTCGTTATGGCAACCATCATACCATAGACTTATGGAAAGAAAAAAAATCCCACCTAACCAGTAACATCAAATTATCATGACAGCTTCTATCTTAAATGCAAAATGATGAACTCATTTCTAACTGGCAAAGGATAAAAATCAGGATAATGCCATACTTTCAGAACTGTTTTAGCAACTACATGTAATGGTGATATTGGCGGCCTTGGTGGTAGGTGACAGGATTGGGAAAGGCAGATTGGAAGAAATAAGAAGACTCAATATTAGGCACCTATGTAAAATGAGTTTAATTGTGCAAAAGTTAAAATTCAGTGTGAACTGAGAACATACAGGCATTGAAATACTACTAAAGTGGCCGGCTCCTATGCAGGTATGAAATATGAGGTCCGTGTTTTATCCATCTAATAAAAAAGCTCACCATATAGGTGCTTTTTTTGGTCAGAAAGAGAAGTTTGTACCATATCCCTTCAGGCTATTTGGATAGGTTGTGCCTCTGAAGCTAGGAGACTCTTTGCATAGAGCCCTAGGCTTGAGCGAGTGAGCCTGGAGGGAGAATCACACAGCATGCCGAAAACAGCCTGGGCCATGGCACCAGGCACAGCGGATCTGACCGTGAGGCAGCAAGGGACCAGGGGGCCACCACTCCTCCTGTGTTGAATTTTGTCAGACCCACTGAGTCCTAAGATCAAGTGGGCCCAGCTACGATGCACTGTAAGATGGAAACGGAATGTCCGGAATCAGACATGAACATGAGCTAGGCCAGGGGTGGGCAAACTCATTAGTCGACAGAGCCAAATATCCACAGTACAACGATTGAAATTTCTTTTGAGAGCCAAATTTTTTAAACTTCAACTTCTTCTAATGCCACTTATTCAAAATAGACTCGCCCAGGCCGTGGTATTTTGTGGAAGAGCTACAATCAAGGGGCCAAAGAGCTGCATGTGGCTTGCGAGCCGCAGTTTGCCAACCACGGAGCTAGAGGACCCAAGGCAGCTACATGAGGAAGGGTCCCAGACCCACTTACCATCCAATACAGTTGCCTGGGGCCTCATCTCTACCTTATCCCTACAGCGAGGGGGTAGAGGGTTGAGGCAGGATTGGGAGGGGATGCTCCCTTGATGATGAGCTGGTGGAGAAGAAGGAAGATCGGACATGGTTTACGGATAGGTTGGCTCAATGTGGGGTCCAGTTGAGGGGGGGCCCTAACATTAAGCTGTGAGGGGAGATTCTCTCCAAGGGCAGAGCTTTGTGGAGTGCATATTTTTCTTTGGGTAGAAGAAGTGGCCCCAAGTGGGAATAGACATAGACTAAGGGGTAATGGTGAGTAGCTCAGCTAGCTATTTAAGAGCCTGGAGAAAGAAATACTTGAAGATCAGAGATAAGAAAGTCTGAAGAAGAGGCATGTGGATGACCCAAGGGAGTGGTTATGAAACGTGAAGATCACCCAAGAGAGACCACCGATTCTGGAAGAGGCACCGAACAACCAAGGAGACAGAATGACTCGGCACGTTGCCATCAGCCAGCTCTGTCACCAGCCACTCCTGAGCCAGCACCATGGGCTAGACGTTGACAGTGAAGAAGACGTCCATGTAGGACTCAGGTGGGCTCCATTCACCACCGCTGATCTAGTCGTGCTGCTAGCAGATGTCCAACCTGCCAGCATCCGAGCCCCACACACAGCGCCGCCCCTTGAAGAAAGCAGTAAGCCACTTGGAAGCAACAACATACATTGGAATGACCAAGTCTCCTGTAAAAACCATCACAGGACCTAGCTGTGATGCTGGGTATACACTCGCAGGTTTTGCTTTCCATCTGATAGTCAGATGTTCGAGGCATTTGTTTCAATCTTCCCTATGAAAGGCTAATTTTTAGCCTGATTCACCGAATAAACGCTGAGTCTTGCTCACATGGAAACTCTTTCAAGTTAAAATAAGTCATCAATCCGTCGTCAGCATGACCAGCTCATTTTGATTAGGCCTGAGTATTCATGAGACCAAAGTTGAAGTCATTGACCTTTATAAAAGTTTCATTTTAAGAAGGCATATTTCATTTCAGAATATCTGTGTCAGAGGCGAGCTGGTGCAGGCCAGCCCTCTGCTGCTCATCACTCCAATCCGCAGACCAGTTGCTACAGCAGGTAGACTTGCTTTTGTACTTTTAAAAGTTCATTTGGAAGAAACACAGAAACATGCAAAGTATAAGCTACAGATTCTCCTGCGTGGCCAAACTTTGTTCATTATCCCCAGGCAATGAATCCAATTCAAGCTCCACGAGAGTGGGAGTTGGCCCACTACTGGCCAGTGTTCCTGTTCTGGCCCCATTCTGGCTTGACCATAGGCTTCCTTGGTCAAGGCCATTCATTGCTAGGAAGGGAACCATGTGGCCAGTTCTGACCAATGAGTTATAAGTAAAGCGATACTTCAGGGTTAGAACACTTAGTTTTCATGGTGAACCTCTCCAGGCCTTTCTCTTTCCCTCTGCATGGTGCCTGATAATCTATAATAATAAAAGCCTAATATGCTCATTAGACCTGACGTCCTTCCAGACGACCTTCTGGACAAAGCCAGGGCAAGCTGCCGTGGCTGTGAGGGCCGAGCCCCTTGCACGAATTTCGTGCATCGGGCCTCTAGTGTTGAGATAAAGAGCGTAGGTGTTCTGTCAATCCGGGTCCCTGAGTGACCAGGATAAACTGAATGCCCCCACCCTGACCCCACTGCGCTCAAATGGTTATGAAACATTAGCCAGGAATACATCTTTGTTTTTTGTAAGCCATTGAGCTTTTGGGGTTGATTGCTACTCCAGGTCATTCTTAACTACCTTCCCTGATATCTGTACTCACGGAGAAGGAAGTTATACGTTACTGTTTGGGTGAAATAGGAGGAGGGGAATACCTGGGGGGCAGTGCGTATCTGACACAGAGATTGTGGGCCATCTTGCCTCCCATTTCACAGTCACCACTTTGACAGTGGCGTAGGTCAGCACTAAGTGTGCCGTCAACAGCTTGCTTCTCAGATAGCTTCCCGGTATGCCAAGCACAAGATAACATAGAAAGGCCCCAAAATAAAGTGGTTAAAACACGCCCCTGCAAATTTCCAAATTTAGCACTTAAATACATTTTCCCAAAGAACCCTTAAAACGCTGTGGGACAGGCGTTGCCATCTCTGTGAACGGCTGATGTTGACAATTTATTCTTATGTGCAAGGCATTGTGGTAGGTGCTCTATGTACTTTGACTTATATATTTACCACAGCAAGCCCACACGTTAAAGGGCCGGTGTCTTCATTCCTGCTCCCTTTGATCAGAGCCGCTCTTGCATCCACGCACGGTCCTCTTAGTTCATCCTTCAGTCTGTCCTCTCACGACGCCACGTGCACCTGAGGCTGAGATTGTGGGCCTGCGGAGGACATTCTTGTTGGTACCGGGCGGGCACCCCTTCACCTTTCCCTGCAGGTGATGGTGTCTCCTGACTTCATTGGACCCATGACATGTAAGCAGGCAGCGGGAGAAGCTCAGGCACTGTGAAACCGTTTGCAGTATGGACCCTATAGATGAGGGGTCCAGAGGCAGAGGAGTGTACCCTCCACGGGCTGACAGCTGCTGCTCTTGTTCATGCTCAGCACGCCCCGCCGGGTTTTCCGCAGTGCGATTCCCAAATGCATCTCTTCCTGCAGGTACACGGTCCTGCCTTGCCCCCGTCCAGCGCTTCCTCTAGTCTCATCACTAGCGGCTTAGAGGCAGCCCTCACCGTCTCCACCACAGTCTGAATCTGCGTCCTGCGAAACCAATCTGATCGTGTTTCTTTCATCCTTAAAAATGCCTGTTGGCTTCCTGCTGCCGCTGGGACAGAGTCAAGCACGGGAGCCTGACACACCGGACACCGAAATCCAGTCTCACGCCCTTCTCGATCCTCCCTCCCGGCGCTTCCCTCCAGGTCCCTTTCCTGCCCCCATCCCCCCTCGCCTGGCCGCCTGGCCGGTGTGCCCAGCACACCCCTCTGCCCGGAGGCCTGCGTGACGTTCCGGGCCTGTGGTTTGGAGCCGGACGGAACACCTTCCCTTGGACTTTTCTATTGAGCAACTCGGACTCATTTTCCAAAACCAGTTCAGGTGTCAGCTCTCTGGCACAGCCCTTCCCAGCTGCCCCGGCAAAGGTCATGGGTCTCTATGGGGCTCGTTCCCATTGATAGCAGGAACATCACTGTGTAAAATGTGTCTTTTCTGCCAATGGGGAGCAGGGCCTGTAACAGCTCCTGCCTCGGCGTATTTCCTGTAACATGTATAGGCCGTGGCACGTAGCAAGTGCTCAGAAATGTCTGCGGAACGAAAGGAGAAAGTATTTTCCCCTTAGAATACGGATTGCCGGTCCCAAACAATGTTTTGATCAGAAGAGACAGACACAGGGGCCCATCCCGGGGACCTGTGCCTCCGATAACTAGTTCAGCAGGGGTCCCACTGAGACTAAAGCGGGGTTCACACAAATGCCGGGAAAGCACCCTGCTATTCCGGGCAGCTGTCCCCTCCCGCTGTCTCCAGGGCAGTTTTCCAAGGCGCTGTGAGCTCTGCCCCCGCAGCCCTGGGCGCAGCCCTCGCACTGCTGGCTCGGTTCCCCGCAGGGTTCTGACGGATCAAGCTTCCTAGCTCCGGGTTAACAGAGCTCTTTTCCTCCCTGCCACATGAATATTCATTTACATCCACGCAATCTCTGCTCAGAAAAAGACACGGGCGGCCAGAATAAGAGACCCACCCGTGTCTCCAGTACTTTACTTTGGACGCATTCCTAGAATATTCCGCTTCCACTTGTTATCCCCCTTCCCATCCAGAAAGGCCCAGCAAACCCCGATCCAGGCAGCTGCCTCCGCCGCGCCACTGCAGCTGCAGCCTGAGATCAGCTCCCAGCCGCTCTCTCCAGGGGCTCAGAACCAGCGATTGTCACTAGTTCCCCCCAAGATCTCCCGTTCTGGTCACGAGTCATCCGCGAGCTTCCCCTGCAGGCAGCTGTGTACACGCTCCCATCCCGGTGACCGAGCACATCTGGCTCGGCTCATGCTGCCGAGCAGCTCGCAGTCAACAGTCTGCCTTCACGTGGCTAATAGAGTGGGGAGCTGGCCCTGCTCCCCCACACGTGGCCAGGACATTGGGAAAGGGGTACTGCTGCAATCCTGACGGCCGCCATGGTTTATCTTATGTTTACGGCCCTTGTCCCTGCACCCACAGTGGTAGATAGCAGGCGTGATTTTGGAGGTCGTTCAATCCATTCAGCTTGTGAACATTTCCCCCCAAACTGTGCTGACTCACCTCCCAGCCCCTGCCGTTCCTGGCCAAGCAGAGTCAGGAGAGGAGATGTTGCGCTTTTCAGTGTTGTTGTTTTTTTTATGGAGAGTAAAAAAGATGAACAGCATGGCTAGTGTCTCTTGTTGTCTAATAAAAGTCCCCGGGAGATCTTACTGTATGTTTGGGTCATCAAAGCTGCCTCTGTGGAAACTGTTTTTATACGAAGAGGAAGACAGGGGTCCCCATGCCTCCACTATAGGCCCAGAGAGACCAGGCTGTGAGATGTGGGAACCTTTCGTTTTCCGGATTTCCATTTTCATAGCTTTAAAATGAGGGATTGAAGCCAAAATGGTGTTTAACGTCTTCCCCCTCCACCCCCTTCCTCCTTCCTTTTCTCCTCCTCCTTCTTCATGTTGCATCGAACCCCGTGGGAGCCCAGGAGACCACATGCGCCCACGTGTGGCTAGAAGAACAGAATTCCTCCCGACACGTCCCTGGGAGTGTTGTCCATCCAGGGCTCATAAATGCATCTTCTCTCGCTTCAGCTCACAGAGCGGGAGTCCGCCCCGCCTACGCGTGTTACTTGGCCTAAAGGGTGAGAACTGGTGACTTGGCAGGTCCTGCTGGGTCTTTGAGAGGCAGATGGATTTTAAATGGGCACTCGCTGCTTCCGCTTACCCCTGGGCACCGCATCCGAGGCTGAACAGGTGGCACTAATGCTTTTGGGGATGGAGGGTCGGAGGAGAGAAGAAGAGAAGATGCCAAATTTTAAAAAGAAAAGAATGGAAAGGAAGCCACGGGAAAGGAAGAGAAAAGGCAAGAGAACAGGACAGGGGGGTTAGCACAGCAGCAGGAGGACGTGTGCCCAGATCTGGGGCGTCTCAGGAACCCTGCAGTGACACGCGTGGTGGAGAAGTGGAGGCCGCGCTGCAGAGCAGAGCGTGCAGGCGGAGCAGTTCCCTGTGTCCCGGCGCTGGCTCCCGAGTTCAGCTCCTCCTCCACTCTGATCTCTGCTCCAGATAATGAACCGTGTGAGTTGTGGGGAGACTGAGGGCAACTGCCTGGAGATCTGGGTGCCCTGAGTCCCCGCTTTCTAAGTGCGACTTAGGCAGCGAGGGGACTTCTCCCGTGGAGGGTCCAGCGTGTGCGACCGAGGAGAGGGTCAGGCTGCCCTTAGAACAAGAGCTTCCATGGCCAGCTCTGGCTCCTCGCAGTCCCTGGAGCACAGCCCAAAGCCATCAACTTCCACCAGAAATGGCCATTTCTTAAGTCCTTCTCATTTGGTCCTGCCCTGTAATGGGGCTTTTGAATGCCTTGTTTGACAGACCCCAGATGGTCCTTACTGCAATGTTTAATTCTTCGGAGAGCGGAGAGATAGCCACAGGAATATAAGTAAACACTAATAATCCAGTCGTGGTCAGAGGAAGCTACATGCAATGCAAGAAATCACAAGGAAAAATAAAAAGACCCCATTAAAGACTTCTGTAAATAGAAGGCAAGTTTTAAAAGACAGCAAAAGCTGGGTAAACATGTTTCTAAATTTATTGTGTACTTCTGAATTGCCAAAGCAGTAAGTGCTCATTGTAGAAAAAGAAATTAAAAAAATAACAAGTGATAGAATATGTATGGCAAAGTGACCGTGACTTCCCCTCCCCCACCATGATCTACTTCTGACTCTGTTTGTTGACAGTTTATTAACAGTTCTGTACACGTTTCAGGGCTTTGTCTATGCACATATAAACATGTGTACCCCAAGTATCTCCACCAGCCCACACTCCTCTCCCATCCCTAAAGGGTGACCTCTCACCAGCATATGCGGGGGAAGCGATTCTCCTTCATGACGGTTTTCCCAGAGAAGTGCGTAGTCAGCAGAGTGTCTCAGCGCCTGTGTTCCTCCCTGGACCACATGCACGCAGCTCCCCCTCACCCTCCGAAGCCCCGAGATGACCCGCAGCAGGAGGCTGTTTGCTGTCCGCACACGGGCCACCCAAGGTCTAGTGGGTGGTAGTCTGCATTCCCTTCGCACACCATGTCCCCTCAGGATCACCCGAGCTTGTAGATTTTATTGACGTGAAATTGAAGACAATGCAGAATGCTGTGTGCTGAACATGACTTTCCCCAGGGTTTGGGGCAGGAGGGGGTGGAGAATACCAAGGAGTTGAAACTTTCACAGGGACTCCATCCATGGGCAAGATTCAGTCCCCCTTAGCTTTCCAGCTTAGCTCCCTTAAAAATACTACCTTCTGCCACTGTGGAATTTTATTGTTTAAGGGAACACAAAGTGCTATTCCCAGGAGGCCTCAGCAGGACAGTCGGTGACAGCTGTTGACACAAAGTCCCACACAAGCCAGGTGGAATGAGAATAGGCAGCACTCCGAGGTTAGCCCCTTCAAGACTGTCCTCACCAGTGTGACGCAGACACCTGTGTACTCTCATGAATGTATGCTAAGCATTCAGCCACACACACACACACACACACACACACACACACACACACAGCCCACATACATGTCCAAAGTAAGATACCGAGTTTCAGAGACTGCATTGTATGAGCTATTCAGGACTTTAAGACTCTCAGAATATAGTCTTAACTGCCTCAGAACTGGTGAGGCATAAGTTTCACTTTGGAATTCATATTCCACATAATTTTGCAAAACCAAGGTAGTTACTTTTCTTTCATTCTCAAACTCTTTCAAATTGGGATCCTCACACCTCCATGGGAAAAGAAAGAGATGGCTGTGGCTTTAGCTAACCAATTTAAAAGTAACCTAGCTTACTTAGAACTCAGTTAGATTCTTAAGAATTTTCCATTCAACAGTACTAAAAACTAATTCTTCCAGTAACAACTACACCCACTGCTAAATAGCATTCTATTTTACCAAAGGGAGTAATACTGTACACATTCTAAAAATTGTCAGAAAATATATTTGCAGAAAAATGTAAAAAGAGCTCTTATAAAACTCATAGGAAAAAAGTTTGTAACAGCTAAATGGGCAAAAGACCAATGCCATTTATAAAGAAAAGTAAATAATTACGTAAAAGTATGTTTAACTTTATAAACACATAAATCAAAATAAAGCAACAATGAGATATCACTGTTGTCCATAACATTTACCAAAGAGAATGTTTAATGACAGTCCAAGTGGCAATGTGATGGGGTGAGCCCTCTCATCTTGGTAGAATTATAATTTAGTGGAGCTGATCTGACAAAACAGCTTGGCAATATGTATGAAGACCCTTTCCCCAGTACTTCTAATTTATTAATCTCTTCTAAATGAATAATATTAATTATTGCCAAATTTATGCATAAAGTATTATTTAAATATTAAGTAGAATGTCTAAAATTTAGAAACAATCTAAGTGTCAAACATTAGGAGACAATACAGATATATAATGGTGCATACATGCCATGGAATATTATGTAACCCTTAAAATATTTTTACAGGACTTCATTTTACTAACATAGGAAAATACATATGATATGTTTAGTGAAAATTCAAGATATCAAATTATTTTAACATCAACGTAAAGATGTATTGGTGGATAATTAATTAAACAGTGGCTAATTCTGTTGATTTGGGGGTTGAAGATTTCATTCATTCTTCATCTGTTGTTATTGTTTTTTCATCCATTGTTATTTTTTCCAAAATTATCCTCAGTGGTATGTATTACTCTTATCAGAAATAAAATCCTTTGTAGTTAAAAACTATGAGCAGAGACAATATGCCAGGTATAATCAAAGTACCAGGGACAGGGAGAAGGTGGAAGTAGGACCTGATCTCAGGGCATCTGACTCCAAAGGATGTTTAACACAAAGGCATTATGATTTGAAACCTTAAGACTCTTAGACTACATCACATATGTTTAACATGGAGACCTATTGAAAAATCTTGGAGTGACAAGTTGTAAGTCTAATTACCCACATTAAAAAAAGAATATCCACCCATAATACTTTCAAGTTTACTTAGAAAACAACATTTTACCCCCAAAGTTAGAGTGAATTAGGCACTTATATTCAGAATACTATCACCCCATTATAAAATATCTAGTGCTTACCTATATAATGTTAACCAACACTAATGTGTATATTAACAAGTATATAGATAAAAAGTAATTCACGCCCTGAGGAAGTTTCAAAATTATAAATTAAAATCAAAACTATGTAAATGAAGTAAAATATCTCCCTTAACAAAGGGCTATAAAATGATTCACATTTCAATAAATTGATTACAGATTCTCATGGGAAACTTCCACAGTGAGCAGACTGGATAAACCCTATTTAATAAAATCTAGGAGTCTTGTAATAAATCCACTGGTTAGGCAGTTAATCTAGTAATGCTCAGTGCGCAGACGTCAGGATGAATTCAGCATTTCTGAAAACAAGAAGTTCACTGTGAACAGAAGAAGTAAAGACATCCCTATAAACTTTTATTTAAATGGCAAAGAGCCAAGTAAGAAGTTCATGGAAGTTCTGCTTGAATTTAGCATTCTCTACAGAAAACAAAACAGAATTCACATGGTTATTTCTTAGGTTCTTCAAGATGTTTCCCCAATACTATTTAGCAATTTAGAGTGTAAAATATACTGTATACTTGAAATTTTCTTAGAGAGTAGATCTTAAGAGTTCTTACCACACACACACACACACACACACACACACACACACACACACACAGAACACACACAAGGTAGCCTATCTTGGCTCCCTATTGATACCTCAGAGGGTCCATGCCTTAGGAAGAAGACTACATTTCAAAGGGATTCATTCTAAGACTAAAGGTGAAACTGAAATACTTTCTCCCTCCAAAAAAAGTGTACAATCAGTCATCTCTGACTTTAAGTGATTAACTGCCTGGTAGAACAAACTTCTTCAGAGGAAGATAACAGAACCCAGAATCTTTACATTGTATTGTTCCCAATGTCAATAAACAAGCAAAATTAATAGATGTACCAAAAAATAAAGAGAAAACTGAACAAATGGAAATGAGCTAGATGTTGGAATCAATCAAAAAGCTAATTCAAATAACTATAATAAATATGTTTAGAGTCTATAGAAAAAGGTGAAAATAGTGATGAAGAAGTGGATAATTTCAGAAGAGATTTAGAAACTGCATGTAAATCAACACTGGAAATCTTAGAAATAACACAATATCTAAAATCAGAAATTCTGGAAGGTATTAACAATGGAGTAAATGCAACAGAAGACAGGATTGGTGAATTTGAAGACAGGAAGGAGACTAGCAATCATGTAAGCTGAAGCATACAAAGAAAACAAAATTAAAATAAAAAGAGCACAGGTATTAAATGACTTATTGGAAGAAACAAGTAATAAAAAAATTTGCAAACCCCAAGCAGAATAAAAAAAAAAAAAAGAAGACTAACACCTAAGCATGTCATAGTCAAGCTGCTGAAAACTAAAGATTAAAAACAAAGCAAACTTAATAGTAGGCAGAAGAATAAAACATTAAATATAGGTGAACAACAATAAGAAAATTGAAACACTCAGAAAATAGAAAGCTAGAAGACAATAAATGACATATTTAAAGTGCTAGAGGGAGAAAACTGCCAACTAACAATTCTATATCAAGGAAATTATCCTGAATGTCAAAAATGAAAAGATTCAACACAATCCCTATCAAAATTTCAACAGCAGATTTTGCTGAAATGGAGGAGCTGATTTTTAAATTCAAATAGAATTGCAAGGGGCCCTGAAAAGCCGAAATAGTAAAAATAAATAATAAAGTCAGGTGCTTTATACTTTCCAACTTCAAAACTTACAGAGTAGTCCTGGCATAAGAATAGAGTAACAGATCAATGAAATAGAATTGAGAGTTCAGAAAAACAATACATTTGTGGCCAATTGATTTCTGACAAGGATGCCAAGTCCATTCCATAGAGAAACAACAGACTTTTCACCAAATGGTGCTGGGACAACTGAATGACCATATGTAAAAGAATGAGGGTGAACCCCTGCCGCATACCAGTAGACCAGTGACCTAAGTATAAGAGCTAAAACTATAAAACTCGTAGAAGAAAACATGGAAGTAAATCTTTATTAACTTAGATTTGGCAATGGATTCTTAGCTATTACACCAAAAGACACAAATGACCAAAGAAAAACTAGTTAAGTTGCATTTTATCAAAATAAAAACTTGTGTTTATCAAAGGACATGACCAAGGAAGTAAAAACTACAGAAGGGGAGAAAATATTTTCAAATCATATATCTAATAGGGTTTTTAAATTTTATTTATTTATTGACTTTAGATAGAAAGGAGAAAGAGAGAGAAACATTGATTTGTTGTTCCACTTATTTATGCACTCATTGGTTGATTCTTATATGTGTCCCGACTGAGGATCAAACCCACAACCTTGGTGTATCAGGACGACACTCTAACTGACTAAGCTACCCAGCCAGGGTGGTCTAATAAAGGTTTAATATCCAGAATATATTTTTTAAATCCCTACAACTCCACAAAAAAAGACAAACAATCCTATATAATAAAAAGCTAATATGCAAATTGACCAAACGGTGGAATGACCGGTCACTATGACGCACACTGACCACCGGGAGGGTGGGGGGGGGGAGAAGCTCAACACAGGAGCTGCCCCCTGGTGGTCAGTGTGCTCCCACAGGGGGAGTGCTACTCAGCCAGAAGCCGGGCTCATGGCTGACGAGCACAGCATCCACGGGGAGCGGGCCTAAGCCAGCAGTCGAACATCCCCCGAGGGCTTCCGGACTGCGAGAGGGTGCAGGCCAGGCTGAGAGACACCCCCCCCCCTGCCTAAGTGCACAAATTTCATGCACCAGGCCTCTAGTCCAATTATAAAATGGGTGGCTTTGTCAGTTGGAGTGTCATCCAGTATACCAAAAGGTTGTGGTCACAGGCTTTGACCTGACCTGTCTCTCGCCGTCACTCTGCCATCCCACTCCAACGCTGGCTCCATTATTTCCCTTCCTTCTACCCTCATCCTGCTGATTGTGGCATCCTGATTTTTTTTTTTTTTGCTTCTCCAGTTGCTTCTGCCATCTTTTTTTTTTTTTTTTTTTTTGAGTCTATCTTCTCGTCATTATGACATTTGTCCAGCTTTCCTGTTTGTTACCTAAGCCTCTGGCGTGTCCCCTGGATGCCCTCCTTGGAATGACCACCACAGGAAGCCCAGCTGGCAGAGGCCCCGGCAGCTCGGGCTCCACTCTGCTCCTTGGTTTTGATACCAAAAGGGTGGGCCCTGGGCATTCTGATCCTGATTTATTATAAAACCATAATACACGTTTCCTAGAATCCCAGGCTTGAAAGGAACCCTGAGGTCTGCCACCATCTGAGTTAAAAGCCCTGTGTTCTTTCCATTGTTCTGCCCCACTGTAGCGTTGTCTTTCAAATATTTGATGGCAGATCTCACATCCCGAAGTCTTCTTTCTAATCTCAACATCGCAGTTCCTTAGCCCCTCTCTCCAGCCTGATTGGCTTCCTCTAAATCAGCTTTATTTAATTACTGCCCCTGTCACAATGGACAGTGGGCAGCATTTTAAAACAATGTCCCAATTATATCCTGGCCGTTTTGGACTGGAACAGGGTTTTATATTATTTATATTCACTTTCGCCTCGCCTCCTCCATGACTCAGACTGGAATCTTTTTAAATGCTTTTGCTGGAACCAATACATTAGCTACTTCCTGCTTCGGCTTCAGCCCCATCTCAGATCCAGATTGGGGAGGTGGGTCAGCCAGTGCCACGCTGCCTACCCAGGGCCAGAGCTCCCACTAGGTTCTCTGTAGCAACGCACAGATACAGCCTCCTGCGTGGGGGCACCGGTTGTGTCGTGAGTGTTGGCGGGCCAGGCACGGTTCTCTCCTGCTAGTTGTACCTCCCACGCCCCTCCCAGCCACTTAGTGCGGGAGACATCATTAGAGGGCAAACCGTCAGCCCTTGCCGTTGACTTTTCAGTATTAGTAACACATTTCTTTCCCTGCACAACTGATTGAGGCACATCGTGCCCTCTGTCACTGAGGAGATGCCCCCCACCCCACCCCCATTTGCCCAGAACACATTCTGTCATCATTTAATTGGTTATTCTAACTGGCTCATGTCTGCCCCCCAAAGATTAAAGAAACATCGTCAAACCCTTGCCAAGTTCTGATTTCACTGCGTCTCGTCACACTCCTCCTTTTTAGAGCCTTCATGAAATAAAAAACCAATTTAGCCTGGCATAAATTTTCTTTCCTCTTTCAAATTCTCATTATCTCTGCTCCCTTTTTTACTTTAAAAGCGGTCAAATCTTGCTCTAGCCAGTTTGGCTCAGTGGATAGAGCATCGGCCTGTGGACAGAAGGGTCCTGAGTTCGATTCCGGTCAAGGGCACATGCCCGGATTGCAGGCTCGATCCCCAATAGGGGGTGTGCAGGAGGCAGCCGATCAGTGATTCTCATTGACGTTTCTCTCTCTCCCTTCCTTTCTGAAATCAATAAAAAAACATATATATTTTTTTAAAAAGCTGTTGAATCATAACAAGACCCACGTCAAGCTCCCTATTCTGTGCTGTTGGAAGCCTTCCTCCATTCCCCAGGGTTGGTCAGGAATTAGTGGTTTTTAGTTCACGGTTTATTGTTGTCACTGGACTGTGCTCTCTTCTCTGGTGGCTCCCACCCCAGCCCTGGAACACACCTCTCCATCAGTGTTGCCCCACCTCCTTTATGGATGAGAAAGCAGCTTGCGCCGTCACTATTCCAAAGTCCTGAGGACATAGTGTTTCTTCACAAGGAAGAGGAAAAGGAAAGCCCTCTAGAATGTCTGGTATTAGTCACATTTCTCCTCTCTCTTCCTGGTAAAGTGTAAAGCTCCTAAAGTCTCTTTCCTCTTTCTGGAGAGTTTGGTAAAGCAGGACTCCAGTTATTCGGGCAAACCCTGGGAAGTCCATGTTCCCTTTGCGTGGCGGAAACAAGGGCCAGACTGGGACTGGGGTGAGCAGGGTGAGCCTGGAAGAGGCCTAGCGTGGAATCCTTTCAGTACGTCAGAGACACAGACAAACTTCCAGAGCCACTCGGCTGAAATGGCCGAGCAAATGAATGAATGAACCCAGTTGCTCAGATTCAGTAATTTACAAAGAGCCATATGGCTCTTTGTCTCCTTCCCAGGGTTCCCTTAAATCCTTCCCAATCTGCTTAAGTATTATCAGATTCCCACAGAAGGAAACCAGGCGAGATTGGCAGGGAGTGACCACACGATTCTTGAGGCATAAAGTCGACGTTTGCGTGACACGTGGGTATGAGGCCTGGTAGCCGGTGGCATCGTGACCGCACCTGGAGACTGAACTCCCGTTTCACTTTGGTGAGGCATTTTCAGTCACAGTTACCGCCAGGTCCTCCCTGGCTCCCAGCCTCCGAGAGTGTGGAGTGACGGGGTGCAGGCTCTCCATGTCACCTTCCCTCAGCCGAGGCCTTATTTGGAAATCCCAGAGGCGGCTCAGTGGTGAAAGGTGGTTCAAGTACTTTCCTCTCCTTTTTATTCTCTGAGCCAACTTTCAAATGCTCGGCAAGCCAGAGCTGCTGCCTCCCCCCGGGCTGGGCCTCGAAGCCCTGAATATTTACAGGCCTTGGAGAATTCCAAGAGTCAAGCTCAGGGAGGGTGCGATTTTTACCTGGCTGCTGTTGGAAGACATACTTGCCATGGTTCACACACTAGAAAAGAACTCTTTGGACTGTAATTGCATTGCATTCAAATTTGGAAAATGGAAAATGGTACACCATTTTCACCCAGCCTCTCAAACCCTCCCCCCCACCCCCAGTGTGCTGCTTTCCGGTCAGGGTCACTCAGGAAGTACCTCATACCTGACTTTGAACACCATGCATTAGTGTCACATGCTTTGAACTATATGTAAATGAGATCATGTAGTATGCACTCTTTTGTACATGGTTTGTTTTTCCAGTCACTGTTAGCCAGGACCATGTAAAATAATTGCTCGTAACAGAAAATAACTGGAAACAGCACAAACATCCATCAACAGTAGATAAATAATGGATAAATAAATTGTGGCAAAATCTTGTAATATTGTGCTATAATATTGAGTCATAAATACTAACAACTAATAAAAAGTGAATGACCTGTAGCTATACTAGTATATAGCAACATGGATAAGTTATGCAAATGCATAATTTTTAGTGAAAGAATAAAGTCATGGGCAAATTTACCATTTGATTATCCCATCTAATAAAGAGGGAATATGCTAAGTGACCGTCACACCCTCACAAAGATGGCGGTGCCCACAGCCAATAAGGAGGGAATATGCTAATTGACTGCCACACCCTCAAAGATGGCAGCACCCACAGCCACAAGATGGCGGCACCCAGTACCCTAAGCCCCGCCGGGATGGCAGGCACGTGGCACGGCTGGGTCCGCCCCCAGGCGGGTCCAGCCACTCCGTGCGCCTGCCTCCTGAGTCCCCAAGTCCCCTCAGCCCCCCAGCCACCCAGGGCCGGCCCGAGATGCAGGCAAGCCTCGGATGTCAGCTTCCCAGCTGCCCAGGGTGGGCCCGAGGTGCAGGCAAGCCTTGGATGGCAGCTTCCCAGCTGCCCAGGGCCGCCCGAGGCTCAGGTAACCAGGGATGACCAAGGCTTGCACGCTGGCAGTGGCAGCAGCAGAGGTGTGATGGGGGCATCGCCTTCCCCTAATCACCGGGTCGCCTCCCGCTGCTGAGGGCTCCCAGACTGTGAGAGGGGGCAGGCCGGGCTGAGGAACCCCCATCCAGTGCATGAATTTTCATGCACCAGGCCTCTAGTATCTATATAAAATTCAAAACCTGGCAAAATTATATACTGTTTTACTTAGGGCTAGCTATTCAGGTATAAAATCTCCAGAGAACGCAAGGGAATGGCTAATATAGAATTCAAGGTATTGATCACTGCTCAGCGAGAGAGTCACGGGGAGGAGTGCATCTAAGAGGCTCTGAAGGACAGCCATGTTCTCGCTGTAGATCTGAGGGAATGTGCATGGTGTTCACTCATCTTTGCCCTTCAGTATATGCTTGTTTCTGGGTTCATGCCTTCATGTATGCTGTACTTCAAATTCTTTACATGGCAGACTACAAGGATACAAAACCCGACGTTCCCATTCAGTGGGTTAAGATGGCACCAAGAAACGTGAATTTCTTCAGGTTCCCATGGCAATGCTGATAAAAGCAGTGTGAGGCCCATATTTTGAGTGTTACTTATTTTTCCTACGGGTTTGAATTCTTCATCCTTGGAACTTGGGATTTCAAGAAGAGCTACCATGTGATTCAAGGAGGCAGTTGGTAATAAACACACAACTCTTACAAGTCCAGAAATGATCACTTTACTATACAAAAAGACTAAACATTTACAAGAGAAGATCAAAAGAAGTTGCATTATTAGGTCACCTTGGGAACGTTGCACAAGAGGGGGGTGAACAAACAACATCAAACATCTCCGTACCATGTCAGTACCGTCCAGAGAAACCCAGTCAACCATTACACCAAAGGTCGAAGTTTTAGTACCTGAAAGTCAACCCTGCGCCCTCTTGGTTCATCATTTGCCTGTAAAATATAAAACCCTGGCATTTTTACAAACATGACGTTGTTGTCCATGAACTTGATAGGAATCCAATGTTGTTATAGGGAGGGGAAAAAAGTATAAAAAGATGACATAGGTCAGCTGCCAGTCCATGTTAATGTTAAATTTTTCTAAAATGCGTTAAGTTAGACCAACCAGTCCAGGCAACACTGTTGAATTATTTTAGAGCTCTCCCTCGCAGGTGCTGCTATTCCAAGCAATCTTGCTAGGGCCTAATTTTATTGGACATATGTACAGGTCCTGGTACTGTATATACACATCAAGGGACTGCTCCAGGCCGCACACCTCCGTGCTCCTGCCTGTGTTTCAGACAGGAAGTTTGCCCTGGGCTTCGGGTCACAGCTAGAAGCTTGGGCAGCCGTCTCCCTCTGGGAGTCCACCGCGTCCGGAAGTCAGGACTCAGCCCGTTGCTTTTCCCACGGGATGGGATGGAATGGAGGCTCCAGGCTGGTAGTGTCTGTGGCTGAGCATTTCAAATGCCAGCTACACTTTCGATTTCTGTGCTTCTACGAGACTGTAGGACCCCTTCATGTTGGCCTTTCTCGCAAAGTAAACGATCATCCCAATGGCGGGGATGATTAAGGAGGACGCACAGTACAGCACGAGGAGCCCGGGAGAAAAATAGTCCTTGCTACCTTCTCTTCCTGGAAAGTAACGAAATGGGAACAGTTAATGTCTGGCACACAAAGAGATTGTCTAACTGTCATATTTCCGTATGTTCACAGTACACACAACGCGTTCTCTAAAGAGAAGAGAAGCAAAGCAGCGAGAACGGCCCTTGGGGCCCCACATGCATATTCCCCTGAGTCGCCCAAACAGTGGCCACGGCCTTGGAGGGTCAGTGACAGCTGTCAGCTCCCACAGACTTGGAGGCAAACAGAGGCAGGCTCCCTCGTAGAATGGGAGGCAGGGCGCCTCTTCTTAGGGCTCACGTACGAGAGCAAGCCGTGGAGAGGCGTGTTTGCTTTGGGAAATGTAAATATGTACCAAAGAATGAGCGCTCCGGTCACCACGAACTGAGGTGACTAACCGCTTAGTTGTGCAAGGAAACCCGTGTAACATCTGGAGTGTAATCATATAGTCACACACCATATGTAAGACAGGAAGCAAAAGAGTGCTTGCCAATGGCCTGTACAGACAGACATACGGAAAACTATGTCTCAGGTAGGGCATCTTAACATACATGCTACTCCTCTTCACCATGTATATCATCTCTTGATAAACTGAAGTTTGGGGATAGTATTGTACTTGAGCATAAATATCACTTCCTCAAAGAGTCAATCTCTGGCCTACAGCTCCCTCAACCTAAATCAGGAGCCCCAATATGCTTTCATAATCCATTATACTTCCCCCTTCTGGCTCTTAGTATCACACCTTGTAATTAAACATTTTTTTGTGTGACTATCTATTAAATTTGGTTTCCTCCTGCAGATAGTAAGTTACTTATTTTCTTTATGGTCCACCACTGAAGAGCAAGTACCAGGCTCACTGCTTGGAGTAGTTGGCAGCCAATATATAGTATATTTTATTGACCTTAGAGGAAGGAAGGGAGAGACAGACAGACAGACAGAAAGAGAGACGGAGAAACATCGATCGGCTGTCTCCCGTACGCACCCCAGTCGAATCTGCAACCCTTTTTGGTGTACAGGATGATGCTCCAACCAACTGAACCACCTGGCCAGGGCTACATATTTTTGAGTAGTAATACATTTTTCCTCTCTGTATCCTGTCATTTTGTCATGTGGTTGCAAGTTGGGTACAGAAGGTAATAGCATACAAAAACTAAAATTAGTCCTCTCGCTCCTCTACTAAAGTGATCTGACAGCTGCAAGCCTATTTCGCATCTTAGCCTTACAAGAACCTCTGCAGTAGACAGCCAGGCCCTGGCTGGAGACACCTCCACCGGGACCTCCCTCTGCACCGAGCCGTGTGACCTCACAGGGGTTACGTGTCTTCAGGTGGCATGTGTGCTGTCTAGTCCCAGAAGAATGAGTGATCTGACTAGAGGGTTCTGATCACTGGATGTCACCCAAGTAGAAAAGAATCACGAGGGTCAGGCTGGGGAGTCAGTTTTTCAAATTGTTAAGGTTTTTACCCTTCACCCTAAGCATAATGATAATCGCCTCGTTTTCCTACTTTCCCTTGCTAGAGCAGATCTAACTAGTCCAGTGGTCGGCAAACCGCGGCTCGCGAGCCACATGCGGCTCTTTGGCCACTTGAGTGTGGCTCTTCCACAAAATACCACACACGTACAGTGCGCACACGTACAGTACGATTGAAACTTCGTGGCCCATGCGCAGAAGTCGGTTTTCGGCTCTCAGAAGAAATGTCAATCGTTGTACTGTTGGTATTTGGCTCTGCTGACTAATGAGTTTGCCGACCACTGGACTAGTCTAAGTGGAAGGGTCAGGTGTTAGTGGGAAGTCATTATCACATTGTGGTCAGGCATCAATGCCAGTGGCATGTTGGGCAGTGGTGTTTCTGCTCCTTTTGTTTCCTCTGAAATTTAATAAGCATTAGCTTTTGCCTTCAGTTTTCCCCCTCAGGCATCTGCAGTAAAACAGATTTGCTGCTGAGTCGCTTCCCAGAACAACACAGTTTCCAACACAGTTTCCTATTAGCTGTATAAACACTGGAAATCCTAAGGGCTCCCAACTATTTCTATCACTGGAATACATTCAAGCCAAAACAAAACAAAGTTCATTTTAAACCTCAGACAAATACAGGGGGAAAGTAGTTCAAAATACCCAGGGAAAATATCAGGTTCTGTCTCCATTGATGTGTCATTATTTTAAACCATATGTAGCCTGGGGGCCTGAATTCCTGAGTGCCCAACATGCTGTCATCGTTAAGTAATAAGTGAACATGGCAAATACCTAAATTACTAACTTCGTAGAACAATTAGAAAAGACAGAAATAGCGTTAGAAAGTGGAGAAGCTGTGATTTGTCTTTAAAGAGTATTGTTAACCAAATTACAAAAGTGTTAGGAGTCTGATTCCCTGGGGCTAGGCTTAACTGAAGGTGGCCTGCAGGCATGGAGGGTTGAAGGAAAGAGAAATGCATGCATGTCAACCTACTCATAACTGGGATCTCAATCCGTCCAGAATCATCCCCAACCGTATACCCCCATGTCATCCTGAGTGACCCAGTACAGGGTGAATGTTCCATTCTTTGAACACATAGTCACTTCATTGACCAGACCAACTCTTTCAGGACAATCACTCAGGTGGATGACTAAAGGTTTTACATGTAATTGTGACATTTTCCCCTTCTTTAACATTTCTAGATGGGTGTATTGATATTGTCGTGTTTTGAGGAGGTACTGTGGAGACAGAAAACAGAACATAAGGCCTGCAGTCTTGAGAGTTTGGGCCAGATGAGTAAAAGTTTACCTGTTATCTGACCTAGGTTCCCATTCCCTTTACATTGACAAGTGGTTGCTAACTCTGATGGCCAAGTGCCCGGGGCTCTTAGGAGAGTTGCATTTGTTTGCAATCCCATTCACTCCAAGTAGGGCTTCCAGTCCACAGCTGGGAGCTCATTGGCACACAAAGGAGTGGGAGGAGACGGAAGAGAAAAAGCTGGCCTATTGTGCTCGCACCAGTAAGACCAACAAGTCTTCCTGTTGAGTGGTCATTGAGGGGTTAGGCCCCTGAAGTTTCTCTGCTGAGACCATTGTCCGTTCCCCACCCACCTCCATCAGAATAAAATAGAATGGACAAGGGGCTGGGATGTTTAAGGAGGCAATTCTATAGATAGAGATTCATAAAAGTGGTTCTGCATCAAGATGGCCACTCCTGATTGTTAAGATTATTATCCTGAAAAGATTTGATCCAGAAAATGGGCAGTTTTCAGAGATTCTCTTCTGTTAGGAAGGAATCGGATCTGGCTGGAACCCTCCTCTTCCCGAATGTCAGTCCTACTTTTTCCATTTTCTCAGAACCCCCAGGGGAAGGTTTAGAAAATACGTTGAAACACTTAGGAGACACAAGACCTCAGAGACCAGTGCCGAGTTGTGAACTTTGAGAAAAGCAGATGGGAACTCTGCACTCACCAAGGATTCATGTCAACTTCCTGGCCCAACTCCATAGGTGGAGCAGCTGTGCATGATCATCTTAGGAAGCATTAAGAAACGAACACTGCCAACATGGAGCTCCGTTTTGGCCAACTCATTCATCTCATCCTAGAAACTCTGTACCGTCCACCAAAATTCAGACCTATCATTAACGTTTCTCAAAAACAAGACCAAAACTCTAACCTTTCACATCCAGGGTGATACTTCTGGACTGCAGGCCACGCTCATTTTTAGATTCACATTCGTACACTCCCGCATCCTCTAACTGGGCCTTGTGGATGGTATATGCGCCTTCTATGGACTTGAGCACGGTGTCCCCTGACTCAGCTTTTTTCTTCAGGATTATCCAGGTTTTGGGAACATTCCCACACGTACAGGAGATAATGACAGTGTCCCCTTCCTTGACGCTCTCAGAAGGAGAAGCTGTAAATTGCATGTCTTTTGGAGCGACTGTAAAGAGAATTTGAGAGGCAACTATGATTGGGTAAAATATAAACCAATTCCGCATTAATAATAGCATCAATAGCTTACTGATTGCATGTTTAGAGGGGTGAGTAAAGATATCAAGCATTGACTGGTTGGCTGTAAATGGTCATGTTTTTAACAAGAGAAGGCATTTCTTATGCTTCTCGCCTGTCCCTTAATCCTTTACCCAGCCTAGCCAAAAGATAGGTGCTGTATAAACAGCTCTAGAATTCCAATGTGAAAAAGAGCCCTTTTTTTGGTTGCACTGCCGTGTAACCAAAAGGGTTTGTCTTTCCTTGAAAGACAAAGGCCTTTACGGGCTGGGTCCTCTCAGATCAAGAAATTCAGCTGTGCAGAGGTGGCTTTCTTCCCATCCTTACCAACCACAACTACCATTTCCTAAGTGCCGGGCACTGGGCGAGGCACCTGGCATGCCGCATCTCCATGATGACATAACCCATGGGAGGAGGTCCTCCGGCAGCATTTCGTAAGTGAGAGTCCCCTGAAGTTTATCTGCTTTTCTGACTTGATTTGAGATTCTGTCCTCAACCCAAGTGACACTACCATGACATCCATCCTAAGGGCTTTCTTTAAGGTTGTGCATCGCCCTTCCAAAGTTCTTCCCTTAAAATACGAATTACTACCGAGATGAGGGAACAAGTAAGTCACTAATACCTTAGTGGAAATACTACCAAGAAAATAACACCAAGGAGTCTGAGAGCCCCAGTGAAGAAAAGGGCCTTGGACCCCAAAAGGGAAAGTAGGGAGAAAAACTCCAAATTGATCACTTTATGGTTTTTGCCTAAAATGACCTATAGCTTCAACCTGTCAACTAGGAACTGTTTTGTCCTCAGTCTTGGATCTCCACCCGGGAGAGAGGCTCTGGACCTGATAGCTTAATCCACTCTGGTGTTTCCATGCCATCAAACTGAACGAAAGGATGTGGTCACTGCTGTTCTTAATCTTGGCGTTTACCAAAGGTTTAAGGGCCCTTTAGGCTTCTAAGCAAATGCTAGCAGGCACCTTGTGAGATTACCACTGAGAGTCCCATTCAGCCGGATGTGGTGGCTTTAATCATAAGTAATTTTCAAATACATACATATGTCTTCTTATTCTCATTTCAACACCATAATCATTGCCTTGTAAGTGTAACTGGGATTCCTGGCATGGTTCCTGGAGCCGGCGGTCCACTTGAGGTTTGAAAGAGTTTTAGGACAAGAGACTTGGCATGGTTCACGAGAAAGTACTATTCCAGGCATTTTCTTTGCATAGGAAACATCGTGAGCTCTTCAAAACCCTCAACACATTTGTTTAGTAAAGATTTTGTTTTCAAAGAGGACTTTGGGTTCATCTTGTTTGGGAGTCTCTGTGCTTCCTAGACTTCCATGTCTATTTCCTGAACTGGGTTAGGGGAGTTTCCATCATTGTCTTTTCAAATAAATTTTCAATTTCTTACTCTCTCTCTCTTCTCCTTCTGGCACCCCTCTGATGCAAACATTGATATGCTTGAAGTTATCCCAGAAGCCCCATATACTCTTTTTGTTTTCTTAGCAGTTAGTTCTCTACAAGGGAGTTCCCATAAGATTGTAAGTTGATTTCTCAATAGAAACTTTGCAGGCCAGAAGGGATTAGCACATAATATTCAGAGTGATGAAAAAGCAAGGACCTAAATCAAGATTACTCTACCATGCAAAGCTATCGTTTGGAATTGAAAGACAGATAAAGAGCTTCCCAGACAGAAAAAAAAAAAACACAACTAAAGGAGTTCATCTCCACCAAACCAGTATTAAAAGAAATGTTAAAGGGTCTTCTTTAAGAAGAAGAAGAAAAGAAAAGATCAAAAATATGAATAATAAAATGGCAATAAATACCTGTCAATAATTACTTGAAATGCAATGGATTCAATGCTCTAATCAAAAGACATATGGTGACTGAATGGATAACAAAACAATACCCTTACATATGCTGTCTACAAGAGACTCCCTTCAAATCAAAAGACACATACAGACTGAAAATAAAGGGATGGGAAAAGATATTTCATGAAAATGAAAACAAACAAATAAACCAAAAAGTTGGAGTAGCAACACTTATACTGGACAAAATAGAGTTTAAGATAAAGGCTATAACAACAGACAAAGAAGGGCCCAGCAATTTCACTTCTGGGTATTTATCCAAAGAAACCCCAAACACTACATGGAAAAATCATACACATCCATATGTTTATTGCAGCATTATTTGCAACAGCCAAGATATGGAAGCAACCTAAGTATCTATCAATAGACGAATGGATAAAGAAGTGGTAGATGTCTGAGCAAAAAAAAAAAGATTGAAATCTTATCATCTTCAACAACATGGATGGACATACAGGGAATTGTGCTGCGTGAAAGAAATCAGACAGAGAAAGACAAATGCCAGATGATTTCGCTTATATGTGGAATCTAAATAAATAAATAAACAAATAAATAAATAAACTAACACAGAACAGAAACAGACTCATAGATCAGAGAACATTTTGATAGTTGCTATATGGGAGGGTGTTTGGGGACTGGATGAAAATGGTGAAGGGATTTAGAAGTACAGATTGGTAGTTACAGAATAGTCATGGGATATAAAGTACAGCATAGGGAATATCATCAATAATATTATAATAACTATATATGGTATCAGATGGATACTAGATTTATTGGTGTGATCACTTTGTAAGTTACATAAATATCTAATCACGGGGTTATACACTTGAAACTAATATAATATTGTACATCAACTGTAATTTAAAAATAAAAATTTTAAAGAGGACTTGGTTCAAATCCATTAACACAACCAAAATAATACTAGCAATAACTCACTAATCACACTCTGCTCACCTTGGATAATTAATTCAACTTCATTTCTGCTTATCCCAGCCAGGCTGCTCCCTTCACACACATAAATACCAGAATCTTCCCTTCTTGTAGAAGTTAAGGTGAGCGTTGTATTCTCAGAAAGAAACTGTAGCTGCCCATTCTGCAGCTGCCTGCTCCACCGGAATCTGGGCGCTGGGAGGCCATCGCTGGAGCATGTCATCGTCACAGAACTGCCTTCCTCCAGGACGGAGGAGGGGCTCACCAGGATGCTTGTGTTCCTGGGGGCAACTGAAAAGGGAGGGACACTTGTTAGCTTGACCCCTTAAGCCCTGAGTTCCAAAGAGCTTCCATAATGTCGCAAAGCCAGGCTGTGCAAGCAGTGGGTTAGGACAGTTCATAACCCTTGATGGCTTCACCAAAGGGGGTTTCCGTCCCCTTGTGCCCTAGCAGATGCAGGAGCATAGACAGGAAAACATGGACACATCCTGGGTATTTCCCAATGCAGACAGGTCCTGTAGGAACTCTGCTACCCGAGAGGGGATGATCCATGACAGTGTACTGTATGTCGACAGTTATGGAACGTTAAACGTGACTACAAATTATCCGACTCTCCCGTGAAAAGGTAGAGCCTATGTTTCTACCCGTTGAACCCACGCTGCCCTGTGGCTCCCTGTGACCCATATAACACGGAGCAAGTCACACTGTGGGACTCCAAGCCCAGGCCTCATCTCCCTCTCGCAACACCTCGCTCTGGTGACCAGACCCAGGCCGCCTTCCTTGCGGGTGAGAGCGCACGTGGAGAAAGGGAGGCCCAGGCATCCCAGGAAGGCCCCACTGACCCGCCAACTGACCCGCCAACTGACCGCGTGAGCGAGTTCAGCTCAGGCCACGCTGAGCAGACGACGCGCCCTGCCCGCCCTGCCAACGCCGCCGTCTCACAGAGTCACAGGCCAATGGGCGGTTGTTGTCTTCAGTGTTGGGGGTGTTGGTTAAAATAATCATTATTTGGCATTTCTTTTTCACGGAGGTTCTAACTCTTAACCTCGTGTCCACTGACTGTTGCCTGGCAAAAGTGAGAAGAAACCGCTGTGAAACCGTGGGCGCGCCCCACTTACTGTGCACGGAGAGCGTCTGTGAACTCTGCCGCTGCGCGGCTTCCACGTCCAGCTCGTCCATGTGTAACTGAGCCAGACAGACAAGGGCCTCGCCAGTGTCTTCGGCGGTGGGGACGAAGGTCACGTCCAGACTGCCGGTCTCTAGGGATTTCTTGTCCGCGCCCATCAGGAAGTTTTTATTCTTCAGCACACGGCCCCCCTTCAGGAGCTGGATCTCCAGCCGCTCCAGCGGGTACACGTCCGGCACCTTGCAGCTCACGGTGACCGGGCTGCCGCTCACCAACACGCCGCTCGTCTCCATCTCTGGGTCTCTGGGGAACGCTGCAAACACCAAGCAAACATGACGCTCGTGTGTGGCTGTGAACGGAAAACCAGAACTAATCTCTATTAAATCCAAGGTCTCCAGTGACCGCTTTAAAGCCCTCGGGAGAGTGTGGCCACCACTGTGTACACAACGACGTTAAGTAGAAATGTTTGCGATACTAAAATATATGTGACGCTGGAAACAAAAAGTAGTAAATGAAGCAGCCCCGCAATAAACGTACTTACCGTATAAGACGACTTTTTAACCCAGGAAAATATTCTATACACCCAGTCGTCTTATACGCCTGAAAATACGGCATTTCCCTCTTCTAGTGACGCAGCGCTGCTGAGAGCCATGAAGGATTCTCCCCGAGACCCGCGCGTTCCCCCATCTTACTTAGTAACTCCATTTTACATGTTTGCCAAGATGTGTTGAATATTGACTACGTGCTAGTCCCTTACTGAGTCTCCGTCCTTGAAACAGCCTGATAAAGTGGGCATTGTTTAACGTACGTACAGCTAGGAAAAGCTACAGAGCACTTATTTCGAAGCTAGGAAAACGGACACGTCTGACAGTGGCTAGGAGAGAGTCACCGGCAGCAGATCTGGGAAGTCCTGAGCTGAGACCAGACTCACATTTCCCTGAGCTCAGAGCTCAAACCGCATGGGCTCTCAGCATCGACGAAGCCCTCCCCTAAGACCCCCCCTCCCCGCCCCCGCCCCACACAGATCTCGGTTTGGACATCTGAATTTCCAATGGCCACGTGTAGGCAGCAAGTTGTACATCTTTCTCAGACAAGACTTGTAGTTAAGAAAAAAAAACAACTGTAAGAGATTCCGGTTCTGAATAATATTTATATGAAATCTTATGCAAATCAATGAACACAAGACTAAAATAGTTGCCAAGAGCTACAGCAACGCTAACATTTTTCTCTCCCGTAAGTAAAATGCTGTTAAAGTGATACATCCTCAGCTGTTTCCAATTGCGGGGAGGCTCCGCCGTGGTTCTCATTTCTGCTGGAAACGAGCCTACGCCAGCGGATCCTGGGCGCTGGGTAACACGATAACACAATCAGATTCGCCCGTCTTGAGAGACTCACATCCCTTTACAGATAGACTCTAACTCCTTTCGAACAGATCCTGAGGGGGACACAGTCGGGGCGGGTTTTCTGGTGGAAATCTCTACAATAGGGCCCCTTGAATTCTGCTGAATTAGACCAGGCAGAGTGACCCTCCCAAAGCAATCACAAAGGTTGGTCACTCTGCATATGTTGTCTCTCACTGGTTAGAAACGGAGGGGCCCCAGCAATGTGGAATCCGTGGACCTCTGGGGTTGTAAGGGCTCTTTTTCAGGTGACAAGCACAGTAAGAAAAAGCGCAGGGTGTGTATGTAGTTCGGTCACTGGCCCCTGACCTACTGCCCTGGACCGTGCCCTCTGCTCACCCACACTCCCTGCCCGCGTGCCTGGCTTTTCCCTGCTCCCCGCCGCCTCATTTCCCCATCCTGCCATCAGCTTTCCAAATGCGTCTTCAAAACGGTAGGGTCGGCTCAGCTCCTGTCTAATGCTGAGTGGCCATCATGCCTCCGCAGTTATCCCAACGGGCACTGAGCCCCTCCCTGCTCACTCTCACCTCCAACGCCCCGCACACTCACACAGCGGGGACAGGAAGCAGTGAGCAGGGGGTGTGTTCCCGTGCCCGACTCCGGCAAGGCACAGGACCGCCGATGCTGTGCATGTATGTAATGTGTGCATGTATGTAATGTGTGCTGAAGATTTAGGCCAACTAAGTTGCCTCGGAAATTCTGGTTCCGAGAGTCAGGAACCATTCCCAATGCTAACTTCCCTTCCTAAACACACGGGTCTCATTGCACATCACATACATGTTATGTTTCTTCTGACAGAACCGAAAGCAAAGCAGTAAACCGCGGGGGGAGGCACTCACAGTAGAGGTCCACCTTGACTCCCTTCTCCAGTTTCTTGCGCCCGCAGGTCACGGTGCACAGGTACGAATGCTCGTTCTCAAACCCCACAGGGCTCAGCGTCAGCGTGGACCTGGGCCCCTCGCTCCGCACCTGCCCGCTCAGAGGGCTGTCCATCTGGGTTCTCCAGGAGAAAGACGGGGCCTCGCAGCCCGTGGCATCGCATGTCAGCACCACCGCGCCGCCGAGCCGAGCAGCGACCTGGGGTCCAGGGCCGATCTCAACCGTGAACGGTTTTTCTGGGGGAAAAGGACAAGACGAAAGGAAGGTGAGTATTTTCTTCTTTCACCACATTCCAGTATATGGTCTTTGTCGGGTGTTTTCTGGTTTTTGTTTGTTTGTTTGTTTCTGATTTCCTTTAAGCTAACATCTGTGACAAAAAAGTTACTCCTTTCCACCTTGGGACCAATGGGAATGAGACCACACCTTGTAAGATGAACCCACAGCAGTCCACTGGCGCAGGCATTGAACAGAATGAACGTGGATAAAAATTTGTCAAGGGAGGGGGGGCATATGTCATAGCAATAATTCACTGTCTGCTCAAATGCAGGGCATCAAATCCCTGTGATAGCGGACAGCACTCAAGTCATTTAAGAGGTTCCAGTGCCTTCAGCATTGTGTAAACCACTTCATGTATATTGTCTCACTTTATCCTCACAACCTCATGAACTGTTGCGCTAACTCTCCTCCTCTTCCTACTCCTCCTCACCCTCCTCCTCCTTCTTCTCTTCCCCCTGTTTCTCCTCCTCCTCCACCTTCTCCTTGAGGAAACTTAGGCTCAGGACTGCTAAATAACTTTATACAACTTGCAAGAGACAAAATTAAGGTTTGAAGCCAGGTGGGTCTGATTCAGGATCCCAGCTTTTCAGCCGCTTGAACAACTCAATCCAGTCACCCTCGTGTGGAGATAAAACAAGACCTAAGAAAAGCACTAAAGAAAGCCACAAACACAGGTCTTCCCGCGAGACAGGGCCCGCAGCGGACCAGTGCTCGGAGCGTCTGTCCCAACGGTGCGAAGTTACGCGTTGGAAGTCACACTGAGAGCAAAGTCACGGGCCAAGCATTGAAGTGGCTCAGGAGCCACCTCTAAACTTTGATGCAGAATAAAACACGGGGACTGGCAACTCAGATGGGAGGGCAAACCCTGCCCAGTCTCCAGCATCCAGGAAAGCCCTCTGGCTGCCAGTGTATCCCTGCCGGGCACACACCCTGCTGTCTGGGGAGAAAGGGAATTCGAAATCTCCACTTTGTTCCCGTGAAGAAACAGGAAGTGTGGGGCAACTCTGAAAGTGACAGGTGAGACTCCGCGGGAAACCACTCACATGGTCCTGGTGACTAGCGGGCTGGGGATGGAAGAAAGAGACCCCAGCACACAAACACCCCAAATCCACCAGCCTGCGCGGGTTCTCTTCTGTGCGGGGAGCTGTTTCAGTGTGGCTGGCCTGGTGGTGACACTGTAGTCGCTTCCCAAGAAGGCTTTCCTCACATCACCTCAGGAGACGGACAGCTCTGAGGTCCTGAAAGCGGCAGCTCGTTCAGAGCAAGGCCCAGCGTTTCCGGGTTCCTGACCCTCTGGTGTGGGAAGGGGGAACTTTACAACAGAGCCACTTCCTGCCTGTGGCCAAGTCTCAGATCACTTCCTTTTTTTTTTTACAGTGGCCGCTCTGTTCCCACGTGAGTCTGTGGCTCCTGTGGGAGCACCTGGAAGGTCACGGAGGCCTTTGAAAGTTCAGTTCCCTCTTTACCGCTGAGGCTGTCCGTATCCTGTGATGCAGAACGCCCCTTCCTCGCCCAGCTGTGTCTCCCTCTCCCTGAAATGGGACGCAGCTTAGGATGGCTGGAGCCTTCCAGGACAGAGGACCAGCGTCCATGCTTTTGTCAGGGGGTACCTTTCCTGGGCTCCTGAGAATGCCAGTCAAACACCCAACTGAGGGCATCTACCGATGGCGAGGTTGAAGTCTCCTTTTTTAACCGTCAAGTTTAGCCTCATGTTTTCACATAGAAAAATGGGAGCTGCCCACGTGTACAATGTGTTCATCCTGCCATTATGGAGCACCTAGCATGTGGCAGGCGCTGCATCTTACAGGTGTGAGGAAGGTGACTATGTACCTGAGCTGGAGCACGCGGCCATGAGATGGGGCGCCAGTAAGATCTGAGGGAGCCATCGGGCATCGAAGCTGCCTCACCGCGGCTCCGAGCCCAGTGGCAGCATCTTCCTCTTCCTTTTGCACCCCTCACTTACCCTGAACAAGTAATTCCACCTCTTTTCTGTCTTCGCCAACCAGGTTCACTCCTGCGCACACGTAAATCCCGGAATCCTCCATCCGCATGGCAATCAGAGTGAGGGTTGCATTTCCAGAAAGGGGCTGCAGGTTCCCGTTATCTAACTTCTTGCTCCAGAAAATCTGCGGCGCTGGCAGGCCCTGGCTGGCACAGGTCATGGTCACGGAGCCGCCCTCGAGCAGCCTGGTGGAGGGGCTCACAGAGACGGTGGTGTCCTTGGGGGAGACTGAAAAGACAGGGCACGATGTCGGCAACTGCTGAGCCCCCCTCGACCCAACGGGAGTGACGTGTTCCTCCCACAGGCCGTGTCTCTGTGCGCCCACAACTTCGACGAACGTACTGTGTCAGACCAGCACAGAAAACTTAGTCCATCCAGTTTCTGACCAGTTTGACTGGGCTAATTTTTTTTTGTTATGGTTGGTGTTTTCAATTGGCTATAGATACTCAGAAATCAAGAAAGACTCTTAATGTGGTTCAGATACTTAATTATAGCTCTCTTTTCCGAGTTCTGCATTCTCTAGGGAAAATATCCCCTATCTTGACTATTCAGAATTTTGATAGAAGTCTCTCCCTCTCATTCTCTTCCAAGCATGCTCAGGTGGGCAACACTCCTTTCAGAGTGGTGTCCAGAGCAGAACGCAGTGTTCTAGTCTGGAACGGGGTGCAGCAGGGCCACTCCTACACAACCCGGGACGATGAGGCGGCCTCAGAACCCCGCAGCCTCCGGGAGTGTGGAGGCAACCAGGGCTCCTCTCCACACCGCCCCCCGCCCCATGCACATGTACCCACAGAATCAGTGCTCGCCTTGTAAGGTCTCTGTACCTGATAGTTCAGGGCACAGTATAAGAATTTACAACATGATAAAAAATGATACCATTTGAGCCCATTTCCTACTCCCCAGTGTATAGTATTATTACTTCCCTTCGATAGGCTGGGAAATAGAGAAATTAAGTGACCCAAGTTCACAAGTCTTATTAACCCACATCCAGCACTCTTTTCATTGAAACGCCCTGTTGACAAATATTATGTTCTCCCTGAATAAAAACGGACTAAAACAAGTTTCTGCCTGACTTCAGCCGCTAAGCGGACTGCCGCATCCAGCCAAGATGAAACGCCCACCAAGGCTGACCGGCCCCGCGGCCCTTACCGTAGACCTGCAGCTCTTTCGTGGTCTCCCTTTTCCGGAGCTCTTCAGCGACTTCATTGATGTGCAGCGTGGCTCGGCACACAAGAGCCTTCCCCATGTCCTCCCTGGTAGGAGTGAAGGTCACCTCCAAGCTCATGTTCTCCAGGGACTTGCTCTCCATCGGCTCCAGAAATTCTTGGTTTTTCAGGACACTGTTGTCCTTCAGCAAATCAATCTCCAGCCTGTCGAACGGGTAGACGTCAGGGACCAGGCACGTGGCTGTGACCGGCTGTCCCACCTGCAGGGGGCCACGCAGGTGAATCTCCGGGTCCTTGGGGAAAGCTGCAAAGATCAAATGAACACGCGTGAGTGGGCTCCGGGCTCGTGTGGGGCAGGTCCCGTAGGGGCTCAATGCAATGCAAACCGAGTCTACAGTTTCTGTTACGACAATCTCGATTCTTTGTTTAAGTCGCCTTTCACGGTTCGGATCAGTTCACGAATCAGAGTCAGGCACCTTTCAGCCAATTCTTCAGCTCTGCTCCCGAGTGTCTAAGGTTTCCATGTTATTGAGTAAAAGAAGGGAGAAGAAATGAGTGTTCATTAAGGACTTACATGTGCCCATCGCAGCGCCGTTTATTTGGCACGAGTGATTTTATTCTGTCCTCACAATAACCCCGAGAGATGGAGACCACACTTCACACATGTGAAAACACAGGCCTGGTGTATTTGCATCACTGGCCCCAAGTCACCCGCTAGTCAGTGTGACGTCTGGGACTTAAGCTCCGGATTTCTAGAACTCTGCACTGTCTCTGCGGGTTTATGGTTCATTATATCACATTCTCTTATTTTAGCCAGAGCAGATATATCCCCCTTGGACAGGTAAGGACCCGGAGGCTCAGCATGCCATTGCAGAGAAGAGCGGGTGGGGAGATGTGCTAAGAAGGGGAGGGAGCCACGTCACGTGACTGGCTTCTGAAAGGGCGCCTCCGGCAGGAACTGATCAACCAGGAAGGGACGCCTGTGCAATCTGTAAAGTCCGGAAGGCAGGGCTGCCTCCCGAAATGCCAGCTCGGTGCCCACCCAGCCCTGCAGGGCGCCTCTCAGGGCCCGGGGCACGCACCGCTGGGCTCAGCCTCGGCCTCCCTGCAAAGGCCTCCTTCTCAGACCCTCAGGATGCTGACGAGGGCGTGGCTGGGTGCGAGGCTCTGGTAATAACCCAAAGGTCTCAGCCCTGAAGGCTCACAACCGGGTGTGTTCCACCTGATGCGAGACAGACACGGGGAAGAAAAACTCCAGGCAAGATCAGGGGGCCAGAAGGCCTTCCCTTCTCTTCTTTAAATCCTCGGCGATTTAGGGCGAGAGAGCAGAGGCAAAGGGGCTGGAAGTCTCGGATGTGAAAGAAACGCAGCCCTTTTCATTCCCCCCCCCCCCCCCCCCACATCCCTGTCCCTCCGGTTCTGGAAGGACCGTGCCTGCGGCCCACACAGTTCGCCGCCCGGAAATCCAAGCACTTGCCGCTTTCCCTCTATTTACAGAAGGGGCCCTTGTGGCGCTCAGGAAGCTGCACACGCAGCGAGGATGCCTGCACGACCCGCACAATGGCCAGCAGCCCGCCAGGCAGTGTCCTGGGATGAATTAGCAGCACATGGGCCGGGGAGGAGTCGGCTCCGGTTTCTGGGCAGAGCTGAGCTCCACGACACCAGAAGGAAGCGATAGAGTCATAAAGCAGTCACACGAGGTAGGTCTCCGTGAGGCGCCGCAAAGCACTGCCGGCTTGTGGGTTTTGTTTCTGAAAGAGGGGCCCTCGGTCGCCAAGGCCAGTGATTGATTTCAGGCTCTCCCCCCGCTGACTGTACTTGCCGGACTGAGAGCAGACGGGGGTGTATTCCGGTGGAATGCTAAGCGAGGGGCATCCATTCACATTCACCAGGCAAATCCAATTCATTATGCAAATACCCTGGGGCTTGAGCAGTTGAGCATCCAGGATTCATGGCACCAAAAGCAGCAAGGACGAACTCAAACCGATCCACACCAGAAAGATCCAGTGAGCGGCGTGGGTGCAGATAATATTCTTCTTATGTCCCGGGGGGGAGCTTTTGGACAGGAGCCTGTTACTGACTCATACAGCTCCCCCTTACACCCATGCTGAGCGCCCCATTGCATAAGACTAAAGAAATGGGGACTCCCTGAAGGATGGCATTCATGGATCATGTAGATGCATGGAAGGGTCTAACCCAAGAGAGAGCTTTGTGCAGTAAGAGCTTTAGAGAGCTTCACTGCGTGGCTCAGAGCAGCGAGGTCTTCCCGGCCACCAGGTCTGCGCAGAGTGGCAAGTGGAAGCCGAGGCTCGGGCTCCCGGGCTCGTGCTCAGCTCAGCCGTCTCTCCCTCTCTGGGTGCGAGAATCTAGTCCTCTGGCCACGGATCTAGACGTGGACGATGTTTCCAACGACCCCCGTTAGACACTTCATTTAACGCAAACCCGAGAGACCCTAGGAGCCGCAAGTACTCACAGTAGACGTGCACCTCGATGTTCCTCTCCGCCTTCCTGGCCCCGCACGTGGCGGTGCACAGGTAGGAGTGCTCGTTCTCGAAGCTCACGGGGTCCATGGTGAGCGTGGACGTGGAGCCGGCGCTCCGCACCCTCCCGCTCAGGGGGCTGTCGATCTGGGTCCTCCAGGAGAACGCCACCGGGGCCTCGCAGCCCGTGGCGCTGCACGTCAGCGAGACCGAGGCGCCGATCGGAGCCATGACGGGGGATTCGGGCGAGCTCTCGATCCTGAAGGCTTGAGCTGTGACGGCAAGAGGAAGGCAAACTCTCACGGGTTCGTCTAACATTCCACTCGCCTCTGCCCCGGCACAATGTGCAGCGTGCTCTGGCCGCGCTCTCCCACACTGCTCCCCCCCGCGCCCCGACTGCACGGCCCCCCAAAGGCACGGGATCGCTGCCAAGGAAGGTGTTGGAATGATCTCCGTTCAGCGGCTCTGACCCTGAAGCCCATCTGTCAGCCTTGTGTTGTGGTTTGCGAAGCCTGATCTCATCATCAGGCACAGGAAACCGAAGAGATAGCCCTTCCCAGGGACAGAGCCACCGACTCGTTTGACATCGGGGAAAGCATCCAAAGCAACATCCATTTGCAGCTCCGACTGTGGCACATGACACCACATAGCAGCGCTCACAGCACGTCGCAAGTCAGGTTACCTTCTGTTCCCCCCTCCTGCCCCCCCCCCCCCCCCCCCGCCGTCCCCTGTTTTAAGAATCCCAGTGCTTTTCCTCACCCCCGAGCCAAACCGGCCGAAGCTACAGTCAGGGCGAACTCGGAACCCGAGCATGCCCAGCGGGTCGGGAGCAGAACTTACCCGCAGCAAACACCATCCAAAGTAGAGTCAAGGCCCCAGAGATCCCCTCCATCTTCCCAGGCGGACGCTGCTGGACGCTGCTGCCGAGTAGAACGCAGCGGCTTCCAGCCCTGCGGGTCAGCTCCGCTCCCTCCCGCGGCGGTGGGCACAGTGGGGAGGGAAGTAGAAAGTCTGCTCTTTATAAAGGGTCTCGTCGCAGAGGCGGAGGGAAATCCCTTCAAGGGGAAACCCGGAGCAGAGCCAGAAAAAAAAAGTTTCCCTGACAGCCGGCCAAGGCCAGGGTTAACCCCTTCGGCGGCCGTGGCTGCCGGAACCGCTCCCTCCGCCCCAGAGAGGACCCTGCCCCCTGCCTAGCTGCACCGTCGGGCTTCTCCAGAGGCTCCCGCCAAAGGCCGCCTTTGCCACACACACGGGGCCCAGCTCATGGACCGGGCAGGGCCTGGGAGTGCAGGCGGGAGCAGCGGGGGGGAGGGAGACTAGGAAACCGCACCCTGGTTTGGGGAGCAGCTGAAGCGCCACTCGTGCTGTGAACGGATTTTTCTCCATAAAGAAGGGAGATTTGTGATTCTAAAACAGAGGCTAAAGTTCCTCTTACAAGAAAAAGTGCTGTCTTTGTGATGAGTTCATTTTTTTAAAAGGGAGACAGCACCACTTCTTGGCCTTTTTTTTTTTTAATTTATAGAAATAGGGGGGTTATTTTTTTTTGTTCTGTTTTTGTTTTTGTTTTTGTTTTTTCAGCACAGACATCAACTTTCTGAAATGGTGTTCTTGAGTGGAAAGTGAAGGAATGCTACCAAAACAAGAAAAACCTTTTTTTCTCTCTTATTTCAGGAAAGTGACGGGCCCTTGGGTTTTGTTGCTGGGTAACTGGGAATCTTTTGCAAACTCAAGTGCAAATGTGTGGAATTCACCTGAAGTGGTGGGTCTCAGGGACCGTGAGGTTTTAGCACAAATGCAGCTAAAACATGACAAATAATTAGTTTTTGTCGTACGGGGGGTGATGATAACCATTTTTATGCTCTTCCTCCTCCCCCACCACCCCCACCAGTGCAGTGACGTGTTTAGCCGTGTGAAATGGCTGTCCCTGCCTTGCATTCACATAGCTCATCTTTGCAAAATGCTTGTCCATCAGAAAGAAACCGGAACAGCCACTTCCTCGTGCTGTACACGTGCAGGTCTGCCTTCCCCATTGGACCATCAGTTCCTTTTACGGCTGGGACCAGTTCTGGTTCATCGTCGTCTCTACCTCTGCCTTCCCCATAGCTGGTGCATGGTTTTGCAGTTAGCAGACACACACACACACACACACACACACACACACACACACACACAGAGTGCAATAATAAATTAAAATTTGGAAAAGAAACTTACAAAGCTGGCAATACTGTGTACATACTGCACGAGGAAAATGTTGGATTCTGTGAGAAAATCCTGAAGCTCACGAACTCACAGGGGTGTATACAATAAGCAGCATTGTGTTATGTGACAAAGGCTGTCACTGGGGTGTGGAGGCTGCGCCTGTCTCTCTCCCCGTAGCTGGAGAGGTTTCCAGACCTCCTCTTGGTTTCTGAGGAGGCACCTCGGCAGGACAGGGAGAGAAAAAGAAGTAGCCGAGAAGCTGCCGTAGGGCTGGGGTGGCCTGTAAGTATGACTCCACCTTCCACGAATCTCAGGGTCAGAAAGGTGGCTTCCTGCAGAGTTAGCTGGTAACCAGGAAACCAGAGGTCCTTCATGATGCTGGGAGATGATCAGAACCATCTGTGTTGATTGTTCAACTTCAGGAGAGACGTAAAGGGGAGTTTGAATGCATTTCTGGGAGGTGCAAAGACAGGTGACCCGTAGGATCCCAAGTGGCAAGGACCAAGTCCTGGAAAATCACTTCTAAATTTGGATATGATTCCAAGTTTGGAACATTGGAGCAATGCCTAGCCTATTGAATTAGTTCATAGCAATTTCAGCAAAATCCTTGGTAAAGTCCCTCATTAGATCTTTGCATTGGATGCCCCTTGAGGTTCTCCCCGCTTCTCCCAGGTCGCATGGCTTGCACTCCTGCCTGTGGCCTTGTGCATGTTGAATGTCAACACGTCTGTCTTTCCAAACTCAGGTGCTTTCATTTCTTCATCTCAGCATCCAGCCCAGAAGAAGGCACTCCCTAAAGTTTGTGGAATGAATGAGTGTACAGAGTTGCAAATGGAAGCTTGACAGATTGTGTGACTAATCTTCCTGGAAAGAGTGTTGCTGGGTTTTGTCTTTGAAACTGTTGAGTTCAACGTTTTTTGTCAGTAACATAGAAGATATGATTATCTAATCCTATATAATAAAAGGGTAATATGCAAATTGACCCTAATGGTGGAACGACCAGAATGACTGCTCAACCAGTCACTATGAGTCCCATGACCACCTCTCGGTCCCTCCCCCTTTCTCCCTCCCCCCCGGCCGGCAGGCTCCGATCGCCCGATGATGAACAGGGAACGGGGGATGGGTGGCAGGGGATGCGGGCAGCGCCAGGCCAAGGCCCCCACCCCACCGGTTGCCCCACACACAGAGGGTGATGGGGTGGGGCTGGCGAGCAGATGGGGCTGGCAAGCGGGCGGGAATAGCCGACCTCTCGGTTCCTCCCCCTGGCCAGCAGGCTCCAGTCACCAGGTGGCAAACAGGGAACCAGGGGTGGGTGGTGGCAGGGGATGGGGTTAGCTGCAGGCAGCCGGAGAAGATGGCCCTGATCACAGGCCAGGCCTAGGGACTGTACCCATGCATGAATTTTATGCGCCAGGCCTCTAGTTTATTCATAATATATGACTGGGAAATATTGATAACCTGAGAGGTGACAGAATCAAGATAAAGAAGAGCTCAAAGGATGGAATAACGGAGCAGATGATGAGGAGAAATCTAACGGGAATGCATTGACATTTCTAGCACTGAGATGTAAATGCCAAATACCTGAGAACAGTGTGGAGGAGGTTGGTGGTTTTGGTGATCCACAAAGTGAACACAAGCCAACATTGCCATGAGAAACCAGAACAGGTGCAGTAAGCTCAAGGTGCACTCGGGCATTCACTCTTCTACCCGCCCGAGGCCATGGTCTCCAAGACCATACTGGGAGCAGGGGCGTCTGATCCAGGATGCCATTCTGGGTGAACGAGGCTGAAAAAAGAGGATGTTGCTTGGATAAGAGACACCTTTTGCTTGGATAAGAGACACCTTTAAAGCCACGTGATCACTGAATGACCGGTGTGCAGAGGAAGGAATATACTTGCTGCTCTGTATTCAACGGAGGGCTAAAACTAGGGCTCACTGGTAAGCAGTTACTAGTTGCTAACTCTAGTGGCCAGGGATGTGTCTGGTTCACCATTAGAGCTTCAGCAGTTAACATAGCAAGCAGTAGATAGTAGGGACTCAGTAAATCAACACTGAACTAATAAATGATAACAATTGGAAATAGAGCTACAAACAGAGTTATTCCCAGTGGTAAGAGTGGTTCACTGGGTGATGGTGATTCTCACCCAGGGGAGAGGAAGAGCAGTTCCTTTTCTGGAGGGGGTATCAGAATGGGGTGGGGAAAGTGACGAGCCTTCAGTAGAGTCTACAATGCCAATTCATCCTCTCCATTTGGCTCCTCCCTCCCATTTGGCCCCAGGTAACAGAAATCCTGTCAGGGCCATAACTAATGCGGTCCCCAGGGTATGCAGGTCAAGGCGGGATCAATGACCTGACTTCTGACTTCGAGGGCCAAGATTGATTCTAGTTCCTTGTCCCACCCTCCTTAGCTTGTGGCTAAGCCTCAGGACCCTAAGGTGGCTGCTCCAGCTCCAACCCTCGTGTCTGTATTTCAGGCGGGAAGATGAAGGGAAGACGAAGGGCAAGAAGGCAAAGCTGTGGAAGTTAGCCCCTTTGAAAGAGCTTTCCAAGAGGTTCCAGGATGTGACTCCCACTTCCATCTCACTGAAAAGGTAGGAGTTTGAATATGTTGTTCAGTATTCAACCTCACACACTGTCGCCCCGAGTGGATCGGGGTTCTGTTCATAAGAATACAGTAGTGGCAGAGCAAACGGTCGCCCTGCTTTCATGGACTTCACATCCTAGTGAACTGTAACTAAGCTAAACAAAGGGACACGAAGAGCAAACGGACCAGCAGAGAAAGGTAAACCGGAAAGGACAGGGAAGCTGAGCAAACATGAGGGGAGGCACAAAGTGTTTGAGCAGAGGATGGTGAGTTTTATCAGAACTGCTCCTCTCCCTGCCCCATGTGGGGGTCACCATTGGACAGGACTCCAGCTTTTGAACCCAGCCAGGCTTCCATCAGAATAACAAGGTGCAGGAAAGGCTCAGTGAAGGTGGAGGCCATCAGGGATTTTGTAGATGATCGCTCTCAAGTTCTAAAGGGCGGAGGAGAGGCTCGTAAGCTTGGAATAAGGAACGTACAGAGAGGTGTTGAGAGTGAGTCTAGAAGTGTGGGCTTGTCAGGAAGGAAGGAAGGAAGGAAGGAAGGAAGGAAGGAAGGAAGGAAGGAAGGAAGGAAGGAAGGAAGGAAAGAAGGAAAGGTGGAATCTGCCTGGGTGGCCTCTCAGAGGAGGGCCTGGGACTGGTCCTAATTGGCGCCATCTTCTAGGTTCTTCTCACAAGCAATTTATAGTGATAAAGAGGAGGATGGGCAGGGGAGGGTCAGTCTTTCCAGAAGCTCATTGGATTTTGGGAGGAACAGAATGGAGGGAGGCGGTCCTATCAGAAGCAATCGGAGCTCAGAAGCTTCCCTTTAGTCCCACAGGAAAGTCATTACTGTTGGTTGACCCTGCTCCAAAGGGACATTCGGGTGGACTGCTGGGGTGTGAACAAGTGCCGGAGGGCGTGAGCACGGCCCGGGCCGCCAGCGTGCCCGTCCACCTTGCCGTCCGGCCCAGCTTCCACATCCCCTGGGCAGAGGGCAAGTGGGCAGAGGGCAAGAGGACCGCTGAGAGATGTTACAGAGATATCTCACATCGGTAAAGCGTTTATGATTTTTTTAAATTCTTAAAATATTGTGTCGCGGGTGAGTCTCCTAACAGCCCCAGGCGCTCCGCAGGGCGAGCATTTTTGTCTCCATTAGATGGAGGAGGAGCTGAGGGTCAGGGAGGCTACCTGACCTGCGTGGTACACAGCTAGGTAATAGGAAAACTGGGACCGGAAGTTCAAGTTCCGGATTCCATGTTTGGTGCTCTCTCTGTCCTCCCACATGGCAGGCTCGATGCAGCCCGAGCCCAGGCCTCGGTCGCTTTTCCTATTCCCGGGCCGTCCAGGAAAGCCTTGCAGATAACATGGGCATCACCCTTCCCTCGGACGCCACGTCAGAGGCGAGCTATTTTGCCATTTTTCTCTCCCCATTTCACAAAACCCGGCTTTCTGTTTCCAAACCCCCTTACGGGTCCCTGCCTTGTTCAGCAGCTGAATCTGCACTAATGCTGTGAAGTCAGGCTCCTGATCTCCAGAGCTCCCTGCTCTCCATCCATCTCGGTGTGTTTGTGTTGGCTCAGAACACACGCTGTGGAAATTCCAAGACTTCCATAGAAAAAAAGTAGAAACGCTCGCTTGTGATTTGCCACATTATAGCTAAAATAAGACTGAAGGACAATATCCTGTTTTGGAAGACTTTGTGCCAGAATAAATAAGGCAACTTACTGAGTGATGGAAGTGTTCAAAAAGGAAATTATAACTCATATTGCTTTGTCCTTATGGAAATGAAAAATATTGCCTTAAAAAGCATAGGCAGGCAGGCAGGTGCTCTAACCACTGAGCACACCAGCCAGGGCTGGGCAGGCTTTTAAGGAATGGGAGTCCCTCCGATGGAGTCCAACCTCTTGTCATGTGCACGCGACAGGCAGTGGCCGGGCTGAGGAATGAGCCACCTTTCCGCTCCTCGCCGCTGACTTGGGAACACCTGCCTGGGGTTGCACACGTTCAAATAAAGTAATTGTTGAGTAGTTCCACCGAATGTCAGCGGGAGAAGGGACTACAGGACCGTTTTGAGGACAAGGACATGAAAATAATTCTCGAAGGCTGAGACCTGCAAAGCGAGGGAAGCAGGTGATAATAAATTGGTGGAATG
Source organism: Eptesicus fuscus (assembly GCF_027574615.1). Lineage (NCBI taxonomy): Eukaryota > Metazoa > Chordata > Mammalia > Chiroptera > Vespertilionidae > Eptesicus > Eptesicus fuscus. The sequence goes on along the minus strand of NC_072494.1, from coordinate 2,950,389 downwards.
TGGCCCTTGATTTATTGTAGGACAAGAGAGTCACCTCTGAAATATTTCAAACAGTAGCCCCGGCCCGGTGGCTCCGTTGGTTAGAGCATCATCCCGATTCGCCAAGGTTGTGGGTTCAGTCCCCGGTCAGGGCACATACAAGAGTCAACCAGTGAAGGCATCAATAAGTAGAACGACAGATCGATGTTTCTCTCTCTCTGCCCCTCTCTCTCTCTCTCTCTTCTCTCTCTCTCTCTCTCTCTCTCTCTCTCTCTCTCTCTCTCATCAATAACAATAGTAATGAAGTGTTACAAAAAGTAATACCCCGTAGCCACACGCATCCTTTCTCTGTGGCACGCAGTGTCTGCTCTCTTACTCGTTCCCACACCATCCCTGGGAGACAGGCCCTGCGACCAGTGTGAACAGCGGGGAGAGGACGCGGTGTTCCGGCGCCATGTGGTTGGAGGCGGTGTGGGCAGCAAGTCCTAGTTCCACAGCCCTTTCTTTTTTTAATGTCCTCGGGCAAGATACTTCCCTCCTGAGGTCCTGGCTTCCCTGTCGGTAAAGTGGGGACAAAAAGAATACCCTTCTACTAGGGTTTGTCTCGAGGTTACGTGAGATCAAGCAAGTAGAGTTCACAACTCATTTCGTGGTAAACGGATAATACTCAGTAATGCCGGCGCGTCCAGAGAGAAAGGCGGGGGGGGGGGGGGCAGGGGTCATGTCCCAGCTCTGATTTGTGACCTTTCTCTGTTGGCTTCTGTTGGGAACGGACGGTCTACCACCCAAAACACCCGCTGATTCAGGCCACGTATGAGAAGTAGACTTCCGACAGTTTGAGCCATGAAGAGAGAAAGAACGGGGGAACGGGGTGACTATGTGTTTGCCCTGTTTTCTGCTTTCTATGTTTCTGGTGTGCGTGTGTGTGCGTGTGCAAGTGTGCGGTGATTATTACTGGAAAACAGAATCTTCTGGACTCCGAAATGGAAGGTCCTGGGCTACCAGGGAGGGATTCTGATCGCTGTTCTAGAACAGGGGTTCCCCAAGTGTGCTCCCCGACCAGCAGCACCAAACTCCCTCTTCCCCCGTCCCCCCTGCCCCAGATCTACTGGATCAGCAACTCTGGGGCTGGAGCCCAGCAGTCCGTGCGAGTCTGACCTGCTGCTATCAGCTGAAACTACTGCTCCCCTTGCCTGCAGCGCCCTTGCCTCCTCGGCTGCCCAGCGAGGGCCCAGGGACGCGTTCTCGCGCCGAGCCTGCCTCTCAGCACACAGCCGCCACATGTGTGGGGAAGATTAGATCATGGAACAAAGTTCCAAGATGAAAGGAAACCGTTTTTATGTTCTGGTCCCAAAAAAATTAGAGAAAAGGATAATCAGAAGCATAACTTGAAATGCCCACTGTGGTTGCGTTTTCCTCTGCGTTTGTTAGCTTAGTAACCTCTGAGTGGACAGGGTCTGGCCCCGTCTAGTCCAAATGAAGCCCAGGGGAGCCGTCGGGTTCCTGAATACACAGTTCCTTGCAGAGAGCGCGGTCACAGCCCAGGCCTCGGGCCTGAAATGAGCTCACTGCTTCCCCAGTGGACTCGACACTATTGATTTCTTTAGAGAGAGAGGGGAGGGGAGAGAGAGGGAGCGAAACACTGATGTGTTGCTCCACTCATTTATGCATGCATTGGTTGATTCTTATATGTGCCCTGACGAGGGATCGAACCCACAACCTTGGTGTAGTGGGGTGACGCTCTAACCAACTGAGCTACCCGGACATGGCAATTGAGGGAACCTGAGAGCATTTTCCTTCTAAAATTCGAATCTAGCCCGTCACTTCCCCCGGGTTTCCTACCAGCAGCCTGCTACCGTGCATCGGAGCTGACTGGCCCTTAGTCCTGGAGGAAATTGGCCTCAAAGTCACAGCGTTCCGTGGGGGGTGGATGGTTAGACACCAGCTGGAGGGGGATCAGAATCTCTTAGGCAAAGCTCATGGTGTTTCCAACCTCGCACCAGACACAAGCCCCTGTGTCCCAGGAGCCTCCGAGAGAGGCCACCTTCCCCCGCCCCTGAGCAGCCAGCCTTGCTCCTGACGGAGTGAGCCTCCCGTGAGCCACAGGGCGCGCTCTCCTGGGAAAAGGATGCTCTGATTGCGCATCCAAGTTCAAGGCCCCTGGGAAAGAGAAGCGTCCGTGTTAGAATGTCTGGAATGGCCGTATCGGGCTTTCCTGGGGACCGAGAGCCTCGGGCTGATAAGAGAGGAATGGCAGTGTGGCCACAGGGGCAGCGGGTGACAGTGTCAGAGAACATGGGCCCTGTGCGGAGTGACGTGCAAACAAGCAGAGCAATGCATGCATCGCGACCGAGCTCACAACGTACCGTTCGTCCAACCCTGGGCTTTTCCCTTTAAGGAAACTCATCAGAGGGAAGTGCTCGCATTGTGTGCTGGTTGGAAGCAAGGGATTAAGTGTGTACATGGCAACATGCGTGAATCTTCAGCACATGGTCCCGGGTGAAAGAAACTTTGAAACTAAAGAGCAACACAGACACTATTCCAAAGTAACAGGCAGGTGTCGGCCATGGCATTGCCTTTCCTTGTCATCTTCAGGGGCACGTGAGACGAGCAGCTCTCCTTCATGATTGATGTCAATTAAATGCACACAAAACTCTATGCATTTTGAAAGAGCGTGTGCAAACAAAAAGATGCACATTGCACACATTAGAATGGCTACCCGCAGGGAGGGTGGGGAAGGTCGAGGGGGAGTGAGGAATAGGAATAAAATGGAAAGAAATTAAAAACAAGAGAGGAGCCTGGCTTCGACCAGTGGTGACAACAGATAACCGAGGCGTCCCTGACTCAATCCTCTGCGTCAGAGGAAAGAAAGAGGAAAGAAAAGGACAGACATGGTCTTTGTCTAGAAATTCATCATCACCTCCCTCGGCAAACCCTTCCTCTCTTTCCTTCAGCTCTTCACTGAAGGAGAGTCCTCCCCTGGACCCTTTTATTCGTCCACTATAGCAATCCTCCCATTAGAGAAACCGAGAGGGAGAACGCGTCTCTATAGCGTTTTGAATCCCATTGTCTTGTTCACTCCAGCACTATTTTTTATTACCAGATGGAAAGAGATGCTTAAAATAAAGGGCTCTCCCCTGTATGGGGGGGATTTAGGCTGAAACAAATGGGGGAACCATCTGGGAGCACCGAGGTCATGAATATTCAAGACCCTCAGAGATCTGGCCTGCAGATTGGACACTTCAACGAGATCTCACGAAATTACAGAGAGACTCACAGGTGGCCGGCCATCCTCTCCTCTCTGCAGAAGTTGTCGCAAAGTAGAAGTGTTCAGGTCAAGGCGGTCTCCCCCCAGTTCTTAAACCAAACACACGTGGATCACTCAGGAACTGTGTCTGTTTTCATGTAGCAACGCCCCTGTGATTGTGTGAGTGGAGAGAGAGGGGGGAAATGAGGTAGAGCAGAAAGGCTTGCGTAAGGAGGATTTGGGGTAACGAATAAAAGACTGGCCAAGGTCAAATACAGCTCACTGGGTGCATCTGCCAGAGGGTCGCCCAGCAAAGTCTCTCCCACGGCGCCCTCAGGGGCCTAGCCCTCTGCCCCCCCGCCCCCCCCCCCCCCTCCCCGGGAGTGAGGCAGGAACAGTGAGCAGCTCCCTTTGTGCACGAACAAAGGGCAGGTGCTTGTAGGTGGGCTGCGGAGGAGGCGCTGACGCTTCTGCTGCTGCGGATTGTGTTTAACTTGTCGCCTTGTCATCTCTCTTTTGTGTTTCTCATGTTCCCCCGGAACGTCTTCACCCCAACTTACCGACTCCTTTGTTCCATGACATGTTAAGGGTCATCAAGCTTTCAGAGCCGTTGTCAAGACTGTCATTCTGTCAGGAGCGTCCTCTCTGCGCCTGCCCCTGCAGCCCCTCGGGGAGCCTCACCTGGTGCGGAGCGCGCCCTCCGGCTCTCCGCTCAGCCTCTGCCACTCTCCCAGGTCATGGGAGGCCGCGAGGGGCACCGCATTCGGCCTGCCCTCGAGCTTTTCCTTCGAAACTACCCTCCAAAAACTTTACACTAAGACCATTCACAGATAAGAATGTTAACATCTCCTTTTCCCTCCCCCTGCCTCCCTCTCCCTTCCTCCCTCCTTCTCTCCCTCTCTCTCTCTCTGTCTCTGTCTCTGTCTCTGTCTCTGTCTCTGTCTCTCCTTGGTTTAGGAGCACTTCTGTCAGTATCTGACCAGCATGTTCTCCGCTATAAGATCCACATGTTCATTGTCAGTCACTCAGAAAATGATTTCAGGACTGCGTTACTTCTGTGTTAAGCCGTTGAGTTTAATTTTAGTCGTTTGTGGGAGTTCAGCTTCCATCATGAGGTCCAAATAAGAAGGAAACGCAGCCTGCGTTGTTCGCCCGGCTTTCACGTGCTGCGTGTCGCCGAGCACTGGGAGCGCATCTCAGAGGCTCAGGGACATGGGGCCGGTCTGGGGGCTGCCGCTCGCTCTACCCAGTCACGAGCCGAGCTTGCATAAGGCACATGGGGAATGAAGGCACATGGGGCGGGGGGCAGGGGGGCGGGGTGCGGGGTTTCTGTCCTTTCGGTCTAAGGAAATGCTGCTGCAGTTTATTGCCCCGAAGGGGAGAACTAGCCGGACGAGTGGTGTTCCCAAGCAGCAGGGCAGGTGTTGGCCATGGTGCTGCCTCACCCTCTGCGGGGCAGTTAGACACCAGCTTCCTCCTGCAGTGCCCGGCAGAAATGCCCAGCTCCTTAACAGCCGCTGGGATTCGAGGCACGCTCGGAATCGCCCCTTCCCCTCCGAAACATTTCTCAGAAAAGAAGAGACCCATTCCAGTGTAATCTCTAGAAAAGCTAAGCCACACAGCCAACAGGGTCGGTCATTTCTTGGATCATTTTCCTTATATCGCTTGAACAATTTCTTACAAGAAAATTCAAAATCTACATACGAGCTGATGTACTACAAGGGCATGGGTCCCTAGCTCTTCCCCCACCAGCCTGACGTCACCACACAAGTGGCAGGGAAGACTGAGGACTGGGGCTAGGCCCAGGGGAGGGCGGTGTTTCAGGTCTGGAGTGGGTGGGGGCGGGGAGAACGGACGTGAGGCAGCACGGAGTTGTCTTTGTTCTCAGACTGTCCGAACAGGAGAACCAGGAGCTGCTGAAGCTCACGTGCATTGTCACTTTGCGGGCTTAGCGGGGATATGCCATTCAATTAGGCAGTTAATCAGGAAATCAATAAAAGCAAGATCTCTGGAAAGTGTTCAAGTGTTTGGAAACTAAATAACACACTTCTCTGTAACCTCATGGGTCAAAGAAGGAATTAATGAGGAAATAAGAAAGAATTTTGAATAGAATGAAATTTACAACATAACATTTTGTGGGCTGCTACCATCACAGTATTTATAGTAACTATAGTACTAAACACCCCAAAAAAGAGGAAAGGTCTCAAAAACCTCATCTCATACCACAAGAAACTAGAAAAATATCAACAAATCGAACCCATGTAAGCAGGAGAAAGAAAATGGTAAAATTCAGAGTGGAAATCAGTGAAATAGTAGGAAAACAGAAATCTTAAAGAAAAGCTGGTTCTTCAAGAAGAGCAATAAAATGGACAAACCCCCAAGACCAACAATTTTTCTTAGAAGCCAGAGAGAGAAGAAATAAATGGCCAGTATCAGGAGTGAAGGGGGTAGCGGTACTATGAGCTCCGCAGCTATTAAAGGACATCAAAGGGAATATTGTATAACCAACTTGATGCCAATAAATCCGACAACTTAGGTGGACACGTTTCTTGCCAGACACAAACCATCCACCGTCAAGAAGAAGCAGGCGAACTGGTGGCTTCCTGGGTTCACTCTGCCAGGCATTTAAAGAAACGATGCCAATTCTCCATAAATTCCTCCAGGAAGCTGACGAGGACAGTTTCGGTTCCATTCTCTGAGTTTGGTGTTACCCTGATACTAAAACCAGAGAAGCACTTTACAGGAAAGCTACAGTCCACTACCTCTCATGATCACAGATGGAAATGCTCTAATCAGAATGGCAGCAGATCGAATCAGCAGTCTATTAAGAGGGCAACATGTTGTGACGAGTGTGGTTTTATCCTGGGAAGGCAAGCTGAAGGACATTGCAGGGGTCACCCTGTAAATTATATGATTGTCTAACCACTATGCTTTACACCTGAAACTAATACAAAATAATATCGAGTGACAACTGTAATTGAAAAATAAAATTTAAAAAAAAACACTTTAAAAAGTTGAATTATAGGTTAATCACCAGAACTCATCCTATTAAGAAACGAAGATGGAAAAAACATATGACGATCTCAAGCAGACTCAGGAAAACCAGTTGATGAAATCCAGCAGCCATTCCTGATGAAAAACACTCAGCAAATTAAGAAATGAGGGGAACTTCCTTTACTTGATAAAGATCACATTCAGAGAGCCTCGCGCCTGCGTGGAGGGAAGTAAATAGTAGGGGTAATACATTGTATGTGTAGGCAAACCGTGCGAAAAACAGAAGTAGATTATATAAGTTTCAAATGGCCAGAATGGAATGTAAGCTAGTCACACGGCTATAGCGTTCATCCGGTTAGAACGTTACAGGGACTCTGTCAAACCCTCTGATTCGCAGGAACGATTGTTTTTAGGGAAGAGAAGGTAAACGGGAGACAAGAAATGGGTTAGCAGAAACGCTTTAGTGTAAGGTCACTGCAGGCAGAGCGTGGAGGCACACTCGCCAAGACCGGGCGTGAGGAGTCACAGCTGCCACTCATCAGAGGAAAAGGGTAAAGAGGGTTCCCAACAAAGGGAGAGGGCGCGAATGCCAGCCCGAAGAAGACCAGAGCAGAAAGCTTCATGTCAAAATGCGCTCCGGGATAAAACCAGCAGAAGAGTGGAGGAGGGATGTTCTAGAACGCTGGGAGAAGGAACTGTCACTCACGCAGAACATCTCCCTGGGTCGCTGGAAATTCCAGCACACCTCTCTCGGGAAAATGACCGGGGAAGCAGAGAATTCCCCAGGACTTGAGATCGGCTGGCTGTGGTGAAGAGTGCGGGATGGGATGTCAGCCCAAGCCGCCTCCTCTCCGCGGGGTCTAGTCCCCAGCCCCATTCGGGGGGTCTAGTCCCCAGCCCCATTCATGGGGTCTAGTCCCCAGCCCCATTCGGGGGGTCTAGTCCCCAGCCCCATTCATGGGGTCTAGTCCCCAGCCCCATTCATGGGGTCTAGTCCCCAGCCCCATTCTGGGGGTCTAGTCCCCAGCCCCATTCCCGGGGTCTAGTCCCCAGCCCCATTCGGGGGGTCTAGTCCCCAGCCCCATTCCCGGGGTCTAGTCCCCAGCCCCATTCGGGGGGTCTAGTCCCCAGCCCCATTCCCGGGGTCTAGTCCCCAGCCCCATTCACGGGGTCTAGTCCCCAGCCCCATTCGGGGGGCCTAGGCCCCAGCCCCGTTCGCGGGGTCTAGTCCCCAGCCCCATTCGCGGGGTCTAGTCCCCAGCCCCATTCCCGGGGTCTAGTCCCCAGCCCCATTCCCGGGGTCTAGTCCCCAGCCCCATTCGGGGGTTCTAGTCCCCAGCCCCATTCGGGGGTTCTAGTCCCCAGCCCCATTCCCGGGGTCTAGTCCCCAGCCCCGTTCGGAGGGTCTAATCCCCAGCCCCATTCGGGGGGTCTAGTCCCCAGCCCCATTCGGGGGGTCTAGTCCCCAGCCCCATTCGGGGGTCTAGTCCCCAGCCCCATTCACGGGCTTGCCCTGTGCAGGTCGCTCCTCAGCCTCAGGGTCCACAGGACCCCGCTGACGGGCTGTGCGACTCTCCGTTTGCCTCTGATTCTCAGCTTCCAGCTTCTAGAGGAGATATTCTTACAAACCCATTCCAGCAATCTCACCGGGTCGGTGAGCGCAAAGAAGGAAATGACTGGGCGAGTGGGCTTTCCCGTAGATGTGGCGTGTGGTGTGTCTCCTGGTGTCACAGCAGCGCGCTCTGCTCACCGGTTTAAAAATTAGGCCGTGTCAGTGTCATAATACTGTCGTGTGTGCACACGAATACAATCTGTTCCCATGCTTTTTCACCACCTGAAGGTTAGGTATCCGTGTCCCCGCTATAAAGACCACAGCACTGAGGTTCAGAGGTCATGAACTTGACAGGGTCATCCGGTTAGAACGTTACAGGGACTCTGTCAAACCCAGGTCTTCCAACCCGAGTGTTAAAATAAACATAACAGACACTCCGAGAGGAGTACCGCTAGGAGAGGAAATGGCCCCTTAGCCCTGAAGGAGGCGTGGAGGGCTGAGGAAGTCATTGGAGAGGCCTCAGCTTTCCTGGCCCTCAGCGCCCGCCCGAGAGAGGCCTCGGGCCCTAAGGGCCGGGAGGCAGCCCGTCCCCGAGTCCTCGCCCTGTCCCTGGGCACCACGGGCCCACGGCGCCCAGTGCTCTCAGTTGTCCCCACGGTGCTCGCTTCCAGAGCAGACGTGCGGGGTCTTGTCCTCTCCCCACGTGCAGTTCACTCCACGCAGAATGAAACCCGATGCCGAACCAGAGGGATGGCCTTAGCAGGGGGAGCCAGTGGGAACCCCCTTCCCCCCACCGCCACACACACACCAGGCTTCGTTCCTCTCTGGATTCTAGACAGGGAAGAGCAACCGTGTGCATGGGGACGAGTCTCAGGTGCCTCTGTCAGCGCTGGCGACAGGCAGGACTTGGGTAGGAGGTGAGGAGCCGCTGCAGGCCGCCCCTCCCGACCTGTGTTTCAGACCCGCTGGCTGGAAAGGCCCGGCTCCCTTCCCCTGCTGGCCAGCTTTCTCCTGCTTCCGTTTTCCATCGCTGACGCCTCAGTGGGAAAACCAGAAGCTGTGGTCCTGGGGCACCTTCCTCCAGCCTCACCTCTGACCGCGGAGGGGAAGCCGGTCACCCCCGCAGGCAGGCAGCTGCGGGGAGAAGGAGGAGCAGCTCGGGGTGGGAGAAGCTGAGGGAGGGCCTCTTTTAAAAAAGAGTCTTCTTTAAAAAATCTTACGGCCATTCTATCTCAGTGTCTGTCCACTTTCACCAAAACAAACAAGCAAAGAAAACCTCAAGGAGGAAAGCCACGCGACCACGCCTGCGTGTTCCTGCCCGCTGTGTGTGCAGTGACGGGGAGAGCGGCCGGAGGGTGTGCTGTGATCCCTGAGTGCTGGACCCTGACCCGCCTGCCGACCGCAGGGGCTGTATTCATAGCTGTCTCTCTGGCTCGTGAATCCTCAACAGAAGCACAGTTTTATACTGAGTGTGTAGTGGCATTAAACCCGGGCATCTCAACATCCTGTCACTAATCGCACTCTCCTTTAACCCCACGGCCGATGGAGCCAGGCCTGACTCCCAGAGGCTGTGCTGAGGCCCTTAAAGGGTGCCGGCCCAAACCACGTCTGAAAATAACAGTCAGGCTGCAGACTCAGACCCGCCACTCTCAGGTTAGCGAGGCCCTGGGGCTGCATCATGAGTGGCAAAGAGATTTCCTGGACCAGCACGACTTCCTCTGCCTTCACTCCGCTTGCGAGGTAAACGCAGTGGGCGCCGTTTAATTTATTTGTCCTGACAGAGGGGTGATGGATTGCACCCCGGTGAAGAGGGGGATTCAGGAAGAAGAAGATAAATGGGCATTCGTCTCCCCAAGGAGACATTCGAACACTTGTGTTTAGCTCGCGGGACAGGCCTGTCCCCGTCCGCTCCACGCCGCAGTCTCGGGCTCCAGGAGGGGACAATGTCCAACAGCGTCTGCGTGCACAAGGCATGAAGCACCCTGCAGGCAGCCCAACACCCCCGCTGTAGCCAGAACACACAGCCCCCTTTGAAACGCCGCCGGACGCCGCAGGAAGGCCTCTCCCACTGCCATGGGCCTGACCCAGCGCCGGGAAGTCAGCTGTTCTACCTCTCGGCCACACCTGGGGTGGGAGAGGCGAGAGGACAGACAGAAAGGCACAGGAATGGGAGTGAGGGGCCGGCCGGGAGAGATTTCATAGAAAGAGAACCCTCAAGCCGAAACGTGCAGGATGGGTAGCTCTTTCCTGGGATTTTGGAAGAAGGAACAGCCCGGGAAAGCTCAGAGGGGAGGAACAGCTGGGGGTGCCAGGCTCAGGTGCCCTGCAGGCCTGGAAACACATCCCAGACTCTTGGCCACTTGACCCAGCACCAAGCAAACAACAAAAACGGGTTAGACTAGAATGTCAGGGGAGAAAAGCAGGATAGCCAACCACATATACAAACGCTGGCACTTCTTCTCCCAGACCTGTGCCACTTGTTACACATGCACATGCCACTGGGAATATCAGCAGTGCCCTCAGCTGCTTTCTCCGGAGTCCTTGGCTCCTTGTCCCACAGCGTGTTCCTAAACAGCACTCCCTTTGAAAGCCTCCGGTCTGACAGGCACATGGGTCTCGGGCCTTGAGACGGGGGGTTTTGTTCACTTTGGGGAAACCTGTCCAGCGTGGACGTAGCAGTAGATCTCTGAGATGTCCCTTCCCCCAGAGAGTTCTTTTTCCTCTTTCATCCGAGCACACGTGGCACCTTCTAACCTGACAGGCTGACTCGCCTGCTGTAACGCAGCACTTTCCGAAGGACCAGCTTGATCTCTCGCCTGGGAACGAGCTGTGCGGCATAAACAACAGCTTCAGCGATTCCAACCCTCCTGACGAGTACCTCTGTCGCAAAGGGCACAGAGGAAGTGACAGGAAGTCCCAGTGAAATCTGCAACCACGGCAAGAACGCGCCTGGGAGCCTGGCCCGCGGGCCCGCTCTCCCTGTTCCTTTCTGCCCGCGCCTCCTTCTGACCCCGTCGCTCTGGTTTCCTTACTTCGCTTGTCCTTCGGTCATCTCCGCAGCGCCCCTTCAGTTACCGGGCCAGAGGGAACATGCCCCCACGGGCACCCTATAAGGACAGAGTGCCTGGTGCAAAGTAAGCAGCTAAGAACTTTTCTTGTCTTAACGGAGCCAAGATGGCAGACTGCGGAGGCACCGAATGGCAGCACCATACGTCCTGCAGGCCGCTTTCCACGGGGCCACGCGTGCGAGGCCTTCGGGGATCTGCCGCAGACGGCTCCTGTCACTGTCCGTGAGCAGGGGAGGCGAATGCTAAGTCTCAGACCGCGCTTTGTTGACACACTTTTACCAACAGGAAGGCCCTTGTCCTTGGAATACAGAACCCACTGCATTTCTTCTCAGATGCAGCCACTCCTTCTACTTTTGTTGCTTTTGACATATGGGTAGTAGTTTATATGCCCCCGAGTGGCATAGGGGTCTGGAGTAGGAGCACCGTGTTCTATGAGTTCTCGTGGATCCCGGGCAGGGTTATGGCCTGTGCCAGGCTAAGGGCACAGACTCAGTCAACTGACGTTGGAGAAAAGAATGGATGATCCGCTTCACCTTAAGCTAATCTCCCCCCCACAAACCCCACCGCCCCTAACTAGCCCGCCAGACTCTTGAGGGCCTCAATGACATCCTTTGCATCAGCATGGCTACTGAGAGTATAAATACATGGAGCAGTAACTATCAGAAGGAATTTATTGAGATTTAGGAGAAATATAGGGTATAAGCTTAGTATTAATTTTCAATGGTTGTTATGAAAAATAGAATTGCAAGACTGAGATGAGGCTGAGAGGCAGGGAGAAGAAGAAACGGCCATGCCGAGGCAGTATTGCATTTTTTCCCTTTATTTTATTAAATTTATTGGGGTGAAATAAAAAAAAATAAATTTATTGGGGTGACACTGGTTACTATGATTAGATGAATTGAACTGCACATGGGCGCCCCATTCAAAGGAAATCTTGCAATGTTCTTATTTCACAACTGCTCATTAGCAGCATAGAGGCTCGGCTGGACTTCTGGATAAATAAATATTTACACGATGGGGACTGTCTCCGACCATTATTTGTCAGAGATAACAAAAAGCTGACTAATAGCATCGTTATCGGGGACACTGAACACTTCCTCATCCAGGAAGAGGAGGCTGCTCGGGCTAAGTTTAACCAGCGAGGTGCCAGTGTTTTCACAAAGGACTCGAATGATAATAATAACAAGCTTCAAAACAACGTGCCCCCAAATTGAAAATGCAAGGGTCAAGACTTTTAAGTCTTAAAGCTAAGAAAACTTGGCCACAAGTATATAAAAGCCCCACATACCTATAAGGGCAGACATAGTGGTAACCACATTTCCATCCCTTCCTTTGGGAATAAAATTACTCATTAACATCTTGGCATACTGTATTATAATTTTTTTTCTGAATTCCTTACGTAACTGTAGGTATGTAGTTATAGCATATAAATTTAGAATCTTGAGGTTTTCCTACTTATTGTAAGTTTTCAGTCTATTTCTTATTGTTCTTGAAGAACAGAAAGATGTAAGCATATAAATAATTTAAATATATGCAGCCAACTTGCTTTGTAGAAATTTTGTACCAATTTACCCATCAGCATTGATGACAGTGCCCGTGGTGTTTTATCCTAATGAGCACTGGATTTTTAAAAAATCATTTTCTGCTAATCTGAAAAAAATGTAGATTCCTTTTTATTTTAATTTGTGTTTATTTGAGTGCTAGGGAGAGTGTTCATATTGATGGCTAGTTACATTTTTTCTTATGTGAATGAAATCGTTGTGTCCTTTGCCTATTTACCTCTCAAGGTCTTACTGCTGTTATTATCATTGTGTGTGAGTTCTGAATATGTTAAGATTATAAACCTGTCTATCACATTTCTTACAAATACCACACTTTCTTGATTCTAAGTTGCCTCTGATGGGAAGACACATCATTACTTTAATAACAGCTTTTAAGGGGGAAAAAATACTAGAGTCATAAGATGTTGATTATAAGACATCTTGATTTCAGAGATGGTAAAATATTAAAATGCAGAGAATGTTAAAAGGCAGTGTTGGCTCTGAATGGATACAGCATGAATGTATTGTGGATTCTTAGAAACTGATCCTCTCATCTGATGAGTATTGCTATTGAATGGAGCGATCCGACCCCCATATCTAAGAGTGTAGCCAGTCTGATGAAATACATGGATTTTAATGTAGGTCACTAAAATATTGAATCAGCCCTAGCTGGTTTGGCTCAGTGGATAGAGCGTCAGCCTGAGGACTGAAGGGTCCCAGGTTCGATCCAGGTCAAGGGCATATGCCTGGATTACGGGCTCGATTCCAAGTAGGGGGCGTGCAGGAGGCAGCCGATCAATGATTCTCTCTCATCATTGATGTTTCTATCTCTCTCTCCCTCTCCCTTCTTTGCTGAAATCAATAAAAATATATATATTTTTAAAATATTGAATCGGAGGCAGTGACCTGAACCTGGGTCACGAATGGCTCCAAGCCATTTAGTTGGTACACGCTGCCAACGATGAAGGAATTGATGGCACGAACCCCGCAGCGAATGCTCGCGTCAGGACACCTCCATCTACACTGCGCCTGTGGGTCTACTGCACGGGTCTGTCTGTTGTCTCTCCAGCCTGCGTGGGTGCCCCTGTGAGCGCCTGTGCCGATGATGACCCCTTAACACCGGGTGCCGCACTGTGACAAAGGCTGCCGCCGCGGGGCCGTGGTCCCAGAGCTCCTTTCATCTTCATTATCTGACAAGAGCGTGGGGAGCCCTGGGAAGTGTGGTGGTTTTGGAATATGAGGGTTTACTGATGGGGAGTGGTACGTGGAAAACTCGTTACAATGGCGTGATCTAGATCGGGCTTCTCTTATTGGATCCATGGATGAATGTGGTACTGTCATTCTCCTTCCTTAAGATCCAGTGACCCAGGGCCATTTGCAAGTCTCCCCCCCCCGCACCCATTCCCCTTCTCCCTCCCCCCCCCCACCGCACCCCATTCCCCTTCTCCCTCTCTCCCCCACTCCCCGCCCCCTGTACACACACACTGACAGCACCTACAGCACTCATGGATTGAAGGTATATTAATGTGGGAAAATGCTGTGGAGAAAAGGTAGTCCAGGCAGAACCAATAGATGGACTTATTCATTCTTAAGACTGGTGACTTACTTCTCCATTTCTCCATTCATAAAACGGGCATATAGTAGCACCTATCTCATGGTGTCTTGTGGAGAGTAAATGAGACAAGACTTGGCATTCAGTCAGCACGTAATAATTATCCATGTTATCACTCTTATCTTCTTGGGGGTGGAGGCCACCTCCTACTTCTCCCCTCCGCACGTGATGACACCCTGATTTGGAAGGGTACTCGGCAACCAGCAGCACCTGGTTTCTCTGGATAGAATCATGGGTGTTGGAAATTCGAGCTGGAACGAAACAAGCTGAATAGTACAGAAGCCCGGTGACAGCCTGTCGCCGGGAAGACAGTGGTCCCCACGGAGGTCCTGGTGCGGGCGGGTCCCGGGAGCTCGTGGGGCTGCCACACCCCAGAAGCTCGGGGGCCAACACTGGCTCCAGAGAGCCCGGTGCCCACCCATCACGGAGCTGACAGCAGGGAGCTATAAATAATCATGGAATCTCCTATCCCATTGGACGAAATTCAAAATATGCAATGGCAGCGAGAATGAAGGCGCCTTTGCCAAAAAGAAATCAAGAGGAACAATGGGCATTGGAATGTTCCCTTGAAGTCTATTTCCCTCGGGGACTTTTTTGCTCGTTACCTGTAAATGTCTCAGTTCACAGAAAGGATTAGTAGCAGAAAAAAAGAATATTGCAATATTCCCCAGTGTCCCCATGGCTACTGACAGAGGAGACCATGAGATCAGATAAGAGAATTAACTTTTTATATTCAATTTACTTAAAATATTTGCTTCCTGGATTATAACCCATAAAGCTTGTGGCTGAGGGGACCCTTGAAAGCAATCAGACACCACTTTCTTCTTTTAAACAAATATATATATATTTAATGAAGAAACTAAGGCCTGGAAAGGAGGTAGAAGCTCGGTCCCCTGACTCTTGTCCTGGTGGCTAGTTTTCTTAAGTTTCTTAATCGCCCAAGAGTCCTTCAGTGGCCTTCGTGCTGCCCAAAGACTTCAGAGCAGGACACTGATGTCACGATGACATTTATAAATTCCAATTTCTTTTTGTATTTAAAGTGAAAAGGACCAAGCAATGGTTTTGAAATGAGCACCAATGTCTATTTCAAAGGGATAAAGCAGTCGATTTTAGCTGCTTGGGGCTGGGACCCCAGACATACATCTGTTCTTAGTTGGAGCCTCGGGCACGCTCCAGCAGGATGTGTGTTTCGGTGGAAGGCAGAGAGAAGCAGCCACCCTGGAGGGGCCGACGCCCAAGGTCATTGCCTTTGAAGGCACGTGTGGGACCCTAAGTGGTAAAGCCGAGAAATCATGCTGTTACACGTCCTTACTCAACAATTCAACAAACACACGTGCCTCGAACTGTGTGGGACCTGGCTCTGCCCTAAAGGGAGGCAGCAGGTTAGAGTCTGTGATGCCTCTGATGAGCATAGTCCCAGCTGGGCTCTGGGGATTCATGGGCGGAGCCTACAGAGATGGGGCTGGATGGGGACCTGAGCTTTGCGGGATGAGTAATAGGAGGACAGGTTAGGAAGGGTGTTCCTGTAGAGGAACCAGTCAATCATCCGCGCTGTTCATCAGAGATGGTGACTCTTGGCTAAATTCTGGAGCCTGAGCAAGACCAGGTGGAGAAGATAAGATAAGAGCAATCCTGGAAGAGGAAGCAGATAAATCTTCGGAGCCTCAGAGCCCGTTTGATAAGCTCCTGAAGGTCGGAGGCCAGGGGTGCTGGCCTTCCTAGCCCTAACTGCAGCACGGGCCAGGCCGAGAGCAGGGTGCGTGGGAAGGGATTGCTGACTGAATGAATGGAGGCTCGCAGGGAGCGGACCCTCGTGGTCGGCCCTCGGCATTCGGCGCTCTAGCCCAATGGGGCCTGGCGTCTGTGTTGTTCCAGGCTCCCCTGAACCTACGGCCGGAGGCATCCATCAGGTCGCTGTGACCAAGGTGACGCGTGGGCAGCACCTGTTGGCTGTGAGACGTGCCAAATAGACAAGGGGGAAGGCCCTGCTTTCTAAGCTTTGGGCTCTGCTGGGAAGTGAGGAGAATCTCAGTGCAGAGAGAAAGAGATAAATACACTCTGCAGGATAAACCACTCCGTCCCTTCCGGAGAACTGCATGGCGGGCGGGGAGATAAGTGAGCATATTCAATTCCTCCTCACAGAGCAGACAGCATCCCTTTGATGTTGCTTCTGAACATGAAAGATGGCTTTACAGTATCTGGAGGACGTTAGCGGTCCCTCTAGCCACACAGCTGACAGAGTTCAAGAGCAGAGCGGCTAATGCCCCACCCCCAGCCCCCTAGACCCTGAAGCTTCTTGGGACTGAGCTTCGGGCGAACAAGCCCATAGTGCAGTGGTTCTCAACCTCCCTAACGCCGCGACCCTTTAATACAGTTCCTCATGTGGTGACCCCAACCATAAAATTCATGTCACAGCGCCCGGTGCTTAGTAGGTGTTCAACCCAGGCAGATACTGAATACATTCATTCCAACCCCTGAAATAAGTGCTTGCCGAATTCCACATGGTAACATTCACAGCTTTGGGGCCCGGCGTCATATGACTATTCATAAATTCTCTAGAAGCTTAGAAATAATGCTGACCGAGAAGTTTGCCCACGGATCTCATTAATAGCTGGTGTGAGGCCCGTTTTCCGGGAAGCAGCAATCGAGAGGGCTCCCTTAAGTGGCCAGTGGTCACACCCAACCCCACATTCCTCCTGGGTTTCCGTTGCCCGTCATGCCCCAGGGGCTGGGACTTCTCCCCTGAAACTTTTGCTTCCTGTGCTTCTGCAAGACCCTCCGGCTTGACTCAGTGTTTTGTTTTCAGCCGCGATGTCTCCATGGCTACCGCTGAGGTCCAGTTGACCTTTTATCAGGGTTTCAGAACGGCAGCCAAGAAACGGTGGCTGGTGCTCCGTCAGCTTCTGTGAGATCCATCCATGCCGTCGCCTGTGACAATAGCTTGCTTTTCCCCGTCGCTTCGTAACACTCTACTGCTGATAGACATTTGGGTTCCTTTAAGTCTTTGGTTATTCTGAATAAAGCTACTGTGGACACCCTTGTCTATCTGAGGTGGCCCTACTTCTCTTGGGTATAGACCTGGAAGTGGAAGCGTTGGAGGATGGAGTCGGCTTTGTTTGGAATCTTGAGCCAATTGGAGAAAGTGGTGGTAGGAGAGAGAAAAGGGCCCTTCGGTTGCCATCTATTGCGTTGCTTGACTTTCTCAGGGAGTATTTATAGCTGCAGTTGCCCAACTTGAACGGATGTGCTTCCAGGTAA
This sequence comes from Eptesicus fuscus, assembly GCF_027574615.1. Classification (NCBI taxonomy): domain Eukaryota; kingdom Metazoa; phylum Chordata; class Mammalia; order Chiroptera; family Vespertilionidae; genus Eptesicus; species Eptesicus fuscus. Next base: position 2,933,138 of record NC_072494.1, on the reverse strand, counting down.
AGTCTCCAGGAGCCAGTGGGTCAAGTCAGAACGCCCTTGAACTGCGTCATTCTTATGTATGTGGGCCAATGCGAATTACTGAAGTGCTTTACTGGAGCCTCTCAGAAACACTGGTCTTTCAAAAGTCTTGGGACGATGAGCATGTCCTAATTAGACTCGACTAGAAGACCTTTGTACAACACAGAGCCATCTAGGGACCCACGTAATCCCTGTGAAGGACCTTTTCACGGGGAAGTAGGTGGTGCTCTCATCCACGTTACCTTTTCCAGGGGCCACCGTGGGATTTGGGGCTTCCACTTGGGAGTCATCAGTGAGAATGAAAGTACTTTTCCTTATTATTTCAGCCACAGCACCCACCTTCAAACGAAATGGGTTTTTCCTAGGTTTGAGTTAAAGCCTTTGTGTTGGGAATAGATCCGGTGCCAAGTCCACGCTAATAATTAAATTATGCTTGTCCTCTGGGGAAGCTGGAGTCTGATCAACTTCCTCCACATGGTAGATGTGTTTCTATTTCCCTTGAACACTTCCCTGCCCTCCCTGCTCTCCCAGAGCCACCGCACATCGGACTGGTGCCCACCTCTCTGTCCCGGTCTCCTTCTGCAAGTCACCTCACTTTCTGTAAAACCCCTTTGATAACACAGGTCTCCAACTGTCTCCTCACATCCCATTGGCGTTAGATCCATTGCACAAAGGTTATCTTGGGGTTTTGTCTAGACTTTAAAACAAAAGCATCCTGGGAATAGTTCCAGGCTTTTTGATTAACTGGGCCGTTCTGGAAATGAAGTCTGCTTTGGCCAGTCCTCACTCGAATTACGGTACTCATCACCGGCTATCTGCATCAGGGCGTGCTGCTGAGTTTCTGCTCAGACCGGATGTGGCAGCTTGGATTCTCATAAAAGTGTTCATTCTGAGGCCATTGCACTTTCATGTATAAACCTTTGGTTAGATTTTTTTTTTTAAATAAATAAATGAGGGAGTCAATGCTAGACCTCTGCGGAAAAAAATATTCTACTGAGTCCCTGTTCTAGCGTGTGGCCCGCAAGCATCTTCCTTCTGGTGGTCTCACCCTCTGTTGGTCTAACTGAACTTTGTTTCAAAGGAACTTGGGTCAGAACAGACTACTTTAGACACGGTGCAGGCAGCTGCTCTTGGACTGACAAATCTGTCCGCATGCTGGAATCTACGAGGGTTGTCATTTATCCAGATCGCTCAGTGCCGTGCGGCCACCTGAGAGACGCCAGCCAATGGAGACTAGCCAGCATGTGGATGGCCAGCTCCACTCTGACGGGGCGGGAGTCGCTTCTTGCTAAGTGGCCTTTTGCATGCCTTACCTCTGCAAGAAAGGAAGGAACCAACGTTCATCGAGTGCCACATGCCAGCCACTCTGCAAACATTTTATGTGGTTAACTGAGAAGCCTGAATTGCGGGGGGCAGGGGGGTGAAATAACTTCATAACAGGAGTGGGGAATTCCTTCTCCGCCCCCCCCCCCGACCCCCCGGGTGTTACAGATTTTATAGATCCTTGTCCGGTCGGAGGGACGTTTCTGTAAAGATGACTGGAAGGGGTTGAGCAGCCAGGTTAAAAGACTTCCCCATCTTGAATAATTATTGGTTCAACTCCTGAGTGTATATTCTCCATTGCTGCTTCCTGCACTCTCAGCCTTGCCCCGTCTCTGTCTTATTAAGTATTTAAAGCAGCTTATTAATAATGGACTTGTCTGCTCCTACACGGCTCTGTAGCCGCTGCCCTTGGGGATGGAGTGTTTCCCTTGAACACTTCCTGGGTACGGCTCCCTCCTGCTGGCCCTCGTCCTGCTGGGCGGCCGGCTCTTGCTCTTCCAGCAAGTCCTTGGCAGAGCTCTTGTTTGGCTGCAGATTCCATGCCTACTGACTCTGGCTGATCCTCCCACACATCATCTCGACTCCCGGTCAGCTCTGGGCGTGTTCCACCTCCAGCTGCTGCCACCCGCTTGGATTTCCAGTCTTGTGTAACCCACCCTGGAGCTGATGCCCAGGACACGCTAGGCCGAGGCGCACAGGGTCACCGCGTCTACTCCACCTCCGTGCAGTCAAACCAGGTAGATGGCACCAACCAATCCTCATGACCAGGATGACCTCCCAGTGGCGGCCATCGGTTCTTTCCCACCTTCCGCGTGCAGCCACCCCTCACCGAAGGGGGGCGTCCCTTCCTCGCCACCTGGAGCCTGGGCTGGCCCCGGCCGGCGTCAGCCCATGAATATGGTGGAAACGACCTTGCGTGAGTTTTAGGCTTGGCCCGAGCGAAGACTGGAAACTTCCACTTCCTGCCTCCTGGTGCCCTGACTCCATGTCGGGAGTCTGAGCTCCTTTGCTAGAAAGGCCGACTGCGCGGAGGGGCTCCGAGGTGACTAACGAGGCATCCTGGCCACTCGCCCGGTTGAGCCTTCTATGGCGCCCACGTCCCACGTGGCAGCTCTGGGACAGTACAGCAGGAAGGACCCGGTGGAGCCGGCCCGGGGAGCTTGGTCCACTCAGCAAATCAGGGGCGAGAACAAGACGTGGTTGTCCTGAGCCCCTCAGCACTGGTGGGACTGGCTGCAGGGCGATAGGTAACGGGGACAAGTGAGTCCCCCAGGCTCATGATGAAGCAGGAATCCAAACCAGGTCTCCCCATTAGAGAGCGTGACCTCGGGATCGCCTTTCCCACAGGCAGCTCGGCCGTGCTCCAGCTGTTTGGCCATAACTTGAGTCACAGGCGGGAATTATTACTGTTAAGCCCAAGTCTTACCTGTGTGTGTGTGTGTGTGTGTGTGTGTGTGTGTGTGTGTGTGTGTACATACACATCTTCAAGTTTGTTTGTAAATTTGCTGTAGAAACACACACAACTCACAGAAGCATCGGCCCGGCACAGAGTCGGGCTTGGAGGTTAACAGAGGGGAATCCCAGCGGAGATCACCCAACTTCACATCAGTGGCTGCCTGGCGGCGAGGCCCCAGCTGGTGCGTGTACTCCTGCTTCTGCGTGAGAGGATCCCGACGGGAGCCACGCCCCGGCCACGCTGCCCCAGCGCGGCCATTGCTCCCCGGACCTGGCTTCCTAGAGAAAACACGGGGCGGGCGCTGGGCTGCCTGCTTCCCGAAGAAGGTCATCTCCTGCCAGAACCAGAGACCACGGCGGCCGCTGCGGCGCAGAACTGCCGTGCAGCCTCCCGGTCCACAGCGTGGCTCCGAGCAGCAAGCCGCCTCCCGCTCAGCTCTGACTCCACAGCCGGGGCTCAGGACACGGGCCTTGGACTTGCTCTCTGTGCCCCAAAATAGGAGAGAAATGTTGTGTGAGAAAAAGAAGAGCCCAAACTCTGTTTTCCACTCACAACGCACTAGGCATTTTCCTGTGGCTCACTCATCTCCCGGCCAGCGGGGTGGGTCTTCTCTCCTCCCTGGTTCTCAGCAGATGCCGCCTGTGTCCGTCCGGTAGTGTCATCCCTGATCTAGGGCGTCCTCCACGCCTCTCTCTCCTTCTCCCTCTGAGTCAGCTCGGCACTGAGTCCCGTCCTGCCTGCCTCTAAACCCACCAGATTGCTCCCTCTGGATGGGCACAATTCAACACAGTGCTATCCTCTGTGAATGACATCTCAGTACAGCCGTTATTTAAACATTAAAAATACACCTAGAACCTCCCCACCGCCTCCTCCCCAGCGCTTTGCGGGCGCAGATGCCCTCGCCCCCAGCACCGCAGAGTGGCAGCAGGAGAAGGGCACTACCGCGCCCTCAGAGCAGGCTGCAGGCGGCCTCCTCCCGTGGGAGGGACACTGTCCCAGGTGACGGGCTCCAGGTCACAACACATCCTCCTAAACGCCATCTCCCAGCCTAGTCACACATGCTCCAGTACCATTTCTTGCTTGTGACTCTGGCTGACCCCGCGCTGGACACGAATACACAGAAATAGAAACAACAGAGTCGCTTGGAAGGGTCCTTCAGCTTCTCTTGACTCGTTGCAAATGCATCGTTTAAAAACTAAACGAGCCTGGTTTTTCAGTAACATAATCATTTCCTCATTTCAAGAAGTGAACCTGTTTCTTCTTCTCGGCCCTGGGCAGACCCACCTTACAGCCCTCCTTCCCAGGGGCAGTTTCTCCCTCACCAGCTCCTCCTCCCGCCCTTCTTTCCAGAGCTTCGCCCACTCGCAGTACTGAGTCGCCCCTCCAGCGACCCCCCAGCATTCCGTCTCTATCATTGTCATTGTCAAGTCTCTCAAAAGAGCATCTCCGTTCTGTACCAGGCGGTTTCCGCGCCCATGCCCAGCGCCCTCCCCGAAGCTCACTGCCCCGTCTGCGCTCTCACCTCCCTGGCGCTCTCGGCAGGATTTGACCCTGCTGACCTCTCCCTGCTCACTCGCTCCTCCTCCTCGAGGTGGATGAGCCCTGCTGGGCTCTCTCCTCTCTTCCCTGCGTTCCTCGTCTCCCTAGAAGGCTGTCATCTCCCCCAGCCACAGGTGGGAGCCCAGGCTCTGCCCTCAGCCGCTCTTCCCCTCCCACACCTCAGCGGCACCCCTGCCGTCAACCACTGGGGTGCCCTTTGGGGTCCCGCAGGTCTCCATCCTCAACCACAACCACAGTCCTACCCCTGCCCCCCCCGGGTGTCTGGCAGCGCCCCTGGCCCCCAGGGGACTTGGAGGCGTGTTGACCAGGGAAATGATGGACAGGGAGCAGCCAGGGAGCCGCTTTGGGGGAGCGCGGTGCTCAGGTGGCAGAGAAAGGCGCTCGGGAGCTTGGCGTGGGCGGGTTTGCTTTCACTTGATGGACTCTTACTCACCGGCTCTGTTTCTTGTTAGTCATGTGGCTTTTCACATGGCCGCTGCCTTTGGCAGGCACACAGCCGTTTTATCTCAGTCAGCAGCCAGCGCCTGCCTATTTTCAGATTTAACCTTCCCGGGCACCGCGGGCAGGACCTCCGGGCTGGCGCTGCCGAGGTCGCCGGGGCAGGGAGAACTCGGTCCAACAAGACGTTCCGCTCTCCAAAGCGCGCAGGGCGGCCACCTCCCGGCGTTTTTGGAAGCAATCGCTCCCTCCCTCGTCTGACAGGTGCTTGAATGAGTCAGATGCCTTTTTCCTGGGCTCACAAACGACTGAGTGGCTTCATCCCGCGCCCGGTGCCACAGACGGGAAGCGCGGAGTGCAGGAGGCGGCGGGAGGGCCGGCGGTGGAGTCTCGCCCCGGCCGTCCCTAACCTAGCCGGGCGTGGCGCTCAGGTCCTCTCCAAGGTCTCCTCCGGCTGAGAGTCCGAGGCCGGGTCGCCAAGCACCTTCAGAAAATGGGCCTCTGGGGTGCGGAGAGCCACTGACACTGGACGTTGTTGCAAATGACAGCGGGATTGAGGGGCTCCCCCCTCCCGTGGGTCTCCTAACTGAGGGCTAAGCAGTGTCTGTGGAGGGCCAGCCCCCCGGCTACCACGGGGAGACGGTCAGTGGGACCCCACTCTTGCCAGGGCCGGAACCCAAGTGCCCGCACTAGAATAATGTCTCGGGCAATGAAAGCGGCTCCTCCCTGTGCAGGGAGGCCATTCTGTAAAGACAGCGTGAGGGCGCCCCGCTGGGCCTAGGACAGGGTTTACCCTCCCCTCCCACGGCTCCCCCCTGAGCTGGACACAGCCCGCCCGGCCTGCTCCCGGGGCCGCCGTCCTCCCGCCTGGAGGGCGGCCACCTCCTGGGGCCACCGAGGCCGCCCCGTGGGCGAGGGCTCCCAGACGCTGCCACGGACTCGACTTACTACGAGTGGGTTCTTTTCCCCGCGGGACACCCCCTCGCCCACTCCAGTTTCTCTCCTGAGTGTTATTTATTAGCTTTCCTTCGCTTTCGTTCTAACGCCGCTTTCGCCCGTGTTCAACACGTTTCACAATAAGCTGAGCAACGTCGCACACGCAAAACGCAGACACGCCCAGGAGGAAAAGAACTGTCAAGTGCTCCGGGGAGAGCCGTCCTCTTCTCTGAGGGTGACGGACAAGGTGCGAGCTCTCCCATCAGCCCCTCCGGCCACAGCAGCCTTAGCTCTAGGTTTCCCTGAGTGCTGGCTGCTCTCCCTGACGCCCTCTCGATAATAACCCAGCAGCTCCCGGTCTGGAAGCTGACAGTCTCCCCTTGCCCCAGCTCCCTCGCCCACGACCCAGCTCACTCAAATTCCTGCCTTCACCCAACGCTGACCTTGACCTCCAGGGAGCTCAGCTGACCTTGACCTCCGCCACCCGCTGCTCTTCCAGCTGGCCACTCTCCTAACTGCCAGAGTGACGGCCCCTCCCCCTCCCAGCGTAATGAAAGGTTTCGTAATCTCCCTTGCTTCGCTGTCTCTGTATGTCAGTATTCTGGGGCCTAGTATTGGCCGTGTGCTCTGCAGCTCCCCGACCTCCGGTGTGCAGAGGAGGAAGCTGAGGACAGGGAGATGGATGATTCACTCAGCGCCGAGAGGGCACCACAGAGGTCAATGTCAGCTGAGCTCCCTGCCTTTCTTGATCCTGTCCTCCTAGTGGCCAGCGGGACCCGGCGAGGGAAGGCCCTTCCTAAACTCTGACTGAACACGTGTTCCCTGAATGGACGCGCGGGCGCCTCCGCTGTGAATCGGGTGACGCACTTCTGCGGCTGGGGGGTGGGGGTCCATTGTCCCCAGACCGAGTGTTGGAATACGCCCCCCTCGGAGTCCAGATGTCTGTGTTTACAGATACTGTATGCGCTAAGACAGGACACACAGCAAAGGACAGCTGGGCAGAGCCTCACTCCCGGGGAGGCAGAGGAAGGGTCCGTGGGCAGCGCTGTCCTTTAGCACCCGCTTCCCTCAACCCGGGCTCATCGGAACCCCCATCCCCCTCCCGGGAACGCCGGGCAGGGGGTCATGTCCGCTGGCCTGAGGGAAAGTGAAAACTCAAAGGATGTAAGTGAAATGTCCAGGATTAAATCACAGTCTCTCTAGATAGATAGATAGATAGATAGATAGATAGATAGATAGATAGATGATAGATGATAGATATAGATAGATAGATATAGATATAGATATAGATATAGATATACACACTGAGTGGCCAGATTATTATGATCTCTGAACGCATAATAATCTGGCCACTCATTGTATATCCTATATAACTAAAGGTTAATATGCAAATTGTCCCTTCGACCAGGAGTTCGACCAGCAGGCAGGCCGGCCACCCACCCATGTCCCCTCCCCCTGTCCAGGCTGGCCAGACCCCACCCATGCACGAATTCATGCACCGGGCCTCTAATACACACACACACACACACACACACACACACACACACACACACACACTGAGTGGCCAGATTATTACGCATTCAGAGATCATAATAATCTGGCCACTCAGTATATATATATAATTTACTTATTTCAGAGAGGAAGAGAGAGATGGAGAGAAATAGAAACATCAGTGATCAATGATGATAGATACCCATTGATCGGCTGCCTCCTGCATGCCCCTCCTGGGGATCAAGCCCCAACCAGGCATGTGCCCTGACCGGGAATCAAACTGTGACCTCCTGTTCATAGGTCGACGCTCAACCACTGAGCCACACGGCCTGGGAAATCGTAATCAGTATTTAAACATGAGGTTTGGTTAGATGGACAGAGGGCCGGGTGTGAGGAATAGGAACCAGCTCGGACGCTGAAAGGAGCCTGCCCGCTGATCCCACGCTGTTTGGACAGTGTCCCCGCACTTCACTCTCCTCCTCTGTGACAGGAGGCGGGGCCGCGGCCCACGCTGGCAGGAGGTGTCCCAGCCGCTGGAGGCTGTCGCCCAGCACCCTGTCTTCTCCGGGGACACAGCTAAGCTGTTGGGCATGTTCTTTATCACATTCCCACCGAAACTGTCCGCCGTGCAGGCGGGAGTGCAGTTCGTGGCATTTCCCAGAACCAGGGCAGCTTGAGAAATGCCTCTGCTAAACGAGAGATAAACAGCCAGGCAGCCAGCATGGGCCACAAGGCCCGGATTCTCGAGGGAGTGGCTGTGTTTATCCCAAGAGGCTCTGGGGTTTTAGCCAGCATTCCGTACGTTGCAGCTCCCAGAGCTCAGCCTCCAAGATGCTCATTAAACAGGATGCTGGTGATCCAGGAAGCCACTGCCCTCACACTGAGTGAGGTGACCTGGTTGATTACGGAGGCCGACCAGGGCTTCGCGTCCCACGAAGGGTCAGCTTGCTTCACGGAGAGAGAGTGGGCCGCCCGGTCCCGCACCGCCCGCTCCTGAACTCTGGCCAGACCGCGACCCAGCGGCACACACCGCGTGTGGCCCTTGTGACAGACCAGCGCTGTGCTGGGTGTCGCGGACACGAACTAAACAAGGAGGCTCCCTGCCCGTCCGTGGGCCCGGAGCGCAGTAGATGCTCAGAAATATTTGCGGAGAAGCTGAGTGAACACAGCCCCGCATGTGTCAACAGCACTTGTCACGAAGGACGTGCGGTTCTGTTTTGACGGCGGGACTCCCTCGAGGCTGCGGAGATGTCTGCGGCCTTTGGCTCCTTGCGGTCCCTGCAAAGGCGAGTCCCCCTCACGGGCCTCTGCTGCAGTGGTCCCCCCCATGGGGGGCAGCTGTCGGACTGAGGGTCACGGCAGGGGGCGAAGGGGGCCTGGTCACCCTGAGAGGACGCTCATCTGCAGAGGACGCAGGTTCGAGCAGCAGGACTGCACTCGGCCATGGGAGTGCCCACTGCGGGGCTTTCAGCTACCAGAGGGTTCGAGAAGGGCCAGTGACACATCCCTGCCTCTGAAACCTGCACGTTCCCCCGTCACCTCCGGTCATAAACAGGCCTGGCTGTGTCCTCTCTCCTCGGGGGACAGTCTTGGGGCTCAGGATCTTCTTGTCCGCAGACCCCGCGGACACCGGTCGGAAGCCTGGACTTTCGGGTGCCCTGAGCTGGGACCAAACCCGTTTTGCTCCCGGGCATTTTCCTCTTGGAGTGGCAGCCGAGCCTGGGCTGTTTCCTGGGTGAAGAAGCAGAGAAACCCACAGAAGCATCTGCCTGTAAGAGCCGAATGCCTGTCGAGAAATGGAAGTCGGCAGCAGCGCCAGACACTGCAGAGGCCAACGTCACGTGGGACACGAAAACGACTTTCAGCAGATTGGGCAGATGGGTGGCCTTGGGTGACCTTAGTAAGATAGTTCCAGGGACTAGGAAAAGCAAAGGAAGAACTAAAACAGATCGTAGCGAAGTAGACAGCGACTGGTAGGGAGAGAGGGCGGCAAGAAGCGGTCAGGAGGCGAGCAATCGAAGGAGGGCTCGTACTTGGAGATGGGTGGGGCGAGGGCTCCGGGGTCAGAGGGCCGGTTGGCATGGAAATCCTCAGCTTTGTTCTGGTCCAGGTCATTCTGAAGTGCCCGAGGGACGTCCAAGCAGCAGCATCGGGTAGTGAAGTGGCAAGTAAAAGTCAGAGCTCAGAGGACACAAAACATGTAAACCGCTCAGCACCAGGCCTGGCACATAGGACACCCACTCCATGCTGAGTATGACTTCCCGCCGTTTTCATTACAATAGACTAGAGGCCCGGTGCATGAAATCTGTGCAAGGGTAGGCCTTCGTAGCCCGGCTGCCTTGCAGCCCCGCCCACACCCACTGGTCGTTCCGGAAGGTCATTTCGCCAGGTCGTTCCGCCATCCAGTCTAATTAGCATATTAGCTCTTTATTATATAGGATGTGGCCAGAGGTAGCTCGTTACCCTGGCATGTTGGTATATGTTTGTCCCAGGAGATGAGGCTTAAAATACAGTGAAATGTGAGGTGTGGCGTGAAATGGGTCACAGCAAGCATTGAACAGGGTCCTGAGGGGAATCAGACAGGCTCCTGTCCTGCTCCCTCCCCCCTCTGCACCCCCACTCCCCAGTCACCTGGAGAAATGAGGGCTTATTCTGCACTTATTCACATTCTCATGTTCCATAACTGCTCCAGTCGCTGGTTTTTTTGTGTGTTTTTTTTTTCTTCATTTTGAATTCATCTAAACCTATTGAGAGCTCACACACTGATCCCAGAATGCAGCTACTTAAAACCCTAATCTGTGGTGTGGTTATGTCTGTAATATGTGGTGTGCTTATGTCTGTTTATCTGACGTGCCAGGTCCCTGCGCAGCTTTGCAAGGCAATATCCTTGGATGCAAAATGCGAACGGGTTTTAGGCAGCTTTGTTAGGAGTCTGCCTCTTCGTCGGGTACAGCACACAAGCAGAGCCCTAGCTTAGCCGTGTGGGCGGGGAGTTGGGGGAAATGAAGACCTGTCACCCATGTCATGATTTCCGCACGAAGCCTTTAGGGAGGAGGTGTCGCTCAGAGATCCCTGCCGTTGCCTGAGCGACGTCAGTGTCACCAGCCGCCTGGCACCCTCACTTTGGTGCCGAAACTCGCGTTTTCTCCCCATCGGGGCAGCCCGCCCGCTCCTCGGCGGAAGCCAGACCAGTGTTGGTTCAAACTCAGTGGGAAATGGTGGCGCGCACCGTCTTCGCGTGGACTCTCCACGGTAACAGCTAACGTGTGCGGGGGAAGCGCTGGGGCCACGCTCAGTGCGGCTGCGTTCAGTCCCCCTAGCAAATACTTTCTGCCCGTCGAGGACAGCTCAGTGCGCTTGCGAGGATGTGTCCTCATCCCCGGGCCCCACCCGCTCTGTTACTGCGTGAGCATCGCGATCCAGGCAGGACCGGACTTGCCATGGCGCCAGCACCCAGGAACCTTGGGTTCATCGACTTCAGAACCAGGCACTGGCCCACGCCTTCTCAGACGCAGGCACTCTGTTCCCTTCTCGAACGGGCCAGTCTTCAGCGTGCACAGCTCGTGGCCAAACTTACTGTGTTTGTAAGGCCTTTCTCTTTGAAAGAAAAACCCACCACCCCAAAAAAGCCTCCTGTTTTAGCCTCCCGTAAAAACCAGCTGGAAAAAAGTGCAGGGAAAGTGGGCCCGGGTTGGAAGCTAGCTCATCACCAGTGGTTTCACTGACTCTACTATCTTTTCCCAAAACCAGTCTGTGTGTAGATGGGGCCTAACCCAGATCCTGTTGGATCACAGTAAAGTGTGGGTCCCTAAGGACCCCAGTTGCAACAGTGAAGACCAGTTAGCTGGCCTGACTGTGATCCCTGGAATCCCCCTAAAGTGCTTTCCCTGGGGCAAAATCTCCCTGAGAAAAACAACCACCAACGAGATGACGAGATGACGTCACCTTTGTTGTTGGAATAGCTGGATGGTAGGGGACAGGGCTAGCAGCCACAGAGCGCGTCTTAAAGTTGAACTTTCCTAAGCACAACTGCAGGGTATTGTAAATGTCAAACACACACAGCAAGCCAGGCTGGGGCAGACGGAGGGACTCGAGGGCTTCTGGGAGGCACTGCTTTGGCTCTGAAGTGACCAACTTGCCCTGGCTGGTGTGGCTCAGTGGTAGAGCATCAGCCCACACACTGGAGGTCTACCAGTTTGATTCCCTATCAAGGGCGGTACCGCTCATACCTGGGTTGCAGGTTCGTTCCGCCAGCATGCGGGAGGCAACCAAGCGATGTCTCTCTCTCTCTCTCTCTCTCTCTCTCTCTCTCTCTCTCTCTAAATCAATGGGGGAAAATATCCTCAGGTGAGGATTAACAAAAAAGAAGAGCTACAGCGATGAAGTGACCAACTATAAAAGGAATACTGTGTCCACCCAATAATTTCCCCGGGTCCTGGACAGGTGGCCCTGGACGGTCTCAGGCACAGGACGTGGGGGCCCACGACCCCCAAACTACGTGAGCGACGGCTACCAGTGCTTGCCGCAGGAGAGACGCCCTAGAGCGGCGGTCGCCAACCTTTCGGACCTCACGGGCCGCCAGTGTTCCGCGGACCACCGGTCGGCAACCACTGCCCTCGAGTGTTCTCTGCGTCTCCCTGTCCTGACAGGGAGCTAGAACCACAGCCTGCTGCCTTGGCAAACAGTGCGCCAGGGACAATCTGGTTTTTTGGTAAAATACAGATCTACAGTATAAATGTCTTATTTGCAAAACAAAAAAAAATATCAGAAAGCTACAATTACAACGCTGACAGTGGTTAGCACTAAGCGGGGTCCACGCTAAAATGCTGACAGTGCGAACGCGGATGGATGTCAGTTTCCTCTTGTACTTTATTAACGCTTTCCGGGTTTTTCTAATTGTGCTTTTTAAAGGCTTTAAAAAAAAACTATATACGTGAACATACTTTTCCTCTTTCCTGCTGGCATTTCCTTTCTCTCTCTCGGTCACATTTCTCCCAACTCCCCACAAGGGCAACCCTCACATCACATCTTGGCCTCTGTCTGCAAGCGGGTGGAAGGGGTTCAGACTGGAGACTGTGTCGGGCCTGTGGCAGCGGTGGGGACCGGGCCCATTGGAGGCCACAGAGAAAAACCCCAAAACTCGCATTCGCTTTCTCCCCGAGAAGAATTTCTCGAGGCCCATAAAGTTGACATGACCATCGGGATGTGGGCGGAGTTGTTTTTATGGCCTCTGTTGGCATCAGCGGTCACAAACAGAACCTGAGTTTTTCCCAGAGAAGGGGTAGTGTGCCGTCTCTCTCGTTAACTCACAAACAAAAACCTCATAATCCGGGCAGATAAGGCCTGTCCGAGGCCTCGCGGCAGGAACGAGGGAAGCGATGCATCTCACAGGCGTGAGCCCCGGTCCAACGAAGGTCCTGCAGTTCACGCATTTTTTGGATTCTGAGACAGAAGTGTCTGTGGCGGCAGGACTGGCCCCTGCTCTGCCTGGGGTGGTGTGTGAGCCGCGGGAGTGGGGTGATCACACAGAGGAATGCGCTCTCCGTGCGCCCCCGGCTGCTTCTTGTCCCGCCACAGGCCCTCCCACCGTCGGGGTCAGCCCTCGGGGTCAGCCGCCAGCTGCAGGAGGGATGTGCGCATGCACATAACCACCCGGCCAGCTGCACAGTGTCCCGGACACCGAAAGCCCCCCCTGAGTGCAGAAACCACACGCAGGGACCGAGCGCAGGCGCCGTGTGCAGGGCACGCACCCAGAGCGCTGGCGGAAACGCCGATCCCAGGCCCAAGAACGCGCAGGCGTTGCGGATGCTGCATGTCTTGGGTTGGCACTTGGCGAGAAAGCAGAGCCGGGCGCCCTGCCGGCACGCTGTCCCCAGCCCTCCCTGGCCACGTGCTGTAAACAAGGGGGTGAGCGAGTCCTTCCGGGCTCAGTTGGCCGCTCTGTGAAATGGGGTGATAACCGCCCCTGCCTCCCAGCTGTCCTGAGGACTAACTGACAAACCCATCCAAGGCTCTCGGCAATACATGTCCGCTGTTGTTTTTAATGCTCGTGTTGTCCTGCTATTTAATCTAACCGTCCTGATTTACAATCGAGGAAACTGAGGCCCAGGAGAGGGAGGGACTGACTTTCCCGGGGTCCCAGAGCTGAGGGGAGTGAAGCTGGGCAAGTCCCTGGGCTTCCGGGCTCCCTCAGGACACGGGGCCCGGGACGCCCTGCAGGAGCTGAGCACTTCCCGCGGGGCTCCAGCCCGCGGCCTTCACGTGGGAGCCAAGTACAAAAACAGGCCTCCAAGGGCACAGCACCTCCCCACGCTGACCGCCCGCCCGGCCGGGCGCACGTCTGCCAGACTGGAAGGGAACATAATGTCCCCGGCCGTCAAAGGGGAAACCAAGGTCACGCCGCACGAGGAAACTGTCAAACCCTCTCCCTGAGGGCCGGCTCCGCCCGCTGCTCGTGGACACTGTTGACATTGGAGCCATCCCCCGACTCACTGGCGCGGATCCGGATCCAGAGGGCAGTGCGTCCCAGTGGCAGCTGCTCCCAGGGTGGCCGACCTCTGGCCTGCTGGGGAGGGAGGACGCCTGTCCTTCGGCTTCCATAAAATGCACAGCTCTGCACTTTTTTAGAATAACACAAGACACCTTCTTTGCCCCACCCGGTAGAATGCAGTGTGCTTTCCAGGAAAGCTGCTGAGAAAGGCGAAGAATCCCGGCCTGGCCTTCGTGTGTGTCTGGCCTGGAAACCGAGGAGTAAGCCGAATCGTTTGTGCGCATCCAAGTGCGCTTTAAAGCAGGGGTGCCCTGGGCTGGGGGCAGTGGCCGGGCAGTGGACAGGACAGGAGTGCCACCTAGCTGCCCTCCTGGGGGACACCGCCCTCCCTGGATGTTCTCCACGCCCCAAGTAACCAGACCGGCCCAACACCCTGCTGGGCTGATGAGACAGAGACAGACGAAGAAGCCAGCATCTCCCTTCCTGTCCGTGCGAAGAGCGTGCGCGTCAGAGGTGGACCGGCAGTTGGGTAGGATCCTGCGCAGTCTGGGCTCAGCACCCCCAGCCCAGCCCCACGCCACCCCCGGCCACACAGACAAACTCAAAATGGATTAAAGATGACAACAGAAGGCCTGAAACCGTAAAACTCCTTGCCGAAAACTCCTTGACGTTGATCTTGGCAATGATGTTCTGGACTTGAAACCAAAAGCTCAGGCAACAAAAAGAACAAAAAACCAGCGGGATTGCGTTAAACTGAACAGCTCCTGCACAGCAAAGAAAACAGTCAACAAAATTAAGAGGCAGCCTGTGAAATGAAAAACATATTTGCAAACCAAGTATCTCATAAAGCGTTTAATATCCAAACTAATCCGTATGTGGAATGATTCCATGTGCAATCTGGAGAGCTTAAGGCCCCTGGAAGAAGAGGAGGAGGCCGCTGACGAGCCGCCACAAACACGGGGTGTAAGGCCAGGAAAGGGGATGCCGTACGGCAGCGATTTTCTACCTTTTTCAGCTCATGGCACAGTAAACTCATTACTAAAAGTCTGCGGCACACCAAAAAGGTCATATTTTTTGCCGATCTGACAAAAACAATAGGTATAATTTTTATTGGTTTACAAAAATAATAATAGTGATTACCTACCCGTTTTGCTCCAACATGACTTTTTTAAAAAAATCAGATGCCTATATTTGTATATCGGGATTTCTGGTACCAAGAATTAACCAATCAGATGCAACCTTAATATGCAATGTGACCAATAAGATGCAACTCTTATATGACCTGCAGATTATGGTTCAAGACAGGGCATTCCCACTGGACAGCTATTGTTGTGTTGGCCGTTGTCATTTTTTTATTTGACAATCTAAGAAAGAAGAGGTTGGTGCCCCTGACTAAATAGTCAGGTAGTGCATGTTTTAAAAACTCTTGTGGCACAGGTTGAAAATCACTGCCCTAGAGAAAGAAAATATTTTAGAATAGAAGTAAGCCTGTTATTTTCAGATTTTAATATTTCCTATAGCTTTTGTGATATTATACTATGTTAGTACAGTTTTGGTAATATTATTATATTAAAATAATATTTCTTGAAATATTAATGTTTATTGCATGTAACATTATTTAAAATTGTTTTTCTTGGGGGAAAAAAAAAAGAAAGAAAGAAAATCACTGCCCTAGGGGGAGAGTACAGAGAAAGAAAGAAGAGGTCTGAGACCCATGATCTCTGAGGGGAGGCTGATGAGAGGTGAACCCATCAGGCAATCTGAGGTGCTCTGGACAGTGAGACGGGGACGCCATAAGCATGAGGCAGGACCTTCAAGCCAGGGAGGGTTTTATGAAGAAAGTTGTCACTGTGCCCGATGCTGCTGAGACATCCAACAGCCGGGGCTCGGCCACTGGATTCTAGGCCTCCAGGAAGCTCTCAGCCCTCACAGACACCCCCCACCCCCACCCCCCCGACCCAGCCCCGGGATGGATGAAAGTCTGCACTTAAGTCTTCATTCCTTTGTTTAATTACATCCAAAGTCCCATGAGTGAAATAGCAAATTAAGTCATTTTTACCCCCTGGAGGGAATAAGCTTTGGATCATTTGTGGATCCTGGAGATTTGTAAGGAAGAGGAGAGAGAGAGAGAGAGAGAGAGAGAGAGAGAGAGAGAGAGAGAGAGAGAGAGAGAGAGAGAGAGGAGAGGAGTGTGGGGTAGTGAGGGAAGAGAGGGATATCAGAGTGGAGGGGAGGAAAGGCGGACATGCTGGGAGACACCAAGCAGCAACTTATCTCACACATTTGCCCAGGGCCGGCTCGCTGCACTGAGTCACTTCTGTGCAAGCTGGTGTTCTGGCTGACACTTGATTTCATAAATGCATATGAATCTCCCTCACATCCCCTCAGGGTATACGCACATGGTCTCTTTATATGTGATACATCATCGATAATGGAATTTTGACACACTCTCTTTACAGCTGTTACATCACCATCCTCCCTGAGGATGTATTAGAGACATAATTAGGGACAAAACTCTTATGCTCATATAAACACCACATGACAGCAATTTTCACCGATGTGCCCTGGCATGCTGGTGCACCGCAAGAATTTTTAGAACATGCAATACTTGACTATTTAGTCAGGGCACTGACCTCTTCTCCTTTATAATGTCAAGTAAAAAATGACAATAGCCAACAATAGCTGTCCGGTATGAGTAAATCAAAATTGTACCTATTTTTTTTTGTTAGATCAGCAAAAAATATATTTTTTGGTGTACTGCAGAAGTTTAGTAATTAGTTTATATGTGCCATGCGATGACAAAGGTTGAAAATCACTGCCACATGATGCTATTTGACTAATGGAGATGTGGTGAATGAGATAGACTTGCCCGTGACTAGCATCTTCAGACCAACCCACACCCAACTAGACCAACCCACATCCAACTAGACCAACCCACACCCAACTAGACCAACCCACACCCAACTAGACCAACCCACATCCAACTAGACCAACCCACACCCAACTAGACCAACCCACACCCAACTTGACCAACCCACAGCCAAGCTAGACCAACCCACATCCCACTAGACCAGTGATGGGCAACCTTTTGAGCTTGGTATGTCAAACCTCGCCAAAAAACTGAGCATAACTCGGGTAGTGTGTCACTTTGAGGAAAAAACATTATTTCGCGATATTTATAGTTTAAATAACATAAATGTTTCATCCTCGGCATGCGGCCGCCTCAGCGGCCGCGTGTCATAAGAAATGGCACTGACACGCATGTCAGAGGTTCGCCATCACTGCACTAGACCAAACCACACCACTAGACCCACCCACAACCCTGAAGAGGTTCCATTTGTCAGAGAGAGGCCCCCCTCCTGGTTGGGTGCTGGTGAACGTGGATTCTAGTTGGCATGCTTGAGTGGAACCCATTGGTTGCCCATTCTTTATAGACTCTTAATTCTTTGTTGGTCTTTCACAGATTCTCAGGGGAGAGAAAAACTGATAAATCATCCATCTTTAATGTCAAATGTTTCCACAGTAAATGAGTTCCAATGACCTGATGGGGGGTAGAAACACCATTCATCAAAGTACTTAATTCTTTAAAAACCCTGCTTCCACATCAGCATGTTCCGAGGAGCAAAACAAAGGAAGTCAGCATCCTCCCCACAGCTTGTGGTTAGAAAAATAACGATGTTACGTAACAGATGTCCCTTCACCATAGGAAAGTCTACTCAGAAGAATGCACAGCGAACAAACTAACAGGTTAATGAATGCAGGCAAAAGGCACACCATATGCTGATTCCCAATAGGTCAAGCCAGGTGTGCCTCTAGGCCAGTGGTCGGCAAACTCATCAGTCAGCAGAGCCAAACATCAATAGGACAACGATTGACATTTCTTTGGAGAGCCAAATTTCTTAAACTTAAACTTCTTCTAACGCCACTTCTTCAAAATAGACTCGCCCAGGCCTTGGTATTTTTGGAAGAGCCACACTCAAGGGGCCAAAGAGCCGCATGTGGCTCGCGAGCGCAGTTTGCCGACCACGGCTCTAGGGAATGTGATTCCTTCCAGACTCAGAGCAGGGCATGAGCCTAGGACAGGGTTAGGAACGCAGGAAAAGCTACAGAGGCACAAACAAAGAGACCTTGGCCCCTGGGTAACGGGGTGACTATGTTCTCCACACGTGTCCTTGTGGCGTCTAATCGGAAGTCCCAGCCAGCGATTCTCAAATCGCTTATCTGAGGATGAAATTTCCCTGACTGTGCAAAAAAGGAGGCAGCGATGGTCTCCCTAAGGAGGTGTTTTTGAAAAGCAAGCATTTCCCCTCTTCAGATCAACCCCCTTCGGAGAAGGTTAGCATTCCTGGAGAGCGGCCAAATGGTCCAGAGAGACTCTGTCCCTGGAGGCTAAACAGCAACAAGAAGGAGAAAATTCAACAAAGTTGCTTAAAAACCAACCAAACCAACAACCACAAAAACCCCCTTTTCATGTGGAGGCCAAAGGATTGCCGGGGGTTGGGGGGGTGGCAGGGACCCGGGACAGTCCAGAGCCAGGTCTGGGATTGCGTTTCAGGCGCTGTGCCAGGCAGAAGGGCTCTCCTTGTTGAAATGCATCGGTGGCATTTCCTGCGTCAGCCCTCGATTGCTCTAGAGTGCCCGGACGGTGGTCCACAGCAGCTGTCGGTCCCGTCTGCCCCATGGGAGCGGCGCCTTGGTAAGACTCCGCAACCAGACTGAGAACGTGTGTCCCGCCCCCGACTTTCTCCCTGTTCTTCTCCCACCGGCAGGAGCGCTAGCCCTCCGCCATCTCCACCGCCTCCCGCTAGAAAAACGGGGGCACCGTCTGGGATTATCCCTTGTCCCTGACACTCTGAATCAGCAACATGGGGTAGAGAAACGAGCAGGAATGTCCCATCAAACTGGGTTAGCCTCCCGCCCCCACCACTGACTGACTGCTTGATCTCAGGTCCAAGTTCCTGGACTTCTCAGAGCTCAGCTTCCCAACCTGTGAACTGGACCCACAAATAGGGACCACACGGCACTGCTGTGAGGGTGACAGAGGTGACACGTACGGGTTCATGCCACCCTGACAGCACTTGGTGAGCTCTGTAAATGTGGGTTCCTCTCTGCCCCCTACGCTGTGCTCAAATGACACTTGACCACAAATGACCTTCCTTGTCCTACACATTCCAGAGTGTGAGTATTTCCCCACCTACAGAAGGCCCATCGGGTCCTCCTGGTCTTCTCGACTCCTCTGGACGCTCCCCTGTGCTAGGGTTCTCACTTCCCGACCTTATGGTTTCTCACACCAACCTCCTTCAGTCCCAATTTACAGAGAGGTCACGGACTCAGAAATGCTATAACTCGCCCAGGACTCCCCAGATTATAACATTTCACTGACCCTAATGGATACATTTCTATGTGGAATTACGGGGAGACGATGGGTTATGTCCGGAGCCCCCAGCAATCATTACTTTTGATCACTTCTCTATTTTGCCGGTCACCATCCACATGTGACAAAAACAACTGAAAATCCACTAACAATTTGGTCAACTTATAAAATGCCCATTTTTCTTCTAAAAAAAAATTTAAAAAACTGTAAAAGCACCTCCCTGGCCCAGGGGGTGTGGCTCAGAGATTGAGCATCGACCTATGAACCAAGAAGTCACTGTTCGATTCCCGGCCAGGGCACATGCCTGAGTTGTGGGCGTGCAGGAGGCAGCCGATCAATAATTCTTTCTCATCGTTTCTCTCTCTTTCCTTCTCCCTTCCTCTCTAAAATCAATTTTAAAAAAACATTTTCTTTTAAGAAAAGCAACTCCCTGGAACCCGTGAGCCCCTCTCTACTGGCTAAAGTTCCAAACCCCGTGGCCACCTTTAGTCTCATTCCAACGTGCGTGGCCCTTCACCCACTGGAGAGAGGCTTGTCCGGAGAGATGTTGTTTTAAAGGCCAAACTCTGCGCTCAGCAGTCTCGCTCTGGAGTCGGGAACAGTCTGTTTTCCACCGCAGTCCCCTGGGCTTCTCCAGCCAAACAAAAGCGGCACAGCCTCACACCCTCCCCCTCCGGCAGGCCAGGGCCCAGAACCAGAGTCAGGCAGCCCTCCCCCGTCTCTCTGCACAGGAATCTCTCCCAAGGATCTGCATTTCAAGTCCCTGATTTACTCAAGAGGGAGAACCTTAATGAGGTCCCACTGGTCTTTAGCATCTTTTTTCTCCTGCTAACCAGAGGCAACACGGCTCACGTGGCGTGAGGCAGCCAGGAGCTGGGGCCCAGGAAGGGGTGGCGTGAGGATGCGGGCGAGCTATCTTTATTTTATTTTATTTTTTGCGGGTTCCGCTTCACTTTCCCATTTGATTCTACCTTTCAGCCGCATCAAGATCACCCACATCCTTCTACTCCCCCAGTTTTACCTGCATATTTGAATCTCAAACAAATAGTGATGTTCTTCTAGACCAGTACTTCGCACCCTGGGTCCCAGTCCAAGGGGAAATCTGCCCAAAATCTCAACCATGTGTTTAGGAAGATAACCTATTTGAAAAGGGGACAAGTCACCTCTGAATTTAACCCCTGGACCAATACGCAGGTTTTAGGGACCAGAAATTCTGCCACAGGAAAAGTCCAAACTAGAAAGCTGGCCCCAGCGTGGTGCACTCAAGAGAGAGAAACCACGCCGAGCGAGCCCAGGGCTGGCCACCCCACTTCCCTGTGTGGTGTCCAGACGAGGTTTGTAACTGCAAACGGAAGCCACCCCATGCCGGCTCGGGCAGAGTGTCGTTTAACTGATGGATAATGGATCCCTGACGGGCTGTCAAGAGACTCGGGGGCAGCCATGGAGTTCAGTGGCCGAGGGAATTTCTCTGAATCCATCAGAATATCCCGGAGCTCCTGGAGGTTTCATGTTCTCCGTGATGACCGGCTTCAGGACGTGGCCGCTGCAACCGGGGTGCAGTGCAGGCGCGGGGAGCAGTCCTGCCCAACACGGACCTGAGGATAAAAACCAAAGGACTGTGGAAACGTGACGTGTTTATTGAAATTGGAAACTCGATTTGAAATGTCAGCTCTGTACTTCATCTCTTTAAAGTCCCGTTTCTCGGGGCAAATAGCGATTTGAGAGAGGGGCCAGGCCGCTTGCTGCTGACACGGCTTGTCCCGGGCAGATGTCACGGGGAAAAGTCGTCTCTCCCAGGAACACACGCTGGGGTCTCCTGGGCCTCGGTCTCGGTCTCGGATGGAAGTCCAGGGAGATGTGGGAGCACGACCCTCACCCCGGGCTTTGCAGGTCCTGTTGCCTGGACGGCACCCGGGACCATTTCCCTCCCCTCCATCCAGCTCCCTGTCCGCGTCGCCTGTCACCTCTGGACAGGTCTCTGACGTCACTTCCTTAGAAAGACCTTTCCGGCCCTGACCGGTTTGGCTCAGTGGATAGAGCGTCAGCCTGCGGACTGAAGGGTCCCAGGTTCGATTCCGGTCAAGGGCATGTACCTTGGTTGTGGGCACATCCCCAGTAGGGGGTGTGCAGGAGGCAGCTGATCGATGCTTCTGACTCTCTATCCCTCTCCCTTCCTCTCTGTAAAAAATCAATAAAATATATTTTAAAAAAAGAAAAGAAAGAAAGACCTGTCCTGATCCCTGTGGGGGTCCTGAGCAGAATACCACTCGCCACACGTGCAGGCGAGGACACTGCAGTGTTAAAGGCCCCTTTGCCCTACGCATGCGCAAGCGCTGTGCGTGCTGCGCAGGCGCACCCTCCTGAACCTGCTTATGTTAATGTGGCCCGGGCGCCGCTGATTGGCCGGATCCGTCTGAGCGGGTATATAAGGGGCGCTGACCAGCCCGTCCCGCCTGCCTCTGTCACTCGCGTGCGCTCCCACTTTCCTGTACCCAGCACCCCGCTCTCCGCTCGGGATGCTCACGCTGGCGCTCGCCACTGGCCCAGCCGGCATGAAAGCTGCTCGTGTCTCTCCTGTCGCTCCTTCTGTGCTCTCCTCTTGGCCCAGGCCTCCTCCCTCTGCGCTCAGCCTCCCCCTGTGCGTCCTCGGGTCTCGGCTTTCCGAGGAAGAAAGGCTGGCTTCTGTGGGGAGGGAAGGGGGTCTCCGAAACAAAGCGTTCCTCCTTCCCTCCCCCCCCCCGCCGCCCTCGGGGTGCAGAGGGCCTCGGGGCTGTCTCTGTAATGACTTGGGGGAAATGGCTGCAACCCCCAATGTAACAGTGACGCCTCCCTTGTCTCAGTGGGAGCGTCCCCCCGCCAAGGAGCGAGGCCTGGCTGCAGGCTCCCAGGTGCCTCTGGCCTGGCGGCAGCCCACCTGACGCCAATGCTGGGGGGGTGGGGGGGAGGTCTGCTTTTAGCTGCAGCACATCGCCCTCCTCTCTGCGCCCAGGTTCTCACCTCTGCAGAGGAGTCCTCTAGTCTCACTGTCTTCCCAAAAGAAAGACTCACTTCTTCTGTGAGGGCTGAAGCGGGGCGGGGGGCTCTCTGAGACAAAGCGTTTCTCCTTCCCTCTCCACCCCGCTCGGGGTTCAGAGGGCCTGGGGGTGCTGTTTCTGTAACGAACCGCGGGCCGCCTGGGTGGGGAACTGGGTCCAGAGAGAACACGGTGGGAATGTGACTGAGCCTGACCAGGGACAGGATGCCCCACACCCTGGTTCAGGAGAAACCGCCGTGGCAGTTACAGCCGCTGTTTTTACAACATGGCTAAAACGAGGGTGTCCTACGAGGAGGAGCTAGCGGCCCTCCCAGAAACTGTGGTTCATGCAGCACCCGCAGATGCTGGGGTGCCTCAAAGCTCGACCCTGGGGCCAACACCCCGAGAGTACGCCCGGCCACCTGCTGGCCCAGCCCGCAGCCGGTCAATGCCTGGCAGGTGTGTGGGGCCGGGCACGAGCGGCCTGCAGACCGAAAGTGGGTGCCGCTGAGCCCAGCCAGAGCCCCGCTGGCCCGCCTGGGTTGCAGGCTCGATCCCCAGTAAGGGGCGTGCAGGAGGCAGCCAATCCACGATTCTCTCTCATCACTGAGGTTTCTCTCTCTCCCTTTCCCGTCCTCTCTGAAATCAAAAACTTGTTTTTAAATCTGATTTCCTCCCCCGGCCCAGCCGTTCCCCTCTTACGCTCAGGGTCGGACAGAAGCGTTGCTCCAGCGCCTAACCTCATTGCCCTGACCTCAGGCATGCGGCCTCCTTTTCTTTCTTTACTTTTTCTCTTCTTTTTTTCCCTGGGTTTTGGCTTCGCTCTTTAAAACTTTTCATTATGAGAAATTTCACAAGCGGAGAAAGCTGCGCTGTGACCCGTGTTCCCCCATCCCGCCCACGTCAGACCCACTCTGCCGCCCCCGCACCCTCTCACCTGCGGGGAAGGCCGTGATGAACCCACGGGTGCACCTGCCTAAGGCGTCCCTGCAGGTGGGAGCCGCTAGGAGAGGATTCCCGGGAAGGTCCTCCGGGAGCCCAATACGCCCTCAGACTCGGGAAACTGGGTCCCACTCGGGTCTCACGCTTTGAAGGGCCTGCCCCCACCTCCCCTGGCCACGCTCCTCCCCAGGGGGCGAGGAGGCCCAGGAAATGTGCCAGGCTGGGGCCCGGGCCCCATCAGCAGGTACTGGCACCCGGAACCTGGGAACTCCCTGCCCAGACAGCTCCGGGCCCCTGCGGGCACGCTCTGAGCCCTGGGTGCCCTGCTGGATGTGGGCGGTGGGCACGGTGCCCGCGGGAGAGCTGGGTGTGGCAGAGCTGGGACCTGGGCGCTGAGTCCACACACACGTGTGAGGCCCCTTGAAGTACTGAAAGGGCCCCCCTGTTCCTGCTGACGAAGCCCTCCATCTGAAGCCCCCCCCCCCCCCGCTCGCCTCCCCAACCATAAGGGTTTCTCAGCGTCTGAGAGCAAGACATCTGCAGTGCTTCCCAATGTGCCTGGTGTCAGTTAGGTCCCTGATTCCCCCGTCAAGGCAGCTCCTGGGGCTGGGGAGCCGGGCGAGCCTGTCGGGGTCCCTGGGAGGAGGAGTAGCAGCTGCAGGTGAGGCAGGAGGCCGCCAGGCGCATGAAACAGGTGGAAAGGGTTCACTGAGGACATGGCCGACAGCACTCCGCTGGTGCGCAGAGCTAAAGGGGGCCCTCCCAGCTCCCCCCTCCCCCTGGGTCCTCCCGAAGAGACAGTGCCTCCGTCAGAGAACACTTCCTCCTTCTGAGCCATGGGCCACTTGCCTGACCTTGGCACTCTCCCCGTAGTGTGTGAAGCAAAAACCACACGTGGACGCCTCTCTACAAACCCAAATTCTTGTCTGTGCACTTACTTCATTTTGGAGGGGGAGGAGGGAGGTTGTCGGGGAAAACGCCCATTACATCCTAGACCTCAGCAAGGGGCAGGGGCAGCTCTAAGTCTTAGCAGGCACATCCCCCAAGAAAAAACAAGGTAGACACTGCAGCGATTAGGAGTCTGCTCTCAGAGCGGGTAATAGGTGCTTTCCTCTGAATAAGAGCAGTCTCCACGAACGCAATCCACAGAGGCGGTAACGCGGGCATCCCAGCCAGCGCCCTGGAGAGGCGGTGCAGACACCAGGCTGCTGGGAAGTTAAAAGCGAACCAGTCCTTCGGAGTTAATCACCCCCAAGTGTAGCCTAAAGGGGGTCTTCCGCCCGGCGCTGGGCCGGCAGGAGATGGAAACTTGGAGGGATGTGAGGTGCGTGAGGCGCTAAGTTCACACGTGCGGCAAATATTGTGTAGAAGCATCGGGAGATCTCGTTTGCAGCATCCACCGGGAGAAACCAGGAGAAAGGCCTCATTGAAAGACCTTTTTGCTGGAGATCTAGAAGAGGGTCCCCAGCCCCCTCCCCCAGAGGAAAATCCTTAGCTCGGTCGTTGCTGCCACCTCATCCCCAATGACTCCTGCTCGCAGCCAGGAACCTGCGCCCACGTCGCCGTGCTGGCCCAGGGGCCCGTGCTGTTCTCTCAGGTGGGGGTCAGCTTGGAAACTGAAGATAGATCCAGCCGGAACCAAGAGCGTGCCTCCAGCACGGGTGCCCGGGACACGGTGTCGCCTGTTACGGGGACGGGGGGGGCGTGCAAGGAGACAGAGGCAGAAGGAAACTCAGAGGACCAGTAGTCTCCACTTTAATCATTCGAATCGAGGAAAATGGGAACAGATGCAACCTTCATAAGAGAAACGGTGCATGCACTACAGGTGGGGGGGAGGGGGCAGGTAGATTAATAAAACGACTGCTGACCTGTTATTGGCGTTGAACATGTTCGTTTTGCTTGGTTTTACTACAAACACATCCCAGTCTCCTGCAACTCCCGTCATTCAAAGGCACGTGTCCCCACCCTCCCAGCTTACAATGTCCCGAGGGCGACAAAACGTGACCCCGTTCGTGGGGGCTGCTCGGCCCCATGGGGGATGTGTGAGCAGTCAGACTGCTGACAGCCTCGATCGGCAGTCTCCTCCCAATCTCGTGACCTAAAGTGATTTCACACCATTGTGCCTTCCCAATGTCCCCAAGTACAGCGTGTCAACGAAGGTGAACGTGACAAGCCTCAAATCATACATTTCAGAGCGAGTCCCTCTGAAACTGCCCTCACATAACTGAGTTTGTTCCACCTCCTGTCACAGACACGGTATTGATGTTCATGTCCCGCTAACACAGACGAACTGCCTAAGAAACGCGCTGCCTCCTCACGGGTGGCCTGCCGAGACCCTACAAGCAGGCCTCGTTACTGGTCCATCTTGACTGCGGTTCCGTTGGCAAGATAAAGTCCCAACTGGGCTCTCTCTCATCAGTCGGGCCAAGGCGAGAAGGACTCTGGGCAGCCACAGGCCGCTCTCCTGGCCTGGGCAGACGTGCAGCGTCCTTGCCTCGCGGTATTGCTTTAGTCCAGTGGTCGGCAAACTCATTAGTCAGCAGAGCCAAATATCAACAGGACAACGATTGAAATTTCTTTTGAGAGCCACATTTTTTAAACTTCTTCTAACGCCACTTCTTCAACATAGACTCGCCCAGGCCGTGGCATTTTGTGGAAGAGCCACACTCAAGGGGCCAAAGAGCCGCACATGGCTCGCGCGCCGCAGTTTGCCGACCACGGCTTTAGTAGACCGCCCGCCCGCAAGTTCTAGCGTGGAGGAGCATGCAACAGCGGCCGACGGTAGCTATGCAGTCGCCGTATCATTGGGGCTCAGTCACAGCCTGTGCACTGAGATATTTAAATGGTAAAGAAAAAGAAAAAGAAAAAAAAAAACACAGAGGAACTTGCTCTCCGTAGCAACCGTTATAGTACAGAGTTCAAGGCTGCAAATCACACCCCTCTCTCGAGTGAGCGGACTGCAGGATGAGAGGGTTGCAAGTGTGCATGCTATAGGGCCCGGACACGGGCTCCTGACGCAGGTACGCCTCCCACGTGTCAGGCTCCAGGGCAGGCGCAGAGCGGCCAGCGGCACAATGGGAACCGTTCACTGTGCCACTCCAGGCCATGTCTCAGTCTGAGAAGTGCAAAAAGGACTATAAAATAGTGTACCTGCGGTTGGTTTTTGTTTTTTCTCACTGGCTAAGATCCTATCTCCTTCAGGAATGCTTTTGCTTCATAAAAACCCTTTTAAGAATAAAGGGCTTGAGGTCTTCCTGCAGCTCCTCCCGGTGCGCCCACAAAGGTGCTCCGACCACCTGTCACCCACTCATTCCTGCCGCCGGGACCGCCGGCGGCTCAGGGCGCGTCCCGCGGGTCAGAGCGCGGTGAGCGTGGGGAGGGTCCTCCGTTACCCCAGCTCTTTCTCCAAAACTGTTGAAATCAGTGAACTGGCTCTGGTTAGAGGTCATTTCGCAAGTCCTGGAAGTCTCTGGTATTTGACCTTAGAATTTCCTTAAACGACAGAAACCAGGGGTGAAAACCAGGGCCCGCCCCACATGACTTTGGGGACCCCATTTAGGGGGAGAGACCTGGGTTCTCGTATCTCGCCCTTCCCCGGTTGGGGGTGGAAGGGGACAGCTTCGCACCAAGAATTTCCTGGGCTTCGCGCAGGAGCCTTTGGTCAGGGGACCCTTCCCGAGGGCGCGAGGCGACGGGCACCCAGGACGCCGGGCGCCGGGCTCTCCGCCTCCCTCGGCCCGGCCGGGTCACCAGGGCTGGGCGGCGGCGCCGGGGCCCAGCTGCGCCTGGGACACGGCGGGCATGGCGGTGGCGGCGGCGGCGGCGGCGGCCGCGTCCCCGACGCCGGGCAGGACGGAGCGCACGGAGCGGCGGAACTCCTCGTTCCTCCACGTGTAGAGCAGCGGGTTGAGCGCGGACAGCGCGCAGCACAGGAGCCAGCTGGCCGCCTGCACGCCCCAGGGCACGGGCAGCGCGAGGCCGCGGGCCAGGCTGACCCACACGAGCGGCTGCGTGGCCAGCAGGAAGACGCAGCACAGCAGCAGCACCGACAGCCCGCTGAGCCGCCGCTGGGCGCGCCGGGGCTGCAGCGCGGGCGGCAGGGGCGGCGCGGGCGCGGGCCGCGCGGGGGCGCCGGGGCCGGGCGCGCGCGGGGCGGCGGGGAAGGCGGCGGCGGCGGCGGCGCAGCCGGGCAGCTGGTGCAGCAGGTGGAAGTTGAGGACGCTGACCCGCTTGACGCTGACGCGCACGCGGCGCACGATGCCCAGGTAGCAGTGCAGCAGCAGCGCCGTCTGCGCCAGCAGCGCCGCGGCCGCCAGCAGCGCGGGGTAGTGCACGCGCGGGCCCGCGGGGCCGGGGCCGGGGCCGGGGCCGGGGCGCGGCGCCCAGGGCGGCAGCAGCAGCGCCAGCGCCAGCGCCAGCGCCCAGGACAGCGCCAGCATGCCCGCCGTGTGGCGCCGCCGGTACAGCGCCTGGTAGGTGGCGGGCGCCCGCGTGATGAGCAGGTAGCGGTTCAGGGCCACGAGGCAGTGGGACAGCAGGGACGCGGTGAGGCCCAGGCCCAGCAGCGCGCCCCGCAGCAGCCGGTAGCGGCCGCCCGCGCCGTCCCAGCCCCCGGGCGGCCCCGCGGCGCCGGCGGGCAGCAGCCCCAGCACCGCCTCCTGCGGCATCCAGAGCGCGCACACGCTGAGGTCGGCGGCGCAGCCGTTGACGATGAAGGCGTTGCTGGTGGTCTGCAGCTTGCGGAAGGACGCCACGAGGTAGATGACCATGCCGTTGGCCAGCGTGCCGCCGAGGGCCAGGCCCGAGTACAGCAGGGACACGGGGATGCGCCGGCCCGCCCACGCCTCCTCGTCCTCGCAGAGCAGCAGCAGCGAGCCCCCGGCCGAGGACGGCGCCGCGGAGGACGCGTTGGTCATCCTGGCGCGCGCTTCGCACCTCGCCGCCGGCCGGGCTAGGCTAGCGTGGGCCCCGCGCCCGGCCCATCCCGACGCCGCCTGCTGGGAGGGCAAAGGCACCCGTCAGCTCCGTCGCCGACACAAAGGGCTGGAGCAGGAGCGCGGCTGGGGGAGGGGAGGCCGCGCAGGAGGACGGGGGTGGCAGCTGACAGGTGCCTGCCTCGGGAATGTCAATGTCTCCTGGGCTGGGGAGAGGCCTCTGCGCGCAGCAGGCACCGGGGAAGCCGGGCGCACAGCTGTGTCCGGAACAGCCTCCCTCTCCCCACAAAACGCACACGCACACGCTCACACACACACACACACACACACACAGAAGTACTGCCAGGTGGAGCCCCTAGTTTCCAGGAGAAAGTGGGGGTATCCCCGCTGGGAGAAATGCGGGGGGAAAGGAGTTGGGGTACCTTACCTGTGGGCTCGTCCCTAGCTGGCAGATGCAGAGGGAGAGACGCCAAGAAATGCCTCCTCAGTGGCAGCATCTGTGGTCCCCAGACCCACAGGACAAACTCAGCTGGGACCAGTGCCAGGAGCCAGTGCCCGCTTCTCCCCAGCAGCAGCCACGCACATGGTCCTGGGCAGAACCAGCAGCTGCCGGAGCCGCCTCCTCCGCGGGCAGCCGGGCTGGGGACAGGCAGGCGGGCTGCGGGCCCAGACGGTGGGCTGCTGGGCTGGCGGGCGGGCAGGAGGCGGCGAGGATGCCGGGCTGCCGAGCAGGAGCCGCGGGAGCCGCGCCGGAGACAGGCGCACCCGCCCTGCGCTCCGAAGCAAGAGGGGCGGCCGGTGGGGTGAGCCCACTCACGCGCTCTCCTGCTCAGCCATCCATCACCGGGAAGGCAGTCTCCTCCTCGGCATGAATTATTCAACAGCGTCTCACTGAGAAAGGAAGACACCTTGCCTGGAAAGTCCTGTCATTAACAAGTTCCTCTGCCTTGTCTTCTCCCGTTCTCTCCATCACCTCGCTCTTCACCCCACTTCGTTCTCCTTCGCTTTTGTTCCCATCCCTTCAGTGCGAGAATAAAATTCAGTCCACTCCCCCGCCCCAGTGCCTTCCATCAGACTGATGCATGCTGGGGTGACTCCCAGTCCCCAGGGCGAATTCCTTTCTATTCTAATGGAAATTTATTTTATCCCCAGAAACGACCCCCCCCCCCCCCCCCGTCCCTGTTTAAATCAGAATTTCGATTTTTTTTTTCTCTTCTCATCACCACGCTCCTTTCGCTCCTTTCAGGGTTTGGCTTGTGTTTCAGTCATGAAAAGGTTACAGGGTGAAAATGACAGGGTCAGAGGTGAGAAACGGGAATGGGGGAGCAAGGACCCAGAAATACCCCACTGTGTCCGCCCGATGCCTCCTCAGACGTCGGCCCCTGCGGCCCGGCCCAGCGGGCTGGCGGCTGGCGTGGACTGGGCACACGCCTGCGACTAAACTCCTCCCCCAATAAATCCGTTTTCACTGGGACAATGATTATTTGATTTCCCCACGTGGTCTTACGGGGGAAACGCAGGGTGGGGTTGCCGGACACCTGGGCCCTAAGCCGGGCATCAGCCGGCCTGTCCTGGGTCATGTTCATCTTGTCAGATCAGTTTCCACTCGGGGACCCCGGCCAGCAGCGCCCGCATGGCTTGGAAACGTGTTAGGGATGGTTTGGACCCGCTGAGCCAGACTTTGTTGCAGAGAAGAAAACGGAAGCCCGAAGACTGTCAACGACTTACCCGGAGTCACACACAGTGACGGGTCTGGGCTGTGACCTAGGTCGTCCATTACCCACAATCCAGGTGGCCCCGCTGACTCCACTTCAAAACAAAACAGCATAACAAGCCCACGGCCTCATTCTCGTCCTGGGAAGTTCTAAGCCTCTCCATTTGTCTTTTTTGAAAATACGCTTTTATTGATTTCAGAGAGGAAGGGAAAGGGAGAGAGAGAAACATCCACGATGGGAGAGCATCATGGATCGGCTGCCTTCTGCACAGCCCCCTACCAGGGATGGAGCCCGCAACCCAGGCATGTGCCCTTGACGGGAATCGAACCTGGGACCCTTCAGTCCACAGGCTGATGCTCTACCCACTGAGCAACACCGGCCAGGGCCATCTCCATGTGTCTTTTCTGGGTTAATTGAACTGTGATCTTCAGGTCGCCTGCACCTGACATTTCCACTGGCGTCTCCACAGCTACGGCCCGGCCCCAGGCGTCTGCCTCGTCACCAGCTCCCAGGAGGTCCTTTTCTCCATCGGCACGTGTGGAGGCGGGCAGCGCAGCCTCGCTTGCGTCGGGGTGTCCATCTGTGAGGTCGCCAAGGCCCCTCTTTCCTGAGCTGCCTTTTCACCCTTTCCAGGAAAAGCAATTTGGACTAACATGGCTTTGGCTTGGTCTCTGTCCAGAAGGGACTTCTTTTTTTCCAGTAAGAGGTTTAGTATAGTTGTGTGTGTGTGTGTGTGTGTGTGTGTGTGTGTTTTTTTAATCTGCTTTAAAAATATGTCTGAGAGGCATAGGAACTTGATGGAGATCGTTCCGTGGTTTTAAGCGTTTAGGAATTATTTTCGGTTGTTTCAATGATGAGATCAAATTCCTTGAAAAGTGTGCTGTGTGTGTGTGTGTGTGTGTGTGTGTGTGTGTACATATCACTGATGCGGGAAAAGATCGTACACTTATAGGAGCTTGGCCACAATCACTATCACCCTTCATTACAGGTCAGCAGAGGTGACAGGAAATCAATCAAAGAAAGAGGAAAACAATCCAAGAAACTGTGTCATTTTCAAGACTAAATTAGGATAATTAGGGAACAAGTGCCCGGAGCCACAGCCCGGTCCCGCCCTCGTCGAGGTCATGATGGTGGTCAGGAAACTATTCTGTCCTTTCCCTCTGGGGTCCACCTCAGAGGTCAGCCCGGGTGGGTCCTGCTGGGGCCCGATCTCCCCGGGCTCCGCGGGTCTGAGGACGGTTTCCTCATTCCTGGCCACGACACACGCCCGTTTCCGATTAGGACAGGGATGCCGTACCCACTCCCCACCTCCCGCTGCCTTCAAATCTCAGCCCACGCCCGCCCCTTGGGGTCCCCCTCTGACCACACTCCCCGCCCCGTGTGGATTGTATGACGTCTGGTTTGTCTGGTTCCCCGGGAGGCGTGTCCTGGGGCTGGACGGACATGGTTTCATGTCTGTGTCCTCAGAAGACTGTGAACTTGATGGCATTGACTTCCTGTCCGTGGCTCCTCAGGAGCCTCTCAAGCTCTTGTTGAACGAATCTCCATCCAGCATCCACCTGCCCGTCTCCGCCGGTCCATCCGGGTTGCTTTGACTCGTTTCTCATGGTGACACTCTCTCTAGACCAGCAAAGACCCCAGAGGCGGCTGCCCCTCACCCTCGCTGCCCAAGCTCCGTCCAAGTCCTCCCAGCCGCACGCCGACCCACCCAGGCTTCGCTCAGACTAAAACGAGATCTCCGTCGCTCTTAATCTCTGAAATACTCCGAGAAAGGAGGAAAAAATAAATAAAAATGAGGTGAAATAAAAGGGCTCACCCTGTGCCCGAGTCGGGGACCTGGGAGGCAGCAGAAAGGCAGGCCGCCCCAACGAGGATGTCACAGGTTCGCCAGGAGGAGGAACTGCCTTCCCCCAAACCCAGGGCGGGGGGGAGGGCTCGGGAAAGGGGGAAGCAGCAGGCTGGGAACCTGTGTGAGACGTGGCCCGCGGCCGCCCTCCTGCGAGGAGTGAGCAGCCTTGCCGTGTTCCTCGCGTGGGGGGAGGCCCGTCCAGCCGCCGGCTCGTCGCGTGGAACACGGTGCACTTTTGTGCAAGAACAAGAAAAGCCGCAGCATCTCCGATGTTCCGACGGAGTCTTCCTGCAGGCACAGAACGTGCCTCAGGAAGGAACAGCTGCAGGGGTAGGGCGGCCGCCGCCACGGCAGGTGAGCGGCGTGCGGGGGACGGAGACCTGCACCAGCGCGGCTCCGATTTGTACCAGCAGCACGTTCCGCTCAGAGACAAAGGCGCTATCGGGCCGCCGAGCACGCGGCGCCTTTAACCCGAGGTTGTATGACGTCGGGTCCTCGTGCGAAGTCGGGCGTGTTCAGGCCCAGCGGCCGCGGCCCGTAAAACCGAGAGGAACTGCTCAGGGCTCAGCATTAGGACGCTGTTAAAATGTACGTGAAAACGTCCTCAGATGGCCTGTTGGTTAGATGCCGCCCCGTGCAGGGAGAAGCCTTCACCGGGGAAAGGCGGCGGGCGCGTTGCTATGGAAACTTCAAACCTGAACGCTCCTGCCTCCGGCCAACGCGCCTTTCCAACGCCACGTCGTAACAACTGTCATTTCAAGAATTAAATTCTTTCCCGTCGGGGCCCAGGGGCCCGGTGCCTGGCTTTTTAAGATGTTACGCTCCAGCTGGGAATCAGCACGAGGTTAACTCACAGGCACGGCTCTCAGCCTCGCTGCCTGAAACCTGCTCCAGTTTCCAAACAGTGAAACCCTTTAACCCAACTTTTTCTCGGCCCGGCGACGTGTGCTCCCACCCAAAGCTTTGAAATGCTGAGTCTCCGCTTGCTTGAGGTGTTTCTGGTATTTTATTTTTGTTAATCCTCACCCGAGGACTTTCTCCCCCCCCCAGCCCCCATTGATTTTTAGAGAGGGAAGGGAGGGAGGGAGGGAGGGAGGGAGGGAGGGAGACACATCCACGGGTTGCCTCCTGTAGGCGCACTGACTGGGGTGGGATTGAACCTGCAACCCAGGTACGTGCCCTTGAGGTATGAGGGAATTGAACCCTCGACCCTTCGGGGCACAGGCTGACCTCTAACCACTGAGCTCGCCGGCCAGAGCTCTGGTGTTTTACTCTGGTGTTTTTCTTTCACACCAGCCAGGCCCTATGTTACCAGGTGCTGTATGGGGCCAGGTGGGAGGGATGACTTTGTAACCTCTATGAATGTGTACCCACTGCACACCCATCTGAAACGAATACAAACAAGTGCTGAAGGCAAACCACAATTGAAAAATAAAAGAATAGGAGGCCAAGAAAAGAGACACATCTGATAGACAGTTACCCCTCAATCGACCATCGAATGTCAGTGCACACGTCATGGTGGGCTCATTTTTACAGCCGCCACCTCGTCCTGTTTGCTGTCCAACTTTTTAAAACAGGTTGGTCAGCTTGCTTCAGGCCAGAGGAGAGAGAGCGAGCGTGATGTAGCTTTTTGGGTGGCATGCGGGTTAAAGGTCCGTTAGCTTATGTCTGTCCATTTACAGCCAGCTCCAGATCACGGTGTTTTGCATGAAAAGTCGACTTGCAATGTAAGTTTCTACTTGCACTCACCAAAGCTTAGAATTCTCTTCAACAGCTATTTTTCTCCTCCTCACGATGATTATCATAATTCAATCCAGAGAAGGAACTGGGTAGGAATATATTACCATTTCAATTCAGCTCAAAATAACTTAATACAATTATTTCCCACTTTCCGTGGGACGGGGCCGCAGCCCCGATGCAGCCTGTGTGTACGTACAGGGCTTGGAGCTCACGCTGTGAGGTGCACCTTGCTGGAGCTGGGAGCCTCCCCGATTGGTTTCCAGAGTCAGCAGCCACCCAGTTCTCGCTCTGCCGAGTGTTGCAAAGACCACGAGGGTCCCGCAGCGTCAGGACCTCTGCCTCTGAGGGCACGGAGGGAAAGAGCCCATTTTTCTATGGCGCCCAACCCCAGGGTGCTGATTGGAAAAGAAACCTTTAACGTATCAGTGGTGTAGCCCACAGGCCATACGAGGCCGGCGGAATCATTTGGCCTGGCCCTGCCAAGGCATCAGGGACGAGTGAATTCAATGTCTGACCCAGCCCTGACCGGATGGCTCAGTGGATAGAGCGTCGGCCTGCGGACTCAAGGGTCCCAGGTTCGATTCGGATCAAGGGCATGTACCTTGGTTGTGGGCACATCCTCAGTAGAGGGTGTGCAGGAGGCAGTTGATCGATGTTCCTTTCTCATCGATGTTTCTAACTCTCTATCCCTCTCTCTTCCTCTCTGTAAAAAAATCAATAAAATATATATTTTAAAATAATAATAAAATAAATAAATGTCTGACCCAGCAGAGCAGGCTGATTTAAGCTGACACGTGTGTACGGCCCACCCACTATGTGATACGTACCCACAAGGCCCTTGGCAGCAGGCAGGCTCCCGCTCCCCGTTAGCACGTCACTGAGGAAAGCACACGCGAGCGCCGTAGTGAGAAGGTGACTGTGGTGCTTACCTTTGGTGCGTCCGCTTCCTGCTGCTGGGACCCAGCCGGCTGCACACCCTTCCGGCTCCCGGAGTTCCCACCTCGGGGAGCCACGTGCGCTCCATGACCCGCAAGCGGGAAATGTGTTGCTACCAGCTCCTTGGTTTGTTTGTTACTTTTTTGGGGTTGTTTTTTTTTTTTTGGGGGGGGGAGGGTGTGGGGGGACTAAATCTGTGGGAAAAGACTGTCGGCCCTCCTCACCGTGTTTGTCAGGTCTGTGGCTTCACAAGGAACCTGTGTGAGACATGGCCCGCGGCCGCCCTCCTGCCCCCAACCTCTCCCGCGTGCTCTGAGCTTTTAAGAGGCAAACGAGAAGGGAAGAGCCTCCGAGATACCGCAGCCCAGAGGGGTCCAATCCAGCTGGAGGCGTAAAATAGCGCCGGCGTTTCTCCCCGCAAGCTGGCTTCTCCCGCGTGGGGCGTTCCCAGTCATAAATGACCGCGCAGGAGCGATCGGCGCTTTAGGAACAACGGAGCGTTACAGAGAGAGAAACATCGAGACACGGGCCGTTCAAAGATTCCTCAGGCTCATCGTCATGGTTCCAGGAAACGGAGAAACTCGATGGAAGGCCCCAGCCAGATGGGACCCAGTACACAATTACACAGAGACTTCAGGACCTTCGTCACGCACGTCCAAATTATAAACGCCAGGAGACATGTGAATGGCATAAAACTTTTATTATTTATTAGCAGTGTATCCTTCTACACTTCAAAATAGAACAGAATATCTTTTGGAAGGTAAACTATTCATAACAAAATACATGTCAAACGATTTCTTTATTATTGCAGTAGAATTACTTTGCTATATACTTTCTATATTATATACATCCTCTTTTTGGTTTGTCTATGTATGCACATGTGTATAAATAATTTTTAAGACGTACACATGTAGATACATATGACGAGTGTACATATATCGTCTGGGAAATTTACAGCAGTCACTTTTACAATCATCTTCATAGCTGCACACGAGTTAGTGTTCACAGAACCAGAATGTCAGTGTGGCTCCCTGCCCCACTCCTCCAGTGTCACCTGGATGGTGTCCACTGATCATTTTTTTAAAAAAATACTACCACCAGCCTGTACATTTCACCAATCTCTCTCTCTCTTTTTTTTTTACAATAACTCATAATAAAATATTTCACTATTTCGGCTTTAGAAAAAGTATACAATTTAATTCCACCATTTGTGATCCCTAAAAACATACCATTCTCTTTATTTTAAATCAACTTAGTGCAATTATTTGGTACTGTCGTTCTTGAAGGTTAAGCTAACCCACCTGAGTCAAACATTCATTCAAACGCCTGTTAAAACTGTTAAGACATAAAACAAACAGGATGTTTCGCTGAAGCGTGTGTGATAGTCTCGAGGCCCCCTCCTAATAAATACACTATAAATAACCCAATGGGAGAGGCACGCGCTTCAGAGGCATCCGCTGAGCAACGCGGGGACTCGGGACGCTGGCCCCGACTCCCCAGGAAATGCAGCCCGCAGACCTCGGAGGCCTGGAGAAGCGCACCCTCTGAGAGAGGCCCCGGAGGGTCCCCACAGGCCACTGGGCACCCAGGGCCCCGGAGGGTCCTCACAGGCCGCCGCGCGCCCAGGGCTTCTCTCTGAAACGCAGAGGACCACCTAGCAGCATCCCCTCCCTTGTTCCTCTTCCTGGATGTGAACACTGGTGCCTGACCACGTGTGGTCCCAGGCCAGCGCTGCCTCGCACCCAGATCCCGCCACCCTACTGGCTTGGGAGCTGGGAGTCCTTCCTCGGAGGAGCCCCACTCCGAGCAACACCCAGCGAGCGACCGGCTGCGAGGCTCAGTGTCCGAAAGCCCCGAGGATGCGACACTAAGCGGCTCAGCAACAAAAACAAAGGGGAAAGCGTGGTCAGGGGCCAGGGCCGAGGCTGCTGCGCTCGGGAGAGAGACCTGGGCAACTCCTGACCTTGGACCCACTCCCCCGACAGAAGGACCTGCGGCCACGCTCCGGGCGGGACACATCCCTCTCCCCACGCACCTCCCTCAGGCCTCCTGCCCCGAGGGGCTGCGGCTCAGCGCACTGAACACCATACTGCACAGATTCAAAATACAAATGTGTGTTTTTTTTTGGTAGCAAAGAGCAAGAAAACCTAAGTCAAAATATAGTCTAACTTTTCCATCATTGTATATATTTATATAAATTTATCAAAATAGGCTTTTTACGTTCATAATACATACATCATGTGACACTGTACAGATACACGTAATAAGAAATGGATTCCCGCGGTGCATTAAAAATAACCCTTCGGAATAACCAACCCCCGCGTTAAAACGGTCTTCAGAAGTGTCAGTCACAGTCTCTGCCTGTGCCGTGGTCGGGCCAGGCGGCCGGGTCCCCTGAAGGTCGCTTTAACGGGAGGGCGGACGGCGGAGGTATCCGTGTGCCCGCAGCCGGTCCTGGCGCTGGTCCCGGTGCAGAGGTGGCGCTAAGAGCAGCGAGCGGTCCCCGACGGCAGGGCCTTAGTAATGAACATACTCAGACTGAAGGGACTGCGCGGGGAGAGACAGAGGGAGGTTAATGCCACCATCGGAGCCGCCAGCTCATCACACAGCTCCTGCCTTCCTGCCTGCCTTCCTGCCTGCCTGCCTTCCTTCCTTCCTGCCTTCCTGCTTTCCTTCCTTCCTTCCTTCCTTCCTGCCTTCCTGCCTGCCTGCCTTCCTTCCTTCCTTCCTTCCTGCCTTCCTTCCTTCCTGCCTGCCTGCCTTCCTTCCTGCCTGCCTTCCCCGCGGCACTGCGGTCTGCTCTACAGAAGGCCGGGAGATGCACGAGGGGGCAGATGAGAGACGCAAAGCATCGGCTAAGGAGGGGTGTGCAGTTCCCAACGTGGCGGCAAGAAAGGTCTGCATGTGTAAAGGCTTGCCAACGGCCCCAGCTGGGGGCTCAGTTGTCCCGAACACCCAAAGGCTGCAGGTTCGATTCCCGGTCAGGGCACGCGCCTCGATGGCGGGTTGGATCCCTGGCTGGCTGCGAATGGGAGGCAACTGATCTCTCTCTCAAAGAAAATCAATAAGCGTATCCTCAGCTGAGGATTAAAAAGCCCACTAACTGCCCTGGCCGGTTTGGCTCAGTGGATAGAGCGTCGGCCTGTGAACTGAAAGGTCCCGGGTTCAATTCCGATCAAGGACACATGCCTGTGTTGCGGGTTCGATCCCCTGTAAGGGGCGTGCAGGAGGCAGCTGATTCTTGATTCTCTCTCATCATTGATGTTTCTATCTCTCTCTCCCTCTCCCTCCTCTCTGAAATGAATAAAAATATATTTTTTAAAAACTCACTAATTTATTAGTAGTGATGACAAATTAAATATTATTTGAAAATCGGTAGGTAGGGCTCAACTCGCTTCCATGCTCTTGTGCAATAATATTGAATTTTACTCAGAAATATTAAGTGACACCTGTAACTAAATTGGGGATTATTAGAATGGACTTTAAGAATATATATAATTTTGAATGGAATGCAATACACAGCGAATGAACGTTAATGCTTCTAATGCAGTAGAATGGGCAGTCCCTTAAATAAATTCCTTGAGAAAGGGTGAATTTAATGCAAATACCTTACAAATCCTTTCCTTTTAGGGGGAGACACAAAGCACAAGCTTTGAACTCTGACCTTCAGTGCCCAAAGCATTTGTGCGGAAGAGTCAGGCAGTGCACGTTCCTCCCTGATCACGTCCGATACCCACATGTCAAAGGCGCGTGCGGGGAACCTGATCAGAGGGCTCCGGCCGTAAAAGTAAACCAGGGAAAGGCAGGGGGAGAAACCAGCTGCCCAACAGCGGCTTCTGAGCAGCAAACAGCAGTCAGAAAGCAGCAGCACCGATCACTTCAAACATTAACCAAATCCCGGCCCCGTTCTCCCACTTCAACGCCTCCGAACAAGGTTACTGGCTTCGCTCACGGGCCCTCCCCTCCGCCACCGAGAGTCTTTGCCCAATCCGTCTGCAGCAGCATTTTATGACTCGGTCGTATCAGTGCTGGGGCCGGCCCGTTCTGTTGACGGTACAGGGACCAGTAAAAAAGGAATCTGTCCATTTTGCAAGTAATTTACTAAAAGATTCAGACTATCTCTGTTCACCTTTAAAGTCCCAGAATCGTATACCCTACCCACAGTCACTTACTAAGGAAGTCTCCACCAACACCGTGAGCCAGCAGCTCACGCCCCTGCGCCCTCAGAGGGCCGCCACCACGCTCCCACACAGACGTGGAATGAAAGACCAAGCTGTCCGCGTTTCATGAGAACAAACTGAGGGTGAGGCGGCAATGGGCACAAGTGCGAGATGAGGCGAGGGGTGGGCAGGGACGGTTTGGGGGGTGTGGGGGCTGGGGTCTCGAGGCTGCAAGTTTCAGGACGAGGTGAAAGGTTAAGAGCGCCCCTAGAAAGAAGGAAAAGGGCTTAGCACGTCTCCCTACAGGATGTGGTTTATGCCAAGGAGAGGATCGGGCACTGTAACACACACACCTGAACGCACGCCGAGGAGAATGAGTATTAACGTGATTCCCAATGGGACTGAATCCACATCGCTTTCGGGACTATTCTAAAAAGACATTTTCTTCATAAAACACCCAGGATTCAGCATTCTGATTCAAGTTTTCGTTATGCTTGGCCCATTGTTTTTATCATTGCCACAAGAAGTAATATCTAATGCATCTTAAGTACTAAAAAAGGCGGGGGGAGAGCAATGAAAATGGAGGGAGGGAGACCTGAGGCATAAAAATTATTTTACAAGTAATATTTATATAATCAAGCACTTATTTCTATAGCAAGAGATTATTTCATTACTCAAATAGAATATTCGCTTTCTCGGGACCGGTAAGTTCCAGCGGGTTATAGGGAGTTCAGACCAGATAAGCTTATCGTGAAGATATGAAATGCATACCATAAAATTAATAACGCAGCCATCATCAACCTGGAAAATGAGCATCAAGTTACCTTAGATGTGCAGCCCCCAAAATAAACTGCGTCAAAATGAAAGAAGTCTTGTTCCCTGAGAGCAGTTAGATTTGACATGAACCAAATGTTAGGTAAGGAGATGAAGACAATCTGTTCTTCCCTGGAACCCTGCTCCTCGTCTGCTGGCAGGTGTG
The DNA here is from genome assembly GCF_027574615.1 of Eptesicus fuscus. Classification (NCBI taxonomy): domain Eukaryota; kingdom Metazoa; phylum Chordata; class Mammalia; order Chiroptera; family Vespertilionidae; genus Eptesicus; species Eptesicus fuscus. The sequence continues at coordinate 2,893,784 of NC_072494.1, read as the reverse complement.
GGTAGTGCCTTTAAAGAGTTAGCTGTTCCGGGTGTTTCTCTTTTCAAACAGCCCAGTTCCCTAATCGTGGTGGGAAAACAGCTCGTGATCAGAGCGATAAATACGGACAGGTCTTGACTACGTGAGCCTCCGCGATGGCGATCAGAAGCAGAGGACGGTGAGGAATAGGAAAGACTGCGGTCTTTGCCAGCAAATGAATGAGGCTGATCTTCACGTTCAAACACCTTGGACTCAGGGCCCCGGGGCCCGCATGTCAGTCTCCCACTGGGTCCAAACCCCGGCTCTACGTCCCCACGTGCTTTTGCCACGCTCGCTCCACTCCCCCCCCTTCCCCAAGTCCCTCAAGGAGGAAAGAGCAGCTCCCTCGTTACCCTTGGTTTGAGTTCTAACGAGGGAAAGGCCTTAAGGAGGGTTTGGTTTCACTGGCACAGACCGTGAAAGGGGGTCAAGCACACGCGTGGCAGCACGGTGCCTTAGTTTACACTGAACTCCCGTGTGTTCCGTTTTAATGAGCAAATGGGGGGGGACGCTGGGGGGGGAGGTAACCGCCTCTGCGATCCGCCTCCTCCTGGCTCTCCCGGCGTGTGTGCTGCTTCTGACTTAACCACACGCGAAGCGTGTGCACGGCGCCCCACACACGGAGCGCCGCCGTGGCCACACGGTACGCCCCTCCGGGGGCGCGGCAGACCCGGGGCTGAACAGGCTTTGGAAACGGCGCGAACGCGTGCGATGAAGCGGCCGGGGGAGCGTTAACACCCTCCTGTGGGTCCTCCAGCCGCTCCAGGGGCCCAGGGCCAAGCCGACGTGGGTAACTGAAATGCGGCCTGAGATGCTGCCTCTTCCTACAGACTTTAATAGATTCCCCCCCCCCCTACCGCGCCCCCGGGGGGTTAATCTGCTCTTCAGCAACCACAGCAGCTCACTCCTCAGTGGCCGGCTGCGGGCGCCTGGCTTGCCCCCGCCGCGCCGAGAAGCCCACCGTTCCCGGGGAACCGGGCGCCAGGTTTCCAGCCCACCCGGGCACCGAGAGCGCACCTGCATTCCTCAGAGATCTATCGTCCCTTCTTTTACTGAAGCCACGTGCGCAGGACCCGCACCCCGCCGCCGGTGCCTGTGAAAGCGGACCCCGACCCCGGGGTAGCGAGCCTGCGTGTTCCGGGGAGAGGACGGGGCGCCCCAACCATCTCTCCCTCCGCTCGGCGTCCGCGACCCTCAACACGTCAGCCAGCGTTTCGCCCAGCAAACACGTACGAGGCGCCCGCTAGGCCGTGGAACCTGAGAAAAGCAAGGAGGCCCCCGAGACGCGCCACCGCCCGCAGGGGCGAGAGGGGGACCGTGACGGAGCGCGCCGTGGGGATGGCGCACGGTCCCGGGCGGCACGAGGAAAGGCTCTCCGCCCGGGGAGGCCGGGGGGGAGGACTCCAAGATGCTCCATCGGAAACATGGCTCAGGGCTGAGCATCGGCCTATGAACAGGAGGTCACGGTTCCACTCCAGGAGACAGCCAATCAGTGATTCTCCCTCATTATCGATCTCTCTCTCTCTCTCTCTCTCTCTCTCCCCCCACCCTCTGAAATCAATAAAAATACATACTTTTAAAAATGCAAAGTGAGAGCCCTGACCGGTGTGGCTCAGTGGATAGAGCGTCGGCCTGCGGACTGAAGGGTCCCAGGTTCGATTCCGGTCAAGGGCATGTACCTTGGTTGCGGGCACATCCCCAGTAGGGAGTGTGCAGGAGGCAGCTGATCGATGTTTCTAACTCTCTATTCCTCTCCCTTCCTCTCTGTAAAAAAAATCAGTAAAATATATATTTTTTTAAAAATGCAAAGTGAGAAGAGAGGAGATTAAGACCAAGAGCTGAGGGAGGCACCATGACATGACCTGGGCCTGGGGGTCAGGTGAGGACAAGGTGGATGCACCCGGCTCGGTGGGGAGTCTCTCAACAAGAAGAGATGGAATATTCAATACAGAACATTCGGGTAACGTCACCTTGATAGAACACTTCCCCCGCCCACGCCCCGTCACACGCCCCCCAGCTCTCAGCGCTGGCAAACACCGCCCTGGGTGTCAGAGAGGGAGCCGACTTCTCCCTGCAAGTGGGTCACCGAAGGCGACACTCGCCCCTCGCCCGGGCAGCAGGAGCCTCGGGACCAGCCGAGGGGCCAGAGGAACAGACCCGCCGGCGGCCGCTGGGCCCCAGGAGCCCGGCCCCGGCCCCTGCCTGTGGGGGGCGCTGAGACAGGCCGGGGCATCGGCATCGGCCGCCATCCTCCCGGGGGCGGAGCTGCTGCAGAGAACACGGGAGACATCGCAGCTCTCAGAAGCGACGCTAACGCAGCTTCTAACACGTTAGACGCCCGAGCCCCAGGGCTTTCTGGGGCTTTCTCCCAGGTACGGAGGGGACGGCCACACAGCCTCCTGTCCTCCCTGAGGACTTAGGACATCACATCCTCAGGGACATCAGGAGCAGGGCCGGTTCTGTAGACAAGAGACCCACACCCTCAGGACGGCTGCCTGCCCGGCCGGCGGGGCTCAGTGGCTGAGCGTCGACCTGTGAACCAGGAGGTCACGGTTCGATTCCTGTCAAGGCCACATGCCCGGGTTGCAGGCTCGATCCCCAGCATGAAGCATGCAGGAGGCAGCCGATCCATGGTTCTCTCTCATCATTGATGTTTCTATCTCTCCCCTCTCCTTTCCTCTCTGAAATCAATAGAAATATATTTTAAAAAATTAATAAAAGAAAGGCTGCAGTGGGCCCACAGGGAAACTCACAGCCCCCTGCTTTGCCTCATAAAACGGGGGTTTCCGTGTGCACAGACTTCCTGCCACAGGCCGCAGGGCGGGCAGCCCCCCCAGGACGGGGTGAGGCGGAGACGAGGGAGGCAGGGCAGCGAGGAGGCCCAAGGCTGCCTCCCGGGGGCTGGGAGGGGGAACGTACCCCGCTGGCAGCTCTACTTAGAAACGCGTTTTCTTTACAAGAAAATGACAACGTTAAGGGGAGAGGAGGGAGCGAGCAGCCGCCGCCCACACAGACTCTGACTTTCAATTTAATTATTGGAAAATTACCCTCTTCGGGCCAGAAGGAGATGAGGAGGAGGAGAAGGAAAATAAGAAAATAGCGACTGAAGCCAAGATGAGGTTATGCAAGCAGGAGGCGAGGCAGCGACAGGCATCTGCGAACTCCACCGGCCACGCGGAGACCCCGAACCGGCTGCTTCCGGCCCAACCACGGAGGCCCTGGGTGCCCAGCCTCAGCCGTGACCTCGGCAAGGAGCTCACGGACCCGGCTCTACACCTAACACCTGCTCTGCACGGGGCAGGGCCGGCCTCCAGCAGCAGGTGCAAGCACAGGCGGCCTCCCCTCCTGGCGCGGGATCTGACCTCGAACCCAGCTGTGCACATGCAAACACATGACTGTTCCCAGCAGCAGCCGCCACCGCGAGGATTTAGGCTTTGCCAACACGCATGCACCCACAGCAGAGTGGGATTCAGGTCAAAGAAAGCGGGGGGGGGGGGGGGCGCTGAGCTGGCAACTGCCTGGGCCCTGATCTCCACAGGAATGTAGCATGATGGTCAAACATGCCTCTGGGAATAGGCAGGGGGCTATGCGGCCGAAGGACGTGTGGACAGAGGGGGGAACTTAGAACAAGGCCTGAGAAGAGGTGGGCGTGGCCGGGAATTCAAACAACACACACACATGCACGCACTGCATACACACACACGCTACATGCATGTACATGCTGCACACGTATGTGCGTATGCACGCTCCATACACACTTTATCTCCATGTTAGAAAAGTGGTTTCTGATCTGCCGTCTGAGGACGTGGGTCCCACTCACTGTCGCCCACGGGGCTACCGCTCGGCGGAGGGGCACGCTGCGCCAGCTCGCCCCCTCCTCGCCTGCGGAACCAGCTCTCCCGGATAACACGGGAAACAAACGTTGGAAGAACGTGGGCGCGAGGGGGACCCGGGGGAATCGGTGTGGCCGCTGGCCGCTGACAGACCCTGACCTGGGCGAGCTCTCGCTCCTTCCTTTCCTGCCCTCGTTCCCCCAAATCAGAACTCACACCCCAGAGTCCTCAGTTCCCTTTGAGACAATCAAAATGCCCGCGTGGCTCAATTGGTTGGGCGTCGTCCCATGCACCCAAAGGTCACCAGTTCGATTCCCGGTCAGGGCACATGCCCGAGGTGCAGGCTCGTCTCCAGTAGGGGGCGTGCAGGAGGCAGCCAATTGATGTTTCTCTCTCTCTCCCTTCCTCTCTAAAATCAATGAAAAGATTCTTTTGGTTTAAAGATTTTACCCCAACAGGGATGCCCCGTCATGAAAGGGGCTGGTCCCGATTAAAGAGCCTGTGGGTAAAGGGTGTTGGGGAGCGTCCATCCAGCCTGGCCGGGAATGGCAGTTCATTGCGCCCGTCCTCCTGACATCCTGCTTCTCCCTGCACCCCAGGGCCCCCCATGAGCCTTCCTGTGCTCACCTCCCGGGCCACCGGGTTAGTGCTGGGCCAGTGCCCTGCGGAGGGGACACGGTCCAGGACCTAGGGCTCCGTGCTGAGCAGACACTGCTCACGATTCACCCTTTAACGCACGGCGCGGAGGGGGCCGCCCAGCACACTGTCTGCCGTGGGAACCACTCCGCTCGGAGCAGGCCCGCGGCGATCAGAGAACAAGTGAGGTCTGCATGTCCGCGGCGCAGGGAGGAAAAAGGAGGGAGGAGGAGCCCGGTGGAAGCTGGGCGTTTACTTGACGGGGAGCCGGTGGGTGGACGGGGTGCGCCCACGGTCCCGGCACAGAGAGGGGCGCTCAGAAGGCCTCCTTGGTGCTGTTGAATTTCTTTGGGGGCAGCCGGGGCGAGGAGGGCGAGGAGGGTGACGAGGGCGAGGAGGGCGAGGCCCCGAAGCTGCGATCGGGGCTCTGAGGGCCGAGCGGCGGCGTCTGCGTACTTACGGGGATGGACCGGCTCAGGAACCGGGCCGAGGAGGAGGACAGGCCGGTGTAGGAGGCCCGGGAGCCGGGGGCGGCGGGGCCCGGGCCCAGCTCCTCCGTCTTGGCGCTCGGGGGGCCCCGCTGGCCGCTCGGGGGGCTGCGGCCGTGCTGGTTGTTGTTGAGCTCGGGGTAGGTCCGGGAAGACGCCTGGGAGCTGCCGCTGAGGTTGGCGAAGGGGCTGGCTGTGAAGCCCACCTTGCAGGGCGAGGTCTTCCTGTTGTCGGGCTCCTCCGAGGACACGCTCAGGTTCCCCAGGGAGCTGGCCAGCCGCGAGTTCACGGAGAAGCTGCGGGAACACGAAGGCCTGCTACCGGGCTCGGGCCCAGACACAGCGCGGCACGGGGGCCTGCGAGGACAGTGCCGGGACAGAGGACAGATCGGGGGGCTATTGGTCCTGCGATCGGGGGGCTGTTGGACCTGCGATCGGGGTGCTATTGGTCCTGCGATCGGGGTGCTATTGGTCCTGCGATCGGGGTGCTGTTGGACCTGCGATCGGGGTGTTATTGGTCCTGCGTTGGGGTGCTGTTGGACCTGCGATTGGGGTGCTATTGTACCTGCAATTGGGGTGCTGTTGGTCCTGCGATTGGGGTGCTGTTGGACCTGCGATCGGGGTGCTGTTGGACCTGCGATCGGGGTGCTGTTGGACCTGCGATCGGGGGGGCTGTTGGACCTGCGATCGGGGTGCTATTGGTCCTGCGATCGGGGTGCTATTGGTCCTGCGATCGGGGTGCTGTTGGACCTGCGATCGGGGTGCTATTGGTCCTGCGATCAGGGTGTTACTGGTCCTGTGATCAGGATGCTGTTGGTCCTGAGATCGGGGTGCTACTGGACGTGAAATCAGGGTGCTATTGGACGTGAAATTGGGGTGCTGTTGGACCTGCGATTGGGGTGCTATTGTACCTGCAATTGGGGTGCTGTTGGTCCTGAGATTGGGGTGCTATTGGATGCAAGATCAGGTGCTATCGGACATGAGATTGGGGTGCTATTCGACCTGAGATCGGGGTGCTATGGCTCCTGAGGAGGAAGTAAGTGAACTCTAAGCAAAGAGTGAGAAGTGTGAGCTTGAACTCATACAGATTTGATCACACGGCCCCATGAACCGTCCCGGCCACCTCGGGAGAAATGACCATCAGCTGTGTCCTCAGCACATACCACTCAGCTCCGCCTTCAGATCAGGCGAACTACAGGGAGGGTGCCGCTCGCCACGCCCTCCACAGCCTCGTCCCCACAATTCAGGGCAGGGACAGGGGCCCCGGAGGGCACAGAGCCTTTTGGGGTTCCTCCCCCACCCCAACCCCCCCACCAAGGGCAGCCAAACGCCCTGCTGCTGCCTGCACCCAGCACCTCGGAGGGGGGCGAGTCACCTTCTCGAACTGGCGCCCGAGGCCAAGGTGCCCCTGGCGATGCGCTTGGCCGTGGCGGACGGGGACGAAGCCACTTTGCAGATCTTCAGAGCAGACGCAGACCCTTGTGGGGAAGAAGCCAGTCTTGGGGGAGAAAAGAGAGCAGAGTGTCACGCTGACATCAGCCATCGGCGAGGGGGAGATAAACGAGCGAGCGTCAGAGGTCGGGCAGCCACCGCCCAGACATGGGTCTGTGCCGGCCGCTCTTGGGGAGCCTCGGCGCTCAGCCCGCTTTGCGAGTGGCCGTGCCGGGGTCCAACCCGGGACCCCACGCCCTGCTCTTCACCTCCCACCATCCTGGGTCCCCTCCCCTCCTCGTGTGCCTCACGGATCCTTGCACTGTTCATCTGTCCTCTCCTCCCCCGGCCCCTGGCCTGGGCGAGGCCACGGCTGTGCCTTATCCCAGCTGCCAGTCGCATGTCCGCATCTGATCCCCTCAGATCCCTCTGCGGCACGGCCTCCGGCGGGACCTCACTCTCTCCTCCCGTGGCTTCACCGTGTGACCACTTCCTCTCTCCTCGGGCCCCCGCGCCTTCTCCCCAGGGCGTCCCGGTTTGGGTCAAACCGCTCTCCTGCCCTCGCCGAGCCCTCACTGGGTCCTGGTACCCCGATGGCCTGACACGACCCGAGAGCACTCAGGGGACTTTTCCCCAGAAAAACGCTAACGTGTCCTCCCCGCGTGGAGGGCAGAGGAGGAAAAAAACGAGAAAACTAAGGAGGGCAACAACACGTGCAAACATCGGAAGAGCAGAAGTGTTCTCCCCTCGCAGCAAGACCGAGCACCAGCTCGAAAGGGCTGTGGCAGCCAATGGCCGTTATCAGAGCCCCCGGGCTGGGGCCACCGGTCACCCTCACAGCCGCCCGGCCCCGTGGGCGCTCAGGAGCACGGAACCCCTTCTCCTGGGGGGCGTGGGACAGAAGGCCCACGCCACAGAAAGGAAGGGGCCACAGACAGGAAGGGGCGGAAGCAGGGAAGCGCGGTGTGCAGCTCATCCTCACCGGTTCGCAGGGGTGGGGAGCGTCCGCCCGCGGGCCGTGTCGGGCCCGAGAAACCATTGGGCCTGGCCCCGCCCAGGCACCGGGGTGCGTTAAATGGTCGGCCAACCACAGCAGGCCGGCTTCTAAGCTGATACGTGTGTGTGGCCCTCAAATGGCGTTACCAATACCCAACGGCCCGGCAGGGACAAGGCCCCCACCCCCGGCTCGGGCCCGGGGCGCCGTCGGAGGCGGGTGATGGGGGAGCTCCTAGCTGCGGGCTCCGGTCGCCGTACCTGAGAGGCTGGGACACCACTGCCCGCGGGTGCCCTTTCAGATCCTCCAACCTACAAAGAGCAGAGACAGGCGCTCAGGGCCCCCGGCTCCCCCGCCCGGCCGAGACCGAGGCGCACGCGCAGTCAGAGCCGCGAGGGCGTCCAACGGGCAACAGGGAGGCCCTGGGGAACGGGCAGCAGTTCCTTCACTGGACAGAACGCCCCCGAGCCGGCGGGAAGGGACTGCAGCCTTTTTGTTTCATTCTGAATTCCACTTAGAGGAACAAAAAAAATGTTTTTTGTTTGCTTTTGTTAATCCTCACCCATAGATAATTTTCAACTGAATTTAGATGGAGTGGGAGGGAGGGAGGGAGGGAGGGAGAGAGGGAGAGAAACATCAATGTGAGAGCAACACATCGATTGGTTGCCTCCCGCAGGTGCCACCCAAGGATGGATCCTGCAACCCAGGTACGTGCCCGTGACTGGGAACCGAACCCAAGGCCCTTCAGTGCCCAGGCCGACGCTCTAACCACTGAACACACTGGCCAGGGTGCAGCCGGTCCATGATTCTCTCTCATCATTGATGTTTCTCTCTCTCCCTCTCCCTGCCTCTCTGAAATCAATAAAAATGATTTTAAAAAAAAAGAGGGGGGGGGGGCATAAATATCCTGTCCACCTGTGGAACACAACATGAAGGTCCAGGTTTCAGATCTCTACCTGAGAGCGCAGGGCGGCGAGGAGCGTGGCTGGCGCTGGCTCTTTAAGGCACGTAGTTTGTCTCCCTGGGTTATGCTGTTCTTCATCTCCACATCCTCGTCCTCTTCCAAGTTATTCTGGGGGGAGACGTGCACGTGCCTCAGAAAGGGCCTGGTGAGGACCTGGCTTGGGTGGGTGTCTTACTGGGCGGCAGGTCATCTCTGCGGGCAGGTGCCTTCCACTCAGGTTACCTTGCATCGCTCTGACGCACTGTGAGCTCAGCCCTGCTCGCGTGTGCATTAGAGAGTGTGCGGTCCAGCACAGGGAAGGTAGTCAATGGCACGTTACAGAGGACGCAGGGTCGTGCATGCCCAAAATCTAAGCGATTTTACTCACAAGGTCACCCCAATAAGTAAGAACTTTACAATATGTTGTAATAACCACGTATGGTGTGAGGTGGGTGATCGCTTCATCACGTAAATGTCTAACTTCTAGGTTGTGCCCCCGACGCTAACGTGACATTGTGGGGGGAGCCTTGACCAAAGGACCCGTCAGATAACACACTGCGCGCCGGGGGGCAGGGAGGGACGCGTCATCGTGGGGAAACGACAGAGGAAGGACAGCCTGAAATAGGAAGGAGTGAGAGCAGACGTGAGAGGAGGGGAGGGAAAGACGAGGACGGAATTCCTAGCAGCGTCATCGCGAGCATTCCGGTCGGCTCCCCGACGCTGCGTCTGTGAGACGGAGGAACGTGGACAGCAAAGATGTCGTTTTCCTAAGAAGTTGCTTCTGATCCGTCCAAAGTTTGGGGTTCGCAGAGCCCTCAAGTCCCTCTTCTCTCCCTCCTCACTGCCACTGTGTCCCTGGCCCGCTCCCCCATCCCCAGCTCCCTGGCCTTTCCCCCCTCCCCCGGCCACACAGAGGCCTCCTCCCCCACCACTGCCAGGGTGACCTCCCCAAACCGGGCTCTGGGCGTGGTCACCCCCTCTTGCTTTAGGGGAGGAGGACTCCACGCCTGAGATTCTGGTCCTCTGGCCGCTCAGAGAAGGAAGAAGCTACGCCCTGTGAGTGCAGGACGGGAGTCCTAGGGGGACCCCCACGCCTCCCGGGGAGACTCACCTCTCCAAACCGCTCCACGTTCTGTGTTTTGGATACGTTTCCACCAATAGACATGTCATCCAAGTTCGAAAGAATTTTATTAATACTTTCTTCGCTGGACGGTCTGCTTTTCAATTTGGATCGAAAAATGTCTCCTTGGACCCATAATGATGCTTGTTTCCTGTAGGAAGGAGAGGAGAGCAAAATGCCCTTTACAGCACACCCCATCACCTCAGAGCTACGACGCCTTGTCAATAAAAAGACGACAGATAAACATTTACGGAGCAGATCAGAGCGATGACGAAGTCTGGGGGAAAGGAAAATAAAGTCACTTTCTGAAGCCACAGCAATTAAATCCGATACAAAACACAAACGGCCGTCTTCGGGTCCAGGTCCCGGTCGCCACGCGGTTGACCGCTAAGGTCCTCAGATGCTCAGGACAAATCCCATCGCAGAAGATTGTGAGCCCCCTTGTTGTTTCTTAAAAATATATTTTTATTGATTTCAGAGAGGAAGGGAGAGGGAGAGAGAGAGAAACATCAATGATGAGAGAGAATCATGGATCAACTGCCTCCTGCACGCCCCGCACTGGGGATGGAGCCGGCAACCCGGGCCTGTGCCCTGACCGGGAATCGAATCTTGACCTCCTGGTTCAGAGGTCGCTGCTCAATCACTGAGCCAAATCCCCCCAGAGGGAGGCAGGCCAGCTGCCTTGTCTCTGCCTCTGAATTGCGAGCACGCAGTTCTCTGTGGGTGCTTCTGTTCGGGGCTGACCGCCCTCCTCCGCACTTCCTGACGAGGCCTGCCCACAGCATCCCCGCGACCCTCGTCACCCTTCCAGTCCTGACGCGTCCTCCCAGCACGACCCAGCCTTCCCCGTGTCCACCCAAAGCCACAGTGGTCATGGCGTCTGGAAACCCTCCCGCTCTGTACTCAACCCAGGCCATCTGCCCCGCACGGCTCCCCGCACCACCCCAGGGCGGCCGTGGGGACAGGGGACGCGCCTGGATTCGAGAATCGGGCGAATGAGACCCTCTCACTCGGAAAGTCAGAGGAAAATGTCAGAGAGCGGCGCCCACGACCCGGGAGACGGAAGCAGACGGCTAAGCAAGGAGAGCTGCTCATACTTGGTACTGATGGATGTTCCATCGGCAGATGTTTAGAAAGAGTGTCGGAGGGTGTAGGAGAGGGGCCGGTTCTGCAACACCAAGAACATGTAGCTAGGCCCTAACCGGTGTGGCTCAGTGGACAGAGTGTCGGCCTGCGGACTGAAGGGTCCCAGGTTTGATTCCGGTCAAGGGCATGTACCTTAGTTGCGGGCACATCCCCAGAAGGAGGTGTGCAGGAGACAGCTGATCGATGTTTCTCTCTCATCGATGTTTTCAGCTCTCTATCCCTCTCCCTTCCTCTCTGTAAAAAAACAATAAAATATATTCCAAAAAAAAAAAGAACATGTAGCTAGAAAGGAAAGGAATGATTTAGGACATTCCCCCAAAGAGTCAACTAGCTGAATCTAATCTAGGGGTAGCATCCCCCAATCCTGGCCCTCCATCACTGCTCTCAAACCAAAATACCAACTTCACAACGAAACCTAAGGATCATTATTTCGCCTCTCACCCCTTTCACACAGGAAACAAAACAAAAACCATCCCACAGTAATTGGCATGAGACTTTCAAGATCGATTCCCGATGCCACCATTGCCGAAAATTCTTCTAATACACCTTATTCTTCAGACCCGAACCCACATTCCTGCTTAGCCAATGGCTTCAACGCCAACAGACTGTCGAGTGAATCGAACGATGCAATAGTGAACATCGAAAAGCAATTCCCACGTTTGTAGTGGCAAAAACGTGACTGTCGCACACAGCTCCAAGTCAAACCCACGCCGGGCGCTTGTGATCCTGATGAACAAACCACACGACCGTCAGGCATTATTCTAATCTGCTTCTAATATTTCAGATCCGACTTGTTGCTATTTTAGGAACAGCAAGTTCTGAAACCTTTTACATAGATTATTTTTTTTAAAAATGGAACCCACTTTCCTTGACCCAGTGCCTGTATCTAACACACACACGCGTTCTGAACGCACACAGGAGGAATCAATCACGGTTAAGAACTCCAGCTCCAGCGTTAGACAGTTCCAAGCATTGTTCCCATCTCTGAGCAGGTGTTCCTCATCTCGTGCTTGGTCATTTCCTGAAATAAAAAGCACTGGTTGACCTGGTAACTCCCAATGTCACTCAGCTCTAGGGTGACATTTACCAGATGCTGTCAGCACCACGCTGAGCGAGGCAGCCAGTACAGAGAGGCGGGAGCCCAGACCCTGTCCACCTTGTGGGTGGGACCCCCCGCCTCACCTGGGTGCTTGTGAGAAACTCGGGGTCTCAGGTCCCACCCGACATGCTGGCTCAGAAACGAGACCCCCAACGACCGGCAGGCGCCTTGACCTTGAGGAGGTCTGCGCCTACCGCCAAGTTCGCCTGCTGGCAAATACCCGGCGGACTGGACGTCGAGGAAAACAAGCAGGATGGGGGCCCGGCCCGTGTGGCTCAGTGGTTGAGCATCGACCTGGGAACCAGGAGGTCACGGTTCCATTCCCCGTCAGGGCACAGGCCCGGGTTGTGGGCTCCATCCCCAGTAGGGGGGCGTGCAGGGGGCAGCTGATCTATGATTCTCTCTCTCTCCCTCTCCCTTCCTCTCTGAAATCAATAAAAAATATATATTTTTAAAAAGACACAGAAATCAACCCCCGGGCGTGTGGGTGAGGACTGGCAGGCGTGACGAGCCCGCGTCCTGAGGTCATGGGTTGGAGTTGACCTTCCCCACAGGGCACCGCTGCTCCCGCGAAGGAGCGCCATCCGTCCCCCTCGCTCGGGGTCTCTGACGGTGAAAACCCATCAGAAGACGCTCCGCGCCGTTTCTCTCCCGAGCAGCATGTTCCTCATTCATGGTCTGCGTCATCGTCATCGCTGACTCTCTTCATCCCTCACGTCTCCCGTCCGTCCTCACAGCCTGAGACGGACGTCCCACACGGCCCCCGGGCCCAGCTTCTAGCCCGGGACACGCCCCGTCCCCTCCGGGGGGCAGTCAGGGGGCCTCTTTCTGCCTCCCACTGCGGCTCCCACACCTGCTGGTGGAAGTCACCGGACACGTCGCTGCGGCCCGGTCTTCCCTGAGCAACATGAGGCCGCAGGTGCCGCTCCCCAGACCCTCGGAGGTGGGACCCTGACGGACGCGGCTCGTTCCCAACAGCCACGCCCACAGGAGGCCCGGGTCTCACTGTCCCCCTTCCTGATGCGCCACGCACATGACAGAAGCTCCCCTGGTGCCTCAGCGTCCCGCCGACCCGAAGCTGCTGGAACCCGTCCCCGCGCACTCGGCCGCCCAGGAGACCACGCCCCAGCGTGCTTTAGGGACCGGCCGCACACGGATGTGCGAGTCTGTGCAGAAGCCCGAGCTCCCCCGCCTGCCGATGGGCACGGGCTGGCGTGCCCGCCCGGAGCCCTCTGCAGGGGCACCGCTGCGGCTCCCTGTCCCTCTCACGGCGGACAGCCAACAGGCCGCGGGGCCGACGGGCAGGTGGACAGCCAGACCTCTCTGCACGGGACGACACTCGCCCCCCGAGTCCCACCGGCCAGGGCTCCTCGTCCCATTCGTGGGCAGATGGCTGGTGGTTTCTAAAATGCTGAGGGGACACCAGGATTGTGCCCCTGCAGGTTAAATCTCTCCCCCGGGGACCGGGGTTTGACAGGAGCCAATGCATGAGAAGAAACTCACACGGTGGCCAGGCCACCCCCAGGAAGCGACAGGGACCGGGCAGGTGGCTCTGCGCCTCCTTCTCGCCTACCCGGCGGAGACCACAGGCGCCATGAGGAGGGGGCAGGGCCCTCCCTCCGATGCAGCTTCATCCCCCCCCCCCCCCCCGCCCACAGCCACGGTCGGGGAAGGAGGCAGGGCGGCCCGGGACCAGCAGCCACGGTCGGGGAAGGAGGCAGGGCGGCCCGGCCCCGGCGGCAACCCGCCCGTGGGGACCACACACTTACTCTTCCAGGAAGTGCTGCTGGGGCCCGATGATGGAGCCGGGCCGGCATATTCGGATCCAGGAGATGACCTCGGCGTGCGTGAACCGGTAGTGCTTCATGACGTAGCAGGCGATCAGCGTCCCCGTCCTGCCCAGCCCGGCTGCAAGAGAGGGACAGAGCCGGGATGCAAACCCGCCCGCACCTGCCGGGCACTGCCTGCTTAAAACGCTATTGACCGTTTCATCCCACGAGGGTGTGTGGGGGGCGGCCTGGGGCACCCGAAGCAGGGCCACCTCCTGACACACACCAGGGACCTGCCCCGACACCAGGGACCTGCCCTGACACCGACGCGCTGGAAAGAGTGGCCTCTTTGGGCTCTAAGTAACTGCGGCCTCTGTGGGCTCTTCTTTAGACGTAAGAGCCAGGAGACATGCGTCCTGGTCTCTGCAGAGGTCTCCCGAGGCCACAGCCCAGCGGCCCGGAGCGGGACCAGGGCCCAGTCGGCGTCCAGAGCCCCTCCGCTGGCCTCTGTGGGGACACCAGTGCCCCCCACCCTCTCCCTGGGCCAGAGGAAAACGTTCAGGTCCCCCTGAAACTTAAGCTGCTTCCCCCTCCCATAAAGCCTATAACTTAATCTATAAGAAGAACGCACTCTGCACTCTTCCCAGGACAGCAGCGTTCGCTAGGTTTTAAATCAGGGGTCCTCAAACTTCTTAAACGGGGCCAGTTCACTGTCCCTCAGACCGTTGAGGGCCGGACTATAGTTTAAAAAAAACTATGAACAAATTCCTATGCACACTGCACAGATCTTATTTTGAAGTAAAAAAACAAAACGGCAAAAACACCCGCATGTGGCCCGCGGGCCGGAGTTTGAGGACGCCTGCTCTGAAGAACCTGAACGGTGGGTGAAAGCGTGCCCGGCGAGGGGGCTGCGGGCGCCGCGGGGCGAGCCGCTGGAACGTGGTCTGTCTACCGCCCGCCCCGCCGCCCGCCTCACAGGGCCAGGGGGTCCTGAAAGCCCCACCGAACAGGCGTGTCAAACTCACGGCCCGCGGGCCGCACGCCTCACTTATTTGGCCCGTGTCAGCCTTCGCATTTGACGTGCTTGCGACAGAACCTCAGCAGTCACACGTCGGGACTGCACGGCGCGGCCCTTCTCCAAACCGTGGTTTGTGCTGGAAAATTTCACGCGCCCCTGGCCCTCTCTGGACTCAACCAGGAGGTGAAGAGGAACACTGAACGGTCCTAACAGGCCACACCTTCCCGCACACTCGGCTCTGGTCTGTCCACCGGGCGGGAGCCGTTTCCTGCCAAGGGCTTCTGGGTATTGATAACGTCATTCGCGGGCCACACGGCACTATCCACTTACACATCAGCCTGCTCTGTTTGGTCAGACGGTTAACTGACTTCCGATGCCTTGGCAGGGCCGGGCCCAATGATTTCGAGGGCCTTCCCCGGCCCCCGGGCCGGCCGTTCCCCACCCCTGCTCCGTACAGCACTTGGCGGGAGGCGCGGGGCGCAGCCACCGAAGTTCGTGGGACATGGAAGACGATGCTCGCTGCCTCCTCCTCGCAGTTCAGTTAAAATGCTCGAGGCGGCTGAATTCCCAGAAAATCAAGCTGACTTAATTAGGGCGGATGTCAAAATAATTAACGGGCCTGCAGCAGACAGGGGTGCGGTGAGAGGCAGCGGAGCGGTAATTACTCCGAGGGCGTGATCCCTGCGAAAGGCTCCCACGTGTGTGCACAAGCGGCAGCAAATGGAACGCCGCTGTCACCACCTGGGAGCGGGACGCCCCCACGCAGACCGGACCCCGGGCTCACGGCTCGGACGCCAGGACTTCCGGTCAGGATGGCGCCGAAGTCCACGCTGTGCTGCGCCTCCCACACCAACCTCACCACTGAGCTACAGACGCGCTGCACCGAGTCCTCGCTGTGACCAGACGCCACGTCCAGGCTGCCCGGCGCTCACCGTGCCAGAGCTGCGACCGGTTATTCTAATGCGAAAACCCACAGAACCAAGGAGACCTCAGGCCAAAGTCACCCCTGCCCCCACCCCGGGAAGACAAGAGCCCGTGAGCATCTCCTGCTCCCCGGAGTTCTCGGCTTCCAAGGGGATGTGAAATACGTGGAAGGCAGGCTTTTTCGTGGGCCTGGGCAATCTTCTTATTTACTTCCATTTGTCTTATTTGAGAGAGAGAGAGAGGGGGGCGGGGGGGAACCATCGGCTTGCTGTTCCACTTACTGATGTACCCGTTTGTGGGTTCTTGAACGTGCCCTAATCCAGGTCAAACCCACAGCCTTGGCCTGTCAGGATGGTGCACGAAACCACCGAGCTGCCTGGCCAGGGTGTGCCCGGGCAATCTCTAACCAAATGCGAGGGCGAGGCAGTTCGGCTGCGCACACCGCTCACCGCCACCTCCTCCCCCCACCTCCACGTGACCCGATGGGGAGAGCAGCAACCTGCAAGGAGCAAAGGAAAGACACCCCCCTGAGAGTCGGGGAGTCCTGCCCCGAGGGCCCCTTCCTGCTAAGAACCGGGAGGGAGGGGCCTGTCGGGTGGACTGGCCTGACACAGGAGCCCCATCTAAACGGGGGCCACGTGCCGCTCACCCCCACCTCCCGGGTCCCTGCAGAGGCAGCTTCCCGTTGCTCTCACACGCTCAGCAAAGTACCTCCACCTCCTCACGCCTCAAACATAGCAGCAGGCCGGGCCGGCGTTCCCATCTGGCAGAGCCAGCGCGCTCGCTGAGCACGTCAGCCCCAGCAGCGCCGGGCGCCCGGAAAGACAGCGCAACCCCCACAGGGACCAGACCACGAGCCCCCAACTCCACGGCGTGGGAACAGCGCCCCCAGTGGCGCTCGGAGACGCTGCATGTGGGGAGCAGGGGGGGTGGGGGGCAGCCCAGGGAGGCCAGAGCTGCCTCTCGGCACTGAAATCAAAGACAGGGCTGTGGAGGCTCCGAGCACGTGTCCTCTCCTGCCTGCTGAGCAGCTGACACGGGCTGCAGAGAACATGCAGCACGTATGTTCCCTCCACATCTGAGACACATTTAAAAAGCACTCGTCGTTGCCGAAACTGGTTTGGCTCAGTGGATAGAGCGTCGGCCTAAAGGGTCCCAGGTTCGATTCCGGTCAAGGGCATGTACCTTGTTGCGGGCACATCCCCAGTGGGGGGTGTGCAGGAGGCAGCTGAATCGATGTTTCTAACTCTCTATCCCTCTCTCTTCCTCTCTGGAAAAAAAAAAAAGCACTCGTCGTTCATCTGACACTGAAATGCCCCTGGGCGGCCTGCATGTCTATGTGCTAGATCCCGTAACCCGGAGGACCCTGCCCCAACGTGCCCCCCGAGACCAGAGAGCCCTTTACACAACCCAGTCCTGCAAGCCACACAGAGAGACCAGCCAACAGCCGGGACTCCGTGGGCTGCCGTCCCCGGGCCCCGGGCTGGGGAGACACGCATCTCCACGACGCAGAAGCCCGTGGGAAAGGCGGGAGCAGACGGGGCAGGGCCCGACAGCTGGGGCATGAGGCGGAGCATCAGCCCGGGGGGGGGGGGGGGGTGCGGGAGGGAGGGAAGGGATGGCCGATTCCAGGAGGGAGAGAGGGAACCCACCAGCCCTGCCTCCTGACGGGTGTGCAGGCGCCCGCCCGGCCCCCGTGGCCCAGCAGCTGAGCCTCGACCAGGAGAGAAGAGGGTGCGGGTTCCATTCCCGGCACAGGCCCCGGTCACAGGCTCGATCCCCAGTGGGGGGCGCTCAGGAGGCAGCCGACCAGTGATGCTCCTCTCTCACCCGTGTTTCCATCTCTCTCCCCTCTCCCTTTCTCTCTCTCTCTCAAAATCAATACAAACACATCTTTCAAAAAGTCTTCAAAAATTAAAAGTGCCCGGCCCTAACCGGTGTGGCTCAGTGGATAGAGCGTCGGCCTGCGGACTCAAGGGTCCCAGGTTCAATTCCGGTCAAGGGCATGTACCTTGGTTGCGGGCACATCCCCAGTGGGGGGTGTGCAAGAGGCAGCTGATCGATGTTTCTCTCTCATGGATGTTTCTAACTCTCTATCCCTCTCCCTTCCTCTCTGTAAAAAAAAAAAAAAAAAAAAAAAATATCAATAAAATATATATTTTTTAAAAAGTGCCCGGCCAGCCCACAGACGCTGCCCCGCCCCTCACGGAGGCGCCTGGGAAGCGAGGGGACCTGGGCGGCCGCACCGCCCCCGGCACCCCCATCCGAGCCACACTCTTCCCGGGAAGGGGTTGTGCCCACAGGCCGCGCCCCCCTCTTCTCAGACACCGCGGGCGGGGTGCGCGGGGCGGGCGCGCACCTTTGCAGTGGACGGCGATGGCCCCCTCCGTGTTCTCGCAGATGCTCAGGAACCGGCGCACGATGCTGTCGCCGGGCGTGCTGCCGTCCACGAAGAACAGGTCGTAGTGCTCGAAGCCCGCGTCCGTGAAGCGCTTGGCCTCGTAGATCTTCTTGTTCAGCCGCACGATGGCCGTCACGTTGTGCTTTTTGAAGTAGGGGAAGTAGGCTTCGGGGGCGTGGAGGGGGTACCCTGGGGGAGAGGGGGCGGTCAGCACAGCGGGGGACCCCTGGGGACCCCTCTCCCCACCCCAGTTCTCTCCCCGGGATCCTGGTTGTTTCCTAAGCCCCGTCCCCCCGCCTTCCCCTGGGGCTGGGACCCCCCAGCATCATTCCCATCGGGGCCTCCCGGACTTCATTTGTCCGAGTTGGGTCTTCCGCCTGCCCCCCTCCCCCAGAGCCCAGGGGTGCACTGGGCCGAGGTCACCCCATGGAGGCAGGCAGACCGGAGAGGCAGGCCTGACTACGCCACAGCCCGGACGGACACACGATTTCTACCTCTGAGCGCACTTCCCGTCCTCCCTGTGGAGAAGGGACGGACCAGGTGCCAGAGAACCACGGCTCCCCCACCTGGGGAGTCACCGGGTTCCTCGCTGGGTCACCGGCCCAAGTCACTGCTAGAACTTCTGAGAAAAGGGCACTGGACCGCTACCAACTGTGGCAACAGGACGCGGGGTCCTGACGACGATGACAATGACCGCAGCTCCCGTGCACCGAGCACCCGCTGTGCACCAGGGGCCGCGCGGCGGGCTTCACTGCGCCTGGCAGTGGGCCTGCTGCTGAGGCCCGGGGGGGCCTGGCCCCGCACACCGCGGGCGGGAGAGCGGGCAGCAGCCGCGCCCTGGGGCCAGGCCCCGGGCTGCGCTGGGGCTGAGTTCGGGTCAGGACCAGCCTGAGGCTAATGGTTGGGCCTCCGCTTCCTGGAGTTGGTGAGCAGGTTTCGTAAAGACCCCAAAAGTGTTCCAAGTGAGTTATAACCAACGCCAGGGGCAAGATCCTAGGACGGGGAACTGCTGTTTGGGGGTGCGGTCAGCTCCAGGCCCGGGCTGCCCTTCTCCGTCCGGCCGCTAGGTGGTGCCCTGGCATCAGGGAAGCACAGGCAGGACCCGGGCGCTCACCAGACCAGACAGAACTTGAGGGCGGGCGGAGAGAGATTTAAAAATGCATCTCTTCCCTCCTGGAAAGTCAGGAAACTAAAGACAGCAGCAGAGTCGGATGACTAGGCCCCCCCAGGCATTATTCAAAGTAGAAAACTGCAAAATGGGCAAGTGAAGTCAATAAAATAGTGGGCTCGTTCGTGATAAACACGGAATCTGCATATCTGCTCCCGAATAAGCACTATCGTGTGCAGAGCACTGGGTACAATCTCTCTAACCCTCACTGAGCGCCTCTGACAGGGGGGGACCCCGCTCAGAGAGGTGCAGGAGCTCACACACCAGCAAGGGGTGCAGCCGGCCCCACCGGCCCGGCTCTCCCACCTGCTCTCTCCTTAAAGGGGCAGGCTGACCTTCGGAGAGCGGGACTCCCTGTCTCCGCCGTCTCTCTCTCTTTCTCTGGGCTTTTGTTCTTCCTTTTTAAAAACACAGATGAGAAAACATCCTCCCCTGCGAGTTCTGGGTGGGTTGGTGTGTTTTTTTTAGAAAATTTGAAATCCAAAGTATGTTCAGTCTACCGCTAAATTACGCATGTATCGATTCCAACGTGTTTAACCAAAACAAGGTCGGCTCTCTGCTTCCCACCGTCCGAAGCGGCTCCCAAGCGGCTCTCTGTGGACCCCGAGGCTCAGAGCGCGGCACCCGCCACCCAGGAACCGGAGCCCGGGAGGGAAAGCAGGCGTCTCCTCGGGGGGTGACCGGCGTGTTCCTCGGATTCTCCTTTGACAACTGGGTCAGGGGGAGTGCGCGTCCTCCCCGTGACCCCCTAACACTCGGCCAGTTTCACAGCAGCGGCCATGCCTCCACTCCTAAGGGTGGTACCGAACCCTAATCACCGCTACTCCGTTTTCAAATTAGGAGTATTCTCTGGAGACTATCACCAAAAGGAAAGATTATTGGAGGAAAGGAAGGAATTCAGGGTGAACTGAAGCACATGGTTGGGTGGTAAAGAAAAACCTACCATTTTCAATTTTGCTTTTTGGATGTGGTCCACTAAATGCTAAGAATTTCCCCGGAACGATCCAGTTGAAGTCACCATTTTCAACTCGCTGGCAGAATTTGGTGAGGGGGAAAAAAAGAAAAGAAAAATATGTTATAATTCTTACACCACCTAGGAAATCCTTACAGATAAAGCTGCTTTCACGTTATTAGTTCTAGACTAACTGGACAGACGTAAAGACAAAGTAACAGAGTTTAAAATAAAAGCGTGCATCGATTCGCAAAATGGTGTTTATGAATTCAATCCACTTCAGAAAAAATGTTTACCCAGACGGTATATAACTTTTAAAAATGTTCTTAAATTTGCTTAAAAGAATTTTGTCTCCTGGCCACTCTGCAATGGAAAGAAATGAAAACAAACATTGCCTGTCCCCGCAATAAAGAAAGGGGAAATAGAGAACACGGAAAATATAAGCACTTTCCATGAACATGGTATACATACTTAAAGCAATTTTTTAAAATCTATAAAAACCAGAGTTATGATGAACACACTTTTGTGGAGGTTTTTTCTTTGTTTTTATAGGTTGACAGCTGTTGTCAACACTGATTTTTAGACTGGGAAACGGGAGGAGGAGGAGTGAGGGACCGACCCTGGTCCGACCCTCAAGGTGACACCACGACCCAGACTCAGCCAAGGTCTCTGGCCGTGGCTGCAAACCCAGCAGCCCCAGGGCCAGGCAGGAGCCAGGGCGGCAGCTCTGGCTGAGGAGCCAGAGGGCGGGAAAGCGGCTGAAGGAGGTCCCCCCTCCGACGGGACAGTCATCGACTTCTCTGTCTTTGACCTTTGCCCTTGGGATGATGTCTGTAGACACCGCGCACCAAACAGGACCCGCCGGTGGGCTGACGTGGGTCACCAGGTCTCAGCCTCTGGTGCACACGCTAAGGGTCCCGAGAAAAGGCTGAAGACCAGGGAAGGGGCCCGGCCTCCTCCCACTGCCCCGAGCTCTCCTCCCTCCCCTCCCCTCCCCTTCCCCGTGCGCCTCTGAACCCAGGGACCCCTGGGGCAGGGCTGGGCACCTGAGGTTTGCGGGCGATGGGGACACATGTGTGGGATGCACCAAGAGATGTATGTTAGCGCCTCTTCATGTTGGCTTCCTTAGCCCACCCCCAACCCCAACCCCACTGCCCATCCCAGTGTGGAGTCCCCAGTCCTCCCTCCCTTCTCCCCCCCCCACCCCGCTCAGGGCCCCCCGGGGCTCCATGCACAGGTACCAGGCAGGGGAGGGGGTGCTCTCTCCCGGGCCGAGGCCCCCACACAGAAGGCTCTCTCGTCACTAGAAGGAGCAGACTCGGTGGCAGGGACCCGAGTCCGAGACCGTCAACTCCGCGGTCTGTCGGGGCTGGTGTTTGTTGAGTAAATCGGAGCAGGGCCCTCGGGGAAAGCGGGGACCTCTACCTCAGCTGCCTATACCGCCCGTTCCCCTTCCCCGGAAAACCCAGCCTGGACGCCACCGCGTTCACGTTTCCAACGCACACGTTCCTCTCCGGCTACGAATGAAGCCTGACAGGACGCCGCAGGAATGTCCGAAGTGCATGAAACTCGTCGTACTAAACATGCCATCTCTAGAGCGCCCCAAATCAAACCTCCACGCTCTCCATGGCTGTGAGGGGCACACACACCACATCTCAAGCAGGTGCCTATCTGTCCACATCAACTGGACTACAGAATCTCCTAGACAACTCTTTTTTTAAAATATGTCATTTAAATTAAATCTGTTTTAATATAACATGATTAGATTTTATTTAAAATACATTTTACGACTCTGCGGGATGAACATCCTCTTGCTTAAATAAAACTGTCTCGCCAGGCCGGTGTGGCTCAGTGGTTGAGGGCACAGTTTGATTCCCGGTCGGGGGACACGCATGGGTTGCAGGCTCGATCCCTAGCAGGGGGCGTGCAGGAGGCAGCCGATCAGTGATTCTCTCTCCTCCCTCTCCCTTTCTCTCTGAAATAAATAAAAATGAAAAACAAACCAACCGTCTCCAACTAATAGCCCACTACCCCTCTCATGTAAGTGTTAAGCTTACAACATTACTTGAAATTTCAAAATTAAAGGTCGGCGCTCACCTTCCAAAGGCTAAAACCCCGTCTTCCAGGAACAGGGGAGGAGAACGGGTTTCTGTGTTGCGTGTCTCCGTGACCTTGACCGCTAAGCGGCTGGACAAGGACACGGGGCTGTGTCTGTTTACCTGGGTCACGGACATCCCTTTGGTTAAACAGTAACCTTCCGCACCCAGTCACACGGACAAGACAATGGCCTCGGGAAGACACATTCGCTCCCGGAACCAAACGAGCGAGTTGGCAGACCTGCCTGCCCGAAGAGATACACACGGGTAATGCTGAACCGCACTCAGCAGCCCGGACAGGCTGATGGAAGACGCCAAGGGATTTAGGTCTTAGATCCGAGTCTGAAAGGAAATGAATAAGGAAGTCACCTGACTGGTATGACACAAGCTTACTTTGGTAAGCTTCCAAAACGAACACCGGGCCTTCTCTCAGAGCGACGTGTACACATGTCAATATTTATCACCGTTAGGGTATTTAACGCAACACAGATTGGGCTTTCGAACTAAACAGACACACACACACCTCAACAGAATCTGGCTCAGGCAGCCCTGCCAGGCCGCACTTGGTAAGCCAACAGCTCAGCAAGGATGGGCCCTGGGGCGAGCTCACCCCTTCCGGCCGACAGCCCACCTCCTCCCCTCCCCGTGGGAGAGTCACTGATGCTCCCCCGGGAAGGAAACCCCGAGATAAAAACATCTGGACCCTGACCGGTGTGGCTCAGTGGATAGAGCGTCGGCCTGCGGACTGAAGGGTCCCAGGTTCGATTCTGGTCAAGGGCATGTACCTTGGTTGCAGGCACATCCCCAGTAGCGGGTGTGCAGGAGGCAGCTGATCGAGGTTTCTGGCTCTCTATCCCTCTCCCTTCCTCTCTGTAAAAAGTCAATAAAATATATAAAAAACAAAACCTCTGGCGTCCTGCAGCGGATGTGTCGAGGTGCTGCAGAATTCCCGCTCGGTACGGTTCACCCGGTTTCTTCAGAACAGCGAACCCTCCCGGTGCGTTTGAAATGCCGTGGGACTTGAACACGTGACTGTTCACAAGTTCCAGAAACTACGTCTGTGCCCGTGAGGCGGGCCACTGTAGTGATGGCTGCAAACACATCTCTCGGCCCAAACACTGGGAAATACTCAGCTTTCTATAACGGACAGCGTCGTATCCTCGACAGAAAGATGGAGAAGCTAGGCCTGAGGCTGCCGACCACAGGGTCGGCTCCTCTACGAACAGGTGCCTTTTCTAAGACGGCACAAGCACCGTTCAACCTTCATTCAAACATCCGCAGAGCCTTCGTCACCGTCAAGGACCCTAACTTGGTGTCACACACTAAATACTGAAAAGCAATCAACAAGTCTCTCTCATTACGGAGTCTGGAAGCAGTGGGAGGGACAGTAACAGTAGCGACAGCAGCAAGTACATACCCACCCATGACTCTGTGCCAGGTGCCACTCAGGTGCGCAGCTCCCTGAACCTCAGAGCAGCCCCCGGGGCAGGGGCTACCGCCGTCTCCTTTTGCCCCAGTCCCTCGACATTCACGTTGCAACCTAACCCCAGTGTGATGGTGCGAGGAGGTGGGGCCTTGAGGGGAGATCAGGTCATGAGGATGGGGCCCTCGCAAATGGGGTTAGTGCCCTTATAAAAGAGAGGCCAGGGAGCAGCCTCCCCTCTTCCACCACCTGAGGACACGGGAGAAGAGGGCCGTCTGTGGCCTGGGGGCAGGTCCTTCCTAGACGCCCAGCCTCCCTCCCCGCCCCCCATCCCAGACCTCCAGCCTCCGGAACTGAGAGAAACCGGTGTTTGTTGCGTAAGCCACGTGGTCTATGGTGTTTTTCTTACAGGAGCGCAAACCACAGCACCCGTGAAAGAAAATGCGACATTACATGTGATAAGGGTCATCACAGAAGTACATGCGACGTTTAACGGCGCCACAAAGACTTTTAAAAACCCTTAAAGACATGGAACTCAGTCTTCTTTTCTTTCTAAAGTACGGCTGTCTAACCACTATGCTCTACCCCTGAAACTAATGCAAAATAATACTGAATGTACACTGCCATTGAAAAAAGTTAAAAATGTTTAAGATAATCTTTTTTTTAAGTGTCTTCTTTGCACTTGCCCACCTTCTAGGACAATAAAGCGGGCTGATCGTGTGGGTGCATCCCATAACACACACACACACACACACACACACACACACACACACACACACACGCTGGAACGACTGGCACTTGATGAGCTTAAGGCAAAGTAAACATCTGAGGTATTTGGTTCAATTAAGTTGCCGTTTGCCTCCAAATCACACGCTCCAAGTTATTAGTTGAGGTTCGCCGTGGACGGCCCGCGAGGTGGAGAGGGCATGGGGGGGGCAGGGGGGAGGGCCTCGCCTCTGGACCTGTTTCCCGCTGAGCAGATGCAGCCGCGTTTCCGGATAAAATGCGTGCCGGCAAAAGTATCACCAGCCACCCGTCCCGTTTGGTTTTCAAAAGAACCCGGATTTCCAAATAAATGTAACGTACAATTTCACTACCAAACTGTGCGATTGTTCTTCTCAGAACTGTGCAAAGTAATGTCAACACAGATGGACGAACACACAGAGACCGGCGTCTCCCGAAACCGAAACGGTGGCTCCCAGTCGAAGCGGAGAGGGGACGCTGGCCACCCCGGGAACCCGGGGCCATGTCCTCCGCCGGCCGCCCCGCTCACCCCGGTCATCACAGCCCAAAACACGGGAGCGCACCCACCTCGTAGTGTTCGTACTCATCCACGTCGAACGTCTCAAAGTCGAAAAATCCGTGTTGCAATCCCTGGAAGCAGAAAGGGAGTCAGATTCCCACGCCGAGCTGGGGCGGCGCCTGCCAGCCCGGGTGCCCGCGCCGCTCCGTGCCCGCGAGCAGGGCCCGGGGAGGGGCAGCCCCTCGCACGGCCGTCGTGCCCTGAGCCCGTCTCACGGGACGACTCACTCAAAAACATGAAGGGGGTCCCTGCAAGAGACCTCTCGCGGTCATTCACGCCATTTGTGTGTAAAATTATTTCTGTCTCCAACACGCAACACACCAGCAAAGTTACAGCTAAAACACGTCCCCAAATTCTCACAGAGCTTTCAGGTTAGCGTCTCCCTCCCGTGCACCGGGGTGGGCAAAGGCAGGTAAATCACCGGCCAGTCAGGGGTTCTCTCTCATCACTGACGTCTCTCCCTCCCTCTCCCTTCCTCCCTGAAATCAGTAAAAACATGAACAGAAAGAGAGGGCAGCCGGGAGAGTCCTCCGGGCCAGCAGGGGAAGCAGCGGCCGGACTCCTGCCTCCCGTGCCGGCCGCCGGGTCACCTGGACGATGGCGCTGACGCCCAGGCTCCGCAGCAGACAGACGGGGGACGCCGGCCCAGAACACAGATCCAATGGGAGGGAGCCCCCTCCGCTTCTGAGGGGAGCGACAGGCGCCCCGGCCCCGCCCCGCCCCGCCCCAGGGGCTCCATTTACAGACCCATCGATGGATGGATCGTTGTTGGGGGAGCGGAAGCCCCCTCCGCGCCGCCCTCCCCCCCAGCACCCGGGGCAATGGCACGGCCCCCTCCCCGTTTGAAAACGACCGTGTGGCCTGCAGAGCCGGTTACCTTTCTGATTCCCTGCAAGCAGTCGAGGATGGTGAGGTTGTACGTGCAATTCCCGAAGGAAGCATCCCTGTGGACAGAAAGCTCCGTTAGCCCAAGCGCCCACTGTCCGTCTGCGCCGAGACACCCCCGCCCACCGGCACCGGCTTGGCGGGCTCCCAGCACGGACGTGGGCAGCGCGTGGGGCCCAGCAGACAGGGCTCGTGGGGGACTCACTCCACAGCGTCACCCGGCACTTCCGAGACGGCCGTACCCCAGGGGGAGGGGGGCCGAGCCCGAGGCCCGGAGGTCGGACTCAAACCCCGGCCCTGCTGGGACCGGGGCCAGGGGTGCCGCCTCCGTGGCCTCGGCGTCTCGCCTGGGAGGCGCAGGCCTGGGAGCAGCAGCTGCACTCGCAGGACGGCGGTCGGGGACACGTGGGGACCGGGAAACCCTTCCCCCGGGGCCAGCGCACGGAGGCGTCGGAGTGCCCTCACTGCTCCCGTCATACGGACGGGCGTCAGCAGAACTGGGCTGCTGTGTTCGTGTGATACATTGTTACTGGTGTCAGAGAGGAAGGGAGGGGGGAGAGAGACATCAGTGATGAGAGCGTCATGGGCCGGCTGCCTCCTGCACGCCCCCCACTGCGGATCAAGCCCACCACCCGGGCCTGTGCCCTGACCGGGAATTGAACCGTGACCTCCTGGTCCATAGGTCGACGCTCAACCACTGAGCCAGGCAGGCAGGCTGGACTTCTTGTGAAGAAAGACACTGATCGTCGCGGGAGGAGCAAGCACTGAGAGAGGCAGGATGGGGGGTGGAGGGGGCGATGGATGCAGGTCACAGAGCCTTGCAGCTATTTTCCCGGGTGAAATGCCAGCCTCCCCTCCTCCCAGGCCTACCCCCCCAAAAAAAACCACAGGAAAAGGCAGTCAGGCCTCCGAAGGACGTCCTCTCGGGACCCCCGAGAGCCGCTAACGCCCCACGAAGCGGAGGGGACCGGCCACACCGAACACCCAGTGCGCTTCATCCTTTATTTACGTTTTCGGAGAACTCAGCAGACCTGCTCTCGGCAACCTGAGACGCCCGTATCGGGTTCAGGCCAGCGAAGCAAGAGCTGGCACCGCTCTGGCCTCCAGTGCTCCAAGGTGTCCGAGGCGAGCAACCTGACCTCGAGGCTCCCGTCTCTGCCCAGCCCCCACTGCTGACCGAGGGACAGAGCTCAGGCACCGCCAGGACCCAGTGGGTGCTGGGGCGGCAGGGGCGGGGCCGGGGTGCTCGGGGGGAGAAGGTGACCCTTCAGAGCTTTAAGAGGATGACGGTACACCTGAGTTTTACATCACACCATCCAGGTAACTTGAACCGGTGGTTGCTAAGCCCTGGCCGGGTGGCTCAGTGGGTTGCAGCATCGTCCCGTGCCCCAAAAGGTTTCGGGTCCGATTCCCAGTCAGGGCACATGCCCAGGTTGTGGGTTTGATCCCCGGTCGAGGTGTGTAAGGGAGCCTGGTCAGGGCGTGTAAGGGAGGCAACCGATGGATATTTCTATCTATCTACCTACCTACCTATTGATATCTCCCTTCCTCTCTCTCTAAAATCAATAAACACGACCTCCTGTGAGGATTTAAACAAATGCAACCTCATCCTCACCGAGCTTCCGCCTCCTGGGGACCTGGTATGATTGATATTAAGTCAGCAAAGCAGCTCAGCAGAATGTTCCTTAAACCGCCAAACTGCGAGGTTCACCCCTGTGAATGGGAAGGTTACCCTAGATGGCTCAGTCTGGTTTCACGAACTCTTTGATTCGTGCCACCGGAGCTCGTGGGTATGAAAATCCAAATAACCCCTTTCCCTTAGGCCTTAGAGACATGAGACACAGCGCAGGAGGCAACCACTAATGGACTAAACCGCAGACAGAGGGCGGGATGTGCGGGGCGAGCTCAGGTGAAGATGCCACGCTCCCTCGGGGGCCCTCGCTTCTTCGAGGCTTCGGGCTGTGGGTGCCAGAAACCCTGCCGCAGCCCGACACGCCCTTTCCCAGCCTGAGTTCCATTTTTCCTTATTTTTTTATTTTATTGAATTTATCGGGGTGACATTGGTTAATTAACAATCTCAGAATAAGTCTTAAAGGCATAAAATAAAAATACAGAGGAATAAGAGAAGACTCACTCAAACTTACAGTTATCAAAATATAAAAAACAAGCCCTAGCTGGTGTGGCTCAGTGGATAGAGCGTCGGCCTGAGGACTGAAGGGTCCCAGGTTCGATTCCAGCCAAGGGCACATGCCTGAGTTGCGGGCTCGATCCCCAGTAGGGGGCGTGCAGGAGGCAGGCAATCAATGACTCTCTCTCATCATTGATGTTTCTCTCTCTCTCCCTCTCCCTTATTCTCTGAAATCAATAAAATATATTTTAAAATATATATTTAAAAAAACAAGTTTTTAATACCACAATATGTACAAGGCCTAGTATCAGGTCTGATAAGGACTATAATTAAGAAGACATAAACATAAATAATATCTACCTTAAGATACCACAACAACTGCTAACGGAATAAGAAATGTCTGTGGTTTCTATTGGGACAAAGCCCTGTATGTGGCTGATATCACTGCAGCTTATTTCCGACATTTGTAATTGAATGTCATCTTATCGGATTCGTGAAAATAAAGACGGCACGTTTTATCATCCGAATTCACCGACTCTCCGAATTACCCCCCCAGACCCCTCGATTAAAAGCTGCTGCTTCGTAGAGAGAAGGGAAAGGTTGATGTAACGAGAATACACACAGACGTACAGGACTGGAAGGTGCTCCTCGGTCCCGAGCGCCTCTCCCCACGCCTGGACTCAGCTGCGGACTCACAGACGCAGCTGGGCGTACCGGGTCCCCGCTCTCCGTCCCCGAGACCTTTCCCTCGCCACGGCCTCCCTGTACAGGCCTGTGCCGGGCACACGATCTCCAGCAGGCGTTGTGAACAAACATGTTCATGAAGCAGAGGGGCTCGGGAGCTCGTCCCGAAAGTGGCCTCTGACAGCCACGGCCACTCCGGCTAACTCCGCCGCTGACGCCTCAACGCCCGGTCGCAAGAGCAGCCTCTGTGCATTCGCCCCACCCCACCCTCCGGGCCGCGCAAGGCCACGTCCCCGGCCGCCTGGCCCAAGATGTTCCTTGGGTAGAGCTGGTCACCGCGACGCGCCACGCTGTCTTCTCTCCTTTGCCATGTGAGGCCATGAGAGACCCCAGTCCCTCCGTCATGTGAGGCCATGAGAGACCCCAGTCCCTCCGTCATGTGAGGCCATGAGAGACCCCAGTCCCTCCGTCATGTGAGGCCATGAGAGACCCCAGTCCCTCCGTCATGTGAGGCCATGAGAGACCCCCAGTCCCTCCGTCATGTGAGGCCATGAGAGACCCCAGTCCCTCCCGTCATGTGAGGCCATGAGAGAGCCCAGTCCCTCCGTCACGTGAGGCCATGAGAGACCCCAGTTCCTCCATTATGTGAGGCCATGAGAGACCCTCATCCCTCCGTCATGTGAGGCCATGAGAGACCCCAGTCCCTCCGTCATGTGAGGCCATGAGAGACCCCAGTCCCTCCGTCATGTGAGGCCATGAGAGACCCCAGTCCCTCCGTCATGTGAGGCCATGAGAGACCCCAGTCCCTCCGTCATGTGAGGCCATGAGAGACCCCAGTCCCTCCGTCATGTGAGGCCATGAGAGAGCCTCGCTCCGGGCCTTCCGATCAGCACCGGGCGCCAGGTGCCCGCACCACAGCTGCTAAAGGATGAAAAGACAGTGACGGGCTCACGGAACAGGCACCCAACAACGCACCGCCGCCCCCTCCGTACCGATGCAGCCCATTCCACACCGCCCCCGGGCTGGCTCCGGGAACGGGCCGTACGGAGGACACACAGCGCTGGCCCTGGCCCTTCTATCTACGGACGGTTTGGCGGCACTGATCTGGGGCCATAAAATAGGAATGAAAGCTGACCTGTGTGGCTCAGTGGTTAAGCCTCAACCTATGAACCAGGAGGTCACAGTTCTATTCCGGTCAGGGCACAGGCCCGGGTTTCGGACTCGATCCTCAGTAGGGGGCGTGCAGGTGGCGGCCGATCGATGATTCTCCCTCATCACTGATGTTTCTATCTCTCCCTCTCGCTACCTCTTTGAAATCAATAAAAATATATTTTAAAAACCAGGAATGAAAGCAGCCGTCTGAGCCCATTTTCGCAGCTCAAACCACGGCACTGAACACGGAGCGGACGGAACTCGCCCCCAGACCCGGCGCTGCTTGTTCCAGGTCCCTGTGGTGGCCTCCTCAGCCCCTGCGGCGGGGGAGGCCGGCAGAGTCCGCCCCACGGCGGCCCACCCCAGCCGGAGCCCCGCCGTGAGAGCCGGCCCCGCCGTGCGGACCACATAAGCCACGTCTCCACTTACCTCCCGCCCTTGGGAAACGGGCATGCCTCCCTCCCTCTCCAAAGCGCAGGCCGATTTCCCCGTCACAGAAGCATCAGAGGCGAGGGTTAGCAAAGACCCATGGGGTGGGGGGCGGGGGAGGTCTGACCCCAAAGAGCAACACAGAGGCGCAGAGAGGCGGCCAGCCATCGCCCGGGAAGTGGAGAGGAAAGGAAAGCCAGGAGAGGGCGGAAAAGGCACGTCGCGCCCATGTGTTCAAGGCTCAAGAGAAAAACACGGTCAGAACCTCCCCTGTGAGGTCGCGTTAACTGCCTATAAACTTCCACAGGAATCACAATACCCTGTGCAAGCTAACGAACATCTGTCTCAGCATTGGAGGTAAAGAGATCTTTAGCCCTGGCTGGTGTTGCTCAGTGGGTAGAGCGTCAGCCTGCGCCTGAAGGGTCCCAGGTTCGATTCCGGTCGGGGCACAGGCCCGGGTTGTGGGCTCCATCCCCAGCGTGGGGCGTGCGGGAGGCAGCCGATCCACGGTTCTCCCTCATCATTGGTGTTTCTCTCTCCCTCTCCCTTCCTCTCTGAAATCAATAAATATATTTTTTAAAAAGTTAAACACACACACACACAGATCTATTTGTAATGGCGGCTCCCACCTCCCAGCGCCCGTCTGCTCTGCGATAGAAGGAAGGAGGAGGCAGCCCCGTGCCCAGTGCCCGGTGCTGAGCGGCAGACCCCCCGGGCCTTTGTGGGACCTGCAGGTTCTGACTTGCCCAGGCGACCAGTCATGGCTGCAGCCACGGGAAGATTTGCTCAGCAACAGAGAGGTCACGAGGGGTCACCCCCCGACAACACTCCCTCCTAACGCAAACAGGCGGGTGCATTTCACCACCAAGGCCCCTGAAGCGCGCGGCGGGGGCCTGTAGAAGGCGGTCTCCCCCGAGAGAAAACCTGCGTGTTCCCACCACGGAGATAAGCCATCCGCTTCCAAGCTCCGGGGGGTCGGGGAGCACGCGCACACACACACACACACACACACTCACACAAACACACACACACACACACACAAACATACACACACACACACACACACACATACACACACATACACATACATACATACACACATACATATACACACACAAACACACACACACAAACATACACACACACATACACACACACACACACACACACACACACAGTTCCCGAGGCCGGCACGTGGTTCTAATCCACGAGGTGGGGGTGCTCCCCGCGGTGCGGGTCAGGAAAGGCGTCCTGGGTGCTGCAGAGCAGAGGGTCACAGAGATGGGGGGCAGCGGGGAGTGGGAGATTCCGGATGAATCTTCATTCAAAAATTCCAGCTCTCAGGAAACAGGGTCCTTAGCACGTGGAAGCTAACAGTGTAATCGTGCTTCATCCTGTGGCTCGTTACCTGCCCTTCCGTAGGTAATGTGCTCAGCCTCTGCATTTCTTGGGGCTCTTTCCTCTCACTGCTGTACCCCCCGATTTCCCTGAGAAGGTCAAGTACAGCGGGTGCCGCCTTCCCCGTGGCCCCCTCCTGTGGCCTGAGACACAGGTTCGACCCCCTTGAACCTTAAGGCATTTTCTCTTAACGTGTTCATGGAAGTGATCACGGAGAACACTTCTAAGCGTCAGGCACGGGGACCTGCCCCTGTGAGCGCACAGGAGAGGCAGGGAGGCAGACCGGCGGAGGCTCCCGGGCCTTCCCGGCTGCTTTCGCCGCGGTTGTTGGTCACGTGACTTCAGAAACCATCAGCAGCCGTCCCTGGGCTGGTAGGTTTGCACACACAGGATCATTTACAACCCCACCAGGGAGGACCACTGAGGGAGCTCTAACGTGTACTCCCTCCTACTGTTTCAACAAGCGCAAGTTCACTCAAAATTTTTAAAAGATCTTCTTTGGCCCTGACCGGTTTGGCTCAGTGGATAGAGCGTCGGCCCGCGGACTGAAGGGTCCCGGGTTCGATTCCGGTCAAGGGCATGTACCTTGGTTGCGGGCACGTCCCCAGTAGGGGGTGTGCAGGAGGCAGCTGGTCGATGTTTCTCTCTCATCGGTGTTTCTAACTCTCTATCCCTCTCCCTTCCTCTCTGTGAAAAAAATCAATAAAATATATATATTTTTTAAAAAGATCTTCTTTGGCCCGACGGGTGTGGCTCAGGGGTTGAGCATCGACCTATGAACCAGGAGGTCACGGTTCAATTCCTGGCCAGGGTACATGCCCGGGTTGCGGGCTCGATCCCCAGTAGGGGGTGTGCAGGAGGCAGCCAGCCAATGATTCTCTCTCATCATTGATGCTTCTCTCTCTCTCTCTCCCTCTCCTTCCTCTCTGAAATCAATAAAATTCTATTTAAAAATAAATAAATAAGAATAAAAAGATCTTCCTTCCGTGATGCTTACAAACTGCTCCCTCCCAGAACTGTAAGGAGGAGACCGCCGTCCTGGCTGAAAGCTACCTGTGCGGCCGCACGGTGAGCTGGGCCCGCTGAGCGTCTGCTCTGGGAAGATGCTGAGAGGGTCTGATTCTACTATCCGGCCCCCCCCCCCCCCCCGCACGGGGTCAGAGCGCAACCATCGCCCGTGAAAGAGAAGAATGAATGGGTGGATCAATGAGCTCGGTTACTGAGCGCTCGCGAGTCTTGGTACGGCTGTGAGCTCCTGAATCGGGCACTCCTTGCACTTGAACAGCCAGGATATAGAAAGGGTCCCGGGAAAATTAATTCCTAAAAGGAGAAAGCTGTTCTGTCTTACTAGATTGGGGCGGAGGAAGGAAACTGGGCAAAAAGGAAATAATAAAAACCACCATCTCGCTTCCCTCCATGGAACATCGTGGTCACCGTCAGGAGACCATTCAAACCAATAACCCCACTGGACAGCAGCGAGCTGCCCAGCAGGCGCTCCCGCCCCGTCCCTCACGCGCAGCGCCGTACCTGAATGGAAGGTAGGGGGGGTTGGAGCCGGACAGGAGCGCTCTGTAGGCTTCTTCCGGAGTCTTCTTCAAGTAGATGACCTGCGGCAGACAAACAGCGGCGTTCAGATCGCGCCCAGGACGGCACGGAGCGAAACAGCTCACCGCGTGGGCAGCCCACCTCCTCCTCTTTGAGGGGCAGGAGTCAGGTGTTCGTGGGGACCTTTAGACAGCAATGGGGCTGCCCACGTGTCCTGTCAGCCCCTGGCTTTGTAAGGGCGGGTGAGAGCCTGGGGACAGAAGGCAGACCCGGAGCCGGCCGGCGGGGCTCAGTGGTGAGCGTCGACCTAGGAACCAGGAGGTCACGGTTCGATTCCCGGTCAGGGCACAGGCCCGGGTTGCGGGCTCCATCCCCAGTGGGGGGCATGCAGGAGGCAGCCAATCGATTCTCTCTCATCATTGATGTTTCTCTCTCTCTCTCCTTCTCCTTTCCTCTCTGAAATCAATAAAAATATATATTCACACACACACACACACACACACACACACACACACAGATGTCATGGGGGGTGGGTCCCCTCTGGGAGCAGAACCACTGTGCGACGCTGACGGTACTCTGTGCTCACCGCAGACCACCTGGCCCCTGGCCCTCGCAGGAGGGCCGCCTCGAGGTGACGGTGCTGGATTAGACATTAAAGCTCACACAACCTCCTGAGCAGAGCAAACCCACGTCCCCCCCCCGGAGCCAGAGGGTCCTTCCGCAGGAGGGAGGTGGCCGCCCGTGAACCGCTTTCCACGCCGCCCCAGCCGCTGCTCTTACCTGCATGGCTGAGCACGCATGACCCTTGCTCCCACGGGAAAGTGAGCCTTGTTTTTATTTTTATCCCAGAGCTCAATTATTCATAAGTGCAAAGTGAAACCCCGCGAGGCCCTCGCAATTCCAGGAAGGCTCCGGGGCAGGTGAGGGCAATGGCCTTCCACACCACTGAGGGGGGCGTGGGGGGGGGGCGGCGCCCACAAATGAGGGCGTTGCTGAGTGCATGTTCACAGGGTCATTAAAATACCAGGTGCCATGTTTCAGGAGAAAATGTGTCATGGATTCTCATGTGTCATGGCTCTGCCTCCGATTAAAGGAGAGGGAGCCCTGGCCAGGTGCTCAGCTGGTTGGAGCTTCGGCCCAGAGGCTGCAGGTTCGATTCCCGGTCAGCACTCATCCCTGGGCTGTGGGCTCAGTCCCCGAGGGGCACGTGTGGGAGGCAACCGATCGATGTTTCTCTCTCTGCGCCCCCCCCCCCCCGCTTCCCCGTCCCTTCTTCTGTCTCTAAAAATAAATTTTTTAAAAAACATATCCTCAGTGAGGATTTAAAAAATGAAATAATTCTTTAAAAAAAATAATAATAATAAGCTCTCGGGGTGGCAGGCACTGTTCTCAGAAAGTGACTGATTTGGCTCCTTAATCCTCATGACCGCCCCGAGGTAGAAAGGAGATGAACTTTGGTCCCCAAACACTTTTTCCTCCGTTTCACCCCCTGTGTCCATGGGCCTCGGACCCACAGCGGGTAGGATGTCTGACTCCCCAGCCCTAAAGGCTGGCCGTGTATACAAACACCAAAACCTGAGGTCATAAACATCCCATGATGGCCACAGACCCAGATCACCACCCACAGACCCAACCACCACCCAAAGACCCAGACCACCACCCACAGACCCAGACCACCATCCACAGACCCAACCACCACCCACAGACCCAACCACCACCCAAAGACCCAGATCATCACCCACAGACCCAACCACCACCCAAAGACCCAGACCACCACCCAAAGACCCAACCACCATCCACAGACCCAACCACCACCCACAGACCCAGATCACCACCCATAGACCCAGACTATCACCCACAGACCCAGATCACCACCCACAGACCCAGACCACCACCCACAGACCCAGACCACCACCCACAGACCCAACCACCACCCACAGACCCAACCACCACCCACAGACCCAGATCACCACCCACAGACCCAGATCACCACCCACAGACCCAACCACCACCCACAGACCCAGATCACCACCCACAGACCCAGATCACCACCCACAGACCCAGATCACCACCCACAGACCCAGATCACCACCCACAGACCCAGATCACCACCCACAGACCCAGATCACCACCCACAGACCCAACCACCACCCACAGACCCAGATCACCACCCACAGACCCAGATCACCACCCACAGACCCAGATCACCACCCACAGACCCAGATCACCACCCACAGACCCAGATCACCACCCACAGACCCAGATCACCACCCACAGACCCAGACCACCACCCACAGACCCAGATCACCACCCACTGACCCAGATCACCACCCACGGGCCACCACTGAGCTCAACTTCTCGGGTTCAAGTACAGATTGTGGCCACCACTGAGCCACCACTGAGCTCAACTTCTCGGGTTCAAGTACAGAAGTGGACCTCAGCATCAGCAACCCCCAAACCAGGCGGTGGCCCGTGTTACCACGTCCGTTGTCGGAATCCCCGCAGATCCCAGGAGGCCCGCGTCTCTGCCCAGCAAGGTACCGTGTACCCAGAAGAGGGCGGATGCGACGCCCGTTTCCCCACGTGAACCTCTCCTGAGCAAAACAAGCTGAGCAGGCCGTGTGCTTGGAGAGGAGGAAACTAATCACCCGCCGCCCGCCGAGGAGGAGCCACGGAGTCCACGGGATGAACAGCTAGAAGAAACGCCATGGCGTCCCCGCTCTGCTCTCTCCCGCCTCCCTGATCTGTCACCAGCGGAGTTCAGGAACCCCCTTGCGCCCCCTCCTTGGGTGGCAATGACTAACACGAGACGAAAAACCGCCGTTCTCCGGCATCGTCCCAACAGGTTGAGATTCTGCTTCCAGCGATTGTCAACAGTTTGGCTCAAATAAACCCACTGACATTCTTTACGGGTTTAAAAAACAAACAAACCCACTATGGGTGACAAATTCAGCAAAGACTTAAAACGTAAACTTTCATTTTGGTCTCGTCCTGGGTCCCCGAGACGGCGCTTCTCAGACTGCGCGGCCTCCCGTCCTCGCCGCCGTACGCCAGCACCACGGCATGTTTGGTTTTCTTATTTTTAGCCACATTTTTCTTCTTAATCATTTCCTCCCATTATAACCCGTGACTGGGAAAACAATGTCTGTATTCAGTTTAAAATAATAGGGAAGAGGCGACCGCTCTTCAAATGCGCGACTGACTCTACTGCTGTTCTCAGCGCTCGCGGAAATGGAGAGGGTCCTCACGGCCAGCAGGCACCTGCGAGCTCCACCGGGAGTCCGAGCGCGAATCAGAAACGCGACTGGACGTGCAAAGCAGCCGCACGGTACCAAACTGCATAGTACCAGCCTGCATAGTACCAGCCGCACGGTACCAGCCGCACGGTACCAGCCGCACGGTACCAGCCTGCATAGTACCAGCCCGCACGGTACCAGCCGCACGGTACCAGCCACACGGTACCAGCCTGCATAGTACCAGCCCGCACGGTACCAGCCGCACGGTACCAGCCTGCATAGTACCAGCCCGCACGGTACCAGCCGCACGATACCAGCCTGCATAGTACCAGCCCGCACGGTACCAGCCGCACGGTACCAGCCGCACGGTACCAGCCGCACGGTACCAGCCTGCATAGTACCAGCCCGCACGGTACCAGCCGCACGGTACCAGCCGCACGGTACCAGCCGCACGGTACCAGCCTGCATAGTACCAGCCCGCACGGTACCAGCCGCACGATACCAGCCTGCATAGTACCAGCCCGCACGGTACCAGCCGCACGGTACCAGCCTGCATAGTACCAGCCACACGGTACCAGCCCGCACGGTACCAGCCCGCACGGTACCAGCCCGCACGGTACCAGCCCGCATAGTACCAGCCCGCACGGTACCAGCCCGCACGGTACCAGCCGCACGGTACCAGCCGCACGGTACCAGCCTGCACGGTACCAGCCTGCATAGTACCAGCCGCACGGTACCAGCCTGCTTACCCGGCTGCACTGAACGGCCGTCAATGGAAGCAGGACAAGAATGAGTGGCCCGGTTGCCAACAGCCTTGAACACGTATGCGGGGAGGCGCGTCGCTCTCCCTGTGCTCCAAGGCTCACGTCTGTTCTGAATCGCAGCGCCCGGGGCCTGCGAAATGGG
This sequence comes from Eptesicus fuscus, assembly GCF_027574615.1. NCBI lineage: Eukaryota > Metazoa > Chordata > Mammalia > Chiroptera > Vespertilionidae > Eptesicus > Eptesicus fuscus. The sequence continues at coordinate 2,856,659 of NC_072494.1, read as the reverse complement.
TCCCGGGGTCGAAGAAATGGTGACGGAGGAAGACGACCTTGGGTGGAGGGCGCACAAGGCAACGTACAGATGACGTGGCACAGAAATGTAGACTTGAAACCTGTACATCTTGTTAGCCAAGCCATCCCAATAAACTTAACTGTAAAACAAGAAAAAGCAGGAGGAAATCCATGAGCCTGTGGATAATACCTCTAGTGTGAACCCTGGGTGACTTCACCTGCTTGGACTGACTCTTTCTGACATCTCCAGCACCTTCCAAATGCACGGCTTTCCCCAACACTTGGCATTGTGTTCAGGACTGACTCCAAACCTGAGGCCTGGCGGCAGGACAGCCGTCACAGGAGAAAGGTTTTCTTGATGTAAACAGAGAAATAACGGGGAAGAACGGGGAAGGAGAAAAGTCAAAAGACTCTCTGGCCCGGCTGGCGTGGCTCAGGGGTTGAGCATCAACCCATGAACCAGGAGGGCACAGGCCCGGGTTGCGGGCTCAATCCCCAGTGAGGGGCGTGCAGGAGGCAGCCAATCCATGATTCTCTCTCATCACTGATGTTTCTATCCCTCTCTCTGAAAAGTCATTAAAAACATTAAAAAATAATTAAAGAGACTGAGCTACACAGGAGGAAGGCCTCCAAGCTGGCCCGGGGGGAACCCGGCGGGGTGGGGGCAGGGAGACCGAGGGGGGCTGGCCTCCCATGGATCAGGACCACTCGCAGAGGCCTAGCATCTCCCAGGACGGCGGGGGGGGCGGGGGGGGGTAGACCAGACAACCCACGTATTCATTTAGTAACTGGAGCATGTTCCCCAGGGACCCAAAAGAAGGCAGCGTGTTCCTTTTCAAGCTGAAGGAGTCTGTAGGTGAGATGTTATCCGCACGCCTCAGACAGAGGCCAGAGAGCATGGGAACCGAATCTCCCACCTGGGCCCGCGCAGGCACGGAGGCTCCTGGTCTCTGAGGCGACTCACGAATAGGAAACCAACAATGAAGCCCCAACAAGGAACTGGCTGTTCCCTCCGCGTGTTTACAGAGCCGTTGCCTGGCGAGGGCGGGGCACCGGGAGCGGTGGGAGCCGGTCGGGTGTCCGCAGGGCGGGGCTGGAGCCTGGAGCCCTCGCCCAAAGTGCTTGGCTACGTGACAGAACTGTCCTTCGAGAACACTGCAGAATTAATCATTCTTCAGAGTTAGCACACTTTTAGCCCGGCCCAGCGTGGCTCAGCGGTGGAGCATCGACCTATGAACCAGGAGGTCAGGGTTCCATTCCCGGTCAGGGCACAGGCCTGGGTTGGGGGCTCCATCCCCAGGGTGGGGTGTGCAGGAGGCAGCCGATCCATGATTCTCTCATCACTGATGTTTCTGTCTCTCTCTCCCTCTCCCTTCCTCTCTGACATCAGGAAAAACACATACATTTTAGACTGCTTATTCCACTATTATAATGATGGTTTTCTCATGTAGATGTAGGTTTTAATTTTTTTAATATATTTTTTTATTATACACTGGCCGGGCTATACACTTTAGAAAGCAGCAACCATGCTCCCTGAATACTTTCGTCCACTAATGTCAACACCGTAGGCCTGAAACACGTGAAGGCGACGTCAGCCTGCGGAGAAGTGACGGAAACCCAACCAGCAGAGGCGTTGCCCACAGACCCGATAAAGGCACAACGGACGGAAGTCCACCCACCTTCCCCGAGGCTGCTGGGAACTCCCGCCCCTTCCAATCACGGCTGCAGGAGACCTCGCCGCTGCCAGAAACCCCCCTCAACTCAGTGCGTCCGTGAAACAAATGCACACAAGCTCTTCCATGGAGAAAGTCAGTGATTTCTCAAGGCTGCTAATAAGATTCACAAAAAGGCGTGAGCAAGCTGCTGGAAGCTTATACAGTGGGCCAGTACTGAATACAGTGCACATCAATGATGAGAGAGAATCATAGATCAGCTGCCTCCTGCATGCCCCCCACTGGGGATGGAGCCCACAACCCGGGCCTGTGCCCTGACCGGGAATCGAACCCTGACCTCCTGGTTCCTAGGTCGATGCCCAACCCCTGAGCCACGTGGGCCGGGCGCTGAGAGCTTATGTACAGCACAGACGAGGCTTGTTATCAGGACCCAAAAGGAGAACAGAAACCAAAAATTCCTGGAAAGATGCGTTTATTCCGTTAAACGTGAGGAGCGACCCTTCGGCGGACGAAAAGCATTCTCCTCGCCCCCAGCTGAACGGAATCAAAGACAGCGCCCCCTCCCCCAGCTGCAGACTCACAGAGCTCCCCCGGCACCGGCTGTGTGGTTTTAGGGGGCCTGACCCCTACAGCCACCAAAAACACCGCCAGGGCGCGCGCCCGTCTCGCCCACTCGCACGCGATGATCACAAACGCATTCTGGCCCGTCACGCTGTGACAGGAAGGAACTGGGGACCGGAAGCTGCCCGGGCCCTGCGCCTCTCCTCCCTGCCCAGGAGCAGGCCACAGAGCACGCGCTGGCATCCGCGGGGCGGCATCGCCCACACAGAGGGGTGTGTGGGTTTCCTGCTGGGCACCCCGTCCTCCATTTCATCTCCTTCTTCATCCTCACGACGGCCCCGATGTCAAACCTAAGAAGGCCCTCCCCCACGCAGAGGGGAGGGAACAGAAACACAGGTGCATCTGGGAGGGACTCGCATGCGTGATCCGGCAGGAAACCACAGCCCGGCCTGGCCCGGGAGGTGCCCGGCTGCCAGGCGACGGCACACTCAGAGCAAGCGCTGGTGGCCCGGCCGGCGTGGCTCAGGGGCCGAGCGTTGACCTATGAACCAGGAGGTCACGGTTCAATTCCGGTCAGGGCATATGCCCAGGTTGTGGGTTCGACCCCCGGTGGGGGGCATGCAAGAGGCAGCCGACCAATCTCTCATTATTGATGGTTTCTCTCTCTCTCCCTCTCTGAAATCAATAAAAACATTTTTTTTTTAAATAAAAGAAAGATCCGGTGGCTGCACCACACTGTGAATGTGCCTAATTCCACGGGCCGTACGCTTAACACGGGTCGGAAATCATCGCAAGAAAAAAAGCACGTACCTATGGATGATGACGCGTGTTAACTAGGCTTTACCTCCAATTGGATCGTTTCCAGAGTTTTCCTCTGACGTGACCGTCCTTCCTTCTTTCTGCGATGCGCCAGGCACAGTTCTCAGCTCGCTGCTCAGTGTCCAGACACTGAAATAGCCCCCTCGTTCCGCAGCCCGGCAGCACCCACCCCTCCCACACCGGCCGCACCGCATCTCTCTCCTGGGACGCCCCCACCCCGGACGGCCCCACGGCTCAGCACGGCAGGACGGCTCCGTGGCGGCCAGCGGCCAGTCGGGGAAGGCCCTGACCCCGGTTGAATGTTTCACCGCCTCCCAGACACAGCAATGCCTGAAACCAACAAGGCCCCGGCCTTCTGGTCCGGGAAAGAGATAATCAACAAGCGAACGCATACACGACTCAGACAGTCCCGGACGCGGCAACGGAGAAAACGGAAAACGGAACAGCCACGGGCAGCGGGCGGCGGGCGGCGGGAGCAGGGACACCGGGGAGGAGGCTCTCGGGGAGGGACCGTCAGAAGGAACCGGGGGCGCCGAGGGCTGGGGTGAGGCACTGCGGGGGGAACAGAGCCGGCGAGGCCTCTGCTGGGAGCGCGCTCGGGGTTCCATGGGTGAGGCCACAGGGCCGGGAGCATCTGTCTTTTTAGAAGATCTTAACATTTTGTTGAGGGAGAGGGTGACATGGATGTGAGAGTGAAGCATCGGTCAGCTGCCTCCCGCCAGGGATGGAGCCTGGCATGGGTCCTGGCTGGGAATCAAACCAACAACCTTTCCGTGCACCGGACGACGCCCAACCAGCGGAGCCACGCCGGCCAGGGCTGGGGGAGGGTCGTGAGCGAGGAGATCAGAGGCAGACAGGCCGGGCCAGGGGGTATCTTCACGGCACCGGTGAAGAGGTCGGACTTCATGCCAAGAACCGAGCATCCTAGACGGAGCTGACACGGGGCAGTGGCACGATTTCCTTTGTGCTTGTGGAGGGTCCCTCTGACCCCGGACAAAGGAGGGGGTGTAAGAGGGTGTGGCGCCGGGCTGGCGTCCAGGTGAGCGGCGGCAGGGGCCGGCTCGCGGACGGCAATCACCACGTGGCAGCGATACGTTTGGAGACAGAGCTGCCTAAACGACTGACGAGCGAGGCGAGGAAGGAGAGACGTCACCAGGACAAGCCTCCTCTGACTCGGCACGTTGCTGACGGGAGTCCACTTATTTACTGCCCTGGCCGGTGTGGCTCAGTGGATAGAGCGTCGGCCCACAGACAGGAGGGTCCCGGGTTCGATTCCGGTCAAGGGCACATGCCTCCATTGCAGGCTCCATCCCTGGCCCTGGTCGGGGAGCGTGAGGGAGGCTACCCATCGACGTGTCTCTCTCACTTCGATGTTTTTCTCTCTCTCGGTCTCTCCCCTCCTTCCATTCTCGCTATAAATCAGCGGGAAGATATCCCGGGGGGAGGGTTAACGACAACAGAAGGCCAGGCCTGGGCGGGTAGGAGGTTTGTGGCGAGAAGGAAGAACACATGGCGATGGTCAGTGTCGGGGAGCAGTAACCAGCCCCCAGAAGGGAGCAGGGAGGATGCCTGCAAACGCGGCTCCCGGGCGCCCCCGGGCGCTCCCGCCCGCAGCCTGCTGTCGGGGCTGCTCTTAAAGTAAAAGCCACAGCCCGGCCGGCGCTGCACACCATCCCGGTCTCCTCGGAATCGGGAGGAAACTCAGAGGCCATCGTATCCCCCCTCTCGTTTTACAGATAAGGAAACCGAACGAAGCCGGGCGACGGCGCGGCTCTCCCCGCCTCTCAGAGCCACACGAGCGAGGAGGCGCTTTCCTGGTTCATGCTCAGGCTGTGCCCACAGAGCGAGGGACGGAGGCACCACGAGGGACGCCCGAGGCCTCCGGGCTGCGTCCGCCCATCACCTGGTCCCCGTGCTCGGCCTGCACCTGCCCCGGCTGACAGCCCCCTCCTCCCCACCCCGCACACGGCGGCGCGTACCCCGCGGCTGAGGTCCCCGGGGCAGTGGGATGTCTGGGAGCCCAGCCTCCCTCGTCAAGGTCTTCAGGAGGCGCTGGGCCCTCCCCAAGGACGACGGGCAGGGCCGCCTCTGTCCCTGCCTGCCCCCCAGCCTCTTCCCACCTGGCTATCCCTCGTCCCCAAAAAGCTCTTCGAGGTCGCAGATGTGGTTGAAGTCCCGAGGGCTTGTCCTCTGAGATTTTGCCCCAGCCCAGCACGTTACAGAAAATTCTAGAAACGGTCACATCCAAACACTCGGTAGCACGCATGTTCTCGTGGAACGCACTTGACCTTTCAGTGCTCACAGAGGGTGAAACGTCACATCCAAGTGATCTTTGAGAAGTTTCATCCAGTTATCGGGAAAGTTGTAACACAGGCAGGGTTTCTGATGGGTTTGCCTACTTCCGTGGTCGGCAAACCATGGCTCGCGAGCCACATGCGGCTCTTTGGCCCCTTGAGTGTGGCTCTTCCACAAAATACCACGGCCTGGGCGAGTCTATTTTGAAGAAGTGGCGTTAGAAGAAGTTTAAGTTTAAAAAATTTGGCTCTCAAAAGAAATTTCAATCGTTGTACTGTTGGTATTTGGCTCTGTTGACTAATGAGTTTGCCGACCACTGGCCCTACTTGATAGAGGAATAAATGGGCTGGTAAAAACAATTATCATCAGCCTTCCCGTTCACTCTAGAATTTCCTTCTATCCAAAAAAGGAACATTTCAACAGCCTTTTAATATATTTTTTTCTGTAAATATCCTCTCTGGGTATGCTTTTTGTTCTAACACCTGCACAGCCCTGGAATCCCAGCCACACACCGTGGTTCCGCGATTCTGCCATCGGCTACGAAAGTAAAACCCCAGAGGGAACAGCCCATCGGTACCAGGTCCACTCTCTCCATCCGATCAGCTCCCAAGCTGCCGAGAATCCCGACCGCCCGCCCCCCGCCCCTCCAGGCTGCGGACAGGGGACAGAGGGGACAGCGTCAGCACCCGTTACCGAGAGCAGCCGCCACCCAGTACTTACGGCGTAGGCACCTATCAAGAACGCTGCATTCGCTCTTTTTCGCTGGTCAAAGCAGGTGTAATGCACTATTTTCTTTCTTGACAAACTGTATGACTAGAGAGAGAGAGGGGAGAGAGAGTTAGGGTGGCCACAGCGACAGGGTGACAGATGCAAGACACACCCTCTCTCACCTCTCCGAGGCGGGCCCCTGGGGAACCGGCACACCTGGGGTTTCTACGGCGTCTGAACCTGAGTGTCGGGGCGGGGAGGGTTCCTAGCTCGGACTTTTTGCAGCTCCTCACGAAGGAAGAACTGGCATTGACCATGTATGTGTCTCTCCAGGAAAGCAGACGCATACATGGGACATAGCTGAGTGACTAATGAGCATCTTTATCAGCAGAAACCATTTCTGAAGATTTACTCTTGATCTTCCATGGAAAGCCCTTTTTCACGTCCCACACGCCCCCACACGCCCGGAAGAGCGGTCTCTGCCGTGCACATTATACAGCTGGCTTTGACACGTGCCCGCCAGTCCATTTCCCTCTTTAACATGTGTAAATGCCCACGTTAACGAGAGCACCGCACTAATGTTTTCTTTCTAACGTGTCCTATGCAAAGCCCCTCTTCATGATCTGGTAATACACTGAGTGGCCAGATGATGATGATCTCTGAATGCATAATAATCTGGCCACTCAGTGTATATCCTATATAATAAAAGGCTAATATGCAAATTGTCCCCTCGTCCAGGAGTTCGACCAGCAGGCAGGCCGGCCAACCGCCCATGTCCCCTCCCCCTGGCCAGGCTGGCCGGACCCCACCCATGCACGAATTCATGCACCGGGCCTCTAAAATATACATGTATACACTGAGTGCCCAGATTATTATGCGTTCAGAGATCATAATAATCTGGCCACTCAGTGTAAATGGTTAATAGAAAAAGATGAACCATCAACGGGATTATATCAGCAAACATCTTACTACAGCAGCTGTGTATATTGATTCACAGATTCAAACAGGTATTGAGCACTTGCTGTATGCCAGGCAATACGCTACATGCTCAAGCATTCAGCTAAACCCAAAATGAGCAACATGGTGTGTGTGTACATGCCAAACGGGAAAGACTGCAAATGAAAAGGCCTGTTCAAGCGAAATCAAAGTGTTAATCAGAACTCAAACGTAAAACATGGAGCTCAGGAAGAGCCTCTCAATTTCCTCATTTCCAACATGATAGTATCTTCTGTTGTTAATTCTCACTAGGGGATATTTTTTCCATTGTTTTTTTCATGAGTGGAAGGGGGAGGAAGGGAGAGAAAGAGAGAGACATCGGTGTGTGAGAGACACATCCACTGGTTGCCTCCTGTACACACCCCAACGAGGGGTGGGGGGGAGCGAACCCACAGCCCAGGTCCGTGCCCTTGACCGGGAATCAAACCCGAGACCCTTTAGTGCGAGGGCCAACGCTCTGACCACTGAGCAACACCAGCCGGGACCCAAAGTGACAGCATTTTGACAAACGGTTCTCACAACACAGACACGTCAGTCGCAATACTTACCCATAACCTCGCACTGACGGTAAAGCAGCTTGCGATGCCTCACACACTGACCACCACACAGAACATCTGCGCTCAGAGACCCCTCGGAGGGGTAACGGCGCTCAACGCTCCGCCCTCCGTCACCCCAAGCACGTCGAACCCGCGGCCCGTGTTCGCCTCTGAGTCTGACATGCTTGCTTTACCGTGCCGTGTCCTACCAGGAGGAGAAACTCGTCCAACTCGGAAGTCGTCTAAGAAGGCCTGCACCATCCTGGCTTTCACACGGGCCCCGGGAGCCCAGCCCAGAGCCCTCCCCGCCCGGCCGGGCGTGTCTGAGGAGCAAGCCCCACGTGTTCCGAACACGCCAGTCCTTCGCGGCTGGACTCCGAGAGGCAGTGTCCCCCTCGCAGCACCCCGGTCCGTTTCCAGGCCGGCTCCCCAAGTGCCCGGGAAATAAAAAGGGAGCAAGTGCATTTCATTCCGTGGAGTTCAGCGGGTTAGCGCCTGCGGGCATCTCACGGCTTCGAGGTCACCGCTGGCGGGCGGGCCTGGTCTCCTCGGCTTCTCAGTCTGAGTCTGTCCGCTGGACGTTTGCTTTTTGGTTTTATTATTTGTTCGTGTGTTTTTGCCACTTACTGTTCTCCATCACTAAGTCCTGTTTGACTCCCAGAAAGGGAGCCACGCTTCCTACGACCTAAGCATCTCCTAGGGCCTCGGCACCCCAGCCCCTAAAGACAGCCCCCGTCTAACCACGGGTCCGGCTGGCATAGGGCTCCGCGATCCCGCTCGCAGACGCCCGGGAGGACACCGTGGGGGCGCAGGCACCAGCGTCCGCCTGGGAGTCTGCATGGTCCGTGCAGAGCCCTTTCCCACGGAGAATTCGGGTTTCGTAACAAACTCCTGCGACCATTTAATCACGTGGTTACACTTATTGTACAAGCCCCCTCGCCCGAAGGCACACTCACACTTCCGTCCGCGTCCATCCCCCGCGGCCTTTTTCTTTGCTTGTTTTTGAACTTTTCTGCAGTCGCTTGGTTTTCACTGTTCTCTTATTCTAAAGCATACGGGACACAGGGGCCTTCTCAGACGGAAACCATGACGCTGGAAGGCAGAATTCTCAAAAAAAAAAAAACTTTCTTCTTAATGTATAACTACTAATTTTTTAACTAAATAGGATACAAGTTAAAATGGTAGGAACGTTAGGAGAATTTCCTAAACGTTAGAATCTTTCAGAAATGACTTCAGATTTTTTTTAAAAAATCCCTCACAAGCATCCACCTAGAAATGTTAACTACTTTAGAGCCGAGGTCACCAACCTTCCGGACCTCACGGACCGCCAGCGGCCTGCGGGCCACGTTGGCGACCGCTGCTTTCGACTCTCCTGTTGGGAGCCGCCTCCCGGGGGGGACGTAGGTGACTGTTTAACAGCCGTCCACCACACGTATTTACAAAATTCTTTTTCCTGTGATGAGAACTTTTCAGATGTTCTCTCCTAGCAACTCCCAAACATACAACACGGCATCGTTAACGACAGGCACCAGCGGGCCTCCCAGAAACTGGCCTGTTTAGTAAGAGTTTTCTATCTGATTCTTAGGAATGGTTTTAAAACTCCTGGCATTCACCTTGCTTGGACGTTTTTGGAATTCAAGTGTTTTTCTCAGTTAACCTCAAAAGCACACCTGCTCTGTGAAGCCAGGCCAGTATCTCCCGGGTCAGAACACAGCCAGACCCGTTCCTACTGGGGGAACGCAAACTCACGCACGGAGAACGGCAACGGGGAAATGGCGCGTGGGGTCTGATTTCCCGCCCAGCCCCGGCCGGGCCTCCCTCTCCTGGTCACCCTGCCCCAGCCTTGCACCAGCAACACCGTTCAGCGGAATACCATCTGGCACTTGAATGAAAAAGTCCAGGCATAATAAAACCTCTTCTACAGCAAAACCTCTTTTATAACAAAACATTTTGCCAACTGCAGGTTCAATCCCGGGCTGGGCACGTATGGGAGGCAACTGATCAGTGTTTCTCTCTCGCATCAATGTGTCTCTCAAACAAACAAATAAACTGCTGATGTTGAGCATAAATTCCATTTTTTTAAATAGCATCCATGCCCCCAGAACAGGTCTGTGGACTGCACGCAGCCAGGCTCCCCGTCAGCCGAGTCTGGGCGCGGGTCACGGTGGCTGAGGCAGCCGTGTTTGCTCCGTCAGCGAGAGCTGAGCCCAAGTTGTGTGTGAATCACAGGCCTGAGCAGCGGCAGCAGGGGAAGCCCAGGCGCCAGCCTGGACGCGCTCCGTCTGGTGACGATCAACACGGGGAAATGCTGGCCAGGGTGCTGCACACAGGCCAGCAAGGACCAGTGGGAGACTCATGGCAGGTACGGTCGTTGCTCAGCAAGGTAAAGAGCCCTGGCCGGTTCGGCTCAGCGGATAGAGCCTCGTTCTGCAAGCTGAAGGGTCCTGGGTTCGATTCTGATCAAGGCCACGTGCCCGGGTTGCGGGCTCCATCCCCAGGAGGAGGCGTGCAGGAGGCAGCCGATCCATGATTCTCTCTCATCACGGATGTTTCTCTCTCTCCTTCTCCCTTCCTCTCTGAAATCCATAAACATATATACTTTCTAAAAAGGTAAAGAAAGAGTAGATAAAAGGTGGGACTTCGTATTGCCTATCTATCAATTCACATCCTCAAACCTCCGGACATCCCCACACCCGCACTGCGTCCCTGAGCGAGAGGCAGAGCTTCGGCCCCCTCATGGGAACCGGGACAGGCGTGCGCGACGGCACACACACGCATACACACACACACACACACACACACACACACACACACACACACACGCTTAATGGCACTTGTAAACCAAAGTCCCCTGAGGGCGAGGACAGAACAGCGTAAATCAAGGTGGCGGCCTTGACCCCAGACAGGCACTTCCTGTCGCGGGAAGGAGAGCCTGCGACGGGCCGCGTCCCAGTGGGGTCGCTCCTGGTGGGAAACCAGCCCCGGCGACTCCATGACGGAGGGCGGGCCGGGCCACCTGCCGCCCGATCGCAAACGGCCCGGCCGTCCTCGGCCGCCGGTGACATGCACGCACCATGCTCAGGACAGGAGGTCACAGAGGTCACAGACCACGGAGCCGTTCAGAACCTAAAGGTGAGGCAGGCGATGAAGCTCGAAGCCAAAACGTGAGAACAAACGAGTTCACGGCCAGCGGAGAGCAGCCGGTGCCGTCCCTCCGGGAAGGCGTGTGCCGTGCGGAACGGCGGCGGCGGCCGGTCGCGCGGGGAGGACACCTGTTTCCTTACGTCGTGCCTCCGCCTGCTGAGCTGAGGGAGACTGCGGCACGGGCTGGTAACATGCTAATAAAATAAAGGCACAGCCCATGCACCCCACGCGAGCGCGCTCAGCCGGGGGCGGGTCAGTTAAGTGGGTGACAGCCCAGGGCCCCGGTGGCCAAGGCGCCCTTCTCTTCCAGGGCCGCAGCCATCAGCGTCGCCATAGCAACAGCGGTCACCTCACTGCAAAAGCCATCAGCTGTGCTAACGGGTCCCCCTGTGCGCAGCCAGCACCTGTGCGTGGTTACCTCCAACTTGCCCAGGAAAGGGACATTCTTGAACGTTCTCTTGGGCTGCACACAGAACAAAGCACGGTTTACGTCTTCGCTCGGCGCCAAGGCGACAGGGTGGGTGGTTTCGGCAGAAAGGAAAAGGCGTCCCGGGCGGCCCATGTCGTTCCAGACCCCCTCCGTTAGCGTCTGAGTCAGACATCAGAGACAAGCGGCTCCCGAACATCCTGGGAGCAGGACGATCCTACGGCCCACGGCACGGCACGTGGGGATGCTCTACAAAAGGGGTTCCCCTTGCCCGGCCCGCGTGGCTCCGTGATTGAGCGTCGGCCTATGAACCAGGAGGTCGTGGTTCGATTCCTGGTCAGGGCACATGCCCGCATTGCAGGCTCAATCCCCAGTAAGGGGGCGTGCAGGAGGCAGCCAATGGATTATTCTCTCTCATCATTGATGTCTCTCTCTCTCTCTCTTCCTCTCTGAAATCAATAAAAATACTTTTTTTAAGAGGGGGTTCCTCTTACTGGGGATTTCTGAGTGGCCATAAGGGTCCTAAGTCTTGCAAACTCCACGGGAGCTCCCTACCACGTGAATTCACGCTGCCTCGAACCCCTGACACCTCCATAATCCACAGGAACTGCCTCCAGAAGGTAGCTCCCTTCCCCCCGCCCCCAAGCCCAGGACCTGAAACAGAAGATAACCTCGTGAGGAAATCTCAACATGTCTTTGTGGTTGTACCGAGAGGGTGGTCTGATCGTGATAGCAAAAGGGCTTTTGTGTGCCAGCACCCGATCCGGGGACGGGGCGGCCCCAGCTAGGGTTACCGCGCTGATTCACTCCGCATCAGGGACACGGCTGGCCCACCATCTGCCGGGCACCTGTGCTTCAGCACAATCGTCCGTTTCACCGTGCCGCCCCCCTCGTGCCGCCCTGAGAGGGATCCGTGGGCTCTCTGTACGTTTGCCATTACATTTCTGTCAATATGCTTTCCGGCCTTTGAAAATAGTCCTCAGAAGGGCTGTAATTGGCCTGCTGGTTCATCAGACCAGGTTTTTGGGGTTTTTTTTTTTAATCACTGCCCTAGAATGTCCCCTATTCTCAGTAATACTCTTAGATTTCCCCTCCACCCCCGGCTAGGGTTTTCTTTTTCTCCGGGGAAAAGTGAAATCAATCGTTAAAACTGTACTGACTATATTAGAAGAAGCTGGTTGAGCCATATCATGTTTATGAAACTTGCAGATTATTGAATCGGTAACAAAGATTTTCTTAAATGACTACGTTTGAAGAAGGTATTCTGTTTTTTTTAAAATACCACTTCTGCCCGGCTGGTGTGGCTCAGGGGTGTAGCACTGACCTATGAACCCGGGGGGGGGGGGGGGGGGGCGGTTAAGGTTCGATTCCCAGTCGGGGCACATGCCCGGGAAGTGGGCTCGATCCCCAGTGTGGGGTGTGCAGGAGGCAGCCAGTCCATGATTCTCTGTCATCATTGATGTTTCTATCTCTCTCGCTCCCTCTCCCGTCCTCTCTGAAATCAATAAAAATATATGTTTTTCAAAACCACTTCTTTGTCCTCTGAGGGTACAATCTACTCTTGTACAGTCCAGCCCAGAGTTAGCACTGTCTGTGCAGACAATCCCTTTCAGAACCGGTTGAAAAGGTGGGAATCCTCTCTGAAGAAAAACGTGAATGCGCGCAACACTTAGCTTATAATTTCAGGAGCTTCTGACTCCCGTGGGATATCAGATCAATAACTGCTGGTCTAGCCTACCAAACAGCGAGGGCATGTTTACATTAAGTAATACACACAGATTTACAAACTGTTCTCCTTTTAATAAACCTTCCTTCTTCTATTTCCCTCATTATGGTAACTACTGACCGGAAATAGCAAACTATAACCCATTACTCCTTAACTCTTGTACTTACACTTTTTAATGTCTAGTTTAAAATAAGAAACGGGGGAGGAGGGCGGTTTTTTGTGATGGTGGTTTCTAGTTTTTTAATCGAAGCCGATGTTTGATAGAGAATTTTCTATTCTAGCCAACATGATTAAAATGAAGGCCATTGGGAATAAAATGCCTACTAACATACACACAGAAAACAAATAACAAAAGCCCGGCTGGTGTGGCTCAGTGGGTTGGGCACCATCCCGTGCACCAAAAGGTTGCAGGTTCTATTCCCAGTCGGGACATGTGCCGGGGTTTCGGGCTCCATCCCCAGTGGGGGGCGTGCAGGAGGCAGCCGATCCATGATTCTCTCTCATCACTGATGGTTCACTCTCTCTCCCTCTCCCTCTTCTTTCCTCTCTGACATCAATAAAAATATATTAAAAAAATAGATCAGCGTTGACTATAGGACCCAAATTCCGTGATGACTGCTAGTTCACCACTCTTACTTGGCTGTTGACGCTACCGAGACGACATTCAGGAAAAATGTAACTCCCGATCGGACGGGAAACCGTAGGCTCCAGCTCTCTCGCCGAGCCCCTCCACCCGTCCCCCGCACCCAGGCTAGCGCAGACGCGAGGGCCCGGAGCATCAACCCGGGCGGAAACCGGAGGGGCTCAGAGCGACAGCCGAAAGGCTGTGTGCTTCCTTCCCCGGGTCCCTGCCCACTGACTTCCTTCAGCCCCGACGTCCACTCGTCCTGACGCTGGAAGGGGTCAGCATGTCCTTCGGGGGGGCCCGGCGCCGCACCCCCCTCCCGCGGGCCAGAGCTCAGCGCGGGGTGCTGAGGCCAGGCGGGGCGGCACCGCCATGCTCACCTTCAGCTTCTTGTTCAGCTTGCAGCAGTATCTGTACAGCATTGCCAGGTTCAGGGGTCCGAAATCTGCATAGAAACTGAGATTAAGACAGAAACGGGGGTTAGTGACACTGAGCTTTTCAGTCACACTGCGCTCGCTTTCTTCTCATGAAAGCTGCAGTCGAATTTCAATTCCCTTCAGGAAAAGGGCCGTTTACAACCGACCCACAGAAACCCGAAGGACCAGTCTCCCATGGGGGAGCGGCCTGGACAGCGTGAGTCCCCCCCTTTTCTCTCTCTGACCGGCCAGGACCTCCGCCTGCCAGGCGGTGAGAGAACCCCACGAACACAGCACGCACGTGGCCTCCACTCGCCGGGTTTGTTTCCTCATCACAAAGCTCGTGGGCTCTGGGTGCCGGTTCCCACTACTCCACGCAAACCTCGCTCCCCGTTCATTCTCTGTTCGTTCTCCCCGGCCTCTGTATTGTGCACACACGGGCTCATCTCCCTCTCTCCACCCCGTCATCTCCAGGGCACGGTCGTCAGTCTGCAGACCACCCCAAAACCCCGAGGAAAACGGCTCCTGACCGGACGCCAGCACCCGCCTTCCACTCCCTGCTCAACCTCGCACCTATAGGTGCCCCCACCACCCGTGTTAGCATCCTCACAAGCTAGCGAGCCCGGCCGGCGTGGCTCAGACGCTGAGCATCGACCTACGGACCAGGAGGTCCCAGTTCCATTCCCCGTCAGTTCACACACCGGGGTTTCGGGCCCGATCCCCATTAGGGGGCGTGCAGGAGGCAGCCGATTGATGATTCTCTCTCTTCATTGATGTTCCTCTCTCTCTCTCTCCCCCTTCCCTCCTCTCTGAAAGCAATAAAAAATATACATTTTTTAAAAGCGAGCTAATATTAATAATAGGAGGAGCGCACAGGGGAGGCCAGACATGATCAGCATGGCCCTCTGGGCGGCTTCACCAGGAAGCTGCCACGTCACACTCCCCAGGGAGCCACCCGTCCGTTCCCCACAGATCACTGGGGGAGGGCTCCAGCAAAGGGGGAGGTGGGCGCCTGGGCAGTGAAGTCGGGGTGACGCAGGGGAGGTGCTTGTCTGTCAGTCTAACCTGGGAACAGAGATCATTGGCTGGAGGGGGGCGGGGGCCCTGCAAGCACGTGACACCCTGAAATGGTCACGGGTGACGCTCCTCATTACAACCCCAAGACGAAGCGTCCTCGCTCTCCTTCCCTTCGCTTCCCTCCCGCTCCCTGCCCCTCGCTCCCCCTCCATGGGAACGAGCGAAGGAACCAACGGCCCGCACCGAGCTGATCTGATGTTGTTGTTAACGCGCTCCAATCGAGGTGGTCCCATTCCCGGAGGAATCGTTGCTCAGAGCACTGTGGTGCCCACCCTATGTTCCATCCCAGAAGTTTCGTCTGAAAAGGTCCAACTCCTCGGCCAACAGACGCGCTACGGTCCAAACAAGACTCATTCATTCCACAAAACGTGCAACCACCCATTGAGCAAGGCAGTGCCAGTTAACATACTTGTTTATTGAAAGTATTGGGGTGACACCGGTTACTAAAAGCGTATGGGCTTCAAGGGCCGGTTTACATATTGATCCGAGAACGTTGACAACACACACACACACACACAAAAACGTAACTGCTTTATAAGCAGATGAAAAACAAGGCACGCCAACTCTCCACTGTGCTCCCAGCCCTGCTGACGTTGGTCTGCTCGCTCGCTCGCTCGCTCACTCACGCAGGGTCTTTACCCAAAGCCTGACCGCCCTTCCCTCACCCACACGGCGCTCACCGCCCAAGGAGACGCCACGCCAGTGTGTTATTCCAGGGTGACCACGGCTGAGCCGCGGCGGCCTCCGGTGCAGAGGGTCATGACACCGTGTGTGCGCGTGTACATGTAAAACGTGGCTGACGTTAACCCGCCCAGCCCTCCGGGCCACGCACGCCGCCGAGCAGTCTCCCTGTCACCGGGCGATTACCAGCACCCCTCCAGTCGGACAAGAACGCTCCCATACCTGGCTGAAACTCAGGACAGGCAAGCTTCCAAAAAGCCGAAATTGCTCAACAGACCGAAGATCAAAGCACCGTCCGAGTCTCTGCCGCAGCCCTCCCGGTGCAACCAACCGAGAGACGGCCCGTCTAAGAGGCGCCCCAGCCCCACATCCGTCACAGAGAACCCGATGGGAACCGGGGAAGCGAGGGGTCTGGTCCCCGCTGGACGGCTCCGGGTCCCTGGGCTGGTGTCCTTGCCTGTCGGGGCCTCCACAGCCTTACCTACCGAATGAAGCTGCTGAATTCGGCGGCTTCTGACGTTCCTTCCAGACAGCAGAGGAGCTTACCTGCACGCTTCCTATTATACCGCATCGCGTGGCCTCCCTGGCCGCTGTGCGTATTACAGGCTTTTATACACCGAGTGGCCAGATTATTATGATCTCTGAACGCATAATAATCTGGCCACTCAGGGTGTGTGTGTGTGTGTGTATATATACATATATATATATTAGAGGCCCAGTGCATGAATTCGTGCATGGGTGGGGTCCAGCCAGCCTGGCCAGGGGGAGGGGACAAGGGCGGTTGGCCGGCCTGCCTGCTGGTCGAACTCCTGGTCGAGGGGACCATTTGCATGTTAGCCTTTTATTATACAGGATATACACTGAGTGGCCAGGTGATTATGCGTTCAGAGATCACCATCATCTGCCCACTCGGTGTATAGGACCGTATTTCATTTACACGTCTTATCGCAGGTGAAAAGGAGGCTCTATGGAAAGTAGCCTCCGAGCTGATCCGATCTTAAATTCCTGCTGGGCAGGTCCCGGAGGGTAGTCACGTCCCAGGCACGGAACTTATTTAGGAAAAGGTTTCTCTTTGCCTCAAGCAAGCCCAGCCCTTGTTCTCGTGCCTCCAGGCTAACGTGCCTTTGGAATAAGTGAAAAAGCCCCTTCCAGGGAGCACCGAGCTCAACTAGCCCGGAATCCGAGCCCCGCCTCGCCTCCTCCCCCACTCCTGTGACCTGCCTCGCGGTCCCTCCTTCATCCCAATGCACAGCTGGCTTTCCCTGCAGCATCTAAGGTCTTGCTGCCCGGCCACCGTCGTCCGTGTGGCGCCAACACCTTCTTGTAAAAATCCTCTCCAGGTCGGGACGTTTCGTGACCCGGGGCAAGCAGCGGGGCCACGTCCGGCTTCCGCTGCGGCTTCTGCAAAACGGGGCTGGCCTTCAAAGCCAAGCAGCCAGTTCGATGGCATCTGGGCACCTCCCCGCACCGGGGTCTGCAATTCTGTGACCTCCCTCCTGGGAGCAAGTCAGTTAATGACGACCCCCTGGGAAGCTGAGGCAGGGAACACAGACGTCAGGAATGCACTGGGAGGCTCCACTCCCTCCCACAGGCATTCTCAGGCGGCGGGTCAACCCCTCCGTCCACCGCAGGGCGGGAGGCGAGGGGGCCGCGCAGACGGTAGACACGTGGCTTTGGTAGAAAACAGACTGAGGAGCTCGGCCGGCGTGGCTCAGTGGTTGAGTGTCGACCTATGAACCAGGAGGTCAGGGTTCGATTCCCGGTCAGGGCACATGCCCGGAATTGCGGGCTTGATCCCCAGCAAACCAAACAAAACCGTGGATGTGCAGGAGGCAGCCGATCATGATTCTCTCTCATCATTGATGTCTCTCTCTCTCTCCCTCTCCCTTCCTCTCTGAAATCAAAAAAGAAGATAAAAGCACTAAAAGACACAAGATGTTTAGCAAACAGACACGATCGGCTACATAAGCAGAGAGCCCCGATTCTCTGGTGGTCCTGAAATTATTTAGTTTGTTAATAAAATTCAATGTTTTAAGTAAATCAAAGCCCATGCTCAGAAACCCGTCTTTAAAGAAGCCGTGCATCCCACACTTGGGCGCAGCGAGCCCAGCTCCATCCGGGAGCCAGAAAGGAACCTGAGACCGAGCGGCCCACCCGCCTCCCCAGACTCTAAAGCAATTTATTATCTCAGTATCCCGGCCGGCATTGTCTACTTTCCGCTGAAAGACCACAAAGGACACAGGTCCCCTTTGCCTTTCATTACGGACACACACGCCCTTTTTATTCTGTCTTCCCATCCCCAAAACCAAGCAACGCAACAAAAAAGGCAGCCCCTCCTGCGGATGTGCATACAAGGCCTACTTTAAGGCACCACTTTGCCCCAATCGCCCAAAAAAAAGCCCTGAATTCACCCTCCACTCCTCCCCCTCCTCCTCCTCCTCCCCCTCCTCCTCCTCCTTGCCAGTCATCTGGTCAACCCATCCTTTCTAGCCCCTCCCCCACCTGGCCTTTCTGTTCCTGTTGCTACAACCTAAGGCACCCCGCCTGCCCACACCCCACCTGCCCCACCCCACCACCCCGCCTGCCCGCCACAGGAGTGCTGTGCTGAAGCCCGGCTGTGGTCGGTCTCTCTGCCACTCACAAACCAGCACAACCGAGATCCAAACGCCTTCCCCTAACCCGGTCCCACCATGAGCCCAGCCTCGCCTGTGACCCCTCTGCATCCAAATATTCCGCCTCCCCTAACAGAATGTGCTGTTCCCAAACAGACTTTTCTTTTTTATTCCTCCCTTCCTTCCTCCCTCCCTTCCTCCCTTCCTTCCTCCCTTCTTTCCTTCCTTCCTCCCTTCCTCCCTTCCTTCCTCCCTTCCTCCCTCCCTTCCTTCCTTCCTTCCTTCCTTCCTCCCTTCCTTCCTCCCTTCCCTCTTCACTCACTCATTCATTCAGCTAACATTTCCTGAGCACCATCTGTGTGCCAGGCACTGTGCTGGGGGGGGGGAGGGGACACAACAGTAAGCAAGTCGGACAGTACTTGTCCCCGCAGAGACCACAGCAGAGACCCTTTGCTGTCCCACACCCCTGCAAAGCTAGTCCAGACGTCGCTGTGACGTCATCGCGCTGGCGGGAATCGCCTCTTTCTCCCCAGGACTCCTACACGTGCGTTTGCAGCTTCCGGCGTTTATTGCCCTGTGCTTGTGTTCACTTCCTTCTTTGTGTCTTCGAGTGGCCCCAAGGCAATGGCGAGGTGCTCTGAGGGAAACCTATCCGCTCGTGAGGTCAGTGCCTTCTGTGGCAGTCTGCAACCACCGACACGGTTTCAGGGACACGTCCCACAAACATGTCAGGTGTTTTTGTCTGGTTTTTCATCACAAAGGCGTGTGGAGCTGTGGCTAAGTAAAAGTCATTGACTTTTGGCCCTTGATTGTGTTTATGGACTTACAAAGGAGAGCATCTTACATCTTAGGAACCTACATCCAACAAAATGAGCCGCCCTGTGGCGACGTGGGCGGGGCCAGTCCCCCCTCCCCCCTGGACTCCCCTGCAGCCCATTGGGGGCTCCCTCAGGCTGCCTGGTTGAGACCAGCCCTCTTTTAACGGCGCCCTGAGCACCTCAGCTAAAACGTGCCTTGTCACCAGCTCTGTGGGAAGGAGCTGACAAGGACTGGTCCCCCGGAGGACGAGACCCACTGGGAGTGCCAGAGGCCAAAGCAGCCGGCGTCTACAAAATCAGGGTCCAGGCAGCAGCCTCGGACTCCAGCGGGTCCCAGGCCCAGGGTCTGCCTGGCGCATGTGCATGGATGCGAGTGTGCACAGATACACATGTGCACAGATGCGAGTGTGCACAGATGCGAGTGTGCACAGATACGCGTGTGCACAGATACGCATGTGCACAGATGCGCGTGTGCACAGATGCGCGTGTGCACAGATGCGGGTGTGCACAGATGCGGGTGTGCACAGATGCGCGTGTGCACAGATACGCGTGTGCACAGATGCGAGTGTGCACAGATGCGAGTGTGCACAGATGCGAGTGTGCACAGATACGCGTGTGCACAGATACGCATGTGCACAGATGCGTCTCCTTCCTCGTCACCTACCCCAGCGGGTAGACCGTTAGTCACAGGCACAGGTGCACACCCCACAGGCACACGCCTAAAACTCGGTGTGAAGCAGCTCAGACAAAAGTGGCCCCAATGACATTTTTGTTATCCCTGCAAGGCTCCGTGTTTAGGGGGCTCCTTGGGGCCACAGGGGAGCCTGACTGTGCTCTGACTTTAATCCTGATCTGCGAACTCCGAGCCCGAGGAGACAGGGGCTGCTTTCTCAGCCACCGCCTTTTACTGCAACCGCTCGGCCCGGGCAGGAACATGCGAGTGCTCTTCACAAAGGGAGCAAGAAACCCAGACTCTCTTGTCTAATGAACCCCCTTCCGTCCGCACGAGGCCACCGTGTGACCTTTCCCCACCCACGTCTCAGGCCGCTCGAGTCATGAGGACTACCACCCTCCACAGCCGCCTGCACGGAACACGGCCGGGCCCAGACCACCCTCAGCCTCAGCGTGAGGGCGCCTCCCCCAGGCTCTCCCACAGCAGCTGCCCCTCCACGGCGGCCATCGAGCCCCTGGGCAGCACGGCGTTCAACCAGGGGTTCCCACGTGGGGCGCACGCTCACAGCGGGGCAATGTGATGTCTAAGGGGGGCAACTCGAGAAGGAGTTCTTCACTGTGAATATTTTGCATTTCTTATGGTTCTAGCGCCGTGGTCGGCAAACTGCGGCTCACGAGCCACATGCGGCTCTTTGGCCCCTGGAGTGTGGCTCTTCCACAAAATACCACGGCCTGGGCGAGTCTGTTTTGAAGAAGTGGCGTTAGAAGAAGTTTAAGTTTAAAAAACGTGGCTCTCAAAAGAAATTTCAGTCGTTGTGCTGTTGACATTTGGCTCTGCTGACTAATGAGTTTGCCGACCACTGTTCTAGGGGCCTCATGGACGGTATGTGAATATATATTGTGACATATTTATGCATTTCGGTTCTCTATTATGTTTTGAAACTTTAGTTGCTCTTTTTTCATATCACTTCATACGATTATTATTTTTTAGGGATTTCTTCCTCATACTTCAACGGTCCTTTCGTCCTTTTATTTTCTCTTTCATGGGTGCCATGGTCTTTAGAAGCTTGTGTAGACCAAGTCCTCAGAAACAGCCACCGCCGGGCCAGGGCAGCTGGGCAAGTGACGCCCAAAAGCCTCATCCCAGTTCCACTGACATCAAACCTCACACTAGGGCCCTGGCCGGTGTGCTCAGTGGTTAGAGCATCAGCGTGTAGACTGAAGGGTCCCGGGTTCAATTCCGTTCAAGGGCACATACCTCGGTTGCAGGCTCGATCCCCAGCCCCCGTCGGGGCACGTGCGGGAGGCCACCCATCGATGGGTCTCTCTCACATGGATGTTTCTCTCTGTGTGTCTCTCCCCCTCCCTTCCACTCTCTCTACACATCAATGGGAAAATATCCTCTGATGAGAATTAAAAAAAAAAAAAACCCTCACACTATCCACGGATGGTCTCCCTGCCAGTCTTTCTTTAGGAGACAGCAGAAATAAGTATTAGAGGGATGCTGATTTGCAGCCCTACCCTAAAACGCCAACAGGAAGATCACACCAAAAAAATGGCCCTCGTCTATCGGCCCTAGAATCCGAAGCCCACTGAGCCGCGCAGTTAGTTGGCTCACTGTCATTGTCTGCGGGGCCCCCCGTCTGGCAATCCCAAGAGAAGCCACTCGGGCCTCCGCGCATTAGTCACTGCGGAACTGGCCATAATGGCACATGCACAGTCCCCCACGCTCAGACGCCCGAGAGGTGCCCAAACCCTGAACTCGCCAAAAGACAGCCACAGCAATGCACCATCCCGACAACGGTAAACATACAGGCGGGACATCACCCAGGTACGCGGGTCAGGACAGGCCACCTATTCCCGGCTCGGCCCAGGAGCCCAGCTGTAACCTGACACCAGGCCTCAGCCCTCCCTGCAGCCACGGGGGCATGTTCACAGGCAGCAGCCCAGCTCCCCATGCCCCCTCCCACCCCGGACCCCCAGGCGTCACGGAGCATCCTGCTCCCGCACCTCTGCCCGAGGGAGACGTCCCCAGACACCAGGTTCGAGCATCCCACGTGAACGTCTGTTTTCCCTCAGATCAAAGACAGGCTCCTGAAGGTCAAGGACACTCGCTCTCGGGGTGCCTGGCGGTGCCCACCAACCCAGGCAGAGCTGCCCAACTCCCCTTCAACAGGACAGGCCCTAGGAAGCTAACTAGAGCGACCACGGTTCATGTAATGATGCTCATCTCACTGCACACGTAGGTAAGACAACAAGAAAGCAAAATTCACCCACTGAGCCAAACCAGTTAGGGCTGAGCGTCGGCCTGCGGACTGAAGGGTCCCGGGTTCGATTCCAGTCAAGGGCCCATGCCCTGGTTGTGGGCTCCATCCCCAGTAGGGGGCGTGCAAGAGGCAGCCGATCCATGATTCTCTCTCATCACTGATGTTTCTCTCTTCCTCCCTCTTCCTTCCTCTCTGAAATCAATAAAAATATATATTTTTAAAAAAAAAAGAAAGTAAAATTAAGTGTTTACGTTGGAGTAGATTAGACGACAGGATATATGGAACACCAGCTTCCTTTTTTCCTAATTTTTAAATTGATTTCAGAAAGACAGGAAGAGAGAGAGAAACACCGACCTGTCGGCCCACTGACTGATGCATTCGTTGGCTGGTTCTTGTCTGGGCCCTGACTGAGGATCGACCCTGAACTTGGTCCAGTGGATGCGGCTCTACCCACTTAGCTACCCGGCCCAGGCCTGCCCCAACTCTTTCAGTAGAAGGGCATAATCAAGTCCATCGAGTCTTCTTATTCCTCATGATCTGTTGCGTTTACTGAAGAGAGATTTATCTCTATTTAAATTGTTACTATGCTTATTATGTATTAAGATACCTTTTCCTGCAGGTCCTTCACAACGAACACGTCCACACTCTTATCTTACCCTCTCAGACCCACATTCCAAAGAAGCAAGGTAACCACAGAAAGCAAACGGCACTCCTCTCCCCTCCCCAAAGGCAAGGCTCCGAGCACCCACGGAAAGTAACTCCCTAAGTCACATTTTACAAAAACCGCCTCCCCCATAGAAAACACTGGGATCCAGCTCCGGGGGCCCCCACTTTCCGCAACAACAAGCCGCACCAACGAAAACCTCCCGCGGGCCAGCAGCGGCCTGCGGCCTGCGAGGCGGAGGCCCGGGGACACGCGCTGCCAGGGGACAGACCCCGGGGGACGGACCCCAGGCCATGGCGGGTCTCCCTGGTCCCGCTCTGGGAGTGCTAATCCCCAACCGCAGTGGGTCCTGGTGGTCAGAACCAGTACAGACAGACAGACGGCCCGAGGGCTGAGGTGTTGACAGGTTCACCGAACCTTCCCTTTCAGCCCTGGCGGGTCGGCGGGTGGTTAGAGCACCCTCCCGCTACGTCCAGGCTGCAGGTTCGATCCCCGGTCAGGGCACATCGCATAAACAAGGGGGACAACAAATTGAGGTCTCTCTCTCTCTCTCTCTGTGTCTGTCTGTCTCTATCGCAAATGAATAAGTTTAAAAGATAAAATAAAGGTGTGCTCACCTCTCCCCAAGCACCTGAGCCTTAAGGTTACTCACACCATTGGGGGAAAGTGACTAAAACAGCCATCAAGATAGGTGTTTCCTCACCAAGCTAAATGGTTGAGAAAAAAGCAAAAAAAAAAAAAAAAAAAAAAGGCAGAAACTTACTTTTCATAGACCAGCTCCTCATCGATGGAGAAATAGTGGATATGAACTGTGCTTTTTGGTCTATTCCTTAAAGTAGCAAAATATAAACGATCTGAAAGACAAGTTCAAAAGATGGGAGAAACGTGTGAGAAGCGGGGAAGCTGGAGGTGGGGCGGCGACCGCACAGGGGGATCCAAATGACCAGGGCGCCCCAGTATCCAAAGCCCGCCCGCACGTGGGCTCCTCGCGGAAACCTGAGCTCGCCCGGAGCCCAGCAGCCCCAGGGCACCCAGCGGCCCCGAGGGAGGGGCTCTGCGGGGGGCCGAGCACCCCGCCGCCCTCGGGTCCGGCCAGCGGGAGCGCCTGGAAGCCGGGGTCCCCGCGGAGCCAGTTGGGTTCAGAAAGCTGCAGCCGCTGCGGAAGGGGAAGCGAGGCGAGCCTGCCCCTGCAGCTCCGGGGACCTCGAGAAGAGGAAGGGAGGAGAGACTCGGGGTGTGATCGTGGGGGGGGGGGGGGCTGAACACCGAGGCCACCGAGAGGGAGATCAAGGCGACCTAAAGGGTCCCCCGCAGCGGGACGCCCGCCCCCAGCGGCTGCGTGCGGGGGTGGCGGGGGCCGGAGCTGTCCCGGGACCGGCGGGAAGGCCATCGGCGGGAGCTGCGGAGGGAACGAGGGACGCCAGACCGACGGGGAAGCCGGAAGCGGGGGGTCCTGGGGGAGAGGACCGGAGCGAGGGGGGCTGAGCGCGCGCGCGCCGGCTGCAGGGCGCGGGGGCCCCCGGAGAAGTCGGGGCGACAAGTGAGGAGTTGGGGTGGGGGGGTCGGAGGAGGCGGCGGGCGGCGGCTCCTCACCTTTCATGAACTCGCAAGCCCCGATGAGTTCCCCTGACTCCGCTGCCATCTTAAGCGAGAGGCGCTCGGGGGAGGGCCGGGTCGTGGCCCGCGGAGGACACCCGCCCCCGGGCGCTGCCCCCGTGCCCGGGAGCCGGGGCGCTTGCGGTCCCGAACACCAAGCCGGACGGCGAGAGGCGGCGGGCGCCGAGGGCGGAGGCGGCTCGGGGGTCAGCGCGCCGGGCGCCCCGGGGACATTCCGTGGGGAACCCGAGCCCGCTCCGCGCGGGGCGCACACGCCCCGGGCTGTGGCCGCTCCGATCGGGACCCGGCTGCCGCCGCCGCTCCGCCGCCACCGCCGCGCCGGGGACACGCAGCGCCGCTCGCACGGCCGGGCCGAGTGTGCTGCCGGCTCCCGGGGCGATCATGGAGCAGCCGCCGTCCGGCCCCGATCGCGCCCGTGGCGACTCGCGCGGCCGCGGGCAGGACTCCGGGGCCCGGGGCTGGCGGCGGCCGCCCCGGCTCCTCCTGCGCCGCCTCCTCTCAGCGGCAACTCTTCCTCCTCCTCCTCCTTCCCCCCCGGGCCCGCCCCCAGACCGTCCTCCCGCCCGCCCTCGGCCCCTCCACTTTCAGGGCTCCGCGGCCATCCCTTAAAGGGACAGCCGGCTCCGGGCGGCCAGCCGCCCGCGCCCGTCGCCAGGCGCCCCGCGGGTCACCTGGAGCCCGTTGCTAGGGCTTTGTTGCCGTCCGCCAATGGCGGGGCGGGGAGCGGGGCCCTCGGCCCGCCGGGGCGCGGGGCGGCCTCCGGACCTGCCGTGGATGAATGAAACGGGGGCGCGGGGGGCGGCGACGCGCAGCGCCCCTGCCTCTCAGCACCCACGTTCTTCCAAACTCTTGCACACGCACGCGCACGTGCACACACACACATACACACACACACACAGAGACACACATACACATACACACACACAGAGACACACGGAGACCTCGGCTCCCCGGGCCCGGCCTCGGCCTCGCCCCGACCGCGCCTGCCCACCGACCCCCACCCCACCCCACCCCGGACGCACCTCCCTCCGTCCGGAAAGCGACCCCTGGGCGCAGCAGGCTACCTCCGAGCTCAGAAGACCGCGCACTGGCGTCCTCCGCACACGCCGCGCCCTGGGAGAACGTGCGCTTTGTTCTCATGGGGGCGACCGTTCCCATCCGGCCCCCGCGCGCTCGGGGTTAGGCCGCCGCTGCGGGCGCCGAGGGCATCACAAATGCCCCCCTTTACATCGCGCCGGTCCCGGGGGCGGGGCGGGGCCCCCCCGGGGGTGGGGGACAGCCGGGAGGGGGCCGCGTGTCCTCGGGGGGGACACCAAGGAAAGAGTGCCTTCCCGCCGCCTCCGCAGAAGCGCGCGGGGAGTGGGTCCCTCCCCAGAGGCCCCCCCGGCTGGTTTCTGGGCAACTTTAAGGCCGGGTGTCCCGCGGCCGGGCCTCGGGAGAGGGCAGACTGGATATGAAAATGGCGCTCCGGACCCATCGTCAGAAGAGCATGCGCCCTGAGTGGCTTGTGCAGAAGCGCAGAGGGACCGGCGGCGGCTCCCCGACCCGCCCGGGGAGGAAGGGGGCGCGCGGGGCCGGGGAGTCCAGCTGGGCGCTCGCTGGCCTTAGCCCCGGGGCGGCTCCGCGGGCTGCACAGAAGCTAACAGGCCCGGACAAGGACGGAGGGACCGCGCTCCGGGGTTCACGATATTCAGGAGGAGGGTCCAGAGCGTCTCCTGCTAACGGAACACGCCTTTGTGAGAGAGTGAAGAGGAAAACCTACCCTAACATCCAAACCTCTAAGCCCTAAGGCCAGAAGCCTACCCATTGAAAGCGGAAGAATCACTGAAGAGCACCTGTCCCCATCCCCCAGTCCTCACCGCAGGAAAACTATCTCAAAAGCGTTTTTTTTAAAACGAGAGCCTCCTGAAAAGGAGGCCTCGTGAGGCCGGTTCCACTCTGCGGAGACGCATTCCCTGTTTTAGGGGCCAGGGGGCCGTGGCTCTGAGCTCTGAGAATGGAAACATCCCTCAAGCACGTGGACCACAGCCACACCATCGGCTGAATTGTGCCTGATGTTGAGCCCCCCAAATCTTGGTGTCAGCAAGCACGTGGGCCAATTCAAACCACGTTCCTGAAAAATTCCCACTGAGATGTGCAGATGGAAAAGCCAAGCCTTCCAATGGCTCCATCCACGTACCCGCCTTGTTGAAAAGGCTGAATTCATTCAGCGATGGAGAGCTTCCTCCAAATCTGCCAGTTTAAAAGGCATGTAGAATCTGAATTCGCTTACCAGATTCCTTCACAATTTTTCACCCCCAGTTTTGTATTAGAAATTCTGCATTAGAAAAAGAAGTTGGAGTTCTCATTCAATGCGAAAACTTTGCATTTCTCAAAGGGAATGGTCTGATGAAAAGAACTCAACACTACGCCTTCAGAGAAGGCAGTCTTCATTGAACACCCTTTTGTTATTTTTTTAAATTGAGTTTACAGAAACACGTTCTTTCCTATAATTCTCTCGCTTAGAAATTTGGGTCATGAGGAGTGAATCATGGCCTAAACAAATAGATGTCCTTCCAATTAAGCCCTCAAAATGAAACAGTTTATTTTGCCTTAGCACATGTACAATATGAACATTATAATGAAATTTTTGAAGTTGTAATATTCATTTCAAAGACTCTTAAGTTTTAAAAATTCTGCATGAAAAGAAAGTGATTGTCTGTATAATCAAAGCTCTCAAGCAAAATCCTCAGAACCTACATACATGGCACAGAAAAGTCTGCAAGAAGAATGGAGATAGTGCACACACAGCACACATGCGTGTCAAGGTTCTAACGAGATCACAAACACTATTCTCTCAATTATGAAGTCAGAGTTCTCACTGGTTGTAGTTTCATAATAAAGTCATGATGTCGCCGTCTACAGAGGAGGATCATGGGAGACGCTCCTTTCCGATCACCCAACTTCATATAAAAGTTGGGAATTTGCTTTTAAACAAACAAACAAAAGTGTTTCACACAAAGGAAATACTGAGAGAATAAGATGTCACTCAACTGCAGGAAAGGGAGCCAATGTTATTCATAGAAGTTTAGTAGCAGAGGAGTGACTCGAGTTTGAAAAGAACAGCATTTAGTCTCACCCTTCAAATGTCGTGTGAGTGCTGCCTGCGATGCCCTGAGAGCAGGCCCCAGCCTTTGCAGAGCTGGGAAAGTCAGAGCTAAAGGCAGCTCCAAAATACGTCGCCACCCTGGGTTCTAATTCTGCCCCTTGAGGCTGTACTGATCACCCTTAGTCACTCTTGAACCTAACAACCCTTCAAAAACGCAAAGGCTGAGCATCGGCCTATGAGCCAGGAGGTCTCGGTTCCATTCCCGGTCAGGGCACAGGCCTGGGTTGTGAGCTTAGTCCCCAGTGTGGGGCGTGCAGGAGGCAGCCAATCAATGATTCTCTCTCATCATTGATGTTTCTATCCCTCTCTCCCTCTCCTTTGAAATCAATTAATATATATATATATATATATATATATACATATATATTTTTTTTTTTTTTTAAATGCAAAGTCGCTCTCTCAGACCACTTCTTCCTCTTAGTCTTTCCCAGATTAAGTCCTTCCCCGCCCCCTTTTTTTCAGCCTTTTCTTAAATTCCCTACCCCTCTTGCTGTCCAGTCATTCTCTTCTCAAATTTGTCTTTATCCCTCCAAGTGTGTCCCAGAATGAACGTAGGCCAGTGGTGGCCTGGTGCCGCCAGCTCTGACATCAGAAGAAAGCAGTGAGGGGGGATTCAGATGGGAACGAAAGCCATACAAAACATAAAAACTAATTGTATTGCTTAGCTATAAGAAAATAAGGCAGCCCAGGATGGTCAACGGCCTGGTAGCTGTGATATTTACATCTTGTATCTGTTTAAAATTACCATCATTTCTCAGAATGTATCATTAGAACATGCACTTTTAGTTCATGTCATCATCATGGGATCCAAACAAGTAAAAGGAAATATAGAACACATACTCTGAATTCTCTTTAAAAGTAATTTTCAGTTTAACTAGGAAGCCAGGACTGCAGAACCCTGCACTGCTGAGGAATTTGAAACCCAAGGTCATTTGAATCGTTTGAATGTTTAAGAATTCATTCCTTGCCTGATGCCAAGAATCATTTAAAGCAGTTTTTAGAACAATATACATACAAGAAATTATTACAGTTACAAGAAGAATACCAAAAATACGTGGACAAGGTGGCTCGTGATACAGCTGCCCACGATGCTACGACCTGGGCCTACCCCCACCACATTCTGCATCCCGCTAAGCACCCATGCATTTAAGAATTCCAAACCAGCCCTGACCAGTTTGGCTCAGTGGATAGAGCATCGGCCTGCGGACTGAAGGGTCCCAGGTTCGATTCCGGTCAAGGGCATGTAACCTTGGTTGCGGGCACATCCCCAGGTGGGGGCGTGCAGGAGGCAGCTGATCAATGTTTCTCTCTCATCGATGTTTCTAACTCTATCCCTCTCCCTTCCTCTCTGTAAAAAATCAATAAAATATATTTATAAAAAAAAAAAAAAAAGAATTCCAAACCAGAGGAGAGACAGCAGGAACGAGGCGGGACCTGGGACATGAGCTACTTCCCGGGCTCAAACAGACTTCCTGGAGTCCAAGGAAGCAGAGGCCCCACCTGACCAGGTTTTGCCTGTTTCATATATTTCATTTGTGAAAGATCATGTGATAACACAGAGGAAAGAAGAGAGAAGGAACTGGGGTGCCCAGTGGGGAATGGGTTTTCCAAAGTCACACAGCTGCTTGGGGGTAGAAACAAGACCAGCAGCATTCATCATTTGGTCTAATACCAACAATCGTTTCTCAATTTTCTCCTGATTTAGCTTATTTCACATTGTTTAGCTCGTCGGTTCTTAAATGGCTGCGATGATCAAGTATCAAGTAATGTGTATATGCACAATAGCTTAACTATTTTCTTCAAATTTTAGAGAAAATATTGAAATAATTTAAGTTCAGAATGAAAAAAGTGGAAAATGTTGTACTAGTGTTGTCTGCGTTGCTATTGTTGTCGTGTGGCTTCTATACAAATCTGAGTTATTTTTCCACTCCTGTGACTTCTTAATAGCATAACTGCATTCTAGCCCTAACTAGTTTGGCTCAGTGGATAGAGCATCGGCCTGTGGACTGAAAGGTCCCAGGTTCGATCCTGGTCAAGGGCATGTACCTTGGTTGCGGGCACATCCCAAGTGGGAGGAGTGCAGGAGGCAGCTGATCGATGTTTCTCTCTCATTGATGTTCCTAACTCTCTATCCTCTCCCTTCCTCTCTGTAAAAAATCAATAAAATATTTTTTTAAAAAAAATAACCGCATTCTATAGAACATAGTTGAAGAAACACTAGTTTGGTGAACATTAAATTAAACAATTCAATAATCATTCTTGACTGCTGCAGCCAGTAAAGAATGATGGAGTTTTAGGTCTAGCCAGGGAGCTTGGTTGGAGTTCGATCCCCGGTCGGGGCACATACAAGAATCAACAAATCGATGTTTCTTTCTCTCTCTCTAAACAACAACAACGACAAAAGAATCAATCAGTAAATACAAATTTAAAAACATTCTAAAATCAATAAGCCAAAAACGTTTATATTAAAAAGTGTTTCAATAAAATATTAGGAGACGAACTTATGTGAATCATTGGATATATAAGTCAGTTCCTTTGTAGCCTGGAGTCGCAGAAAAAATACTAGATTTTCCATCAGGAGCCCGGGTTTCAGGCATCGCTCTATCGCCGACGGCATGCATTATCTTAGACCGTTTCCTCTGCCGCTGAGTAGGAATTACAATAATTTCTAACGCGTAGGAATAATGGTCGAATTAAAGAAGTGTGCCATGTTGTCATGCCATTGTACGCAGAAATGTGTTATTAATATAAAAGCCTACATTAGGTACTAAATTATTTCCAAAATACGATTTTCACGAACTTCAACTTATTGTGCCTATTTGAACGTAGGTATTGTTACTTAACTTCCTCCTGCTTAACAACCTAAGCACAGTGTACACTCACAGAGACGCTCTTTCTATCGACTGAGGACAACTCCGCGGTACGAGGGCGCGCCGTCCTTCATTTCGGATTGCCTGTGGCCATGGCGCTGTCTCTAGAGTGTGATGGTGTGATGGGGCCAACGACACCCCCCCCCCCCGCCCCCCGCCGCAGCAGGCGTCCTCAGGGGGTTCCTAAATTGCCCTGCTCTGGCTCGCCTTCCTTCCCTCGGTCTGTTCCAGAAGCCTGGGGCACAAATGTTGTTCCCCGCAGTTCCCATGGAAACCCTGGATGCCACTTTGGAACTCCACGCTTCCTGGTGCCTACCCCTGGGCAGGAACTCCGGGCGGAAATGACACAGTCAATCCACGAACGGGGGACCTCTGGTTCCCATTGCTCCCATCACAGAATGCCGTGCAGTCATTGAACAGATGCCTGCAGGCTGTTCTTACCGTGTTACTAACCCCTAGACGTGTACTAGTATGGACTCTCCTGGGAAAAACACGCTTTCCCTGTGCCACGCCTGCCTGCATGAGGGGTCTCTGTTCTTCAGGTTAGACCTAACGTAGGATTTGAATTTGTTCGTGTAGGATGAGCGTGGCAGGAATAATGCAGCATGCACACAAACATGAATAATTGCTGCTTATCCTACAGTGTGTATCTTAGGTAACATGCCTCTCTGTCACCATGGTTTGTTTTCCATACGTTACACGAAATCGCCATGTTCTTTCTACCTGTGCCTCCTGCATCCGGCGCGTCGTTGCTGTCCACTATGTGCCTGGCACTGTGCTGGGTGCCAGGGTTATCATCGAGAACCAGAGTTCTTGTTCTTAAGAAATGCCCGTTCTAGAAAGGGAGCAGGCAGGCAAGCGGGCTCCACAGGGAGAAGGTGGAGGGCTGGAGTGACAGGGAGCGGGTCGGGGAAGGAGTGAGCTTAGGCCGAACAATGAACGTTCGCAGAGCGTTCCAGAAAGGCGATCGCTCCGAGCACCGGGCATCGCTGCCGAGGTCACACCTTGCTGGACGCTACATCCTCAGAAACCACAGCTGTGGACGGCACGCGTGAGACCCTCACCCTCATCTCCGGACCCGGCGGCCGCACAGCGGGCTGGTGCCTTCCGAGGGCAGGACGTGGGCCTTTCTGAAGGAATGTCACCTGGGAGCCCCTCTCCTGTTTCTGCTCACCGCCCCTCGGACACCACGTGTGTGTGGGTTTTCACACCAGGCAGTGCTCCATCTCTCAGGGGGGTACCGAAGGGGCGCCCTACAATCCAGTTGAATTCCGACTCTCCCCCGGGGAGCGGGGGGGGGGGGGATGCGCAGACCCCACAGGCCTGTCCCCCAAGGCTGGGCCTACTTCCCATGCCATCACAAGGCCCCAGGAGTCGGGGGAGGGGGGCCTGTACTTCTGACCGTCCAGCTCCGGATCAGGCCTTCCCTCACCTCTCCTCGCCCCCCCTCCCCCCGCCCCCGTTCGCTAGAACAGCTCACGGGCCTCGGGAAAACATTGTGCTGACTCCTGCCCATTTTTAAATCAAGGATACACACCAGGAACAGCCCAGTGGGAGCGAGGCAGACGGCGAGGTGTGGGGAAGGGGCTCAGCGCTCCCCGCCCTCTCTGAGGCCACAGCTTTGGGAAGGTCCCCAACACCCTCCCCAGCGCCTCTACCTGCCCAAACCCTCGTGGCCCAGAGCCAGCTCAAAGGACACTTCTGTCCGACTCAGCATTCCCTCTCCCGTCCCCACAGACCTCTTTCCGCACCTCTCTTTGGGGGCGCCCATCACACTCCGCATTCCCTCTCCCGTCCCCACAGACCTCTTTCTGCACCTCTCTTTGGGGGCGCCCATCACACTCAGCATTCCCTCTTTTGTCCCACAGACCTCTTTCCGCACCTCTCTTTGGAGGCGCCTATGGCACTCACGTCTGCCAGAAAGGCCCTCGGTCCATGCCTCCACCCCCACTAGACTGTGGAAGGCCCCCTCTCTCAAAGGGCGCCTTGCCCTTAATAAATCCTCCACAAATTCGTTCCCTGAAAAGGCGACGCCTGTCTGGGGACGATGAGTCATCTGGAGTGGCTGGAGCAAAGGCCGTGAAAGGCAGTTCAGGACATAAAGCTGGAACACAAAGGGAGCTGCTCACGCCGGGCGGAGGCGTTCGGGGTGTCGCAACACAACCCGGGCGTCCTGATTCCTTCATCTCCCCTTCGGAGTAAGTAAGGCTCATCGGGTGTGGTGGGATTTTTCAAGCCGGAAGTCTACGTGGGGTTGGAAAGCAGAGCGATCGGACCGTTAGCCGAGGAGAAGAAAGAGCCGATGCACGTGTGGAGTTCGCTCCTCGGAAGCCCAGACACTGCTGAGGCGACATGGAAATGAGACTTACGACCGGGCTTAGGCTCGGTGAGATTTGAGCTGGTTTCCAAGCCGCTCTCCAGCTCAGCTGTATCCTCTGCACAAGGAGATGGCACTGTCCTGGCTATAACTTGTAAAGGACAAGAAAAAAGCCCTAGCCGGTTTGGCTCAGTGGATAGAGCGTCGGCCTGCAGGACTGAAGGGTCCCAGGTTCGATTCCGGCCAAGGGCATGTACCTTGGTTGCGGGCACATCCCCAGTGGTGGGTGTGCAGGAGGCAGCTGATCGATGTTTCTCTCTCATCGATGTTTCTAACTCTCTATCCCCCTCCCTTCCTCTCTGTAAAAAAAAAAAAAAAAAAGAGCCCCACACAGCGGGTGGAGAGGAGGAAATGACAGCAGGTTACCCGCCCCCCCCCCCGCCCCCCACTGGTGAATGAGCAGCTTCCCTGGCTACCACCTCTCGGACCTTCTTTTGCAGGGGTAGCCGGTGAGGTTTTTGCAGGCAGAACGGCTGAATCAAAGCAGGCGAAGGTCTGGAAGTATTGGAAAGCATTCTAGAAGAATCTGCGTTTCCTGTTTTACCCTGAAAGTGTATGGTCTGTGCGTAGCTCACCTATTGAGAAACGTCCCTCTAAAGGCAGACTTGGGGGTAGGAATTATAACTCGGGTTATTCCTCCTCTGATCCAATGTCTGCACGTGCTCCTGTCTGCCCCTTCCTGGGCAGCGGTGCCTGGATGGAGGCTGGGATCTGCAGCTCTAGGAAGATGTGTCAGTGTGTGCCCTTCCAAGTGAGACCGTGAAGGACTGTGTTGTCTATCTGGAAAGTGACCTCGGTTCTGGAGGACAGTTTGCCACTTTGAGGACAGTTGTGAGCCACAGAAGCCAGGCCTGGCGGAGACAAATCGGAAACAAATGCCCAGCCGGTGTCCTGGGAGCAAGTGCCACATCATCACCCCGTTCTGTTCTTTCTCCTCTGATGCACCCTCTCCGTGCTCTGCCGACCTTCAGGTCCACCCTGAGCCCAGGAGGAGTCCCCACGGCCGGAAACTGGCTAATCAACTGGACCTGGTGTCCGCCGAGCTGTGTTCAAATCCCAGCCTAGCTGCTTGCTTTCTCTCTCTCTCTCTCTCTCTTTTTAAAAAAAAATATATTTTTATTGATTTCAGAGAGGAAGGGAGGGGAAGAGAGAGACAGAAACATCAATGATGAGGGAGAATCATGGATCAGCTGCCTCCTGCACGACCCCACTGGGGGTCGAGTCCACAACCCGGGCCTGTGCCCTGACCAGGAATTGAACCGTGACCTCCTGGGTCATAGGTCGGCGCTCTCTTCCCGGCTCCGTGACTTAACCCGACCAGCGTCACTTAACGTAAGCATCACTCTGCTCCTCGGCACCGCGGGAGCCAGTGAAGTGACGGACAGCATTCGAGGCCGTCAGGCTGCGCCTGGCAATTGCAGTCAACAAAGGGCAGTTGCTATTAGCCCTGCATTAGCCTTCACTGGACGATAATGCCCTGTCTATAACTTCTAAAGGACAAGAAAAAAAAAATAGCACCAGGCAGCCATACCCCAGCAATTCAGAGAGGCGACGAATGAAACAGTGCTGACGAGGCCTGCTGAGTCACGCGGGGGAGAGGTAGCACACGGGTGTGGGCAGTCAGCAGGGCACACGGCTCACCCACGGGAGGTCGCCTGCCCGCCTCACCTTTACATGACAGCCGTTCCGACCACAGAGATCATAAAAGAGACGACCAACCTTGACATCTGACACATGACTAGAAGCTGTCACGGGCTCTGAGTCAGCCAACCGGGGACAGCTTCTAGGGGCGTTACTCTTTGTAAAAAAACAACCAGGGCGCGTGAAAGATGCCCGGACCCACCCATCCCCCCGGACCTCGAGACGAAGCAGCCAAGTCCACGGGTGCACACACAGCTGCTTCCTAGAGCAAGTCCTTTCAGACCCCTCCTGGGCCCACAGCACACCCCCGGGACACTGACCTGCGATTTGTGGGGCCCATACCTCCTCTTCTGCATAAGGGTACCCGCTTGGGCTGTAAGGACCCCACATATTCTGAGTCACCTTCTCATTCTTCTGGGCGGCACGAGCCCGTTGTACTCGGGTGAGAAGACAGCAGAGGTCTGCCTATCACATGGGCAGGCCTGGGGTCCGGTTACCGTCTATCGGTTAGATTGCCGGCCGAGGGGCCGCATCGCGTTACAGGCTAGGTGTGCAGGCGTCGTAAGGCAAGGACAGGGATGGATGACAGATCGCGAGGCTTGGCCGTCGGAAAACGCCAGCCTGGCACAACGTGCAGCCTGATCCCAAACCTCTACCCCGAACTGCCCAGAAGCTCCGAGGAAAGCCCACGTGCACGGCTAGGATGGCCGAGCGCTTCGGGGCCTGGGGGGTCACTGAGGCGCCTTGTGATGAGCTAAGGACCAGCGGCCTCTGAGCCGGAGATACCAACCGTCTGTGCAGGTGAAGAGCGGAGGGCCAGACTCCCCGGTTCAACTCCCGGCTCTGCCACCCGGGAGCAATGACGCCCTGGGCACATTGTTCCATTCGCAGAAGAGGCTGATCCTAATCAATGCCAGCCATTGGTTATGACCATCAGCACCAGGCTAAGAGCGCTGGTCCTAATCAATGCCAGCCATTGGTTATGACCATCAGCACCAGGCTAAGAGCGCTGACCCTAATCAATGCCAGCCATTGGTTATGACCATCAGCACCAGGCTAAGAGCGCTGACCCTAATCAATGCCAGCCATTGGTTATGACCATCAGCACCAGGCTAAGAGCGCTGACCCTAATCAATGCCAGCCATTGGTTATGACCATCAACCCCAGGCTAACGGGAGCTTCCCCGGCAGTTGCTCTCAGAAATACAAGGACGGACGCGGACACTGGCCAGGGATTCCCCACCCCAATCCTGCGGCCATTTTAGACTCGATAGCAACGCTGACGCCTAACCAGCACGTCCATCGTCCGGCTGTGACATCCAAACTGTCTCCAGAATTGCCCAGGGCCTCTGTGCCAGACCCAGGAAGAGCTGTGTTCAGGACACACCATCGTTGTCCTGTCACTCGCGCCTAAATGTCCCATCAGCTACGTCCACTATGTAGCTAACTGATACATAAACCACAAAGGCAAAAGGCTGCCTGAAAGTTACTTCCTCCCTCGCCGTTCATTCAGCTCTGTGTAAAGATGGACAATGTCTGTCTTTTTCCTAAGTGTTTTCAGTGCCTGGCGCGCAATGGACAGTGAATGAATGAATGGATGGATGGATGATGGGTGAATGAATGGATGGATGGATGATGGGTGAATGAATGGATGGATGGATGGATGGATGGGTGAATGAATGGGTGGATGGATGGATGGATGGATGGGTAGATGGATGGATGGATGGATGGATGGGTAGATGAATGGATGGATGGATGATGGGTGAATGAATGGATGGATGCATGGACGATGAGTAAATGAACACACTCCAGCTTTTTCGTGGTGTTAGACACCTCTGCGTCGCTGTTAGGTTTCCTCACTCTGACTCCAGTCAGCACGCAGAGGAGGCAAACACGGATCGCACACGCACCACTGATGAGGAAACAGGGAACGCTGCGACAAGCTGGGCCGGGGTCCCGGGAGGCGGGAGGCAGGAGCATCCTTTCCCCAGACTTCAGGGCGCAGCGCCGAAGGCCAAACACCTGATCATCCCCGGGCAGCAGCGCCAAGGGCCCAGCCCGCGGACCGGGGCCAAATAGGCCAGTGAGCACGGAGGCCGGCCGCAGATCCCCGGCGGGCGAGGGCTGAGCCCGCGGAGTCCCCGCGCAGCAGGTGACAGCAGCTCTGACCCGGCAGCCGCCTGGGAAATCCCACGGACTGGCAGAAGCACTTTGGCCCGTGGAAGAAAAAGATGTCATTCTGTGCAGAACAGCTTAAATGTGCTCTAAAAATAACACAAGAATCACGGAGTCCAGCAGACAGGATTTTCAGGGGAGCATCCACTAGTTCCATCTGAGCCCCGAAAAGTGATGCAACTGTATCCGGTGATTGCGTGATGTTTCTGAAGCGCACGGTGGAGGATTCCCAAATCCCCAGCTGCCCGCTCCTGAGACAGGAACTGGTAAACAGACGCAGCTCCCAGAGCCGTCACCGGCACCTGCCGCGTCCTCCGCTGCCCAGGGCACCTTTGCCAGCCCCCCGATTTGAATCCAGCTACAAGGGGTATTCTTTCGGCTCTGCGCCTTTTTCCTTTTGCACAGACACAGTGAGCTTCCTCATAATGATGGCTTCTATTCTCCTGCAGCAGGGGTTGCCCGGCGGTTTCTGGTTGGATGAAACCAGACACGATGGTTTTTTTCCCGTTTTGGGGGCTGATATTTCTGTGTCCTTGTCAACATCCCTGGGGTTGGCTCTGGGCCACAGCGAAGTTAGCGGGAGGCAGCTGAGCCCTGTCGGATGTCTTTCAAATGTGTTAGGGGGACCAGTTCGGCATTTGTTCTAGGACTGGCTATGCCCCACTTCTGGAGTGACCATTCTGCGTGCTCCGGGCAATGCTCATGAGGTGGGGGTGGGGGAGGTGGGGGTGAGGGCTGAGGGTGCAATGGGCAGGTGTGTGAGCACCAAGTACTGTTCCCTCTGACCCTCTTAGGTGACTGGTCACGGCCCCAGGAAGTTTCTCACGTGCACGCGCTCGTCAGTACTCTGCTGAGCACCTGAGGGGACCCTCTGCCGGTCTCTGGCCTCCTCTCTCTCCTCCCCAGGACTCGGCGGTGTGGACTCGAACCCTCCCGGTCTCCCCAGGCTCTCAGTCCGCACCCTCCACTCGGCGAGTTCCCCAGGCTCTAGGGCTCCCCCGCCTCCCCCTTGCCCCGGCCTCGAAGCTTTCTCCTCGCAGGAGCGGGGCGCTCACGGGCTCCCTGCATCTGCTCTCCATCTCAGACAGCGCTCTCCCTCATGGCTGATGGGCGACATCTCGAGCATGACCGCCCCATACGTTCCGTTCACTTTGTAGAGGTCTCCGGCAGAAGGGTGCATCTATGCCTGTTCCTCTAGCCCGGCTGGAAACGGTAGCCTGACACATGTGTTTATTATTTGTCCTGCAAATGTCCACAGATAACAAACAGCTACGGCCCAGCTGGCGTGGCTCAGGGGTTGAGCATCGACCTATGAACCAGGAGGTCAGGGTTCGATTCCCGGTCAGGGCACATGCCCTGGTTGCGGCCTCAATCCCCAGTGGGGGGTGTGTAGGAGGCAGCCGATCCATGATTCTCTCTCATCATTGATGTTTCTCTCTCTCTCTCTCCTTCTCCCTTCCTCTCTGAAATCAATACAAATGTATTTTAATAAATAATAGTTACAAGTCTTATACAACTAGGTTTTAAATTTTATAAATTAATTATAGTCAAATCCAAAAGTGAGTGACAGTCACTCAGAGGAACAGCATTGTTTTAATGACAGCGTGCAGGTGCTGAGGAGGGGATCTGCTTTGAACCGGGCCCAGCAGTCCTCGCTCCAAACAGGTCTGCCTCCCTCGGGCTGCGGTGACTCACGCCTCCCGTCGGCGACTCCTCTGTGTTTAAGTCCCTGGAAAACATCCGTCTGCACCATGTCCCATGATGTCACTCAGCCTCCGCTTTGTCCAGACACGCCAGTCACATGCTGAGTCCCCCTGTTCTCCGTGGTGCCGGGCAATGACATGTGCGAGTGGGAACGCTGGAATGGTGTGACAGCATGTGGCCCTACGACGGGCACGCCGATGATCCGGAATGTGCACATGTTAACTTCTAAAACCATCCCTGGATTGGAAAAGCAAACCTTTTAAAATTCTTGTCGAGAGCATACAGCGTGTTACAGACACTGCAATTCCAATGCAGGACACGGAAACCTCCCTCTGCGTGGCAGCCGCGGTGAGCATAGCGGCCATGGGAGCCGGACGGCGAGGCCGTGTCTGCCTCGTCTAAGACGGCTGGTCCCGGGGAGAGGCGGAAAGCGGGGCTGTGAGGAGCCGCGAGGGAAAAGTGGGGGAACGCTACGGGAATGACAAGGCACCTGCCGGGGCAAGTCCTTCCCGGGGGAGTTCAGCGCTGGGCACTGGGTGGGGAAGTCGGGCGCCTGGACCCTCAGACAACAAGAACTCAGCGAGACAGCTGGGAGGACACTGCCAGGTGCCTCCCTCTGCAGAAGCCTGCAGCTCGGGTCCGAGGTCTCACCTGTGGAGCTTCCTGGGGGCTCCCCCGGTTTGGCCTGTGTCGTGCCCTGGACCCCTGACTCTCGGGAATGTTTTCCCACCGCGTGAGGGAGGCACCCTTCCTTCTCTGTTGTGACTCGTTCCTGGCCCTGCCCGTGGCTTCCCTGAGCCTGGTTCGAGTACCTGCTCTGCTCCTTCTGGATTCAGTGACGCCACCCACCACCTCCCGGGGTGAGGGGAAGGCGTCCAGGGAGCAGACAGGCCCACGGGATGGAAAAGGGGGAAGGGCCATAAGAGGAACAAACTCCAGGGAGTGAGGTCCCTATGGAGACCTCGCTAAGTGGAGGCCAAGAAGAGTGCCTGCTCGGGCCCTGCTGGTTTGGCTCAGTGGATAGAGCGTCGGCCTGCGGACTGATGGGTCCCAGGTTTGAAGGTCCCAGGTTCGATCCCGGTCAAGGGCACATGCCTGGGTGGCGGGCTCGATCTCCAGCAGGGGGCATGCAGGAGGCAGCGGATCAATGATTCGCTCTCATCATTGATGTTTCTAGCTCTCTCTCCCTCTCCCTTTCTCTCTGAAATCAATAAAAATACATTTAAAAAAAAAAAAAAAAGAGTACCTGCTTGGTACTTGACACCTGCAAGTCCGTGTGGCAAGAGTGCATAGTGGGCCCTGGCTGGGGGGCTCAGTTGGTTAGAGCACCGTCTTGACACGCCAAGGTTGTGGGTTCCATCCCTGGTCAGGGCATATGCAAGAATCCACCAATGGCCCTAGCTGGTGTGGCTCAGTGGAGAGAGCGTCGGCCTGCGGACTGAAAGGTCCCAGGTTCGATTCCGGTCGGGGGCATGTACATTGGTTGTGGACACATCCCCAGTAGGGGGTGTGCAGGAGGCAGCTGGTCGATGTTTCTCTCTCATCGATGTTTCTAACTCTCTATCCCTCTCCCTTCCTCTCTGTAAAAAATCAATAAAAAATATATTTAAAAAAAAAAAAAAAAAAAGAATCCACCAATGGCCCTAGCTGGTGTGGCTCAGTGGAGAGAGCCTCGGCCTGCAGACGGAGGGGTCCCGGGTTTTATTCCGGTCAAGGGCACGTACGTACGTACGTAGGTTGCAGGCTCGATCCCTGGCCCTGGTCGGGGTGCATGCAGGAGGCAACCACTCCATGTGTCTCTCTCACATCGATGTTTCTCTATTTCTGTCTCTCCCCCTCCCTTCCACTCTCTCTAAAAACCAATGGAAAAATATCCTCGGGTGAGAATTAACAACAACAACAAAAATCAATCAACGAATGCATAAATAAGTTAGAACAACAAATCGATGTTTCTCTCTCTCCCTTCCTCCCTCTCTCTAAAATCATTTGTTTTTAAAGAATGAATGACTG
Source organism: Eptesicus fuscus (assembly GCF_027574615.1). Taxonomy (NCBI): domain Eukaryota; kingdom Metazoa; phylum Chordata; class Mammalia; order Chiroptera; family Vespertilionidae; genus Eptesicus; species Eptesicus fuscus. Next base: position 2,816,402 of record NC_072494.1, on the reverse strand, counting down.
GGAGATTGAATAGGCAAAGCCAGCTGAGAGATGCAAAGGGCATTTGAGAGAAAAAAATCTCAACTGCAATCCCTGCCGCGCCATCAAGGACAGCTGTCCACACACGCCTACCCACTGTGTGTGGGAGGGGGACCGGGCGGCCGGAAAGGTGAGAGGGTGGGAAAGGGCAGGGCTCCGGGCTCCCGGCCCTGATAGGGAGCCTCTCCCCTTTGTGTTCTCTGGGGTGACAGAGCGGGCGAAACCTGAGCCAGGGCAGGAGTGAGATGAGACGCCGTGCCCTATTTCGGCTCAAAAGCGCCTTAGGAATCCGACGTCATCCGTGCTTCACACGGCCCACTTGGGAGCCGCCCACCGCGGCCGCGGCGTGACGGAACCCGGGTGTCTCATCAATGGGCACTCTTTTTCCAAGACAGAGAGTCCGCTGAGGACATTCACCAGAATTTGGCTGATAAGGCAGCTCTTGGGCGCCGGGGGTGAGGGGGGGGCAGGGGGAGGACAGGGTCGAAGACTGCCTTCAGTTCAGGAGACCGACGGCCTCACCCTGCGGTCTCCTGTCACCTGCAGCGGTCACCGCGCTCTCCGGTGGAGGAATACACTGGCTGTTTGCCAATGTCCTGTCCAGGCAGCAGAATGACTCTGATGGCTTTTTGTCTCAACATTGTCACTTTACGTTCTGCTAGGACCCCAATGTTTCCACTGAAAATGGAAATCGGATCCTGGTCGAATAGACAAAGGATGGCAGAGCCGGGAAGAATATCAGAGACTCTGCCTGGCTGGTGTGTGTGGCTCAGTAGTTGAGAGCTGACCCATGAACCAGGAGGTCACAGTTCGATTCCCAATCAGGGCACATGCCCGGGTTGCGGGGTCCACCCCCAGTAGGGAGCGTGCAGGGGGCAGCTGATCAATGATTCTCTCTCATTATTGATGTTTCTCTCTCTCTCCCTTCCTCTCTGAAATAAATAAAAACATTTTTTATTATTTTTTTAAAACATATTTTTTTTAAAAAAGCATATCCGGTTCTAGTTCTCATCCTATATAATAAAAAGCATAGCATGCAAATTGTCCCCTCCACTGGGAGTTGTCTGGGAGTTCGACCAGGGGGCGGGGCCGGCCGGGGGAGGGGAGGGAGGCCCTGGTCACTTGCCACCACTGCCACTGGCCGGCAGCGAGCTGGCAGCCACTAGGGACCTTACCAGTGCCTGAATTTCATGCACTGGGCCTCTAGTAATTTTATAAAAGAATGGAGATCTAAGAGTTCTAAGCATTTCAACTCAACTGATACCTCTGTGAGCGAACAAAAAATAGGCTCCCCTGAAAAGCCCAGGGCTCCAGGGCTGGGGACTCACCGAAGCTGACCACTAGGAGGCGGTGGAGCGGTCGCAAACTCGCATCTGCTGTCTGTTGGCTTTGGAGGGGCCGTGATGGGCACCTGGCCTCCTCCCTCCGGCAGGACCCTCCGCACCAGGACCCTCCGCACACCGAGGCGGGTAACCTGAGCGGGGGACGCGCTGCACGTTGAATCAATGCTGAGCAGAGGCCAGAGGGATTGGGGGCGGCCTTCCTACTTGAGTTTCTGGAATCTGATCCTATGACAACGGGGTGAGGACCGACCTGCGCCTCCTTCTCCCCACGTCGGGCGGGGATTCTGCCAGCTGCCCCCCAGCCTGGAGCCTCCCGGGGCCGGTGCTGCTCCCAGGGCGTCAGGTGGCCAGTGCGAACCCGTCGCTCGCCTCGGGGTCCTTTTAGAAATACAGAGACTCCTGGGTCTCCCCCCAGTTACCCCGTCAGAATTCTAGGGGGCCGAGCGGGGCAGCCTGGGAGCCCATCTCTGTAAGCCTCCCTGGAGACGCCGGTGCCCGCGGGCGCTGGAGCGGCCCTGCGTCCCGGAGAAGCGGCTCTGACCGGAGGCGGCGCGGCCCGGCCCCGGGCGTCTGAAAGGACAGCAGGTTCGCGAGGAACGTCCAGGGGCCTCCGCGCCGGGCTTTTGGTCAGGAAACCGCGCTTCCGAAGTGCAGCCTAGAACCCGCCTTCAGTCGCCTTTACGTCTTCCTGTTACCCCAACCACACGATTTGGAAAATGGAAAGAAAACGGAAAGCAGCAGCAACATCTCCCGGGGTGGCCAAAAGTTGGTTTACAGCTGTGAGAACACGCGCGTTTATTCTTGTATTACTATTTATTCACTGTTGTACTATTCATGTGTATGATTTGTCTTTCTACTATTCGTTACTACTTTGTCACTTTCCTTAGGACTTACCTTTTAGGTAATGATGGCTGGGAATTTCACCTGCTTGTGCCCACCCCCGTGTACACGGCGCCCTCATTCCCATTAGACAGCTCCCTTGAACATTTTCGATGTATGACTTTCCTATGTTTCCTTCCTCCCTCTCTCCCTCCCTCCCTTTCTTCATTACTGTATAGTTAAGCATGACAAGCGTACTTGGCGCGGCCGTTCTAAACAGACCAGCTCCGCGCTTTCTGAACGTGTGAAAACGCCACCCTCTGGTCCAGGTCATGGACTGTTCGCAGCATCCCGGGCTGGAGTCCCCGACGGAACCAAGTTTGAATGCGTCCCTCCCTGGAGCACAGTCCAGCCCGTTTAGCTCAGACACCAAACTGGTTCCCACGGCCCACAGGGCAGGAAGCAGCGTACGTGTGGGAGCGGCCGGGCGGGGAAGGCCGAGCGGGGAAAGGCACGGGCGTTCTGAGACACGCGGTCAGCTCGTCCTGCGAGCGGGACAAGAGCAGAGCGGGGCCCACGTCCTGCAAGTCTCCTTGTTCGGCGTTCACAGCACACAGGTTCTCGCCGCCGGCGTGTTACCCAGCCCGGCGAGGGAGAGGGTGCGTGGCGTTAGGATGAGAGGCTCACGGAGTCGTTGACATGGCGAGGGCGTGAGCGGGGAGCGGTCCGTTCACACGGTGCATGAGACTGCGGCGCAGCGGTCAGACCCGCAGGTGTCACGGCACCCCGACATCCCTGGCTGCATTTATTACGTAAAAAAGACAAGCACGCGGCTCCGGGAGAACAGAACGTTTTATACCGACACTTCCACCCTGAAACCAGCCGTCAGACACCCGCCCGCGCGGACAGCTCCCTGTCCACGTGCCGGGGACACTCGAGTCAGGCGAACTCGACGGCGCGGTCCCAGCAGATCTAGAACACTCCGGACTCCGCCTCGAGTGCAAGTGGGTCCCTTCTCAAGGACTCCCGACGCGTCGTCTTGCGGGACGTATGACACGAGTGGGTGCGGTGGATGGCCGCGGTGCGTTCCCAAGGCAGCGCCCCTACAGGTTTGGGTTCGTCATCGCGACCCCTTGGCACTCGATGATGTAGGCGTCCTTGGAGGCATCTCCTTCCTCTTCGGACTTCTTCACCGTGAACTTGGCCTGAAACCAGGAGAGTGCTCAGTGCGTGGGTGAGAGGAAGCGCCCCTAACTCCATAAGCTTAGATAGCTGGGTCGTTCACATCAAACTCCTTTTAATTTCATAATTTTTTAAAAATGAAGCATTTACGTATTTTTCTCCTCTCTTAAAATTGGTTCTCTGCATTTTTTTACGGTTAATGCGCACAGCTTCATTTCCTGCCTTTTTCAGGAACATGCAGCCCATGTCCACTTTACTACAGTCTTTATCTGTAGTTTTATAAAATAATGTAGAATTTACAAAGACAACTAGGTTTCTGTTTATTCAAATCTGGCCCCAAATCGGCTCTAATAAAACGCAGTCACGGCTTCTGACGGACACTCACCTTTGCTAGTTGTTCGGCAAAATGTATAGCCGTCTGCGTGTGGAGGGTCACGGGTCCCGTTTTCATTCGGGAAACCCCGCTGGCCAGTGCCATGAAAATGATCAGCTGTTGGGAAAGGAAGAAAGAATAGCTCGCACACTGGCTAATACTTGGAGTTAAAATCCTCTTGCTTTCCATATATAAATACCAGAATCCTAACAGCTGAAAGGATTTCTATTTCTTTAGGTTTCCAGAAACCCTAAGAAGACAGAAAACCGTGTCGCCCCAAGTCCACAGTGTGGTACCGACACGTTCAACAGCAGCCCTCCATATAAATTTTTTTAAAAAATTAATGCCTAAGAATAAACTACTGTTGAAAGGTGACATAGTTAACCAGACCAACTATCTGTACAGGCTGGTATGCATGATCTGACAGGCTTCTTCCGCTCTCTAAAAGTACACCCTTCTAGCCGGTTAATCAATACTCTAATTCAGAATTACGGCGAGTGTGGCGTAGACCTGGGCAAGAAGGAAGGGACTAGCAATAGGAAAATGGGCTGAAGAAACTGGTCAAGAGCCTGAGGAACACGTCTCAATGGAGACTGCGGACTTGAGGTGGGGAAGAGAAAAGCGAGGCAGAAGGAAAATCTATCAAGGCAGGGGGCCTCCGGGAGATGCCACTTGGAAACGTTCACTCGTTCCTCCGTGTGCGCAGGCGTGTCCGGTCAGAGGCCTATGGCCCGTCCAGAGGCAGCGCTGGCGGGCCTGAGCGACGGGACGAGGAGGAAGGCAGGGCCAGGGACGGGGACCTGAGAGTTGTCAGCACACATGGAGCTTAACACATGAGATGGGGCAGTCTCCGAGGAGTGAATGCAGACTCAGGCTCCCCAACAGCTCGAGGGTGAGGTGATGGGAATGTCAACAGTGACAAGCCAGCAGAGAGACGGGGTAGATGGCCCTGAGACAGCAAGATCAAGTCTACCAGCACCCCTGGGAAGGAAGGATTCAGGAAGGAAGGGTGACCGGCTGCGCTAAAATGCTGCGGCCAGGGCACGCACGGTGAGGTCTGGAATCCGAGGAATACAATTCCAGAAGAATACTTTAATCACTCACGCAACTGCGCCACGCCAGTCGGGGTCTGAAAGTCAGTATTAAAATGTACACTCAACGCAACTACCAAGCGTTCAAACCCAACAGGCTCCGAGCGGGTCCCTGGAGGTCGCTACCTGGTCCTGCAGATACTCGTCCACGGCCCCGCCGTGCCGGAGGTTGGCCAGGAGCATCTCGGCCGCGTCGATGCCAACCTTGTCTGTGCTGACACCTACGAGGGCACAGCGTAGAAAAGTACATTAGCGAAGAGGCAGAAACTTGACTTCGTAGACCCCGTCGGCACGGCTACGACATTTTTCGGGCCTCTCAACTCGTGCAGGGCGACTTCAGGACAGGAGCTTTCCGTCTCTGTGATCTCCCGAGCACTCGGCGTCTGACCGTCTAATCACGAGACGATCAAGCAAACCCAAAAGGTGGGACATCTTATGAGAAAATGGTCTGGACTTTCTAAAATGTCAATATCACAAAAGGAGGGGAAAAAGAAAAGGTGAAGAGACTATTCTGTAGTAAAAAGAAACTCAACAGACTTAATCACCAAGTGCTGTCTGTGCTTAAAAAAAATAAGAAAAAAAAGAAAATCCGCCCGGCCTGAGTGGCTCAGTGGTTGAGCATCGACCTATGAACCAGGAGGTCACAGTTCAATTCTTGGTCAGAGCACATGCCCAGGTTGCAGGCTAGATACCCAGTGGTGGGGCGTGCAGGTGGCAGCTGATCAATGATTCTCTCTCATCATTGATGTTTCTCTCTCTCTCTCCCTTTCCCTTCCTCTCTGACATCAATAAAAATATGTATGTTTGAAAACCCCACATTGCACTGAGAGACTTTGGAGGCTGCTGGTTCTGTCTGTGGGTGACAGACACATTCTTGGGGTGAAGGACGGTGCTGTGATGCCCCTGCAGTCTTCAGCGATCCTGCAGCTCGATGCTCAGGACGGGGGGCCAGTGAGAACAGGGTAGGGTGCTCACCCTGCAGCTCTTCTCTGGGTGTGAAATCTTTCAAAGCGTAAAGCTGGGGAAAGACTGCAAATGCAATGGGCTCTGAAACAGAACCAGCAGCCGGCTCCTTTTCAGCCCGCCACCCATCACAGTAACATCCTCCTCCCGACAGAGAGGACCCCCTTCGTTTGTCTGTACCTCGTTTGCCCAGCGCCGACCCCGCCAGCAGGCAGCCCGTGGACGTCTCAGCAACAATGCTGCAGAGGAAGAGAAAAGCGTGAGCGCCTGAGCCACCCACACCCCAGCGTCACACGCCACCAGCACACAGGTCGGCTGGCCGACGGGGAGAATTCATCTGGCTGGGACGTGGCAAAAGTGAGTCCCTCACGCAGAGAGCGGCGTGACTGGCGTTCTCCATCCTCAGGGAGGCGTGAGGGCCCCTCACCCTCGATGCCAACCCACCCCCGGGTGGGGAGAGCCCACCGGGGAGTCCCGCCCCGCAGCCACCCTGCGCCGTAAAGTAGTCGAGGGTGATCTTAGACGGAAAGGTCTTTCCACAGAGATGCTCCGTTTTGTTTTAGGTTTCAGACAGTGTTACCATTCTAGAGCATGCACTTACTATAACCCCTTTAACAGGAACTCCGAAAGAGACCTTAACATTCAAATACCCACAAGAGAGACTTTTACCCCTCAAACAAGCATTTTTATAACGCTCGAATCACTAACTCCTAATTAGATTAATAGAGTAGTTATATTTCTAATTCTTTCCTTTTTTTTAAAAATCCTCACGTGAGGATATTTTTCCATTGCTTTTTAGAGAGAGGGAAAGACAGAGAGAAATATCGATGTGAGAGAAACACATCGATTGGTTGCCTCCTGCACACTCCCCAACCAGGGCTCGGGCCAGGGAGGGGCCCAGGCCAGGGAGGAGCCTACAACTGAGGTACATGCCCTTGACCGGAATCGAACCCGGGACCTCTCAGTCCGCAGGCCAACGCTCTATCCACTGAGCCAACCAGCTAGGGCTCTATTTCTTTTCTAAAAGGTCTTGGCCACATCTAATATTTGTTTGTAAACTGACTTCACACTGAGGTACAGAGAAGCAACGGGAAATATTCCTCTCAGATCAGCTTCAAAGGCCAACTTCTGATTAGCGCCGGCGTTGAAGTTCAGCATACAAAGGGCTCCTACAGTGCGGTAAAGGCAAACCAGCCTCAGAAAAAAGTTCGGAATACAATGATCGGCTTCATTCACTGTACAGCTGTTTCAGGGGTAAATGCCCTTTCAAACAGATCTTCTTAAAACTATAAACTTCAACAAAAGATACAAACAAACCGCCCTCCAAATCTTGCATGTCAATGAGACAGTTATTTCAACCCAGGTCTAGGAGAAAGCCTGGAGTCGCACATGATCCCACTGCCGTTGCCGAAGGCGAGGTCTCGGGGCTCCTGGACCGGCTGGATGTTCACGTACAGGTCCCTGAACTCCTTCCGGAGGCACCTCACGGCCGCCGCCGCCATCTCCTTCGCTACCTGTTTTGGCGAAAGGGAAACGCAGAGTAAACCAAGTTCATGATGGTTGTGACAACTGTCTTCACACCTTCGAGACAAGTAACTTTCATGTGCGTTACAGAAAGGCTTGACGTGCATGAGTAGAGAGCGCAGAATTGTAAGAAAAGAAATTTTAATAAAAAGAATTAATCAATTCTTCTAATAATGCCAAAGTTTAGTTGCTAGAATACTCAAGACATCATACACTGCTAAGAACATCTGGACGACTTGCTTTAGATCAATGATTCTCTCTCATCGTTGATGTTCTCTCTCTCTCGCCCTCTCCCTTCTTCTCTGAAATCAATGAAGAATAATAATAATTTTAAGAAATGGACGACTTACTTTAAATGGCAAAGCGCCGGCCACAAAAGCCCTCCCGGATATCTTCGTCACGGAGCCGCGCTCGGTGATGTTTATCGGGTTCAGCTGTTTCACTGGAGACACCTGGACGATCACTTCACCACCCCCTTTCGGGTAGTAGCCCCTACAAAAAAGCGTGACAAACACTCACCTACCCTGATTGCATGACACAAAGAAAGCTCAATATTTACCACGTCACAACGTGGGAATGACAGCCCACCCCAGACCTGCTGCTTAAAACTCCCACGTCGCCTTGGAGATCTGTGCTGCCCAATATGGGAGCCTCCATCACCAAGGGGCTACCTAAATGGAATAAAATGTAGACTCAGCTCCCCAGTCGCACCAGCCGCATCCAAGGGCTCAACAGTCACGTGGCGAGGGGCCACCGCGCGGGACAGACAGGAGGCCAGGCAGGGGACGTTTCCCTCGCGGCAGGAAGAGGTACTGGACAGGGTTGTTTCAGAATAAAAGCTGGAGGTAGGATCTTGTCTCTTTTGTGCCTGCCCCGTTCGAGGGCCTAGAACAATGCGTGGCACGTAGTAGGTGCTCACTGAAGAAATGAGTATGTGAGTAGCTGAACCCCAATACAACTGATGCGACAGAAGATGCTGAGAGCGCACGGGGAGGGCGCAGGGCTCCTGTCCACGGGGCGCTCCCCGGCTGGGGGCGACGGCCCCTCACACAGCGTGAGTCGGGCCGTGAGGACCACACCAGAGGTGCGGATATGGACTCACGGACAAGGCACACAAGAAATTGCAAGTTTCATCTGGAAAAATATACAGGATTTCCTACTTTTAGGAGAGCAGGGGAGGAAAAACATGAACGATGACATGAAAGTGTGAAGGCACAAGCAGGGTTAAGGAACAGCAGGCCGTCGCATCATTAGAACACAGGGGATGTGGAAAGGAAGAGCGGAACAGTGAGCCCGGCCGGTGTGGCTCAGGGGTTGAGCATCCACCTATGAACCAGGAGGTCAGGGTTCGATTCCCGGTCAGAGCACAGGCCCGGGTTGTGGGCTCCACCCCCAGTGGGGGCCATGCAAGAGGCAGCTGATCCGTGATTCTCTCTCATCATTGATGTTTCTGTCTCTCTCTCCCTCTTCCTGCCTCTCTCTGAAATCAGTAAAAAAAATTTTTTTAAAAAAGAGGGGACAGTGAAGCCAGAAGGTGCATTGGAACAAGACTGCAAACACTTCAGCGCCACAGCGAGAAATGTGGCCTTTCTCTTGGAAAATCACCCCGCCGGACGGTGGCAGAGAATCCTCCTCTGACCCCGCCGGCCCTGTCCAGCTGCCCGCACACAGGGGCCTGGATCTGGTCCGAGCCTGGCTCACACTAGACAGGAAGGTGCTCAGGGCAGAATCCCCCTGAAAACCTCTCCCCGCAAAGGAGTGGATGTCCCGCACAGCTGCTTCCAAGACCCACGCTCCTGCTGCTTGCAAACCAGAGCTCAGCGATTTCCTACGGGAAATACAGGCAAGTGGTCCCAGCACGCTGTTCTCTACCGACAACCTCCGCACTATTGTTACCGCAAGGGGTGGGTCGAACGGCCACGGAAAGAGCAACTTACCTCATCTTAATGTCACAATTGAACTTGAAACCAAACTTTTCAGCAATTGGCTTGAAAACCTGAAAAATCAGAGCATTGTTGCCTTAACAACCAATAGTCACCGATTCAACAAGTGCAGTCATTAGACACGAGTGCTCCGCACAGAGACCAGGCTAGTGACGAGGGGTCCTCGTGGCACACACTGTGCAGCCTAGTCCCAGTTTTCCAATAAAAGAGGGGCATGGAGCTGAAATCCAAAGTTAACATTTAATGAGCCAGGGCTGCGCCGGTCTGTGTCATGAAAATAAAAACCGCAGCTCAGGACCCTTGATCCCAATGACCATTTTACCCGAGAGGCCGCTGCCTCCTGACCCTCTCCCTAGAACGCACCGTGAGGAATTAGGGGTTTTTGCTGAACAGGATTCTACTCCACCTTCTCACTTTTTTTTTAATATAACGCACAGTTAGGTTATTTCCACATCCTGGCTATCATGGATAGTACTACAACGAACACACGCTCTCTCGGAGATCTTCATTTATCAATTCCCTTGGACAAATCCCCAGAAGTTGGATTCCTGGATCAGGCGGTCAATTTATCTTTAATTTTTTTAGGGAACTCCATATTGTTTCCCACGGTGGCTGTTCCCCGTTGGGTTCCCACCAACAGTGCACAGGGGTTCCACTTTCTCCACGTCCTCCCAATACTCGTCAAGCACAGGAGTTCATTCTGGCTTTGAGTTTTTCCCTTCCAAACCCTAAGTCCCGGATCTGATTTGCATAATAAGTAAGAGAACATTCGTATCATCATGACACTTGAGCTTTTTAAGGGGTTCACCAGGAACACATCCAGGCCACCACACTAACTCTACGGCAAACATAAGCCCGCCATGAAGAAATACACAGGAAGGCACACAAAGCCACTCCGGGTACAGCTCGAGGGCAGGCACCGTGGTGTGTCCGCGCACCGCAGGCCCTCACCATGGCCGTGTAGTCGATCTGCGGGGCCATCTCGGCATTGGTCCCGCCTCGCAGGCGCAGCTCGGAGGGAGACGCGGCGAACAGGACGCAGGGCAGGGACACCTGCAGCAAGAGGCACACGCTCCTGAGGGGAAGGCAGAGCGGGCTTAGCAAGCGAGTGATCCTGACCCATCCCGTCGGCGGGAGCACGGACAGCTGGGACGGCAGGTACACGCCCTCAAGGTTAAAGGTAAAAACCGTTTCAGTAACTGAATGACGAAACCCTCCGTCTTAAAGACACAGTGGAAGGAGCTGGCCCGACGTGTAAATGTGATGTACCCATTTCGCCAACGGGGAAAAGGAAAACCAAGTTCATGCCCAGACTAAAGGCCGCAGAACAGGGTTTGTCATTAGCGGTGAGTCAAGAACGACGGACACGCCCAGGCAGAGACGAGGACGACCCCACTGCAGGAAAACAGTCGTGTTCACATGTGCAATTTCTACAGATAAAAAGTGTGCTACACTATACACGTGAGAAAATTCCAGCTCTAGTCACAGCTGCAATGACTAAACAATTCCGTACCCCAGAGTCTCGACCCCTCAAAGGTAAGTGTGTTCTCTCCATTTTAAAAAGCGAGGAAACTTCAGGAGGGTGAGGGCATAAGTGGGGGTGTGTGTGGGGGGGGAGGGATGGGGGGTAATGGGGGAATAAAGACACATATGTAACACCTTAATCAATAAAGAAATTCACAAAAAAAGTGAGGAAATGGAAACTCAGAAGGGCTGGCGGGTAGGACCTGCATTTGAACCCGGGTCTAACACCAAAGCCCAGACGTAGGGGGAGGAAGAGCCACGCACCCTGCTGTCTTGGTGTCTGCTGTGTGGCTCCCACCTTGGATCTTCCCGGGAGTAAACGTGATCTCCGTGGAGCCGATGTCCGCCCCCTCCAGTTGCCCAGCGCACAGGTCTCGAATCATCTCCAGTCCGGATAAGTGCTGAGGCCTTCAGGTGAAAAGACTGCATCAGAACATGTGCATTCGGACTGCCTACGGCCCCGCGTGTCCGGCTCAGTGACAAAACCGCAGGGGCAGGAAAACAGCGAGGCCTACCCACGGCTACTGCTGTGACATCGCCCACGGTCAGCGCTTCCTCTGGAGTTTTATGCGCCTGGACTTCCTGCCAGCAGGCGTCATTTTAAGGGATCCTGCCAGACCATCTATATATATAAAAGGCTAATATGCAAAGGGTCTGCTCGGGAGTTCAACCGTGAGACCAGGAGTTCAATCACTCACTATGACGTGTGCTGACCACCAGGGGGCGGCACAGAATGAAGGAAGGCCCCGATTGGCCCTGATGGCTGGCCAGGCCTAGGGACCCTACCCGTGCACGAATTTCATGCACTGGGCCTCTAGTTTAGCTATAAACACACACACTGACATGCTGTCAATTAGAAGTATGCAAAAGAGGAAAAGTAATGGAACTGCCTAAGTGCCCCCACTCTCCCTGGCCCTTTCCTGAATAATCTATGGTGCCTGTTAGGGGCTGAACTGTGTTCCCCCAAGATTCATACGTTGATGCCCTGACCCCCAGCACCTCAGAATGTGACTCGATTGGCAGACAGGCCCGTAAAGGAGGTGATTAAGGTAAAAGGGGCAGTGAAGGCGGTGATCCATTCTCACTGGTGTCCTTATGAAAAGAGGTGATCGGGACACACGGAGACACACCCGGGACGTGTGAGAAGGGTGTCCGTGAGAAGAGCAAGAGGGTGGCCACCTCCAAGCCAGGGAGAGAGGCCTGGGACACAGCCCTTCCCTGTGGGCCTCCGAGGAAACCAACCCTGCCAGGACCCTGATCTTGAACTTCAACCTCCAGTACTGTGAGAACATAAACTTCTGTTTGTAGGCCGCCCGGCCTGGGGGAGGGTAATGGGGGAATAAGGACACATATGTCCCCAGCAAAGCAACAGTGTACCCAATGCAACCTTAAAGAACCGGATGTCCCTGCGAAAGGGGTTGCTGCAAATTCTGGCAAAGGGAACGAGTCTTCACCACCTCACTCACTGCCTTGTAACCATTTCCAAACGGCTTGTGGGAAAAGGAAGAGAGGCTAAGAGAGAGCTGACCCACTGCAACGGACACATACAGAGTGCACACAGAGGCATGGGTCCGGCGTCCACCTGGGTCCTCTTCTCACAGGTGCATCCCCCGGAACCTTCCTCCGGACACGAGGGACAAGGTCCACGTGTTCCCTCTCCGCCCGCAGCCTCCCTCCTGGTCCTATTCACAGCTTCCTAGTGGCCTGAGTGAAAGCTGGACCCGGCTCTGGGCCCCTTCCGGTTCTGATTTGAAAATGTGCTGTGTAAAGGGGGGGGGGGGGGAGGGCGGGGCGGGTTCCTCTGGCTCCAGGGCCCATTGGCCTCACCTGTCCTGCCCTCACCTGTCCTGCCCGCTGCCCCAGGAGGAGGGGAAGCATTTTGGAAGATAAGCTTTAGGAAAGAGACAACTCTAGCCAGAGGGAACAGGCCCTACGTTCTTCCTTTCCTTTTGATCGTTTTTTAATTGAATGTATTGGGGTGACGCTGGTTCACCAAATCATGCAGGTTTCAAGGGCACAAGCCAACAAAACATCATCTGCACCCGGCATGGAGGCCATCACCCCAAGGGAAATCTTTCCGTCCCTCCCCCCCCCCCCCCCCCCCGCTTCCCACACCACCCCCCCCTGACAGCTGTCAGAGGGGAGGGGGGTTGGGGGCCTGTTTTCTACGTTTGCCCCTGGAGGGTTTCAAGATGGAACCACCCAGGCCACGGCTAACAGCCCAGGCTGAAGCCCGCACCTGGGGGGGCCCTGCTGCCCGGATCTTCTCAGCATCACTGCGGGGGCTCCTGAGTCCCCAGCCCCGCGCCATCCCCAAGGCCCCAGGCTCCGCAGCCCGCCCCTCAGGGCCTGTGCCCGCCCCCACCCCCACCCCCACCCCCAATCCCATCCCCACCCCAGTCTCCCAGCCGGCATCCCCTGGGCCCTGCCATCCCCCAGCCCCACACCCCGACCCAGGCCCCTTAGTCCGCCCCCAGCGCCCCGATTACCGCAGGCCGGGCGTGCTGCGGCCGGCTCGGATCTTCTGCACCCGCAACGGGAGCCCCAGGAGGCAGCTCAGCGCCGTGGACACCCTCAGGATCTGGCCGCCCTGCGCAGGGTGCGGGGCGGAGACCAGAGAGGTCGTGAGACCCCAAAGCTCCCCCACATCCCGCCCCCCACCCCCCACCCCGCGGCCTCGGCTCGCACTCACCCCTTCCAGGAGCCCGCCGTCCACCTCCACCCGCGGCCCCGCCATGGAGGGCGCCCTCAGGCCCGGCCCGCAGGCGCCCGGCCTCCACCCGCGCGCGGCGAGGAGGACACGCCGGCTCCCGCCCCGCAGCTCCGAGAGCCGGTCCTCGCTGGGCCGCGGGCGCCGGCGGAGAGGGAAGGATCGGAGGCGCCGAGAACACGGCTCCGCGGACACCACCCGCCCCGCCCCGGGCCCGCACCCCCGGCAGCCAGTGCGCCTGCGCGCCGCGCGGTGCTCCCGGGGGCGGCACGAACCGGATCCCAGCAAATCGGGGCGGCGGCCGGGCGGGTCCCCCAGCGCCGAGGAAGTGCGTCCTCGAGACGGTGCGGAAGCCTTCCTCCCCCCCCCCCCCCCCCGCTCCCCCGGACCGCCCCCTCCGGCTGCCCGCGGGCCCGTGCGAACTGCGGTGCCGCCCGCCGCGCCCGGAGCGGAAGCCTCTTGGGCTGAGGATGGAGCCCCGGCCGGGCCCTGCGCGCCCCGACCTCCCCCTCCCGGTCCCGGGGCCTCGTCCGCAGCCTGTCCCTTGGAATGCGTGTGCCCCGGGTATCGGGGATTATTCTTTCTTTTCCTCCCGCACACGGCTGCGGCCACTTTTGAAAACAGTCCGGCGGCTCTTCGTGATCGTGGTTAAAAGGAAAGGTAGAGCCCCAGCCGGTGTGGCTCCGCGGTTGAGCGTCGGCCTGTGGACTGAAGGGTCCTGGGTTCGATCCCAGGGTCCATGGGTCAAGGGCCCAGGCCCAGGTTGTGGGCCTGATCCCCAGTAGGGGGCGTGCAGGAGGCAGCTGATCAATCATTCTCTCTCATCATGGGTGTTTCTATCTCTCCCTCTCCCTTTCCTCTCTGAAATCAATAAAAGTATGTTTTTAAATAAGATATATATAATAGAACCCATGTCTCAACAAGCCCACTTTCAGGGATACATTCTTACCTTATTTTTTTTTAAACATTTTATTGATTTTTTTTTACAGAGAGGAAGGGAGAGGAATAGAGAGCTAGAAACATCGATCAGCTGCCTCATCAGCTGCCTCCTGCACACCCCCCACTGGGGCTGTGCCCGCAACCCAGGGACATGCCCTTGACCGGAATCGAACCTGGGACCCTTCAGTCCGCAGGCCGACGCTCCATCCACTGAGCCACACCGGTTTCGGCATTCTGACCTTATGAGTCACATGGCATTGGCTAACGGATGGCACCTGTGTCACCCAGCGCTTGTTAGAAATGCGGACTCCCGGGGGCCTGCCCTGGTCGGTTGCATTGGAACCTGCATGTTAGTATGACCCCCCGTTGCTATGAACAGTGCAGCTGAAACCACTGCCCTAGAGGGTCCCTGGCACAGGCCCCGGGAGGGGGATCGAGAGTGTTCATCGTGTGGAGTTCCCAGGCACCCAAAGGTCCCCAGCAGGTGGCCGGTGCCAGTTCCGTTCCTGTCGGGGCGCAGGCCCAGGTTGCAGCGGCTGGATCCCCAGGAGGGGGCGCACAGCGGACAGCCAATCGATGTTTCTCACATGTATCCACATTTCTCTCTCCCTCTCCCTAAAATAAAAAATATATATATTTTGAAAAATGTGATGTTCATACAGGTTAAAGCATGAGTCAGTACTTCCGTCATTGTTAGGGATGAATACTATCCCATGATATGGATGTGCCACATTTTGTTTATCCATTCACTTGTTGAAGGAAATTTGGGGTGTTGCTAGTTTGTGGCTATTATGAACAATGTTGTGGCAATCGTTGTTGTCCTAGCCTTTGTATAGACATATGTTTTCCTCTCTCTTGGGTAGACACCTAGGAGAGGAATTGCTGGGACGTAGTCATATTTATTAGTTTTTTAAAAAGAGAGAAGAAATTAATTCTTTGTCTCTTTTGAGGGAAAGGATTGACCAGTGAGTAGGTGGCATGTCTCTTGCTTTTGGAAAGAAAGGTAAGAAAACATAATACTGAATTTGGAAGCCATTGAGGTAAAAGAGGATAAAAGAAAGGAAATAAACTAGATACTTTCTTGGGAGAAGGTAGAGATAAAGGGACATTAGAGGAAGAGGTGGTATAGGGACCTTAGGGGGAAAAATAATTCACTTCGAAGTGTTTTTATGTAAACACTTGCATGTAGTATTATCAAATATATTAACACTTTATAAAGTGTTTTGTTAGATTTTCTTTTACAGGTAATGACTTTGATTTATTGCTCACAGTAGCACAGTAGTCCGTGTGTGTGCATGCGTGTGTGTGTGTGTGAAAGAGAGAGAGAGAGAGAAGGAAATACACTGAAAGGTAAATAAGGCAAAAAAAGAAGGGTGAGATTAGATAATATTAGACATTTAATTTGTGTAATGCCTGAGATTTTGTTTCACAGCCACTAACCTTCAAAATTGAGGACTTATAATGTTCTCTTTGTTCCAGTTTTCTGTGTGTGTATTTCTTTAGACATCTGTGCAGATTTTCGTTCCCGGTAAGAGGCAAAAACAGACCCATGTCATCCTGGAAACTTGACTGTGCAAGCTCCGATCTTATCCTTCCTGGTTCTAAATTTGACATTTCTCCAAGAGGCAAATGAAGCAGGTTCACATGCCTGTGGCACACATTTCCTGTGCTGAGAAGGAAAGAACGTGTTCATAACGTGCTTATTTTGGACCTCAGGGTAACCTTGTTCACCTTCTATGAAAAAAACATTGAACAGCCGGTTCACATGGTCAGGAATGCTCGCGGGGAGTGAGACCTGCCGGTCGTCGGGATCTAGTTCAGTACAGGCTCGTGACTCCAGATCCGTGGGTCGGAGCCTGGCACCGAGGACTCGAGGCGGTTGCAATCCCGGCTGAAGACGGGGGTGGGGGTGGGGGTGGGGGGCGGTATTTTCCTGCCCATCCTCAGGTCTGAGTCACAGCCCTTTCTCCAGGGAAGTGCCTTTCCTTTGGGTTCCCTTGACACTGTCCTCCCCCCGCACCCCCTGCACGGACTACAGAGATGACCGTCGGTGCTCACGTCCGACGTCGTCCCCGGAACGAAACCTGGGCGGCCCTCCTCCCACTGGTTCCCCATCTCCCAGCTTTTTGCCTCCTGGCCTCTCCCTCCCGCCCCGCCCCCGCAGTGGGTGTGGCTCCGGCCCCGCCCCTCTCCCTGATTGGCTGTCCGGTGGGCCGCTCCTTCGCCCTCATTGGTCGCTCAGGGGGAGGTGCGTTTCCCGGATCCTAATAGGTGGCCGGGCAGAGGCCACGCCCCCCACCGCGGCGCCGCTGGAGTTTCCGGAGTAAGATGGCCGCAGTGCGCGTGCTGCGGACCTGGAGCCAGAGAGCCGGGCGGCTGGTGAGCGGGTCGGGGCCGGGCTGCGGTCGGGGAGGAGTGCCGTGTCCGCGGTCCTGCCGGGGAGGGGTGTTCGTGTGTCCTCCGGGGGCCACGCGTACCGGGCACGCGTGATGGAGAGGTGGGGGGACCCACGCCGAGCGAAGGGCACCGAAGGTGGGAGCCGACGGGCCCGGAGACCCGCTCCCTCCCCTCACCTGGGCGCGTACCTGGCGGGACGCGGCGGCCCTCCCGCTCCCTCCATGCCCCGAGGCCCAGCTGGCCTGTCACTGAGCAGCATCTGGGTGCCGGGCGGGGTGACAGGCGCTGGGGAGGCAGTCATTGAGCATCTCGGGAGCACCCACTGGGTGCCAGGCGCGACCCTACGACCCCCGCTCTCAGGGGACTGACAGTCTAGGAAGAGGCACTTGGAGCAAAGCGTAACGGCACGGTCCTTGCCCCGGAGCCGCAGAGACGCCTGCTCCAGCCTCACCCCTGGGGCGTGTCCTTGCCCCCCAGGTCTGCACCAGTGTCTCCCCAACCTTTGTGTCCATGCAACTACGACCCACCGACCCACCACCGTCACCCCTGCGGTTCCCCACTTTCCCACGACTTTCAGCACAAGGCAATGACACAAGGCAGTGAACGTCCCGTCCTCATAGAGTTTCATCTGATTTGTATAGCGTTCCTACCTCCAGGGTCCCCTCTGCCCCAGGGCTTTCTGCAGCGGCCGACCCCTAATCTTACAAAGCCTTTGAGGAGGTCTTGTGCTAGGCACCCAGGATGCAAATATGAGTAAGACCGACACCATCCCTGCCCGCACAGAGGTTAATGACAGCCTGTGGTGGAGGACAGACAGACAGAGAGACAGAGCTAGGCCTTAGACAAGCCGCACAGCACAGCCTAAGACATGCTGTGCACAGCTACAGGAACACCTAGGGAGGGTCCCGGCGTTCGTACCCGAGTTCCCAGAGAACATTGCCTCACCTGAGGTTTGGGAAAGAGAAGTAGCAGGTAACGGGGAGGAGAAGCCAGCCGTCCCCAGCAGCACCTGACGAGGTCCCGGCCTCGCTCCCCTGAGAGCGTCCCCCTCCTCGGCTTCCCCGGCACCGGCGCCCCGATCTTCTTCTCCCTGCCGCTTGATGTCCGGCATTCTGGTTTGGGCCTAGATCATTTCATGTCGTTTATGCAGCGATAACCGTCGTTCCACTGTTAGAATGGACGTGACATTCCGTTTGTGCTTAGAGAGGTAAGCCATGGAGATCACGTATCAGAGCTTTTCCTTTTGGTCTTCTCATCGCCAGGTTTGTGTTCGCTACTGTCAAACACGGAGTGTTGTTCATGCGCCGAAACCCAAATATGTGTGTTTCTTCGGCTGCCCGTCCTTCCAGTCGAGCCATCCGCACCGACAGCTGAAAACAACCGCTGGTGAGTGTGACCAACATCGCCGCGTGAGATGGCGTTTGTATCTTACTCAGCACTTTATTTTAAGTGATTGTAGACTTAGCAAAGTTTTGTGTGTTTTTTTAAAGTGGACCTTTTATTCCTAGCCTGGCCCTCCTTGCTCTCCCCACATTTATCCTTTTTTTTTATTATTATCTTTGCACCCTACCTCTACCCCACTCCCCTTTCACACACTCTCCCTTGATACGTGTGTCTTCATGGAGTTGGGAATGGGTTGTCTTGGGCCATCTGTTCTTTATCACCTGGCTCATCTGCGTGCAATAACCAGCGTGGATAGACTCTCAGTCCAGGTAAATGTGACTTGATCGCTGGATAGGATAGTTTGTGCCCGTGTTGGTTGTTGGAGGAGGACTTCATCTGTCCTAGTGGATGGTGGGATGAAACCAGCCGGAGGAGCCCCTACATACAAGGTTCCCTGCTTTTACCATTTAATTACACACACACACACACACACCACACCCCGTTTTCTACCCTCTCTGAAGAACTCGAGGCTTTAAGTGTTAGATTTGCAAGGACACTAAAACTCTCTTTTCTGATGTTCTCTTTAGAAACCTGGTAAGGAACCCTGGCCTTCTGTTGTATCATTACCCTTTGGCCAGATATGGGCACCTGGGTCTGGGCTGGCAGTGACAAGTAGGGGGGTTCCAGGCAGACCCACCTGAGGCCAATCAGTCCTTCCGTGCCCCCGACACGCCGTCTTCCACAGCACCCTAAGATATGTAAACGTACTTTCACCATTTTTTTTTTTTTTAAGATTTTTATTTTCAAAAGTCAGCCTTTGGTGAGAGAAAATGGAGGCCATTGAAGCTCCCGTGTGCAGGCAGTTATGAGCTCCTGGTTCGTGGCCTACCAGTTGCTGGCTGTGTAACTTCAAGCGAGTGACTTAATTTCACCTGGAAAAGGGGAGTAATCATAGTATCTGACCCTTTGTATTGGTGTGAGAATCAGCTCATTCCACATATTTACTGAGCACCTGCTGTGTGCCCAGGCACCGCTCTGGGTGCGTGGCATGCGTCCTCTTCTTTAGTAGCTAAGCTGGAAGCCTGGAGCCTGATTCCTTTCTCACCTCAAACTGATGACCATGATCCATTCATGTTACAGCGTATGTGTTTCTAAACCTGTCTTCTCCTTTTCAGGCAGCTTCAAAATGTATAAATCTATTCAGCTTCTTAACCTGCAGTAGCCCCCTAACTGCCTTCTCTGCCGCCCCTTCCCCGCCTCTCTCCGCCACACTCCTGCCAGAGAGAATTGTCTCCTAAAATGGTAGACCTGAAGCTACAGACCTGAAATGGCCACGGGGACTCCCTGGCAGCAAATCACTGCTGAACAGCAGCCCTCCTCAGAGCGGCTTGACGCGACTGTGCTTCGTTAGCTGTCAGGACTCTGGGCGTCGGCCCCTCTCTGATGTGACTGTGTTTGGCTAGAGCATCATCTGGGCTGGAGGGTCCAGGACGCTCTCCCTCACACATCTAACGATCAGTGTTGGTTTTCAGCTGGGACAGCGCATTGCTCCACCACCTGGCCTCTAACCCTCCGCCAAGTTAGGTCAGCTGCCTTGCAGGGGGGTCTCCAGGCAGCGTTCCCAGAGGGACAGGGAGAAGCTGTGAGGTGGAGGTCCTCTGAGGCCGAGGCTCCAGAATTGACACACTTGCGCCTGGCCGGTGTGGCTCAATGGTTGAGCTTTGAACAGGAGGTCACGGTTTGATTCCTGGTCAGGGCACAGGCCCAGGTTTTGGGCTCCATCCCCAGTAGGGGGCGTGCAGGAGGCAGCCGGCCCATGATTCTCTCTCATCATTGATGTTTCTATCTCTCTCCCCCTCTCTCTTCCTCTCTGAAATCAATAAAAGAAATATATTTTTTTAAAAAATAACTTACACACTTGCACTTCTGCTATACCCTATTGGTGAAAGCAAGTCGCAGGCCAGCATAGAGTGTAGGAATGGTGACTAGACTAACCAGCACTGGCCCCTGACCGCCTGAAGGGTACATTTCACACCTCACCTCCGCCTGGCGCACAAACCCTTTTAAAGTCTCGGCTGATTTCTCGCCACATGACCTGGCCTCAGCTGCGTAGAACTGTCGGCCGTTCCTAACCATGTCGTCACGTTTCCATGCTCTTGCACATGCCGTCGGCTCCTTATGTTCCTTGCATAGCCTGGCTTTGCACAGAGGTGTCATCGTGCGTTTACTCTCGTTTTAGTCACTCAGGTTGGGTCCCGGTCTCCATGGTAACTGTTCTTGAGCACTAGCCTGGGTGTGCCTCTATGTCCTCGGGCAAAAAAGGCTTCAAACTAGTTTCTGGCTCAAAGTTGTGGGCATTTTTTAAGACTTTTGATACTTAGTACCAGACTGTTTTCCGGAAGGTTCCAGTTTAAATGAGCAGCAGGCTGTGCGAGGACCCGCTTCCTGGAGTGGACCCGAGGCTCCTGAGCCCCCCACATCAAAGACACATTGCTTTACTGCTAACTCACCCCCTCCTGTTTATTGAAGGAAAATGTGCTCCTTCCTCAGCTTGTGCGTGTGTTTTATAAGCAGTTGTAGCTATTAGCCGTCTAAAAATAGAGGCGTATTCTTAAATCAGTTCGGAGCCATTTGCTAACCAAAAATACTGACTTCCTTGGGAATAATTACCATAAAGTTTCATTGGCATCCAAGTGTTATAAAAAGGGGGTAGATCTTTGAAAAGGGGTAAAACGTGGAAAGTGGAAGGAAAAGACTCAAATTTAATGATAAGTTGGCAGAACCTAGTTTGGGCAAATAAGAATGTCCCATCGAGTTTTCCATGTAGGGGTCTGCCTGACCTTTAGCCACTAAGAGAGTATGAAGCCAAAATACCAGGTCAGAGTGATGTTGAAGCAGGCTGTTGGTGGTTATTACAGTTTCACAACATGAAGCAGGGGGGTGCGGTGGGGTCTCCCTCAGTACACGTCGTGTGTTACAGTCTGTTTACTGTAATGGTGCCAGCTGCCCTTTGTCAGGCCCTCCATCCCCTGTCACAACACTGTTTTGGAAGCGGGAAAACGGGAGTTCCGTGGCAGTGGCGGTGGGTGGGTGTCCTCGATTAACTCATTTAAATCTTTGCTGGCTATGAGTGATGATCATGCTGTTAAAATTGTGAAATTTTTATCCGTAAAATGAAATAATTTCTGCCTCCGCTGGAGAATATTTTCTGATTTTAGGTGTAAAAGCATCTCTTAACAACACGTGACATATTTAAGGAGATTATGTCTCATTTGTCTTTGAAGGTCAACAGGGACAGATTGTTCAATTCAAACTCTCAGACATCGGAGAAGGCATCAGAGAAGTAACTGTCAAAGAATGGTAAGTTACTGTGAAAAAGGTGGACGTCAGTCTTAAGATAATCGGAGTGACCATAAGCAGGTCTCTATTTAGATGGAGACACTTGCTCTCACATCCGGGCCTTTTTCAAAGCCGTGGGTGGAACTAGCTGATGGGGTCAGCGTGCTGCCGAGCCAGTTCACACACCACTGCGTCTTCTTCTGGGCAGTGTCTTAGCATCTTTTCCTCCTCTTTTAAAGACGTTCACAGCCCACCCCCCATTTCAGCTAGCAGAAGATTCAGTCGATGCTAAGGGGTGACGTGTGTCCGGACTTGCTGCCTTTCTGGAGGCGCGGAATCCCAGAGGCCCTGCCTCTGTCTGGGGGGGAACCCCCAGAGCCGCTCTCACACCTCATGTCCCTGTCACGGGTGGTGTGTTATGTGAACGAGAACTGGTTAGGACAGGAAGACAAGGCATGAGAATGACCGAACAATAGTGTTGTTAATGAGGAATTAATGTAAAACGTCAGGAATGTGCTAGATACGTCAAGAGTGGTATTAGATATCAGCATAACCAATGGACACAGACACGGGGGCGGGGGTGAGGGCCTGAGCAGGGGTGTGGGGGGGCCATGGGGAGATGAGGACACATGTAATACCTTAATCAATCAATAAAGAAAAATAATAATAAATTAAAAATTAAAAAGAAGAATGGTATTAGACTCAGAATCTCATGTAGTATTTGAGGTTGGTCTTCCTGTTCTGTTTGGTAAAGGGCACTTAGAATGGTTGTGGGATAAAGGGACCGATATACAAGGACAGGCAAACATAATTAGAAGAGAACTCAAGCCAAAATTCATGAGATTACAAAGGATGTGTGCTGGGGACATCAATTTTTCTATCTAATTCTAGAAATAAGCCGAAACCGGTTTGGCTCAGTGGATAGAGCGTCGGCCTGCGGACTGAAAGGTCCCAGGTTCGATTCCGGTCAAGGGCATGTACCTTGGTTGCGGGCACATCCCCAGTAGGGGGTGTGCAGGAGGCAGCTGATCGATGTTTCTGACTCTCTATCCCTCTCTCTTCCTCTCTGTAAAAAATCAATAAAATACATTTTAAAAAAAAAAAAAGAAAAGAAACAAGAGGCACCCCTTAAAGTTTGATACAGGCTAAAATAAAACAATGAAAGGGGAAAACACACACACATTTAAAACACTTTTTAAGAACTTTTTCCAAGGAGTGGGTGGAGCAGAAAACCTGAAAGTTTAATTAAATTTTCAGATTACAGATCTGTGAATGGTTTTTTTAAAGTTGGTATTGGAAATAACACCAAAGAGGTTCTGGAAACCATGATGGTCTTTTCTGGAACTTTCTTTGGTGCACCTCTGGGACTAACTGCTCGCCTGGGTGGATAGGCCCTAACTCGGCGTGGCGGCGGCGGTGCAGGCTAGTCGTCCTTGGTCATGCGGCAGGTCTGACACCTGTTTCCTGCAGGTTCGTGAAGGAAGGGGACACCGTGTCTCAGTTCGACAGCATCTGTGAGGTTCAGAGCGACAAAGCGTCTGTTACGATCACCAGTCGCTACGATGGCGTCATTAGGAAACTGTACTACAACCTCGAGGACACGGCCTACGTGGGGAAGCCGCTCGTGGACATAGAGACGGAAGCTTTAAAAGGTACTGAAGCGCGGGTCCCTGTTTGCCAAATGGATCGCCGCTGTCCTTGGGTACCAATCAAAAGGGATGTCTATTTTTAATAACTTCCAGGAAGTCAGGGAAACAGAAAGGGTCCTGGGTGACGTGTGATTATCTTTTGACCAGTCGCCATGGTAACTGCATGGACAGTAACAGTGCCCTGGGGGCCAGGCTTCTGGAAACCATAGTGGTGACAGAAGCAGCAGTGAAGATTCAGGACACCGGTCACTGCCAGCAGGTGTAGTGTGCACATGGATGGCTCGGTGTGCGAACACGGAGCCAGACGGCACTCGTGGTGATGGCTGGGAGAGGAGACACAGGAGAGAGAGGGAGGAAAAGTGGGGGGAACAGTGAAGGGGCCCGCGCTGCGAAGCAGCAGCGGCCGCGGCTCTCACAGCAGTGCACGCCCTGACACGGATTCCACATGAGAGCGCTCCGGGGAACTGGCCCTGGGATGCTGCCGTGGGCGCACAGCCTTCCCCAAGCCCAGGGCTCTGTCGTCCAGGAAACAGCGCTGGGAGGCAGCCCTCGCCCGCAGCCGGGAGGAAGTGCTGGGGTCCGGACAGGCCTCCGGGTGCCTGAGTCACGGAGGCCCTGCCGGCTGTGCGGGAGGGTCACAGCTGGTGTGACCGCTCGCAGTCTGTCAGCTTCCACACTGACGGGTTCTTATCCTTACACATGAGCAATCCTGTGGAACCGATGGAGAAACTAAACCCAACCCAGCGGCAGTGACAGAGCCCAGTTTAGACCTCAGATGTCCTGAGTCTTTATGCACCGTGACAGCTCCCTCCAAAAGCTGGGAGGTAGCTTATTGAAGCCTTTGGTCATTTATTTAATTTCTGGTATCAAAGCAGGACGCTGATTAGAGAAAGTTATAAGATACGGAAAGCCAAAAATAAGAAAATGAAGACATTCTCCCCCTACTCAGAAATCACCACTCAACACCTCAGTGTATATCCTCCCAATTTCTCCCAGAATTATGCCTTGAACTGTAGGTGTGTATGCCAGCTCATTTGACGAGAAAGAAAATTAGTAATTTTCCATCCGTCCTCAGCTCTTAACTGAGACCCCTGCAATAAAAGACGGATCAGCAAGAGGAAAACAAGTTTATTAATCCGTATACCTCATGCGCACAGGGGAGTCAGGCAGAGGAAAGTAACTCCAAGAGGAGGCTTAGAACTCAGGCTTAAGTATCATCTTAATAGGGATGGGGAGGGGGGGAATGCAGGCCTCTTAGGGGAGAGTAAATGGTGTTTAGGAAGCATAATGGGCCTTTATTTGCTTAGAATTGAATGTCAAAGCAAACGCAGTTGCCTGCTGATTTGCTGAGGTTTCGTCTCCAGTTCCCTAATTCCCACAGAGAGTCTGCCACGCAGCATCCGACATGGACAGTTAAATGCTTTCAGAAGCTTTTCTTTTTGGTAACAAAACTCCACGCTCACAGCCTAGATGGTTTCTTCGGTCAGTACTCTAAGCACTAGTCGCCTACCTTTAGGACCTCGCGGACACCAGTTGGCCACTGGACCGCTGCTCTAGAGTTAGAGAGCAGCTAGCCAGCCCTCGCCACGCCACGGAAGGGAGGTCTCCACAGCATCCTAAGCCCTGTTCAGAGCAGGAACATTGTAAATGCTGTGTCATCACAGGGAAGCATTGAGGCTGGTCACAGATTTTACATGATCCTTCCGTGTAATTTACCTCCCCTCTGATCCTTATTTCATGCTACTTATAAAAGAAGTTTACTAGGAAAGTGTTTAAAATATAACACGTTTTAAAATGTATGGAAGAAGCGCTCCTTTTTTAACTGGTAGCTGGCTACGTGTTTTCAACAGAAATGAAGTACATACCACGTAACCAGAGCCATGAAACCACACCAGATACCTGTACCCCCCGCCACACACACACACACACACACACACACACACACACTCCTGTTCGTTTCTCCTTTCTGAAGTAGCCCAACTATTACGCCTTTTGACTATAAAGTGGAGTTTACTTATATATTCTCAACTGAAGAGGAAACATTTACCTTGTTGTCAGATTCCGAGGAGGATGTGGTGGAAACGCCCGCCGTGTCCCATGACGAACACACTCACCAGGAGATCAAAGGCCAGAAGACGCTGGCCACCCCGGCAGTGCGCCGCCTGGCCATGGAAAACAACGTACGTTTTCTTAACGTGTGAATGTGAGACCCAGAGTGTGTGCTTGCCTCTGAAAAGTTAGCCAGCTGTCCAGATGAGATGGCTCACATTGGGATGGAGGAAAACGGGAATGTCTGTTACCAAAAAGTGGTCGTTGCATAAAGGTCCTCGTGAGAAATGAGAACCACTGTGAACGCGTCACTTCCACTGATGGAGGAGTGTGCTTTTACGGCGTTACGCTTTCTTAGAGCTGGTAACAGTCAGGGCCACCACTGATGCCGCTCTTGCAAATACTCGTGTCTTAGGTCAGGTGCCCTAGGAGCGCAGATTGAGACAAGGATTGGGGACATGTGAGGATTGATGGATTGATTGAAAGAGTGAGTACCTTTACTGGGCGTGAGCATAGGGAAGGGAAGAGGCGGGCAATGGGCCAGGCACGGATGTGGTCTCCAGGATGTGCCCTGATCCCGGGCAGGTGGGGAGAACCCCAGAACTGAGTCAAGAAGGCTGGCCTGGTATTCCTCTCATCAGCCGGTCCTTGGTGCCTCACCTCCCGGGCAGGCGGCTCCCTCCCGGCCAGGCAGTGAGAATTTACCCGGTGTTGCACTTAATCTTCACAGCTCTGAGATAAGATAGGAGGAGGTCGGGACACTGGCCCAAGGTCACAGGGCTGTGGTGGAGCCAGGATTCTGAAGTCCGTCTCCAGGGCTCCACTGACTGCTTTCGTCCTGGGAGACCTGAGCCAGACGCTGCCCACTGACCCCCACAGTAGCCCCGGAGTGGGTGCGGACTATCCCCATTTTGCAGATGGGGGAGGGCAGGGTTGATGAAGTTGCCTGCGATCGAGAAGGGAGCTGAACTGGGGATTGGGACTCGGATCTGCCTCCTTCCAGGGCCCGAGCTCTTCCCAGGGCGCCCACGGGCAGGTGCTTTGTCTGTTTGTCTTTGAGAGAAGTAGCTCAGTTCCAGTGGGAAGAACAAATGTGTCCATTCTGGAAGTAGAAGAGTCATTGAGGGTTCACATCCCTTCAGCAGTTATCCGGCCATTGTTCCAGAAGCTAGCCCAGGGAACAATCCAGGGCGCATTCCTTCACGGACTTTATAGCATAAATTTGAAAGCACGTGTTCAAATCAGGGAAATGCGTACATAGAGCCTTCATGGTAGTTTATTCGCCATTAAATGTATTCAAAGATGAAGACCATTTAGCATAACAGAACATAGAAGTAATCATATGGAACACTGGATCATTAAGAGCATCAGGTGACCTCTGTTTTCTGTAGTTTCTAAAAATGGAAAAAACCAATTAAGAATCATACAAGAAATTTAAGAAGAGTTGATTGTTTAAAAATGTAAGTTTTCCTAAATAGGAGTGGATTACCTACAACGTAGATAGCGCAGGTTACCATGTGGGCAGATGCACAGTGTGTGCACAAGTAACGGGGTGACGTAGGAGGGAGCCGTTCTTACCCGCTCTGTTAAGATCATGGAAATGGTACTTCCTTATACTAACTTATGGGGCAGGGTACTTTTTTTTTTATTAACCAACAATGCATTAAATTCCACTTAGCGACCTTAATGTGGATTTATTTATTTTCAGGTAGTTTTATTTTTCACATTAAGTGTATCCTTTTTTAGATTAAGCTGAGTGAAGTTGTTGGCTCAGGAAAAGATGGCAGAATACTCAAAGAAGATATTCTCAACTTTTTGGAGAAGCAGACAGGAGCGATATTACCTCCTTCACCCAAAGCCGAAATTATGCCACCTCCACCGAAACCAAAAGACACACCTCTTCCCACCCCAATAACAAAATCTCCGGTATTCACAGGCCAGGACCGAACAGAGCCCATAACAGGTAATAATAACGAGACTGCCGGTGATAGTGCAATTTATTGGGGAGAAGCTGCCTCCGTGCATTTAATAGGGTATTTTGATTTTTTTTTAAATTTTATTTATTTATACTTTTTTAATGCCATGGTGCTTGTAATTCTTACTGAAGGGAAAGCTCAAGGTCAGCATACAATTTCTTTTTAATGATGAAATAACAGTTTTCCCAATTTAGACTGTTAATTTCTGAAGAGTAACGTGTTAGCCAGTTTCTTGGAATATGTATGTGTAAACGAATAACTGTTCTGTTTGAAGTCTCCAAGTATCTTAAATATTCATTGTTTTTTGTTAGCTCTCAAAGTAACTACGTCTGACTTGTTGTTTATGGACACGGGGGATGATAACTTCCTGAAGAGGGACAGTGCAGGAGAGCCGCTGGTGGGTCCTGGCCGGCAGCCTATAGAGCTGTCTGCACACACAGCCTGGAAAGCGGCCACCTGTGGTGTCATTGAACTTGGCACTGGGGCTGTGCGGCATTCAGGGCTTCAGCACTGAAACTCGTGGCTTTCGAGTTCCATAATGGCGTGGGGAGGAATGTAGTTGAGAGTAAACAACATTGACCTTCTATTTTGGGTTAAAAGGAGACGGGTTAAAGGATTTAAGAATTGAAAATACACTGTTTTCCAGGCTTTCGGAAAGCAATGGTCAAGACCATGACCGCAGCCCTGAAGATCCCGCACTTTGGGTACTGTGACGAGGTCGACCTCACCGAACTGGTGAAGCTGCGAGAAGAATTGAAGCCCGTAGCTTCTGCGCGTGGGATTAAACTCTCCTTTATGCCCTTCTTCATAAAGGTGAGGTCCCTTCGCTGCCAGCAGGGGTGGAGTGGGCATTTAACTGCCTTTTTCAAATAGTCAAAGTGTTAACGATGGGTTTGAATAAAATACTACTTCTCACCGTATCACCTGGAAGAACGGGCCCTGTTACCCACTTGCCTCTTGGAGCTGGTGAGGCTGGCCTGTCGGTGGGTGAAGCCTTTGGTCCGTAAGGCCCACTCCAGCGAAGCGCTGATTAAACAAAGGGAGACTTGGTATTGATCTTGTGTATCACTGACATACATTTACTTCCATTTTTAAAAAATGTGTTTTTATTGATTTGAGAGAGAGAGAGAGAGAAACACCGAGGAGAGGACCATCGATCAGCTGCCTCCTGCATGCCCCCTACCAGGGATCGAGCCCACAACCTGGGCCTGTGCCCCCACCGGGAATGGAACCGCCAACCTCTGGACGCATGGGATGATGCTCAACCAGCTGAGTCACACGGGCCAGGGCTTGCTTCCATTTATTCAGCAAACTTACGTTGAGGCCTAGCACTGAGAATAATTTCTGGTGCTAGGCCTTGGACCAGTATAAAATGGAATAAGACATCCCCTAACCTTGAGCAGCTCACAGTCTAGCTCACATGAACCACCGCTTACAAAGTTGTTACATGTGCCAGACCCGTACCAAGCATGCTGCATACGGGATCTCTTAATTCTCAGAATGACCCTGACACCCCCCACGTCCCATTTAAGGAAATGGGGGCCCAGAGAAGCGAGACCCTAAATTTCCAGTTCTGGTCTGTTTTACTCAAAATGCATACGGTTATCGCTGACTGCAGTGTGGCTTCCCGCCAGCCGCTCCCCACACCGCACCGAGACTGAGCTTCCATAAATCAAACTCTTCTGTCATTCCCCGATTCCCTCCCAGGGCTCCCTTCATCGCCTGCAAGGTGGTCTCTAAACGCCCGAGTGTGGCATACAGATGCCACCATGAGTGCTGCTGCCCTCTCCGGTCCCAGCTCTCAGTCGCTCCCTCTGTTCCAGTCAGACTGAGCGACCACCCACCACCGTGTGCCCTCCCACCTTGGTCAGATACTTGCATCCTAAGTCTCAGATTT
Organism: Eptesicus fuscus; assembly: GCF_027574615.1. Classification (NCBI taxonomy): domain Eukaryota; kingdom Metazoa; phylum Chordata; class Mammalia; order Chiroptera; family Vespertilionidae; genus Eptesicus; species Eptesicus fuscus. The sequence continues at coordinate 2,787,283 of NC_072494.1, read as the reverse complement.
TGCCCAGGGGTAGCCGCCTCTGTAAGCCCTCTGTGGCTGTTACAATGTGAGTGCAGTCCGCTTCCTTTCCCAGTGGAACGTATCTCCGTGTATTGCAAGTGTTCACTCAGTCTTTTCAGTGGGTGCTGAGCCTCATTCAGCAGAAACTGTTCCTTTATCCCCATCTTTTTAGCAACGACCCTACCAAGCAAGTGGGTGCTCTATAAACATGAGATGTGATAATGTCAATGAAGGAGCGATCCGGACTATATTACAGCTATAGCGTGTCATCTGTAGAAACACGGCAGTTGAAACGTTGGATGAGATCACCCGAATTGTGTGTGAATGAGAGAAAAGAAGGCTCAGGGTTTTACACCAAAGTTTAAGGGGAAAGTAGACGTTGAGTTGGCCAAGACAGTGGAAGAGGGTAAGTGGGGTCACCGGTCTGATGATAGGAAAACAGGGAAGAGCCACTTAGAGGCGAAGTCTATCTACTGTCACAGAACAAACCACCCCCAACTTAATGGTTTGAAACAACAGCCGTTTATTCTTTCTCATGAGTCAGCAGGTGAGCAGGCCCAGTCAGCTGACGGTGCAGAGCTCGCTCCTGTCTTCGATGGCCAGTAGGCTGGCTAGAGAGGCTGCTGGTGTGGGATGGCCTTGGCAGAGATGACTCATTGCTCTTCCTGTGTCTCACTGTCTCCCTGCACCCTAGCTACACGTGGTCTCAGCGCTGCCGGGGAGGAGAGAGGACCAGAACATAGCACTCCTCCGGGCTCTGCTCTGAGCTTGCTCTTAACTCACTGACCAAGTCCCACGAATGAGCTTAGAACCGGCCTGCAAGAGCACCTCTGCCGATGCGTGTGGACGAGGGGAGGCAGGACAGATTGGGGGCCATTGCTTCAACCTCGCACACCGAGGGAGGAGAGTGCTTTAAGAGGGGAGCAGACAGCGGTCATCGCCTCACAGCTGGACTAGGATGGGGTGGACGGGCTTTGGGACCAGTCATGAAGGGGCTGGCGCGGCCTCAGCCAGACTGATTGAATGCAGTATGGTAGACGCCTGCAGTGAGCTGGGGAATGAATATCGTGCGGGAGGAAACAATAATTTTCTCCCCTCTAAGCTCTGGCTGGACTAATAACCACGTTAACATGAGGCAGACTGGCAGGAGGAAATGACCAAAGGTATTACATACGTACGTTGGAGGGTTCCATCAGAATATGAGACCCAAGGGTGGCCGGTCAGGCTTCCGTGCCTCCTCGCGCTAAGGGCGAAAGGAGGGGGAGTGGCCGGACATGAAGGGCAGGGAGGCACTTCCCGTGGTGATGGGAAAGCAATGAGCAGGTATCGGTAAGTAAATGCGGAGTTCGGTCAAGCAGGCCTTGCTAGGCTCCTCCCGTCTGTCACTGGTTCGTGGTGGACGGTCGTTCCCTCAGGTGACAGCTCCCTCTGGGCAGCCTCTGTGTGAGCTCTTCAGGAGCCGGGCCGGAGAGCTGCTGGTCTGCTGCTGCTCACAGTTAGCCAGCTCAGCGCGGTCAGCACCCGAAGAGGCACAGCTCCCTCTCTCCTCGGTGTCCAGTCTGAATGAAGTACCTGATCTTTACTTTGGGCATAAATTTCAGTACGCTTTATCTGTTTTAAAATAACATTTTTTCCTGCCTATATACGTTTCAGAACATTGGGAAATATTACAAAGTATTGTACAGGGGCAAAAATGACCTCTAATACCTGGACACACCTTGTTTTTTGTTTGTTTTACTGAATTTGGATTATACTCAAAACACTGTTCTTATGTGTGATACTTGAACCCTTAGTGACAAATTTTACATAAAGATGAAGGTTGCAGTTATCAAGTGCTTCATAAATCTTTCCTCAACTCTCCAGTTCAGAACATGATTTATTTATTTATTTTTTTTTTTGTCAAAACCACTGACCCACAGACAAAAGTAACACACAACGCATATTACAAGTCTCAGTGGGACTGGGAGGACCAGGGCGAAGGAGTTCTTTCTGAGGACACTCCTAAGCACCTGTGTTTTCCTGTTTTAAACTTTAACACAAGGCATGGCAGCCACGTGCAATATGTGAGCACGGAGGGGGTCCCGATGGCAGAAAAGCAGGCATAAAGACCGTGTGGGGACAGGAGGCAGGAGAGGGGTGGTGTCAGGAGGACAGAAAAGGAGAGAGATTAGGGAGCAGGCAGACAGGAAGATGTAAATGTGACCCGTCGGGGACCCGCCCCCAAGTAACTCCCACCAGCTCTGCCTTCCCTGGCCCAGGACGGAGCCTGTAGAGGTCCGTGCCCGGGAGATATGAGGCTCTGCCCTTTCACACCGGGACGCAGCTTCCTGCCTGGGGACCACGGGTTTGCTCCCCACGGGGACTCCCAGGGTGAGGCAGCCCCTAGAACGGAGGCATTTTCTCTGGGGCCTGGCCAGCCCATGTGTAGGGTGCGGCAAAAGCCGGTTTGCAGTGTGAGTACCCCAAAACGGTCTACTGTTTATTATTGATTGATTATTGTATTATCTCCATACAGACCACTGCAAACCTACTTTTGTCCCACCCTGCAATTGTTTTGAAAAGTCTTTTTAAATTAAAAGTTTTTTGGGGGGGAGGAGAAAATCTTGATGTTTACCAGCTACTTGGCTGCTTTCTCTTTTATTCTTAAGTCAACAGGTGACCCTGTTCCCCTTGCTGGGCAGTCACCTGGTCACCTGCCCGGTGATGTGGACTTGCAGTGGAACGTGGCATAAGCAAGTACACCCCCCACCCCCCACACACACACCCCCTTCCTGAGTTCCGCGTGCTAACCCCGCTCTCTGTTGCCAGGCCGCTTCCCTGGGATTGCTGCAGTTCCCCATCCTCAACTCCTCGGTGGACGAGAGCTGCCAGAAGGTCACCTACAAGGTCGGCTGTGTGTGTGAGACTGTGCTTGGCCTCACAGAACGCGGTGCAGGTGTGCTTGTCAGTGAGGCGTCTGGGGTCCGCAAACGTGACCCCTTTTAGACTAGAATCACCGGCAGGGAGGAAGCAGGAAGCCGAGGCTAACAGGTGGTGGTGGTGGCGGGTTTGCTGGTTAATGGTACGGTTCAGCTACGCATTTTTAAGCCCTTTTGGTTTTTGGCTCAAATAATGGAAATATACAACATGAGGCAATGGGTCATACTACCCATCCCATCAACCCTTCCCTCAGAATAACCTCTCTCAAAACAGAATTTCTGCAATTTTTAAAACAAGGATGATTTAAATGAGAGAAGTAAGGAAAGTTTGAATTCCGTTTGAGTGAACTCTTCTGTTTGGAGTTGGTTAAGACAACTCTTGGGGATGCCATTCTCACCTGTATGTCTCACTAGAAATGTACAAGCAGGAAGTGAGCGTGGATATTCTTAGGGGTTGTATCTAGAGTCTTCCCAGGCGACCAGTACCATTTCCTGATTGAGGAGAGGCTGGTTACAACAATTCAGACAAGGAAATATGATGTTTATCTCTGATCCCATGATCCTAGGATAACTCAACTGTGTATGTTGAGATGTGCATCCTTCCAGGATTTTACTTTTACATATATTAAATATATATCTATATATTTACATTTTATATATATATATACACACACATTACATATATGTACATATATGTGTGGAATTACACATACTGCTTAATATTGCTTATTTAACTTTTGAACTTTATAAAAACTCTTTTTCTTTTGCATTTAGTATATTATGGACATCATTACCTGTCAGTAAATACTCTATTTTCATATTCTTAGCCAGTGACCTATTGTAAACATTGTGGTCGTTTTCAGTGTCTCAGATTTGCCGAAAGTCTGAACTCACATCCCTGTGTGTGTCTCCAAGCTTCTGTCTTTCTCTCTGTAACAGGTTGTTATAGCTGTTGGCACGTATTGTTGTTAAATGTTCGCCGGAAAGCCTGTGTCAGCTTACGTCTCCACTAACAATGTATATTCTTACCGACAAAAAAAGTTTCTTTTTCAGAAAATGTCTTGAAATGCTTTAAAAATCATTTCTGTTAAGCCACCCCCTTCTGGTGAGAAATGTTTGGCCGCTGTTACAGGGCAGTGGAGGTGGTCCTCTCCTGCTGGCTGTGAGAAGGCTACTGTATTATTATTGTTATTGTTGTTGTTGTTGTTTAGGCGTCTCATAACATCGGGGTGGCCATGGACACCGAGCAGGGGCTCATCGTCCCCAACGTGAAGAACGTCCAGGCGCGCTCCGTGATGGACGTCGCGGCGGAGCTGAACCGCCTGCAGAAGCTGGGCTCCGCGGGGCAGCTCAGCACCGCCGACCTCACCGGGGGCACCTTCACCCTCTCCAACATCGGCTCCGTGAGTGCCGCCCACTGACCACCGACTCACAACACGTCACGGGCCGCTCGCTCCTCACACGCTAACGTGTCCGCTCGTCTTGTCTGTTGGTTTTCAGATCGGCGGTACCTACGCCAAAGCAGTGATCCTGCCGCCCGAAGTCGCCATCGGGGCTCTTGGGTCAATTAAGGTGCGTTTGTGAAATAACCCGAGCAGCGTTTAGGCGGGTCGGGCGGGTGAGCACAAACAAGAGGAACCTTTTTTTTCTTTTTTTAATTATTGATTTCAGAGAGGAAGGAAGAGGGGGAGAGAGATGGAAACATCGATGATGAGAGAGAGTCATGGACTGGCTGCCTCCTGCACGCCCCCTAGTGGGGATGGAGCCCACAATCCAGGCCTGTGCCCTGAGCAGGAATTGAACCTGGGACCCTTCAGTCCACAGGCGGATGCTCTATCCACTGAGCCAAACTACTAGGGCAAGAGTAACCATTTCTGAGGTTTCCCCTCACTTTGCAGGGTTGAGTGCAATGCTCGGCTGGGTGAGCCGTTGTTTCTTACTGATGCCCCGACCAGCGATTCCAGCCGCCTCTAGGGAGGGTGGTGATCTGACTGTAACCCTGCGGATCCTCCCCTATGGGTCCGCCCCTGTGGGTCCCCCGCTGTGGGTCCACCTGGGGTCCGCCCCTGCGGATCCTCCCCTATGGGTCCGCCCCTGTGGGTCCCCCGCTGTGGGTCCACCTGGGGTCCGCCCCTGTGGGTCCCCCAGGTCCCACTGCGAGTCTTTATGGAGAATCACAGATAAGCCATCTGCCCTACCACAGTGCCCTTGCTTCAGAATCCCAAGGAGTAAGGGTTGCAAGGGTGGTTACCCTGGCTACATGTGAGAGTCATGTGGGTTTTTCTTTTTTTTTTAAATGTCCAAGCTCGCCCCATACCAACTGAATCAGAATTTGGGGGGTAAGGCTGGGCATCCCTATTAACTCAGGGTCCAAACCCCCCGAGGTAAAACTGTAAGGTCCTGGACACCGTTTCTGTGGCACCATTATTGCGTGTCATTATCGCTACATCAACCTCAATTTTGATCTTTAGGATTTCAAAAGAACCTTTCTGCTTTTTTATATCTTTTTTTTTTTAAGTCATTCACTTTTAAATAGCCGTCAGCTGGGAACTTGGGGGAAATATAGGTCCTTTACCAAAGACAGACTGACGGTGGCTCTGAACAACGGGCTCCGTACGTGACCTCTCCCACCTTCACCGCCTGCCCCCCTGCTGGCCTCCGCCCTCTCCTCCGCCGCCTCTGTGGGCATCCACGTGGCGGTGCCCCACTGCCCACCCTGCCCCAAAAGATGCCCCTCCCCTCTGCTCTCTGCGCGCTGTCCCCGCCAACTGCTCCGCGTTTCCTCTGCGCTTTCACATCTGCCCTGCTGTGTGTTTTACTGGTTCTTCCTTTCTCTCCCCGTTAAAATGCTCGCTCCCAGAGGGAAGGGTTATCTGTCCTGTTCGCTGCTTCGTCCCCAAGTCTAGACGGGGCCTGGTACGGAGCAGGTGCTCAGTAAACGCGGGTTCAGCAGCTGAAATCTGAGATGACATTCACGGTGCAGATGGAAGTGCCGGGACCAGCTGCGGGGGGGGAGGGGAGAGCTGAGACAGGGGCTCGTCCTCCGAGGGGAGGCCGGCAGGACGGCCTTGGGAGGGCTCCCTGCCCGCGAGGAGGGACGTGTGCAGCCTCTCCCGGCTCCCGCTCAGCTCCTGCTCTGACTCCCTCTCCTGCGTTTGCAGGCCCTTCCTCGGTTCGACCAGAAAGGAGACGTGTATAAGGCGCAGATCATGAAGGTGAGCTGGTCGGCCGATCACAGGGTCATCGACGGCGCCACCATGTCGCGCTTCTCGAACCTGTGGAAGTCCTACTTGGAAAACCCGGCGTCCATGCTCCTGGACCTGAAGTGAAGCCGGCACGTCCGGAGCTGCCGGAGCTTCCGAAGAGAATCGAGCCTCGCCGTGCCGCGCCCCCGGACAGTCGCGTCCTGCCCGATGTGTTGGGTGGTTCGATTCTGAGGCACCACGCGTCCCCCTGCTCTGATCCCCTCTCCTGAAAGCGAGGAGCGGCGGGCGGGCTCTTCCGCGGCTGCAGGCACATTGTATAGGTCATGGTGTGTGTTCTTAACGGTGCTGAGGCCGCTGTGTCCATGCACAACACAATTGGTATCCCTAGAAGACAGGTAGCCATAGACAGTATTGCCCGATTCCTTTCTTTCTCTGAAACTGACTCAGTGAAACGTTTTGATTACACTAAGGTGGGAAAGGACTGTATACAAAAGTACTTCCATTTCCCCACAGTAATGCCAATTGCTGTGTAAACTAAGTGCAATTATCCGTCGGATCTAAGATACCCAGGGGTATGTTACTGTGCAGAGGTCATTGTCAATGCCTTATTTATGTAAACTAGTATCTTTTAAAGGGGGAGATTATAAGTGGATCTTAATGCCCAGTTACAGTTTTGTAACCAGTAAAAAAGAGAGCCATCCGACTGGTGTGGCTCAGTGGTTGAGTGTCGACCTATGAACCAGGAGGTCACGGTTCCGATCCCAGTCAGGACACATGCCCGGTTTGCCATCCCAGTGTAGGGCATACAGGAGGCAGCCGATTGATGATTCTCTCTCTTCATTGATGTTTTTATCTCTCTCTCCCTCTCCCTTCCTCTCTGAAATAAAAAGTATTTTAAAAAAAGAGAGTAAGAGAGAGAGAGGAGTCAAATGGGTAATTATGGACATTAAAATAAAATATCAAATTTCATATAGAAATGAAGATATCATTTGGGAAGAGGCCCACTTTAATCAGAAATAGCATCAAGGTGAAGACAATACGACATTCTGATTTGATTCAGAAATTTAGTTGTTTCAGATGTTTAAAAACCTCAAGTGAAGTTACCTGTTAGAAAAACTTGTTTTGACATGTGCTTGATTGGACACGTTAACGACGGAAGTAACGTTTAAATGGGAAACTGATGGCCCGGCCAGGCAGCTCGCGTGGTTGGAGCGCTGTCCCCAGGCACCAAGGTTGTGGGTTCAGTCCCCGGTCAGGGCACATGGAAGAGGCAGCCAGTGAATGCATCAGGCAGTGGAACAGATCCATGTTTCCCCCTCTCTTTTCCCCCTTCCTCTCTCTCAAAATCAATATGTAATAAAGAAAAATAAATTAATGAATCAACTGAATGTTGTTATATTTTAAATTCAGATGAAATGAAGAGTTGCAAAGAAAAGAAAGCTTCCATAATCCTACCACTATGAACATGTTGATCCGTGTATCTATATACATAGCAATTCTTTTTATAAAAATGAGGTCATACTATACTATTTTATAATTTTTTAAATTTAACATGATGTTATGGGTAACTAGATGTCAATAAACACGTCTACATTATCATACGTTCAAATGGCTGCAGAGTATTCTGTTGTGTGTGTTTATGTACATTCCGTATCACATGGCTGCTGTGCGCCCGCCAGGGCACCGTCGGGGGGCGCTGGCCCGCAGGCTTGGCTGTTCCCTGGGGTCGACATTAAGGGGAGAGGCCGGCGGGGCCTCGGTGCTGGCGTCTGAGGGCAGAGGGGCAGCTCGCGCGGAGTAACTGGTGCCGAGCCTGACGTGGCTCATGTTCTCGTTCGCCCATCGTCGTGTTACCGGACGCACCGCCACCTAAGGGAACACGACGCCCGGAGGTCCGCCAGCTCGGAACGCAACGGAGACGGATCGATCCCGAGGCGAGGCGGCCCCGGGACCGAGCTGGTGGCCCCCGGGGGGAGAAGGCAGGCCGCTCGCCCACGCCGAGCCGAGCCGTGGGAGCCGGAGAGTCCAGACGGAGCCACAGAAACATCAGACGCGAGGAGCTGTTCTAAGAGGCCTGCCCTCCCCCAGCTGCTGCTCGGCGCCCAGGCATGTCACCAGGCCGGCAGGGGGCGGCTGTGGTCGGCCGTGACAGCAGCACAGAGCCATGCAAACTGGCAGGAGTTAGTTAGATCCGGGGGGTCAGGGCAGTCCAAGCAGGGCACCCCTCATCTCAGCCTGCGGAGGAGGCAGCACCCCTACCCCCCACCGCCCACGTTCCCAGAGCGCCGTCACCCTGTGAGCCGCCGCCCCTGCTTCCCTGGTTCCTGCAAGAAGGTCCTGAATGCGCTCCACATACGGAGTACACGGTTCTAAAACCATGGAGAGGGGAGTCCTCAGCGGGGTAGTAGTTCTGAAAACGTGATTTCAAAAGTACGTAAAAAAATCAGGGCTGGCCGAAACTGGTTTGGCTCAGTGGATAGAGTGTGAGGCTGCGGACTGAAGGGTCCCGGGTTCGATTCCGGTCAAGGGCATGTACCTTGGTTGCGGGCACATCCCCAGTGGGGGGTGTGCAAGAGGCAGCTGATCGATGTTTCGCTTTCTGTCCCTCTCCCTTCCTCTCTGTAAGAAATCAATAAAATATATTTTAAAAAAAAAATCAGGGCTGCAAAGTGTGTACGGGAGTCACAAGAGTGCACCCATCTGGAAAAACCTAGCGATTTAATTTCCTGGAAAAATGCAGCCAGAGTGCCAACCGCAGGGGCAGAGGCCCGTGAGGGACGGCAGGTGCGGCCCAGTTAGAGCCGCCTGCAGGGCCGCACGTCAATCAGACGGTTGGGAACATTAGCTGTTCCAGCGGGACCGGGAGGAGGCCGGGCTGGGCACCACCCTCACAAGGCTGCGAACCAGGCCCTTCGCGATTGCAACGTGACCGGCCTTGGCCCCCGTGTTCCTGGCGCAGGACTAGAAGGGCCCTCGGCTCCAGTGCCGCTCGGACAGCGCAGGACGAACTGTCATGGAGGGGCCTGGTTTTTTTCAAACCACCACTGTCATTTACGGCACTCGTTCCCCAATAAGGTGGTGAATATTAGAAACACAGATATGTAAATGCAAGGCATTCCCATTTTTAAAAAATATTATACTGAGTATATATGTATGTATATATATAGGTATGTATTCATATAAAATTTTTGTGTTTGATTTCAGAGAGGAAGGGAGAGGGAGAGAGATGGAAACATCGATGATGAGAGAGAATCATGGATCGGCGGCCTCCTGCACGCCCCCCACTGGGGATCGAGCCCACAACCCGGGCCTGTGCCCTGACCGGAATAGAACCCTGACCTCCTGGTTCAGAGGTTGATGCTCAACAGCTGAGCCACGCCGGCCGGGCGAGGGGGAGCCTTTGGAAGAGCCGCTGGCCCAGCCCAGCCTGGGGGCCGCCTGCGGAGGTGAGCCAGGTGCCGCCCACCTTCCTGATGAGTTTCACCTCCTGCCCCGGAAGTGGTTCTGCAGGAAGTCAGCCTGAGGGTCTGTGGGCAGCACCAGGGCTACGGGTCCCCAGGGGCCGGGTCAGGCTCCTCTCCAAGCCCCCGCGGCTCCCAGGCGTCCCCAGTGCCACCCTCTCACCTGGGGCGGCTGGGGCGTGTCCTGGCGGGGGAGCGGCCGCCACGCTGGTTTTGCATCTTTGAGGGGCGCGGGCGCCCTTGGCCTGCCCTCGACTCTAAGAAACAGCCCGCGCCCCCAGAGCCACATCCTGGCAGTGGGAACGGAAGCCCAGAGAGGGGGGCGTGGAGGCCACAGAGGCGGGTGACCAGGCGGCCGACGGGGCCTCCACCTCGGGGAATAATTCTGATGAATTTGGGAGCTCACGGGTGCTGGACAATAAGGAGTTGAGGTCAGAAAACCGGGCTTGGCTGGTCTCGGAGGCCAGGATGGCTGAGGTGGGTCTGACGGTGGCGACTAGATAGGCGGTTGGAGGGAGGTCAGAGGTGAAGGAAAACGAGGAACGGTGTTGCAGAAGAGACTGCACGATAGAGCCCGAAGAACAGCTACCGCTCGGCCGGCCGGCGCGGCTCGGGGGTTGAGCATCCACCTATGAACCAGGAGGTCACGGTTCGATTCCCGGTCAGAGCTCGATCCCCAGTCGGGGGGTGTGCTGGAGGCAGCTGATCAGTGATTCTCTCTCATCATTGATGTTTCTGTCTCTCTCTCCCTCTCCCTTTCTCTCTGAAATCAATAAACATATACATATTTTTAAATTAATATTAGCCCTCGCCGGTTTGGCTCAGTGGATAGAACATCAGCCCACAGACTGAAGGGTCCCAGGTTTGATTCCGGTCAAAGGCACACGCCAGGGTTGGGGCTTGATCCCCAGTGTGGGGCGTGCAGGAGGCAGCCTATCGATGATTCTCTCTCATCATGGATTTTTCTCTCTCTCCCTCTCCCCTCCTCTCTGAAATCAATAAACATATAAACATTTAAAATTATATTAAATACTGACGACGTGGAAGTCACGAGAAGCGGGAGGACTCTCCGTAGGAACTCTTTCTCAGGAGCTCAGGAAGAGGCAGGCCGGCTGCTCTGTGCTGCCCGCGGCTCAGCGTTCTGCCGCGTGGGAATGCACTCCCATCAGCACCCGCTGATGCTTCAGAAGCTCCACGTGGTGCCTGCTATTCTCAGCTGTGCCCATGAACTAAATTTAGAACGAGGCTGACATTGCCTCTCACTCGCTGACAGTCTGACCGAGGGTTCACTCACTCAGAGCCACGCTGGAGACAGGTCTCCTTGCCATCCCCGCAGCTGATCACCGCTAGCGTGGGGCATGTTAGCTTCGGCCCCCACCGATGACGGTAAGTCTTTTAAAAAAAGGTTTTCTATCCTCCTTCACATATAAATAGAGGCTGGGTGCACGAAATTTGTGCGGGGGATGGGGAGAGGGGAGGGGTCCCTCAGCCCAGCCTGGAGCCCTTTGGGGGATGTCTGGCTGATGGCTGTGGTCTCTGGGGCAGGGAGCGGGCCTAAGCCGGCAGTTGGACGTCCTTTGCACTGCTGCCACCTCAGCTGCCAGCCCGGAGGGCCTCCGGGCCAGGCACCGCGCTGGCCTGTCAGGGGATAACCAAGGAGGAGACCGCAGTTCGAGGGAACGTGGTCTCGCTGTTACCGGAAAACTGAAGGTGCCCGGCTGAGCGGCACTCCCCCTGTGGGAACCCACTGACCACCAGGAGGCAGCTCCCGCTTTGAGCGTCTGCCCCCTGGTGGTCAGTGCATGTCATAGTGAGCAGTTGAGCGGCCTTAGCATATCATTAGCATATTACACTTTGGTTGAACAGACGACTGGACGACCGGACACTTAGCATATTGGGCTTTTACTCTGTAGGATTGCTGCTGCGGACGGTGCCTTTACTGTGCCTGTTTTGGCCAGAACGTACAACTGGACTTGGAATGGCATCGAAACGAATCGGGGGTTCCTGGTCACTCGCGGGATTGTCCTTCTCTGGAGGGTTCAGGAGCGTTTGCTTTGAGGTTGCATTTCTTTCTTTTTGACTTTGGGAAGCTGAGTTTCCCGGTCACAGCACTGCCATCCTCGCCTCCAGGCCAGGCACCGCGTGGTGGCGGAGACAGCAGTCCGAGGGAACATGGTCGCGCTGTTACCGGAAAACGGAAGGTGCCCCACGTTGATGGCAGATGAGCACACACAAGTCTAGCAAAACACACATTTACATGTAGACGCTTGGGGTTCAATAAATACTTTATTGTCTGATAAGCAAATAATTCAGACTTGCTCACCTCTGAGACAAACTGCAGGCTGACTGTGATACAGCCGGGGGGTGGGATTCTAAGCATTTGTATCCCAGGGTTTCTAAATGCCACGGGATCCCGCCAGCTCTCCTGTGTGGGTTCTGCAGGCGTTGCTTAGAAACAGGGACCCTCTCCTGAGGGTTTTCTGCATATTGGCAATTAGTTATCAATTATTTGTCTGTCTTGGTCTCTCTTACCACACATACTGCATTCTTTCTTTCTTTCTTTCTTTCTTTCTTTCTTTCTTTCTTTCTTTCTTTCTTTCTTGCATACTTCTCCTTTAAAGAAATCAATAATGTAGAGGCAATTAATAATGAAAAGCAGCCCTAGCTGGTTTGGCTCACTGGATAGAGCTTCAGCCTGTGGACCGAAGGGTCCCGGGTTCGATTCCAGTCAAGGGCACACGCCTGGGTTGCGGACTCCATCCCTGGTAGGGGGTGTGAAGGAGGCAGCCTTTCAATGATTCTCTCTCATCATTGATGTTTCTATCTCTCCTTCTCCCTCTCCCTTCCTCTCTGAAATCAATAAAAATATATTTAAATATCTATAATAATAAAAGCATAATATGCTAATTAGACCAGACATCCTTCTGGACGTCCTTCTGGACAAAGCCGGGGCTGCGAGGGAAGCCCAGGTCCCAGGTGCCAGAGGGAAGCCAGTGCCAGCAGCTGGGGGAAGGAAGGCCTACTCTTGCATGAATTTCGTGCATCAGGCCTCTAGTGTGTGTGTGTGTGTGTGTGTGTGTGTGTGTGTGTGTGTGTATAAGCTATTTGATCATGATGTACTCAATGAGCATTCTGAAATGCATTTTTTTCCTCCTCTGATACAATTAGGTCCTTTCTGAGATGCACCTGTGACCCCGCTATTTAAACCTCACGAAGCTGGGGGCTCTGTGACGATGTGGAGGAACCATGTCAGGAAACGGGGTTTGCTCCGGGGCTGTCAACGCCGTGAAGGAAGTGTGGGAGAAGAGGATCCAGATACTCACTGAGGACCTGAAGCGCGAGAAGGAGTTCCAACAGAAGTAGGCTACCACACCTTTGTTCTCTGCATGAGCGGAAATGCATGGCATCCTTATAGAAAGAGCATTTACAGGCCTTCGTATGGAATTTGATAGAGATGTTTATTTATTGAAAACTCAACACATGCCCAAAGCAGACACCAGACTCAACTAAGAGTGGCCACGTGATGGGGGCTTGGAAAACACCAGGGTCTATCTGTGAAAACCGGAGTTCTCCTAGGTCCCCAGAGGACTCTGCTCAACTTTCATCTAAGTTTGATGAGTACCATTTATCTACTTGTCAGTGATTGTTTGCTCAACATCATAGCCCCTAGGGCAGTGGTCAACAAACTCCTTAGTCCACAGAGCCAAATATCAACAGTACAACGATTGAAATTTCTTTTGAGAGCCAAATTTTTTAAACTTAACCCTTTGCACTCGCTTGCTTTTTTCTCGATTCCTTTATTCTAATGCTAACCATGTCGAGTCACACTCGACATCCGAGTGCAAAAGGTTAAACTTCTTCTAACGCCACTTCTTCAAAATAGACTCGTCCAGGCCGTGATATTTTGTGGAAGAGCCACACTCAAAGGGCCAAAGAGCCGCATGTGGCTCATGAGCTGCGGTTTGCCGACCACTGCCCTAGGGTCTAAAGCAACATCTGGCCTGGCCAGCATGGCTCAGTGGTTGAACGTCGACCTATGATCCAGGAGTTCACGGTTCGATTCCCGGTCAGGGCATAGGCTTAGGTTGAGGGCTGGATACCCAGGCTGGGGCGTGCAGGAGGCAGCCGATCAATGATTCTCTCTCATCATTGATGTTTCTATCTCTCTCCCTCTCCCTTCCTCTCTGAAATCAATAAAAATATATTTTAAAAAATAAAACAACATCTGGCAGAAGGCTCTGTAGACTCTCCCCTATTTCAGTGGCAGTGAGTTCCGGCCAGGGCCCCCAGGAAGGCCCTGACTGCTAGACTTGGCTGTGTTTAAGTCGTTGGGCTCTCCTCTGCCTTCTTGTATCTGCCTGCTTCCCCACTGACTGTCTCCAGGGCTCTGCTATTCTTGAGAGAAGAGGCTCTTTCCTCACTGATTCCCGTAGCTCCACTCCTCAGTTCTCTTTCTAAGCCTTCATGGTCTTGTGTTAGTTCGCAAACGACAGAAAACGCAACAGAAAAAGGCGTGAGCGGGAGAAAGTCCCGAGGCCAGGCACTTGCAAAACGCCAACTGCCTTGCAGAGCCAGCTGCTCTTTTTTTTTTTTTTTTAATATTTCTTTTTAAAAAAAATATATTTTATTGATTTTTACAGAGAGGAAGAGAGAGGGATAGAGAGTTAGAAACATCAATGAGAGAGAAACATTAATCAGCTGCCTCCTGCACACCTCCTACTGGGGATGTGCCCGCAACCAAGGTACATGCCCTTGACCGGAATCGAACCTGGGACATTTCGGTCCACAGGCTGATGCTCTATCCACTGAGCCGAACCGGTCAGGGCAGAGCCGGCTGCTCTTGTCACCTTCCACTGCGCGCTCCGGTGAGCTCCCCGAAATGTCGCAGGGTGACTCCACTCCCAGGCCCCACAGCCGGGCACCAGAGAGGAGGGAAGGGAAGAATGGAAACTATTCCTATTTCTTTAGTGGCCAGAATTGGCTCACGTGTATACCCCTCCTCCACTTTCCTTCTCGGGGATGAGATTGTATGATTGACTCAGACACATTAAGACTTACACCTGGGCGACTTGGGGGACGTGTAGACGGTTGACAATAACAGGTGTTCTCCCAGCAAAGAAGAGGAGGAAAGGGTTATTGATAAGCAGCTATAGGTGTCTGATAACTGTCCCTAAAAGCAGAAGATCTGCATGGGGAGGGGCCATTCTCCCAGCCAACGCCAGGAGAGATAATGATGCTGCTGACAGGTATGCTGTTAACTGTGTATTTGCACCACCTCGTGCAATCCTCTCCACATGCTGAAACTGCCTCCTCTGGGGAGGAAAGCCAGCATCTTAGTGCCTTAAACAGGAATGTCAACTCTTCCCGGTGGCGGGACCCTGGGCTGGAAGAGCAGCCACTGAGTCACACCCTCCGGCGCCTACCTTGTTGCTCAACTGTGCGTGGCTTTCATTCCTGCAGTCACCCCACGGCCCCAAATAGAAACACCAACTGCAGCCACGGGATTGGCCTCCGGCCAGCGGGCAAATGCACTCCCTGCTCCTGCCCGCATCCCATTGGCCACGGCTTCCCATGACGCGTACCTGGCTGCCAGGGGGGATGGCCCAATGACATCGTGTGCCCAATTAAACATAGAGGCTCTGTTACTGAGGGACAAGAGGGGTAACGGATACTGGGGACGATGAGCAGTCGCTGTCACCCATGGGTCCTATTATTTTCTCCATTTTCAAGATGGGAAGCCCGAGGGACAGGCCTCAGTCACTGGTCAGAGATCACGTTGCTAACACATGTGGAGCCGGTATTCACACTCACGCAGTCCGACGCCCTGTGCTTTCCCTCGACCCCAGGTCCCCCCTTTCCCTGGGTTGGCTTTGTCTAGAAAGAGCTACTCTGGTGAAACCCCTTATATTTAGAGCGCACAGTTCTGATCAAGGTGACTTTACCGTACTCTTAATAAATCCTACTCGTTGTTAAAACGGTGGCCAGGCATCATGGCATGGTTCTAAACCCTTGAATTTCACCTATGACCTAGGTCTCGTCAAGAATCATTTCCTTTCAGCAGCTCTGAGTTCTCTCTGTACAAGAGTAAGGAGTGTGCGTTACTAGTATTTTCCCCTACTGTGTCTTCTTTTTCGGCTTCATGACTAGATTGTGATGGGGAGGGAGGACTACCTGTTAGTAAAATGTAAACTCCGAAAGCTGTTACACGCCCCTCCTCCATCACTAAGGTTAGGTCTAGAAGCTCCTCTGGGCCCTTACTTAGGTCAGCCCCTCGGGACATTCATTCATTCATGCACCACACTGACCTTCACCTGCCCTGAGCACCAGGGGGCGCTAAGGATAAACCGCCCCCAGATTCTGCCCTGGGTTACAGACAACACTTATGCTAACCGCTATAATCACTGTATGCCATATTAGAGACTTCTGACCATCTTTAGGGGAAAAGAAAATCAGATACCATTTGATAAATTTAGGGGAAATACCTATCTTTTTTTGGCACCTAGACCAAAATTAGTCTTTAGTTCTAGCTAGAATCTTTACTTGGAATTTGCAAAATGTAACCTTCCTTTAATTTTAATCTTAAAACAATTCCATTGTCAATCAGGAGCTCAGCTGTGCAGTCTAGAAGGCCACACACACCGACATTCCCTTGTTAGCCGATTAGTTAAATCTTGGGCCAGAAGCAGATGAAAATATGCAGACTCCATGGAAATATTTTACAGACACGAACAGCAAGCGTTACATTCTCAGAGCTATCTGGGTTTCTGTGCATTAAAATAAAATCCTGGCTGAAGATCAGTTAATAGGCAAAACTGTTAAGAATATATCTTACCTCCCAGAGGTCAAGAGACTTTGGCAAAGAAATATTCAAATGATTTAAACTTCCATTCTCTGATGACTGCCTAAGTGTTTTGGATAAGATGGCTGCACAACTCTATGCATATACCCAAACCATGAGTTGTACTGTAAGAGGATCTGTTTTATGTCACGTAAGCTATATCTCAATAAAGCTGCTATCACAAACTCATGGAGAGTTATGATACTTCCCAAAGCCGTGACAACAGGGCATTTGTGATCGTAGGTAACACCCTCACAAAATAAGTTCCTGTTTGATCTGCACACACGGTCGGTCAGTTGTTTTTGATGGGCTTTTCTTCATAGTAAAGGGAATGCGATGGCTAACATCAAGTGTGACGTCCGCTCTGATCAGTTTAATAGGAAGGTGAGCTTGGCCTGTCCTGGCCCGTGAGCTCAGGGACTTCCTGTCTCCCAGGCTCGTGCGGATCTGGGAGGAGCGGGTCACCTTGACGAGGCTGAAGGAAAAGGTCACCAGGGAAAACGGCCGAGTTATTTTGAAGATAGAGCAGGAGGAGTGGAAGGTAAGCGCGGCAGGTAGCGTTCGATTGTGTGTCCGCATTCTGCTTTCTGCAGGAGAATGATCCTGAGACTGTGTCATTAAGTCTGGAATTGGTTAAGAAATTCTAATTTTTAATAACATACCCAAAGGAATGAACAACTGAAAAGAAATATAATGTCACGGTTGTTGTTTTTTTGTGTGTGTTTTTTTTTTTGTGTGTGTGTGTGTGTGTGTGTCTCTGCAAAAACTCAGTTTGCTTCTACTCTGCATAAACTTAAATCACTTCAATATTTCTCCTTCTAATCCTTTTCATAAGTAATCTCTCATTTTTTTAAAATAAAGGATGACCATCTGCCTAATGAAAATCACATAGCTTTTCTGAAGCAAATAACTCAGTTAAGACTTCACAAAATGGAAATGGATATTATTTCTTTTATCAGGTCCACCAACTCTCTCACACACACACAGGCACACACATGCGTGCGCATACACAGCCCCCCCGCACTCCCCCCAAAAGTGAGTCACATAAAGCACTCGGAAAGATCACCCACTTTCCAAGATCCTCTTACAAAAGCAGCAATCCCTCTACCACCCCGCTTCAGTGCGGCAGGACGCGGAGCGATGGAAGTAACATCCCGTCTCTCCTTTCTCTCGAGGCAGACCCTTCCTTCTTCTCTCCTGAAACTGAATCAGCTGCAGGAGTGGCAACTGCACAGAACTGGTTTGCTGAAAATCCCCGAGTTCATCGGAAGATTCCAGAACCTCCTTGTGTTAGATTTATCTCGAAACACGATTTCAGAGATACCCCGCGGGATAGGTAAGGACGACTGCTCTGATCCCGTGCTGTCTCGTCCATCGGCCGGTGTGCTTCTCAGTAAGATTCCTGTTTCAGGCCCCGGCCGGGTAGCTCAGTTGCTTAGAGCCGTGGTCGGCAAACCGCAGCTCTCGAGCCACATGCGGCTCTTTGGCCCCTTGAGTGTGGCTCTTCCACAAAATACCACGGCCTGGGCGAGTCTATTTTGAAGAAGTGGCGTTAGAAGAAGTTTAAGGTTAAAAAATTTGGCTCTCAAAAGAAATGTCAATCGTTGTCCTGTTGATATTTGGCTCTGTTGACTAATGAGTTTGCCGATCACTGTGTTAGAGCATCATCCTAATACACCAAGGTTGCGGGTTTGATCCCTGAATGAGTGCATAGATAAGTGGGCCAACAAATGGATGTTTCTCTCCCTCTAAAATAAAAAATCGTACATTAAAAAACAACAATACATGGTTTTTGTTTGATACATGGAATAAAGATCTCATCGTCCCATCGCCCCAAGTCCTGAGAACATTGTAAACATTCTGATCCACATCGACGTTCTGGGGGGTCCACGCTCCTGGGTTTACTGAAGTGATCGGGAGGAGGGATCCATGCAGAAGTGTCTCTTCAGAAATGTGACTGTATAGATTCTAAACCCGATGTCCCTGGTTCAGTGATTCCTCCTCAAAGGAGACAGTGAGAAGGCAAGAAAGGAAATTAGGAAGATCACTTAGCCCTGGCCGGTTTGGCTCAGTGGATAGAGTGTCGGCCTGCGGACTAAAGGGTCCTGGGTTTGACTCTGGTCAAGGACACAAGCCTGGGTTGCAGGCTCGATCCCCACTAGGAGGCGTGTAGGAGGCAGCCAATCAATGATTCTCTCTCATCAATGATGCTTCTATCTCCCTCTCCCTTCCTCTCTGAAATCAATATATATATATATTAAAGGAAGATCACTTAAAGGAGAAAGGAAATCCCCAAAGTGAAAATTGGTCAGGATATAGTCTAGATAAAACGGAATGAAAAAAAATGTGTTTTTGCCTAAAGCACTGGTAAACCAGCCCCTTATCTGACAACTGTGAATGTATCAATATAAAACTGGCAAGTTCTTTTTTTAAAAAAAAGTATATTTTTGTTTATTTCAGCGAGGAAGGAAGAGGGAGAGAGAGAAACATCAGTGATGAGAGAGAATCATGGATCAGCTGCCTCCTGCACGCGCTCCCCCCCCCCCCCCCCCCCCCGGGGATGGAGCCTGCAACCTGGGCATGTGCCCTGCTCGGGAATTGAACCCTGACCTCCTGGTTCATAGGTCACACTCAACCACTGAGCCATGCCGCCGGCTGGGCCTGGATAGTTCTTAATTTGTCATACTTCCTAACGAAACATTCTTGTCTACCCACCTGGTCTCCCTGTGCGTTGTTTTTGTAGGACTGCTTACGAGACTCCAGGAGCTGATTCTGAGTTACAACAAGATCACGACTGTCCCCAAGGAGCTGAGCAACTGCGCCAGCTTGGAGAAGCTGGAGCTGGCTGTCAACAGAGACATCTGCGAGCTTCCTCACGAGGTCAGAGGGGCAATGCCGTTCCCATCTGCCAGCGGCTCGCTTCTCTCAGCGGGAGGATCCTCAAAAGCAACACTAGTAAAGCAAGGCTGCCCATTTTATTCCTGTTATTTTAAGTAAAAGGCGTTAAGTAAGGGAAACCTCTGCTTAGCATAAGAGATGCTTCTGTTACTGTCGCAGTACTGACGTCCTTCATCGGCCAGACTCTGATGACCTGAAGACCAGAGTGAGTCTCACTCATTCCTATTCCTGGAGGCGCAGGCACAGCTTAGGATGTAGTTGATAATAAATGCTTATCGAATGGATTCATCATCACGAAGCACAATATGTTGATAGAAAAAACCCTTTGGTAACTAGTTGGTTGTTATAGAGTGCATAGGTTGTTTTTAAAAATATTTTTTTATTGATTTCAGAGAGGAAGGGAGAGGGAGAGATAGAAACATCCATGATGAGAGAGAATCATGGATTGGCTGCCTCCTGCACGCCCCCTACTGGGGATCGAGCCCACAACTCTGACCTCCTGGTTCATAGGTTGATGCTCAACCACCGAGCCACACCCGCCGGGTCACACAAACATATTTATGCTGATGTAAAAACAATTTCTTTATACTCTGTTCTGAGCCATTTAAAAATTGTAAAAGTCTGACGACAGAGTTTGAAAAAGTGTTTATTCATGGCTTAAACTCTAACGCGGGAGAGACACCAGTTACTAGACGGAACGTTCTTATCCTAGATGGCTGCACGCCCACTGGGAGCATTAAATGTTGTTTGCCTGCCCGGCCGGCGTGGCCCCGTGGTTGAGCGTCGACCCATGAACCAGAAGGTCATTGTTACAGTCCCGCTCAGGGCACAGGCCCGGGTTGTGGGCTCGATCCCCAGTGTGGGGCGTGCAGGAGGCAGCCGATCAATGATTCTCGCTCATCATTAATGTTTCTATTCCTCTCTCCTCTCTGAAATCTATAATATAAAATATATATATGGAATGACTAAACAGTAAATTCTGTGCCTGAGATACCATATCTAAAGCATCAGCACAAAGAAGAGGGTTCCATTAGAAATTATTTTGAATTTGAGCTTCTCCATACCAATCTCCACCGCTGGACGAGAGGAAAGCATGCTTACTGTGAGAAAGGACAGAAGTCTCTCCCGGCAGGTCTGCAGTCCTGGGACTGGGTTCCTTCGGGGGAGACTTTTCCTGGGATAGACGAGCTTTCCGTGGGAGCGTGTTTCACCTGCTGGGGGTCACTTAGCGTTACTTTGGTTTCCACGGGAGGAGATGGAGCCCACGCCTCGGGGAGATTTCCTTGCAGTAACAGAGCTCCCTCGCCAGGTGCGTGCCCAGCTCGTTCCCTCATTTGGGGCGCCCTCGCTTGCCTCTTCAGCTCGGCCGCCTGAAGAAGCTCACCCACCTGGACCTGAGCATGAACAGCTTCACCGCCATCCCTCCCGCCGTGCTGAGCATGCCCGCCCTCGAGTGGCTGGACCTGGGGAGCAACCAACTCCAGCAGCTCCCTGACGCCATCGAGAGGTAAAGCCAACAGCTTCTAGCACACACTGATTTCAGGGAGGAAGGAGAGGGAGAGAGAGAGAAACATCAGTGAGGAGAGAGAGTCACGGATCGGCTGCCTCCTGCACACCCCCTACTGGGGATCGAACCCGCAACCGGGGCCTGTGCCCTGACCAGGAATTGAACAGTGACCTCCTGGTTCATAGGTCCATGCTCAACCACTGAGCCACACCAACCAGGCAAGCAAACTTTTTTAAAAAACATATTTTTATTGATTTTTTTACAGAGAGGAAAGGAGAGGGATAGAGAGTTAGAAACATCGATGAGAGAGAAACATCGATCAGCTGCCTCCTGCACACCCCGCACTGGGGATGTGCCCGCAACCAAGGTACATGCCCTTGACCGGAATCGAACCTGGGACCCTTCAGTCCCCAGGCCGACACTCCATTCACTGAGCCAAACCCGTTAGGGCGAAAGCAAACAACTTTTAATGCTACCAACAGGCGTAATGAAGTAATCTAGGATAAGAAATAACAAATAGAATGAAGGAGACCCCAAGCATAAGCCCAATAGATACATCTAGTTCTAACTGTGCTACCATTCAATAGAAGAGTTTCATTTACTCAAAATAAAAAAGGAGGAGGAGGAGAAGGAAGAGGAGAAAAAGAGCAAAACTGGCTACCTGGCTTCCACAATGTGACAAGAACATGCCACAATGGTGACAGTATTGCGTAGTGCATGCCACACACGTCTGTGCACTTTACGAATGAATGGACGAGGAGGCTGGATCGCTCAAGGTCATAGGATCGCTCAAGTGTGCCATCGGGGATTTGAACCCAGGCCGCCTGGCCCCCAGTCTGTGGTGTTAGCCACATGCACACTTCCTGTGCCCTCTGAGCAGATTAGTAATGTCTGATTTTCTGTTTGGGATTCGGTCCCCTTTACAGCAGTGCCTCTTTAAGAAATGCTGTGAGAACAGTGAGGCAGTCTAGAACACAGATCTCATTTCCACTTCTGCACCGTGTGCACGGCCCTGTAGAGGAACTCCCCAATGCCGTTCCCCTGTAAGCAGTGAGGTGAGGCGAGTTCCCTCGATAGGCGTACCGGCTAGTGAGATGCTAAAGGTGACATTTCTGTGATTGTTAAGTTCCTAAGAAGCAGGGTGTCCACATCGTGTGTGATGGACTCATCGCAGAACCCTCCTTTCATTCCTCAGAATGCAAAGCCTGCACACGCTCTGGCTGCAGCGGAATGAGATCGCCTGCTTGCCCGAGTCCATCAGCCGCTTGAAAAACCTGGGCACGCTGGTTCTCTCCAACAACAAACTGCAGGACATCCCGGCGTGCATGGGCGAGATGCCCGGCCTGAGGTAAGGCGCTCTCCACACCAAACGGACACGTTCCTTTCTGGCTGCGGAACAAAGTCACACAGGAATCACCACAGATTTGAGTTCTTCGGATGAATACACGCATTTCAAAGACGTGTCCAACTTCGAACCTCTAATTTATAAATAGGATTCATATAATACTGAGTCCGTAACACGAAAGCAGTGCTGGGATTTATCAGCATCAAGGAAGGCCCTATATTTTTTAATATGTTTTTATTGACTTTTAAAGAGAGAGGAAGGAAGAGGGAGAGATAGTAACACTGATGAGAAACATCATCAATCGGCTGCCTCCTGCACGCCCCATTCTGGAGATCGAGCCCACAACCCAGGCATGTGCCCTGACCCAGAATCGAACAGAGATCTCTTGGTTTCTGGGTCAACACTCAACCACTGAGCACAACGGCCAGGCAAGGAATGCCCTCTGTTGGTGACGTTTTCATGAAAGTCATCTAAGTTCGTTACTATTAAAACTCCTTTGGTATCTTCCTCCCAAAATTTGACTTCTTGGCAGTGAACATGAGACATGAGAATTCATGACAAATCCCACATCTGTAACAAAACCATTCATTCATTCATTCACCTGTGCAGCGACTACTAAGGCCTGTACCAGATGGTGAAGTTACGATGATAAAAAGACACACACAAGTCTATAAAGTACGCATACTTTTAAGTTTATTGCGTTTATTGTACAGACGGTCCCTGGACCTTATGATGGTGCAGAAGTGACATGTGTAATAAATTACACGAGCTCTGCGGCACTTTGTTATAAAGCAGGCTTTCTGTTAGGGGCCTGGCCCACGTGCAGGCCGATGGGAGTGTTCTGACATGTGTCAGGTAGGCCAGCTGAAGCCATCCTATCCAGGAGCTTCGGCGAATTACATGCATTTCCGGCTTGCTTTCAAGTTACAGTGGGCCTTTTTAGGACATAACCCCATTGTCGAGTCGAGGGGCATCTATGTGTTCGAGATGCATTAGACATGCCCTTGGAAGTTCCACTGCTCCACACTGAATCTGTGATGCTAACAGTTGCTTGCTTTTATTTATTTTAAAATGTTTTTATTGATCTTAGAGAGGAAGGGAGAGGGAAAGACTGATGAGAGAAACTCCCATCAGCTGCCTCCTGCATGCCCCCTCCTGGGGATGAGTCCTGACCAATAGAACCGGTGAGCTTTCGTGCACTGAAGGACGCCCAACCGAGTCACTCCCGCCAGGACTAACAGTTACTTTTATAAGCTCTGGAAATCAGTTGTCTCAAGCTAGTATTTTCTTCTTCTAGGAAAGAAACTTAAAGATTCTTGGGATATATCACATCCCACCAAGACGTTCAGTTATTGGAACCAGCTAGAAAGAGTCGTTTAGAACATTATCATGCTGCGTCTCCAGGGAAGGGAGTGCACACTCCACGGCACCTCTAAACACTGTTTGTGGCACTCTGCTAGGTTTGTCAACTTCAGAGACAACCCGCTGAGACTGGACGTGACCCTTCCCCCGCCTGAGAGCGCCGAGGAGGAGGAGCAGGAATTATTCGGCCTCCAGTTCATGCGCACCTACATCCAGGAGTCCCGGAGACAAGCAGGTGTGCGGCTGGTACCTAACACGGGTTCAGTGTTCCTTCTGGTGGAGGAGGCTTATGTACATGAACTGCTTTGTGGATTTCTTCTACCTTTTTAAAACATGTTTTTATGGATTTCAGAGGGACAGGAAGGAAGCGGGACAAATGGAAGCATCGATGGGAGCGAAACACATCCATCAGCTGAAGCTGCAGGCTCTGCAGGTGAGGAACAGCTAGGTGCATGTCTCACATATCAGTCAGGATGCGAAGGGAAATGAACAGGGTTGGGGAAAGCTGTGATTGACCTACGGCTGGCATACTGAAGGGCAAGCTTTACTTCCCATAAAGTACTAGGTACCCGTGTCAGAAACACACATGGGCCACAAGACTGTGTCAGTGTGATTCTGTGTGTGTGTGTGTGTGTGTGTGTGTGTGTGTAAATGTTTTATGAAACTCCTATAGCATAATCACTTATTTCTGGGCATGAGCTGTTGAATGGTACAAAACGGATGGTATAATGTAAATGAGCATCGTCTGACCCAGTATATCAGGTTAGTTATTGAATGATGTACTATCTTCATTTATATTTCCTTGAATGGGGGAGGTAGGCATGAGTAACTAACTTAAAATATAATCAAACTATTTTACCTTACTAATATTTTGCATACGACTTATAGCAAGAGAAAAAGGTTGTAACTTAAAACAGTCAATACAACCAAGTCTGCTTATTATTTATTAAAATGATAATAAGCTTCATGAACTAGCACTATTTAGAACAGTTAGTATTCATTGAGTACTAATTCTGTGCTCCGACTGTTCTAAGCGTTTTACATTCATAATCTCATCTTATGTTCACAACAACCTTGCGAGGTAGGCTTTATTTTTGTCGTCACCCCCATTTTAAGAGGAAATTGAGCCCTGACTGGTTTGGCTCAGTGGATAGAGCGTCAGCCTGCGGACTCAAGGGTCCCAGGTTCGATTCCGGTCAAGGGCATGTACCATGGTTGTGGGCACATCCCCAGTAGGGGGTGTGCAGGAGGCAGCTGATCAATGTTTCTCTCTCATCGATGTTTCTAACTCTCTATCCCTCTCCCTTCCTCTCTGTAAAAAAATCAATAAAATATATTTTTTTTTTAAAGAGGAAATTGAGGCACAAAGAGATTAAGTAGCTTGCCCAAGGTCACACAGCTGAGAGGTGGTAGGCTTGGGATTTGAACCCACGCAATTTCACAAAACATGAGATTAAAATAAAATAGAAAAGTCAGGAATTAAAAATAGGCTGTTTAATTTACAATTCATGTAACCATAGACCTATAAAAAGTTACCAAGAGTATCATTAATCCAAAACTAGTAATTCTGAATCTTTTGTCTTGGCAAACATACCATGATTAACACATTTGTTTACAAAGAAAGGCAGAATCACTCAAGGACGAGATGTGAAAATCAGTCCCACCATGTGACTGGCTTAATGTTGCTGTGCATAGCAACTATGAGTTAAGTGAGGCTTGTGTGCGGTGTTTGGTTCACTCCCTAATTTTCACTGCACCCCAAATTCTTTTCCTAAACCAGAGAGAACACACTTATATTTGCATTTACACATGTAAAAGTAGCCTGTTAAAAGATGTGAGATAATTAATCTCAGAACTTATTTGCAAATTTCGACTTAATTTGTGAAGTGGGCTTCTCAGTGTCTTTTTGGAAGTTCTATCTGCATATTCCAACAGAAGGAAATACTTTTTTTCTTCCCCTGGAAAACATCGCTTTGGCTTTGGAGTTTGCTAGGACAAATCCTGATAACATACAAACACAGGTCTGGCCCTGGACATCTGAAGGTGAACTTACTCATTGATTGTAAATAGCTCTGAATTTGTTTGCAAAGGAAAAAAGCCTAGCTGACGATTCTTTCCAGATCGGCGTGGAAAGAAAAACCCACACAGAGGCCAAATGCTCAGGCTGGCCCTGTTAGAAACCGACAACTGATTATTACGTCTTGAACTTGAGAAATGAAAAGGGCTAAATAAAACCAAAGGAAAATGCATTTCCAAAATTCATGTAACTAGAAAGTGACTGCTAGTCCCATGGCAACCTGTTGTGTGTGTTTCAGATGCCGCAGCCGATTGTGCGACCCCTTCCCCCGCCTCTACAGACCCCGCCTCTACAGACCCCACCTCTACAGACCCCGCCTCTACAGACCCCGCCTCTAAAGACCCCGCCTCTACAGATCCCGCCTCTACAGAACCCCAGGGCTGACAGGACCCAGGCGCCTCCTGAAGTGACTTTGGTCTGGACTCTCCTCAAGTGAAACACAAAGCTAGAACCAAGTGCAGTGAGGCACAACGTTTTATAAAGTCCGGATTACCTGCTATAAATGATATTTCCATGAGTATAAAAACACAGTGTGGGGCCTTGTTTTTTGGTGGAAGACAGATGGCGTTCAGCTTCTTCTCCGTTAAGCAGTCGTGTCTGCGGATGGAGCCGGCAAGGCGGTGAGCAGCACGTTCTCCAGGGACACCCCCGGGTCTGTGTAGCGCTGCAGCGCGGCCCGGAAGCCCCTCCGCCGCAGGTACTGCAGGCGGCCCTGGTCAATCAGCAGCTTGCACAGGCGCCCCAGCCTCTCCTTCTCTTCCGCGGGGAGGAACCTGCAGCGGAGCACACACAGAGCGACGCCCATGCCTGTCCGTTTACCCAGAGCTCTCTGATCGCTCCTGTTGGCCGGGGAGCCGCCGGGGAGCCGCCAGCCCCTGGGCGCTGTGTCCCGTGCTTCCCAGGCGCGCCTCCCTTACGACCACAATGAAAACGTGAGTCTTTGAACTCACGGCCGAACACGTTTTCATGAATGAACTTTGGTGCATTCGTCTGAACACAGAGAGGATCAGCAGTCCCGCCCCAGAGCTGTCCAGGTCCTCGTCACTTACCCGGGCAACGTCCCGGCGCGGTCCTCAGGGCCTCCATGTCCCCCGCCATCATGCTCCTCGCCGTCCTCGCTCTCGTCATCTCTCGTCCTGGGGACACCGGAGGCCTCCACAGCCGCTGTCCGCATCCCACACGTCGCCCAGCTACTCATGCGCTGGAAATAGTGGAACTCCTGGGCGCCCAGGCCCTGCGCCCTGAAATAGTCTTTGCCCACGTAGTGTCTCCAGTCGCACCTGTGGTGACAGCACAGCGCGACCACAATGCCAGCCACAGGGGTCCACGCCTCCGCCACGTTTCTTTCTCCGCCGGCCTCGGCCGCAGCGTCGATGTCTCTGTCTGCTTTCTCGTTCTTGATGCGTTTGGCTGAAGGCTCTTCACTCCCTTCCTCACGGCTGGCGCCATACGTTTCGACCAGGCAGCGTAATGCAAGATCTGCAAACACAGCCCCGGCCCCCCGGCAGCGTCTTTCCCATGAGTCCTTTCACTCCGAGGGAGCGCTATGGCTTTTAAAACCCCAAACCCAAAGCAGCCAGCCTGCTTAGCTGTCCACCAGCGATCAGTCTCTTCTGAATGGTCAGCTCGGTTCGGATTTGCTCTTTTCTCATTATCGTCTCACTTTCTTGAATGATTTATTCTGCATAGAGTCTACTTCCCAGTAAAACTGTCCGAAGCTTAAGGTCTAGTTTGCAAAATCGTTCAGTCCAAATACTGGGACTGACCTCAGGTCTCCTGCCCTGGCTGAGGAAAGGCCTTGCACGGAGCAAATTCATCTCCCTACACTGACAAGCCACGGAGCTTTTCATTTCAGGAAAAGCCACAGGAAGAAACGGAGAGGCAGGTGTCCGTGCAGGCTGGCGGGGGTGCCAGTGCTGAAAGGAGAGCTGAGGAAAGACGCAGAGGGAGCACCAGGAAGGAAGAGCGCCCCCGGGAGACGCACACCATTCAAGAAGGGGAGCGGGAGGCCCTGTGTCTGATCTCACATGACCTCACCCGGGCCACGAGCAGCTGGGCAAGAGGCCCTCTGTCTGCTCGCCCACGGGGCCAGTGCTACCGTGCAGACCTCCGAGCTGTGACCACGTGACAGGAACACGGAGAGACCCCTGAAATAGCGGGGCCAGGCACTAGGACCTCGAGAGATGTAGACGCGATGGGTGTGCTTGCTTACCTGTGGCCGCTCCACACAGGTGCTTTCCGATTCCTACCACAGGCAGCCTCTCCCTGCTCAGCACGGGAATCCTGTCTGCAATAGGAGGAGAGGAGAACTAAGTAGAGTCTTTGAATTTTAGGGCTGAGAGAGACTCCAACAAACATTTGCACTTGGTGGTTTAGGAATGAGGCTCAAAGACGCAGCGGCTGGAGCAGGAGCACGGGGGCTGTGGGCGAGCAGCGTGGCAGCTGCCTGCCCAGGCCTCGCCCTCGCGCCTGCAGGGTGGCACGCATGGCTGGACTTCCAAGCAACCGGCGTTGAAAACGTCTATGGTGTACGGCAGACAACAGAAAGTTACGCAACTCACTCAGACACAGGTGTTGGATGTCAATCTGAAGTCTCTGAAACACTGAATTTTTCTTTCTGTGTTTGCCATCTACCTGCATAAACAAAATATTATTATAACCATGGCTTTTTTATGTTTAAGAAAAGCTTTATGAAAACAAACCAGTTCTATTTCTTTTCAAAATTCAGAGCAAAATCCCCTCTGAGAGACATGCCTCTGTTTACGAGGAAGTGCAAGCACATCCGCGTGCAGGCGCGCCGTGGTCGCTCACCTTGAACCTCGTGGGCACCTTCTCTACGAGGATGAAGTGAACTTCTTCGGCATCTTTTAAGGCAATATCAACCCAGTGAGATAATTTCCCCTTTCCTGCTCCAAACTCAACAAAGCATCTTCTTGGACCAAGTAACTTTAATTTCTCAATGTTACCTAAAATAGAAGCCTGCAAACCTCTCGAGATTATTTTATAAACGAGAGCAAACACATCTGGCTCAAGTGGGAAAAACAGCGGAAGGCAATGCTACAGAAGGCGGCATGGTCACAGGGAAGATGTCCGTGTGGCTTTAAATTCTTTTCTCTTGCTTTGTTTTTAAATGTTTAACACGCAGTACTCAGACCCATAGTCAGGCCAAACATCTTAGCAGACGTTTATACATGGTTTCTGGAGTGGAAGGGTTCTGTCCCGGAAAGGCACGCTGAGGGAAAGCTCATTAGTAGCTACGTTTAGAAGGAACAGAATGTTAGCTGCTGACAGACCAGAGCCGTGTTCAGGGTCAGCGTGGCCTACACATACCTGCTGCTTCAGGTGTTTGGTTGCAGAATCCCCATTGTTAGGGTCATTAAGGGCATCATGCAATGCTGGATGGGACATAATTTGATCTTTAAGTGTAGAGTTCAAACCTGTGCCAAATGTAAGCACAAGAGCTTAAGCAACCGAACCCGAAACCACAGGGCTCTGGACAACGGTGGGGACATCCTTAAGCCACTGGTGCCGTTCACGTACCACCTGACTGTTCTTCAAACGCTTGAACTTGAGGCAGACTTACCCTCACTTGCTTTTTTCAACTTCTTAATTAAAATGTCCAACTGCTCTTCAGGGAGAGAAGAAATTGGAACCTACACACAAAAAAAAGGAGGAGTGAGCTGATCACCAAGAATATCGATTCTATAGGAAAATGCATTCTAAATTTTAAAAAATTAACTTAGTCCAAACAAAAATTGGAATGCAGCTTATTCAATGTGGAGACAGCTTATAAATACTGTTTAAAAGTAAAAAGACAAGTACTTACTAACTGTTCAGGTATTTCTGTTTCGTCTTTTAGGCCTGCATTAATATCTTGAATAAAGAAGTCCTTAACCAAAACAAAACCATAAAAACGCTGTTATTAATGTGAAGAGCTCACAGAAACTGAACTGAAAAACTGATCCTTCCCTTGTCTGTGCTTCCTTTCGACCCATTCATTCATCACACAGTTACTGAGCACTTACTGTGGCCCTTCATTACACAGTTACTGAGCCCTACTATGGCCCTTCATTAGCTTTGGGCACGGAGGATTCACCACAGGAGAGAACAGAACAAAGACCTCTGTGTTCACGGATCTTCTGTCCTAGTGAGTGGTTCTGTGGACATCTGTAGTCTAGAGAAATTCATCGGTAATTTTCTAGGAGAGCTTTAACCTCGCTACAGTGCAGACTGAGGGCTGTGTCAGTTCTGTTTACAGCGTTAAAGCAAAAACAAAGCATCAGCTACACCCGTGGCTGCTGGTCAGACAGGAAGCATGACCAACAGCAGAGATAAGATACCGATGTTACAACAGTTTAGGTCTGATTTCTTCCACCTAAAATACGAATGAAAATAAATAATCATTCTCTGGGAAGCCTTTCCTGGTCTCTTGGACTTAATTTTAATTTCTACATAAGTGTGTGTTCTTACCACATGTGCACTCCTTCCGTTGACCTTATTACGATGCCCGTTCTTTACAGCTTACTTACCAGTTTCAAATAAGCCCCTTGGGATCAATTTAATTGGAATAACCCTAGGAGGCGCTAAGGGAATATTTTTGAATAAACACGTTGTGAAATTATTCTCTGAACTACACTCTGGTTGCATAAAATTCTATTATCTGAATGAGGACTCAGTCGGTACAGTGCTGGCCTTCGCACCTGCTAACGCAGTGACTGCATTCAAGCCTTGGCGACGAGAGTTAAACGTTCACATCTGTAATCTACTGCGTCTCTACCAACATCACACGGCACACGCTCACCATTCAGCTTTACTGATCAACTACTTACAGGTTTTGGCTTCTCTCTTGAGTTACATTTTTTCAAATGCTTTGCTAATTGATCTTCATAGACTGTGCTACATTTGAAGAGAAAATTATTTAAAATAAGACTTGTGACAATTACTGTTTCCGGCACAGAAAAAACCCTTTATCTGACCCCGTACTTACTGTTTCGGATCTAAAGGACACAGGATTCTTTTTCGATCATTTTCTTCCTAGTAAAGAAAAAGGATATATTCATTTGAATAAAATATCAAATGCATTGCTTACAGGTACTAGCTTTGACTTCTGTGTAATCCCGAAACAAGGCAAAGACTCCTAAGTGGCCATTAATAAAACATGGGCACAGTTAGGTCACAGGGTTCAACAATCACAGTGTCCAGTGTAGCTGGCTTACGTACACATGAGCAAATACTGCTTTGGACAACGAGGCTCTGCAGCTTCAAACAGGCTATAAAGAAGGCCTGCATATGAAACTGAATCTATGATAGCACTGACGAAAACACGCACTATCAGTTTAGGCACCACTGAGAGAGAAAAACTGCCAATTTAAGTTGTGATGTCACTGATTTCAGGATGCATTCTGATTTCAGAGATGTTCAAAGCAAGGGTCTTAGAAACGATGAAATAGGGCATTTTAACCACTTGTTAGGTGGCCAAATTCTACAGGCGAGCAGGGTCACACCCTATTTGTTTCTAAGGCACGGATGGAACTATACGCACCAGGAAAATTCAAAGGAAATTAGTGCTGGCAACGCGACCCAACATTCCCGCGGATCTGAGGGGACAGGGCAGTCCTCGGAGGCCTGGTTCTCAGCTCCGGCTCCTAACTCTGTGACCTCAGGTGGACTTACTGCCTCTACCCAAACAGGACAATTAACTTTGCCTCCAAAGGTGGAGGAAGATGAAGTGAGCTGATCGTTTTTAAAAACCTGCTTCGCACAGTGCTGGCTCTCTGGGAACACCGACCAATGGATCGGCCAGTCAGGACTGATGCCGAGTCTACTGTCACCTGCTGTCACCTTCCAGCTGTGCGGTTAAGGGCACGTCCGAGGTCTCAGTGAGAACAGAACCATACATCTCAGTCTTCAATCAGGGGATGTGTGCTGGTCCCCTCAGAGCCGGCCCACACACCTGTGGGTGTGCTTCCAAGAGTTCTCACCCTAAGTCACAGGCCGCCCACACCCCCAAACCAGAATTAGCTTGTCTCAGTGTGCTTCCCTCTGGGCAACTGCCAGTCCATTCACAATCTGAAGCAGAGCTAAGGCCACGGCGGACAGTGGCAGACGAAGGGTTGAGCTGTCGTGGATGGAGCCTAGAAGGGTGAACCTGGGACTAACAAAAACAACACACCCAGTCCTGGGCACCCCAGAGGCCCGAGACAGACACCTGCCTGTTCTCTTTAACCCAAAACCTATCGACAGGGTCTTTTCCCACCCTCCTCTTGTCCCCATTCTTATTTTCCTATCGTCTGTACCCCAAATACACAGTCCCATTATAGGTGGAACTGTACTGGTGAACACAATTGTTGCCTGTTTTCATTTTTATTTATTTTTAAATATATTTTTATTGATTTGAGAGAGGAAGGGAGAGGGAAAGAGAGATAGAAACATCAATGATGAGAGAGAACCACCAATCAGCCGCCCCGGCAACCCAGGCATATACCCTTGACGGGAATCAAACCGGAGACCCTTCAGTCCCCAGGCGGACGCTCTATCCACTGAGCCAAGCCGGCTAGGGCTGTTTTCATGTTTAAAGGGAGAGTGGATTCTTACATGTTTTAAAATCTTCCCTCCCCATGAGGAAGTACAGTCGGTGGGGGTGGGTGGGTGGGAAGTGATTAACCAAAGAACCTGTATGCATATATGCATAACCCATGGGTAGGAGGGGTCAATGGGGGGGTGGGGGGAGGGAACATCTGTAACACTTTCAACAATAAAGATTAAAAAAAAAAAAAGATGAGCAGTCACAGAACAGTCCCGGGGATGTAAAGCACCGCACAGGGAATAGAGTCCTAACAGTGTCATAGCTACTGAGTGACCAGCTGGGTGCTGGAGTTATGGGGGGCGGGGGGGTCACCCCTTAAGTTATATGAATGTCTAATCACTGTTGTATACCGGAAACTAATAGAATATTGAGTGTCAACTGCAACTGAAAAAATAAAAATAAAACTCTGCCCCTCAAGGAGCTGGGGGGGTGGGGGGTTTCCATCCGGGTGTCCGCGCGGACTGTTAACTTCAGGAACTGGGAATTGGGGGGCGGGGGGGGTCACTTCGTCAACACTACGCTGTACACCTGAAACCAACACAAAACGATACGGAACGTCAACTGTCACCGAAAAATAAAGACGAAACCTTTCCTCGCCCTTTCTGGCAAAGCAGGTGTAACTTGCTTTCGAGTCACACTTCTTTAAGAAGGTCCCACCGCACTGACGAGAGGAGGCGACCGACGGCTCACGGAACCGCGAGCACACAGACGGGATCGGGGGTCCCCCCGGGGGGCGGGAGGGCGGCGAAGCGGCAGACGCGCGAGTTTGGAGTAAAAGTGAGATCGGGGGTCCCCCTCCCCGTCGCCGGTCCCTGCCCGCTCCCCCCCGTCCCCTGGGGGCCCGGCACCGCGCGGATGAACCGAAAAGGCTGGAAAACCCGGGAGGACTGAAGCCGAAATCGGTGCGAGAGGGGAGGGGAGGGGCGGGGCCGGGACACTTGGTTCCGACTTTCGGGCAGGGAGCTACCAGACCTCCGCGGCGCCAGCGTGTTCGCCGCAGAACCTCCTCCCGGCGGCCGCCACCATCCTGCAGAACCGCTTCTTCTTCGCCACGTAGTAACCGCAGCGACCCTCGGCCGGGAAGCCAGTCGCGTGCGGAGTCGGCGCAGAGGCCGCCATAGTTCCAGGCAGGCAGCAAGCGAAGGCAGGGAAAGTTGTCAGCTCCGCGCGGGAACCTTTCCCTTATCAAAGATGGCCGCCTCGGGCCCGCCACGCAGGTGGACGCCGGGACTACCGCTTTGCCAAGCCCCGCCCCCGGCCGACCGGAAGGAGGGGACGGTGGCCGGCGAGGTCCAGCCCGCCTTCAGCTTCCGTCGATTCCTAAGCTCCGCCCCCTCAGCGGAAGTCGAGCGCCAAACTCAAACCTGAGCGGGACCCGGACGCCGCCGAGGCGGGTGCCGGAGCCCCGGCCTGTGGACGCGGCGCCCAGCGGCGGGACAGCGGTCCAGCATGAGCCAGGTTCTGTTCCAGCAGCTCGTCCCGCTGCAGGTGAAGTGCAGAGACTGCGAGGAGAGGTGAGGCCCGCGGTCCGCGCTGCCTGCGGGTGGCGGTTGGGGTCGGGCCGAGGGGGAAGATGGCGGCTCGGGCCGGTGGGCTGCGGCCTGCGGCGGGGTGTCGGGCCGGCGGCCTCGGGACGCGGGGTTGGGGGGGACTCAGCAGGGACGCAGGGCCACCTGTCTCGCCGAGTGGCCGTTGCCGAGGACGCGCAGGGAGGCGGGTGAGGAGGCGGGGAGCCGCCCCGAGTGAGTGTGGGGACCATGGAGATGAGAGCCCGTCTCCCCTTTGACAGGTGGGAACGGGGGCCCGGCTGGGTGGCGCTGGCACTCGGGCCGTGGCTCCCGGTCTTGGGGTTCTGTCAGAAGTACATTTGAGCTTCGCCTTCAGAACAGCCAGTTTTATGGGGTGTATCGCCCGTTCCCATTTACGACACTTTTAAGTGACTAAAATCGGCTAAAAAACCATAGGGGCCAACCAGACATTCCAGTCATTCATGTAAATATCGCCGGCGGGCCAAACGCCTGGCCCCGCGCTGGGGCCACAGTGTCGGGTAACGGCCCTTGTGGTTGACAGCCCCGTGGGGTAGGAAATAAGGACCCATCTCCCCGGCAAACGCAAGGACAACTTCCATTAAGGAGGCGGCGCTTCCATAGAGAGATTGGGCCAGAAGTCAGGTAATGGAATACCCCCCCCCTTTTTTTAAGTATATTTTTATTGATTTCAGAGAGGAAGGGAGAGGGAGAGAGAGAGAGAAACACGAATGATGAGAGAGAATCACTGATCGGCTGCCTCCTGCACGCTCCCTACTGGGCCTGTGCCCTGACCAGGAATCCAACGGTGACCTCACGGTTCATAGATTGAGGCTCAACCGCTGAGCCATGCCACCCCCCGCCCCCTTTATTGATTTTATTGGGGTAACATTGGCTGATAAAATTACATAGGTTTCAGCTGTGCAGTTCTGCATTTTGTATTGTGTTCACCACCCCACGTCAAGTCTCCTTCCATCACCGCAGGTATACCCCCCTTTACTCTCTAAACTTCCCCCACCCAGGAGATGGCCATGTTGTCTTGGTTCCACCACTCATTGGGCGTCTCTTAGCTTCTCGTTTGTAAAACTGGTATAACATGCCGGCCCAGGTGATTGTTAGGAGGGTCAAGTGTGAACATGGGCATAGAAAACGAGGACATTGATTTATTGAGGAATGTGAAGCTAGTGTGTAGTTTAATTAGGTCCACATCCGTTGGC
This sequence comes from Eptesicus fuscus, assembly GCF_027574615.1. Lineage (NCBI taxonomy): Eukaryota > Metazoa > Chordata > Mammalia > Chiroptera > Vespertilionidae > Eptesicus > Eptesicus fuscus. Next base: position 2,752,342 of record NC_072494.1, on the reverse strand, counting down.
AAGCCAGGCAGGGAGGCGGTGCCACACCGCCAGCTGCTGACGGAGACGTGCGGGTGTTTCTGTCCGTCATTCTTTCCTGCCGCCCCGAGTGCCGGCCACTGTGGTTGCTGGACATTTGAATGGGAACTGATCCAAACTGATGTGCCATAGAGTGAAATGCGCAGTGGACTTTGAAGGCTCTGTGAAAAAAAAAGGGGTGTGGAATATCTCGACTTTTATGCTGATTATGTATATCAAGATGGCGATATTTGGGGTATGTTGGGTTAAATGTGGCTTCTGGAAAATGTAAAATTATTATGTGGCTCATATTCGTGGCCTCCATTCTCTCTCGATCAGGCACAGCACCGTTCTAGAATGGGTATAGAAAGATGAAAGGTGAGGGTATCATTTCTGGTTCCAACATCGAAACGCCTAGCTCTTCTCCATCTCATTATGTTGTTGAGCAAAAAATGTTAACTGCCACAGCTGAGGGTCTTTTTAAAGCGAAGGGTTCATTGGGCCATTGCTAGGCATGAAACCTCAACTGCCAGCTGCACGCCACGTGGAAAAGCCGTGTTGGCGTGGGCGAGTGTTTGTATACATCGTGTGTGTGTGTGTGTGTGTGTGTGTGTGTGTGTGTGTGTGTGTTGGGGAGACTCATGTAAGTTGTTTTAAGAGTATTTACACTGGCTGTAGATAAAGGGGTGGGCGAAGGTGAAGCGGGCTGGTTCTGGGCTGGGGCGGCGTCCTCGGCTGAGGGTTCGCTGTGGGCCGCAGAGTGGAAGTTCACGTGTAAACCATAAGCGGAAGCTCTGGGGTTGGATGGCGCCAGGCTGTTCCCTCTTCGCTAATCGCAGAAATAGCCACCTGGAAGGTAGCCCGAAATCCCCGCAGTCTTGTCAGCTGGCCCAGGCTATTAACTGGCTAATTACTCCTGTCTGCCGCTCTTACTCTCCGGCTCTCATTGACTAGAACTGAGAATATCTCCGAATTTAGGACACAATGTCACCCTTTTCACCCGCCTGTTTAGAAACCTTTCTATCCCCTGTAGCAGAGGTCAGCAAACCAGAGCCCATGGCCAGGTGGCCCACTGCCCATCTGTGTGAATAAAGCCTGATTTTTACTGGAGCACAGCCATCCTCATTTGTGAAGGAATCCTGAGGCTGCTTTGAGCTACAAGGGCAGAGATGAGTAATGGTGACAGAGACCTATGGCTGCAGAGCCTAGTATTTACTGTCTGGCCCTTGACAGAAGAAGTTTGCTGATCCCTGACCTATGGGAAAACAATGCAGACTCCAGTTAAGTATTCAAGGCCAGTTCAGCTCAACAAATAAATTTACGATCGCCCACTACGTACCAGGAACTGTCCGAGGTGCTAAGAGTATAAAGCTCCCTGCCTCCTCACTTCCAGCCGCAAAACAACAGAAACCCCGGTTTTCATTCTGGTCCTCAAGGAATCACACTTCAATAGGGGCAACGTTTTCCTGGGAGAGGCGGCACAGCACTGCTTCAGGTTTCAGGCTGGGGGCCAGATTGGCTGAAATCCCAGGTCTGCCACTTACTGACCTTCATTTTGTACAGGTTTGTTGTCGGGTTTGTTTGTTTACTTAATGTCTCTGTGCCCATCTTTAAATCAATGATAAAAGTACCTGCCTCATGGGAGTGTTATGAATTTGAAGTGAGTTAATACATATTAAAGTGCTTAGAACAAACAGTGCCTGGAGCATAGTATGCATTCACTAAACGTTAGCTATTAACGTGTGGTTAATGCATGAAGTTTACAGATTACTGACGTCATAGGAAGGAGGCAGTCCCGTTAGACAGTGGCACTGCTCGGAGAACTGTCGGGAGGAAAGTGGTGAAAAATGTTGAAGCCCATGATTTGACACCAACCTGCTGTTTCATTTTTGTTTCCTGAGCCCCGCTCCCCAATGTGGTAGTCACACCAGACTCCTCGTTACCCTCCGAGCGCAGCTCACTCTCTCAGCGCCCTGCCTCTAGTCCTGCTCCCCTCGGCCTCCAGTGCCTCTTCCTTCATAACTTTCAGGGTCGGTCTTAAATCCCGGCCACCTAAGGCTCTGTTCAAGGTTGCCTGAGTTGAAATTAATTGACCTCATTTCTTAGGTAGCTTGATGTCGGTGAAAAATCTGGGTTCTGGTTTGGGCTCTGTAATGTGACCTTCACAGGTTCATAGCTGCACCTCAGGTTCTCCCTTTTAGGGCAGATGGTATTGACCTAAGATGACTGTTGTTAGCTAAGGCTGTGTATTCCCAGGGCCTGGTAAGGGCTCAGTAGTGTGGGCACTCAGCCAGCGGGACTCTCCCTCCCCTCCCTGGAAGCCCTACAACACAATCAGAAGCAAATCTGGGGTCAGGTCATTGAATGGGATCTCAGTGTGAGGACATGGACCATGTTTGTTTCTGTTTGTAACCCTAGCACCAGCGCAGTACCTGGCTTAGAGCAGCTTTCAGTTGTTTGAATTGAGAGTTGAAGGTCATAGCTTCTGGGCGGGAGAGGTGGGCTGGAATCCAGGTCTGCTGATGCCAGGTTACCTGACCAGGAAGATGTTTTGTAGATGTGTGCATTGTTCAGAATGTGGCATTTATTTTGAGAAATAGCATGTTTATTGAGGTTTTATTGATTTGTTTTATAATGTTCCTTTGACATTAGCCATTACAATCGATGAAACAAGATTTCTGATTTCAGATAGTATATCCTCTGAAAGCACAGATTTTTCTACAAGATGTTTGGGGAGGCGTGGGGGAGTTGAAGTAAACATGGGGAACAGGTTTAGTCTGTGGGCCTTTCCTCCTTTTTCTCCCAACATCTAATGCATATAAGCATTTGGAATATGTGTAACAAAAGCACTCATGTGATTGGGAAACTATCTCACAAGTTCGGGAATGGGAAGGTTCTCCCCCTCTCCCCCATCCCCAAGGACGCTTAATTTAGGTGGAATTGGAGTAGTAACCTGATCTGTTTTACATCTATTGCTCTAGATACTAGCAAAACAGAAACAAACCATTCTGTGGGTTTAAAGATAATTCTTCCTTTTTTTGTGGTGTTCACCTGCGCTGCTTGTTTCTTTTCAGATAACAGACACAAGTCATGGTAACCTCATCATATGAGCTAAGATTTTAAGCCAAAGTAAAATTATAAGTCAGAGCATAAAACATCGAGCACTTGAAGCTAGCTTTGGTCAGCTCTTACCAGGTTTTCCATCCGTGCGCATTGCTCTGTCCACACTTTCTATTTCTGTAGCACATAGGTAGTGGTGGGCTGTGGGAAGGGTTTCAAACACACCTTTAGAAGGAGAACTTCATATCGAACAAGTTATTTGTTTCTTTCCCTTTCCATGTTACTTAATTATTTAATTCTAGCACAGTAGTTTGAGAACCACTTATGTAGAGATGGCTTTTTGCCAATATTTTCCCAATTATTTAAATATCTTTGTTCAATTTGGTTAATGTTTATGAGCACCTTTATTTATATGCCTCTGTTCAGTACTGGAGTCTGCAGGGTGCAGTATAGAATGTGGAAAACTACGGTTCCTTCCTTTTAGGGCCTCGAGTTCCTCTAGAACAGTGGTCGGCAAACTGCAGCTCACGAGCCACATGCGGCTCTTTGGCCCCTTGAGTTTTTAGCAAAGGCCAACTTAGGAGTACCCTAATTAAGTTATTAACAATGTACCTACCTATATAGTTTAAGTTTAAAAAATTTGGCTCTCAAAAGGTATTTCAATCGTACTGTTGATATTTGGCTTTGTTGACTAATGAGTTTGCCGACCACTGCTCTAGAATAAAATAGGTGGTAACCTGTTGGTGATACTTCTGTGCATATACTGCATGGAGTATATTGAACAGATGTACTTTGTGGATCTGAAAAAAAAAACATTTTGTGTGTGTGAGGGGAGGGAATATGTTATTCTAGTCCTTGACTCAACATTCCAGTATCTTAATATTACATCACATTTTAAGTTTTACAAATGGAATCTCTCATAAATCATTTGATTATTTGGATTGGTAATTTTTTAATGTAAAAAGTTATTAAATTGATGGTTTATCTTTCAACAGATGCTGTTTCAGAATCAGGATAGTAAGGTTATGGTCCAGGCTAGTACTGGGCCTTCCCCGTCTTTTCTCTCTCTTGCTCCTCATGACAACCCCATCTCACAGGAGAGACAAATTCAGCCTCAGGTTAAAGACCTGATTACTGCTTACTAGTGGGAGAATCAGAGCTTGAACTTCAAACCCAGGTGCTTTCCCAGCATCTCACAGTGAGGATCATCTGAGGAAGGCCCTGTAGCTAACCCAGGAGGTGGGGAAACTGTCCTGTGGCTGCTTCTGACGGTCGGGCTTGTGTCTTCACACAGGAGAGTCAGTGTTAGAGTGAGCATTGAGCTGCAAGCAGTGTCTAATCCGGTTCACAGAAAGGTGGGTATTCACTTCGCTTTTCAACGGTGATAATTTCTGTTACACTGCAGAGGATTGTTTCTGTTGTTTAAGAATGTGAGATCTTTTTTACACCTATTTTGCTTTTAATTTGGGACCATTTTGTAACTTGCAGGTCTGGAGTGGTAGAGATTGCGATACCACGTATTTCTAAAGCACAGGAGAATGGGGTTGGGAGGCTGGGCCCTGAGGTTGGCCCAGGACACTTAAGACGCTAGAATATCTATTGCTGCCCTGGAGATGGGCGTTTCATGGCGTGCATGTGAGAGCGGAATGGCTGACTCTGCAGGGAGATAGTCTTAATCTCCCTCTGCCTTTGGAGGAGCGGCATTTGGAGCATCGGTCCTGCACGGTCTTCGGACGGACACAGACTGCAGGGCTGAGAAGTAGGGCATTGCTTCTCCGCCACGGCTTTCTCTGGAATAGCCAGGCGCCTGGGCGTGCTGGCAGCAGCTTCCGTTTTGTACAGCATCGGGGTGGGTTTCAGGAAGCACTTCACTTGCAGGTGCTTGAAGAACAGGGCGTCTGAGGCAGAGCAAGTGCCTGGGTTGCTGGTTCTGGGAAGAGGTTATCCATGCTATTCCTGTGCGTGCCAGGGACCTCTCCATTTTCATCTCTCCTCAGAGGTGGTGCAGGTTTTTCTGGGGCCCTAACAGTTCCTCAGTAGCCACAAGTATTCACTGTTTTCCTTACACCCGTGTCCTCTGAGTCCGGGATGTCCGTGTACTTTTCTGTCAGCTTGGGCTGCTGTGATGAGCTGGCACACGGTGAACTTGATCTGGAAGCAGGTCTTGATGAAAGCTGCTGACTCCCTTGACACTGAGGCAGCTGGGTTCCACATGAGGCCATCTGGAGCAGGAGGGTGGCCGCATGTCACCTGATCCCCGTCCTCTGCCCGAGGGACAAATGCTCCTTTTTCCCAGGGTGGATGGCTGTGATTTGTGCTCATGTGTTTGCCACTTTTGAAATACCAGCCAATTAACTTGCAGGAAACTGAAAATGTAATGGACTATGGTATAGTCAGGGGTAAAGAACATTTCTGTCATTGTGTCCTAGTGCAGCAAGGGCTGGGTCTGAGTTTTCCTAAGGCTCCGCTAGGAGGAGGATATTCCTAAACTTAAAACTCCTAGCGTTTACTTCAAACACCCCCCCCCCCCCCCCGGGGCTCTCAGGAAGCAGCATCGGCCCCCCTGTGAGGCCGGACGTCTGTAAGACTAGGGAAGCCAGCGGCTCCGGGAAGCAGAGCCAGCTGAAGCTGATGCGGGTGCATTGATGTGGGTGATCTCACTGTTTACTCAAAGCCACAGCTACTAAACACATTAAAAATCACTTTCTTTTAGGACTTAGTTATCCGTCTGACCGATGACACTGACCCATTTTTCCTCTATAACCTTGTTATATCTGAGGAAGATTTTCAGAGGTAACTAAATTTACTTTTCTGATCTTTTATTTAATCGAGGGATAAGTAAACTTCTAAGTTCTATGAATGCATTGGTACTGTTCTCTTTGAAACACATACATACCTATTAGGAACATTTAGGTATTTTGGGAACACTGGACTATTTATACTCTAATTACTCAGAATGTTTTTGGGAAAATACGTATTTCATAGATTATTAGAGTTCTGCTTACAATGGCTTAGAAATTTGGATCTTTAGCTAAATTTATTGACCTCTTCCCTCTCATTGAATGAATTTTATAAAAATCAAAGTTCCCTAGTTTATTAAATCTTGATTATGCATGGTTAGTAAAGAAAAAAAAGATCTTCCAGGGTGTTAATTATAATAAAAGATAGTAGTTAAATTTTCTAAAAATATCTTTTCCTGTTTTCTGTGTAGTTTAAAATTCCAGCAAGGTCTTCTGGTAGACTTTTTAGCTTTCCCGCAGAAATTTATAAATCTGCTTCAGCAGTGTACGCAGGAGCATGCCAAGGAAGTCCCCAGGTGAGTCTCAGCACCAGCTCTCGGGATAGGACGAGTGCATGGCACAGTGTTCTCTGTGTGTGACAGGTGTCCCTGTCCGTCTTAAAAGCGGGGGTTCCAGGGCTCCAAGAAATCTTAAATTTACTTAATCTCACGATTAAAATCAGGAATATTTACTCTTAATTTTCATTATCTGAAATATGTAATGGCATCAAGTGTACGTTTTTATAATGAGCTTGGAAAAGGAGAGAATAAGTGGTGTGTGTGGGGGTGGATATTCATGGGGTGCTGATGCCTGATCCTTTCACTGTAAAGTTCTCCAACCTTTATCTGTTGCTTCTTCAGCTGATGGTTGTTGATCAAATCAGTTATGTCAGCAGAGACTACAAAATTATGCTTTTCTAATCCTATTCTGTCTATATTTATTGGATATAATTCATTTATTTATTTATTTTATTTTTTTGATATAATTCATTTATAATCAAGAACTTACCCTCATCAATTAGGGCGATTTGATTACTCTGAAAAGTCGTACAATAAAGGATAAATGCTTAATTCTTTTAAATTGTCAATTTTTATTTTATTTATTTATTTTTTAAAATATATTTTATTGGCCAAAACCGGTTTGGCTCAGTGGATAGAGCGTCGGCCTGCGGACTCAAGGGTCCCGGGTTCGATTCCGGTCAAGGGCATGTACCTTGGTTGCGGGCACATCCCCAGTAGGGGGTGTGCAGGAGGCAGCTGGTCGATGTTTCTCTCTCATCGATGTTTCTAACTCTCTATCCCTCTCTCTTCCTCTCTGTAAAATATCAATAAAATATATTTAAAAAAAAATATATATATATATATTTTATTGATTTTTTACAGAGAGGAAGAGAGGGATAGAGAGTTAGAAACATCGATGAGAGAGAAACATCGACCAGCTGCCTCCTGCACACCCCCCACTGGGGATGTGCCCGAAACCAAGGTACATGCCCTTGACCGGAATCGAACCCGGGACCCTTGAGTCCGCAGGCCGACGCTCTATCCACTGAGCCAAACCGGTTTCGGCTTAAATTGTCAATTTTTAGAGTATGAAGTTGTTACTCTAGTTATTTTTGTGGTTTCAGTTTGTTTTTTATTTTAGTTCTTCGCTTTTTCTCATCTGTCTTTCATCGGGAAATGATGGGCATTAGTATATTCATTATGTTTCAATCAGTCATTTTTCTTATCCAAGTTACACGTTTTACTATTGACACCAGTTTATCACATTTTACCGTTGGGAGTCTTTCATATTGGCCCCTAGGATTTCAGTATGCCCCCTTTCCTGATCCTTCTAATCATTGATGGTCCACTGAGTTGTGGAACGTGATGCAATGGGGTTGTGACTCAGTGGGAGAGTTTCCCTGTCATAACCGTGTGATAACGTGACCTTCGTTCCCCAAGGTTTCTGCTGCAGTTGGTGTCTCCAGCAGCTGTGTTGGACAACTCTCCTGTCCTTCTCAATGTGGTAGAGACCAATCCTTTTAAGCATCTTACACACCTCTCTCTCAAACTTTTACCTGGCAATGATGTGGAGATAAAGAAGTTTCTAGCAGGCTGTTTGAAATGTAGCAAGGTAAGATTTGAATTCAAGGTATTCTTTTAAAATAACCACCGAAGGACTCAGATAAAACACTGAAGAGCTATATTGCTTTTAGTTTTGGTTTTTTGAATAAGATGTCCAGAAAAATTTTGTAACATGTAATGAGTATATTTATTTTTCATTTACTCAAGGTTCAAAGATAGAACTGGACCAGGAACTGAGAAAGTGAGGTCCCAGGGTTTTTACTACTTTTCTGCGATCTTGGGCAGGTCACTTTAAACTCTAGGGGTCATGGTTTCGTCAGCTTATCGATACGTGTAGGAATATCTAGCCCATCTTAAATCGAATGAAATAAAGTAAGTGCTCTTTAGCAGCATTGGAGGCCTCTTAAGCGTTTTCAGAAAGTCTCCTTCGTCAAATGCTGTAGACCAGTGCATCTCAAAATTTAATTGCTCACAAATCTAGGGATCTCGATGGCATGGATTCTGACTGGGAGGTCTGAGGTGGGGCCTGTGATTCAAGTTTCTAACCAACTCCAGCCTGATGTTGACTTTGCTAAAGTTTGAGCAGTAGCATAATTAAATTGTCAGCGACATCATTTTATTTTTATAAACAGGAAGAAAAATTATCACTGACACAATCGCTAGAGGATGTTACTAGGCAACTGAATTTCACACAAAAGGTAAATCAGGTTTCCTTTTTCTTTGTAAGTCATCCAAACATTGGCTCTGAATTGCCTCTGAAATCCCATTCAGGCTTTAGTGTATTTTTTTAAAGCATGCTATCACAGAATTCCTCCTCCTTTTTCTACCCTTTTCTTATCAGTTATCTCAATCCGATGCTTTAGCTCTTTGATGTTTTATTCCATCCAAACGCTTTTGTTATCCCCAGCAATGACACGTTTCCTCCAGGTCTTCATTAAGTCAGATGATGTACAGTGTCTGTCGCAGGTTCCGTCTCTGCTCCTCTCCTTTACCTCACTCTTCTTGTCTAAAGTGGCCTTTCAGGTGGTCTGTAAACCTCCCCCTTTTGTTATGTTTAGAATTAATTCCTCTGACAGGTTTATCGTTTCAGTCATAGCTACTACTTTTTGCCCTTAGTACTTGAAATTGAGAACCAGACTATCTGATAATCCGCTATTCTGCACAGCACGGCCCACCTTGGCAACCTGTGCCCAGGTTCACGTGTTAAGTGAATGCTCTGACCGTCTGGCTCCAGCGGGGGTGTGTACTTCTTCATGTCAGAGGAGGGGCTGGGTGGGGAAGAGCCAGATTTAACCAAAGATCTAAAACTGCTTTTATTCTAATCTTGGTTTCCTCAAATTCAAAAAATCTTTGCATATATCTTGAAAATCTGTGCTTCCGTATTCCTTGATATCCTTGTAAATATTGGCATGTTTAACCTAATGACCTGTTTAAGAGACTCTTACTATTTTGTATTGAACTTTGATGCAGACATTATCAGAAAAAGTTCAAGAATTAGATAAGTTACGGAATGAATGGGCATCCCACACAGCAGAACTGTCGAGTAAGCATTCTCAGGAGCTGACCAGTGAGAGGGAAAAGGCCTTGCAGGTATGAACCTTAGGAAACTGGGAAAATGTTTTGTTACTGCTTAGTCATAGTGTTCATTATAAAAGCAATGTGTGCATACTTTAAAGTGTTCGACTTTACAGAGTCTATAAAAATTGTCTCCTTCAAAGTCTTACTAAATAGAGATAAACCATAAATATTTAATGGGGTTTTCAGACTTTTCTCCATACTTGTAAATAATATGTAATTTGTGAATATTTGTTTATATTTATAAAATGTGAAATGTGTAAACTATATATAATCATAGATACATGTGTACACACGTTGGGTTTTGGTTTTGTCCTCTGCTACAGAGATCCTACTGGATCTGTTGACTTGAATGTTTTCCACCTAACATGACATTGTAGGTATCATTCTTTTTTGGTTCAGGTATTCCTTTTCAGTGGCTGCATAGTATTCATTGTTTGGATATAACAAATTATTTAACTGCTAATCCAATTGGTGGACATTTAAATGCTTCAAATTTTTGATTATTGTAAATAATACTGTAACGAACGTTCCTTGTTCCTAGAAGTGAGATTGCAATATACCCATATAAAACATTAATGGATATTGCATACTATGACGTCAAAGTGACTGAAGGATTTGTTTGCCTTCCCTACTGCATTTTCTGATAGGTTGTGAATCAGTCCTTTGAGACTTTAAAACCAGCTGCTCTGTTCTCCTTTTGCTGATAGATATTCTATAGGGAAGGTTCTAAAACTTTGATGTGGATCAGAATCATCTGAAGTAAAGTAGAAAATCTAAATGATGTAATTCTGTTACTCAACTTAAAAAAAAAATCGCACAGGCACGCGTGCACGCATACACACACACACACACACACACGCACACACACAAAACAAAACACTTAAAAATGGTAATGATCACTGGGATAAAACCATTTTTTCCGTTTTACTGCCTTTGTTGCTGTGAGCGTGTTTGATTACCCTTCGCCGGTCGCAGTTAGCACCTCCCAGATGGCTCTGCACTTGCAGTTTTATCTGGACTCTTACCTGTTTTATCTTTTTTGCTCCCTTCTCCTCCCCTTTCCAGTTTTTTAAAAATGAGGGGATTTGTAAAGTAGTAATGTAACATTCCCAAAGTATTTTATGAAAAAGACTAGACGCCCAGTGCACGAATTCATGCACGGGTGAGGTCCCTCTATGTGGCCTGCCGGGATCAGGCCGAAACCCGCAGTCCAATGCTGCCTGGGCGAGGCTTGCGCTGCCAGAGCAGCGCTCGCCAGCCATGAGCCCTGCATCTGGCGCCCTCCCAAGCGGTGTGGCCTGCAGAATTGGGCTGAAATCAGCTCTCCAACATCCCCCGAGGATCCCAGATTGCAAGGGGGTGCAGGCCAGGCTGAGGGACCCCACCGGTGCACAATCAGGTCGGGGAAGGACCACGGTAGGGCTCCAGGGCATGTCCTGCCCATCTCGCTCAGTCCTGATCACCAGACCCCAGCAGCAAGCTAACCTACCAGTCGGAGCATCTGCCCCCTGGTGGTCAGTGAACATCATAGCGAGCAGTTGAGCAGCCTTAGTATATCGTTAGCATATTATGCTTTGATTGGTTGGTTGGTTGTCCTGCCGTTCGGTCTATTTGCATATTACCCTTTTATATAGGATTATATAGGATACTTTCCTGCACTTGTGGTAGGAATTTTTGAATGGGTACAACTTTCCTGGAATGCAGTTTTATTTATTTTCATTTTATTTTTACTTTAATTATTTTTAAACAAGCAAAACTTTAGAAACTTACAGGGGTATAAAAAGTGAACCATGGAAGAATTGAGCCAGCTTGGCTGGGTGGGCTCAGGAAACAAGTTACAGAGATAAAAGAATGGACTTTGGGGCTTAGGAGAGAGAAAAGGGGAAATAGAGAGAGAGAGAGAGAACATGCTGTAATGCAGTTTTAGAACTTGTGTCAAGCTTCATATTTATTCACATTCTTTGACCTATAATTAATCATAAGAAAATAGTCTGAATTTTGGGTGTATATCTATGTACAATAATAGGAATCATTTTATTTGTAATTGTGAAAAATTGGAATCTCAGTGACCACAGTAGGGCAGGGATTAAATGAAGGAACGTACAGCTATGGGTGAAATGTTGTGCAACTACTCACATGTTTACAGATGTTTTTAAATGATGTGAGAAGGTGCAAATGGTAAGGGAATGAAAAGCATGATTAAATTGTATAAATAGCTTAGTCCTAATACGTTAAATTTAAATATGCATATTGTATATGTATGAGGGATGTTAATCCTAAATCTTTAGAATGAGTCCCTGGATGAGATTATTGGTCATTTGTGATTTCTTTGTGCCTTTAATAGCATGTATATCTGTCATAATTAGAAAAGTATAGTTTATTTTTTAAAAGTATTTAAGATTTGATAGTACTCAACAGAAATTACTAAGGTATGTTTGTAGTATGAGTCAAACAGGCAACATGGTATTACACAGTTAGTACCATGTTCAGATTTTAGTTTAGCTAAAATATAACTACTAAATGTAGGGCTGAACTAATGCACAGTACCTTGCTGATTTCACAAATTTAGGTATGTGGTTTTTTGTTGTTGTTTTCATTATAAAACACGTTTAAAAAATGGAAACAATATAATGGTGTTTAAAGCAAATACTGAAAGTTCCTTAGGTACCCTCTCATTTGGTTCACACTATATATACTATTTTGCAGTTTGCTTTTTCACTTCATCCTGTATTCTTCTTCCCTGAACTTGAAGACCATTAAATCTAAATGTGTGTTTAGGAGGAGCAGAAGTTATGAATGAGATTAGAGTGTAAATCTGCCTTTGTTGACCTTACCTGCTCCTTCATGAAGTTCATGATTGAAAACAGCTCCTCTTCAAAACAAGGAAATCTTATAACTACAGAGAAGAATAACTAGGATTGTTTTTTCTTCCCACCTTCCCGTATGTTCTTCCTTTGAATTTGGCACTATATTTTATTATGCAATAGGCGCAGATGCAGTACCAACAGCAGCATGAGCAGCAGAAAAAAGAGCTAGAAGCTCTCCATCAGCGCAGCACCCAGCAGCTGCAGAGCAGGCTGGCCGAGCTAGAAGCAGCTAACAAAGACCTCACCGAGCGGCGGTACAAAGGCGACTCCACCATCAGGGAGCTTAAGGCAAAGCTGTCTGGAGCTGAGGAGGTACCGAGCGGTGGGCTTGGCTCTTTCCCCCGATGGAAAGAAGTGTGAGCGACAGAGAACTGTTCCCTCTGGATTTATGGTTCTCCCCCTTGGTTCTCTTTAAAATCAGTTGGAGGGTCTTACCTGGCCTCGCCCGGGCCATACCTCATCCTAACTGATCAGAATCCCTTGAGGCTGGTACCATGCAGCGGGACCGACAGACCTTGGAGATATTTCGGGCTCGGTTCCAGAGCCCCGCAGGAAAGCGAGGACAGTGGTTTTTAAACTTGTCAGGTGCTTCAATACGCACATCCGTTTGAGAGCCACTGTGTAGATGGTGGAATGACAAGGTCTTTATTTTATGTATTTTGAAATTCTATTATATCAGTATTTATTATCTAAGTGATTTTTAAAACTGTAGATTTCAAGACATTTCTTAGCTAGTTTTTTCAAGTTGTAATTTATTCACAAGTTAGGATTGTTTTATTTTTCCTTGTGATTGGGTTAGTTTTTAGCCTATTTCACAGCTGTATTCCGAATCTACAAGTTACATATACACTTAGACTTTTGTATCCTTCAAAAAAACTCAGTACTAGAACTTCAGAATTATTGAAGACTTTGTATATTTTAAGCATCTTAATTATCGGTAACCAGACCAGCAGCTTCGCTTTTTCGCAGTGCCTCATTATTTACCGCCTCTAGGAGCTGCAGCGGGCGAAGCAGGAAGTGCTGTCTCTGCGAAGAGAGAACTCGACGCTAGATGCCGAGTGCCACGAGAAAGAGAAGCATGCGAATCAGCTGCAGACAAAAGTGGCTGTTCTGGAACAGGAGATCAAGGACAAGGACCAGCTGGTCCTAAGAACAAAAGAAGCATTCGATACAATCCAGGAACAAAAGGTCTATTTTACAGTGTTGTAAACAAATTGATGATCACATTCATAGTGATGCTTTTCCTCAAAAAGGGTCCTAATTATTCGTGTGTTTAAAAACATATCAGGTGGCTTTAGAAGAACACCGTGAGAAAAATCAGGTACAAATAGGAAAACTTGAAGCAACTATAAAATCATTATCAGCGGAACTGCTTAAGGTTTGTCTTTGAAAAATTAACAGAATGTTAATATTTTATTGGATTACATAGACATATACATATGAAGCTCTTTTACAGGCAAATGAAATTATCAAGAAGTTACAAGGGGATCTGAAAACTTTAATGGGGAAATTGAAACTGAAGAATACAGTTACCATTCAGCAAGAGAAACTCTTGGCTGAAAAGGAAGAAAAATTACAAAAGGAACAAAAGGAATTACAAGATGTTGGGCAGTCTCTCCGAAGTAAAGAGCAGGAGGTGGAGAATATTTTATACTTCTGTGTGTGATTATTTGTAAAAGATAACACATTTCCTCAGATGTATAGTTCAGATTTCTACTTTGTTATGTTAGAGAATGGCTTTGGCTTCAACTAGATTCAATAGAAGTAATAACTTATTTTTGTTTGAAAAGTTAGTTATGACTCACATACCTTTAGTGTTCATTTCCTAAATAGGTGAGCCTTCACTATTTAATAATAAGAGTTATGAACTCTTAAATTAATATCAGTCAGTATATTTCTTCAGTTTTTAATGTAGTCTTTATTATATTTATGAGGTTTGACTTATTTCAGGTATGCAAATTACAAGAACAGTTAGAAGCTACAGTTCAAAAACTTGAGGAAAGCAAACAGCTTCTAAAAAATAATGAAAAGTGTAAGTATGTTATCTTTTTATGTAAATGAAATTCATTGTTTTTATTCAGAACCTTAATATTATACTTGAATTCATAGAAAAGTCTAGGGAAATCAGGATATTGCTATATGCAAATAATTTCTGCTTGAAATATACTGTCTTTTGTCTTTACTATAGTAAATTATATCACCTGCCCTGTAAAACAGTTACCATCATTAAAAGAAACTATATCACCTATATTAGTGACCCAGAATTAAAAGTGTTAAAATATTAACTATAATTTACTTTTAGAATTCTTCCCTCTTTTTCAATTGCTGTATTTACCTAATAGTAATAATATAAATTATTTGAAACTAAAATACAAAATTAAGCGTTAACATTTTTCTGAGTTACTAGTATTGCTTGTCTGTCAGGTATGAGTGTGAACTTGAAATAAACTGTAAGATACCATTCTGGAAAGCCTTCAGAGACCCTTGACGCACAGACACATACTTGGGATAGTAATAGAAAAAGGGGTTCTATGTGCTAAAATAAGAATCTTTCTTTTTTTTTTTCTTTTTTTAATAAGAATTTAAGTGACAAAAATTTAAGTTAACCTATATTGTTCTCCTGTTATATAAGGCAGTTTTAAAATTTTTAAATTAAAAAAATAACCTCAGCCTAATTTTTAATATTTAAAATGATTAGGAAAGTAAAAATAGCTTACTAAAGTTCTTTCCCTTGTTTCTTGTTGTTTTCTGTAAGTAATCACATGGTTAAATAAAGAACTAAATGACAATCAGCTAGTGCGAAAGCAGGACGTGCTGGGACCTTCTGCCACCCCACCGGTGCATTCCAGCAGCACCATCAGAAGCGGGCTCTCCCCTAACTCTCACATGGTAAGATTTACGTGCAGAGGGCGAGGTCTTAGTGAATTCCCCGAAACAAAAAACAGCCCCCGGTTGTCACCAAGTCTCCGTGGCACGGGCTGGTGCTGATAGACGGGAGTCCACAGAGCTTAGCACCGAGTAGGGTCTGTTCCCTGCAAGTGGAACAGGTGGGCTGCCCTTAACAGAGAGGCTGCACTTCAAGGGCACACTTCTCGTAAGACTTGAGTAGATCTAGAAATCATTCAGTATTAGCTGAGTACTGCCAGAGGTGCCGAAAACTCACACACCACACCACACCACACCACACCACAACACACACACAACACCACACACCATACACACATACCACACACCAGACACCACATATACACACACCAGACACCACATATACACACACACACACACACACATACCACACCACACACCAGACACCACATATACACACACATACATATACACCACACACCATACACACATACCACACACCAGACACCACATATACACACACATACATATACACCACACACCACACACCACACACCATACACACATACCACACCACATACACACACACCACACAACACACATACACACACACACATACACCACACACACACACACACACCACACACCACATATACACACTCATACACACACCACACACCACACACCAGACACACATACCACACACCATACACACACACACACACACACCACACCACACCACACCACACCACACCACACCATACACACATACCACACACCAGACACCACATATACACACACATACATATACACCACACACCACACACATACACACACATCACACACCACACACACACACACACACCACACCACACCACACGCCATACACACATACCACACACCATACACCACACACCAGACACCACATATACACACCACACACACACACCATACACACATACCACACACCACATATACACACATACCACACACCAGACACCACATATACACACCACACACACACACCATACACACATACCACACACCACATATACACACATACCACACACCAGACACCACATATACACACCACACACACACACCATACACACATACCACACACCATACACACATCACACACACCATGCATACATACCACACCACACATACATACCACACCACACACCATACATACATACCACACACCATATATACACACCACACACACACACACCACACCACACACCATACACCACATAAACACACCACATACACATACTCACACACCACACAACACACATACCACACGCCACACACACCACACACACACACACACACACACACACCCCACATATACACACGTATTTAGGAGGCCTCGGGAAGGTGAGAACAAGGATTGGGCTCAAGTTGGGAACTGGGGTGGAAGCGACCTCCACGGAATTCTCTCAGAAAGAGAACAGCCCTGTTCAGAGGCTTGTCAACTCTAGAGTCTAGGAAGAACTGTTGCGAGAGAGAAGCTTTTAGCTTCCAGAACCACATCTCTCGCTTTTTCCTTGTAAGAAACGACACCTCGGTGTCGCTAGGAGCTGGACTGGGTCTCCCAGCTGGGCCTCAGGCTCGCCTCTGGAACTGTGCATTCACAGTGTCCACATCGGACAAGCCGGTCCAATTGTGCCGGCTCAAGACAAAAACAAGCCCACTCCAGCCCTGGCTGGCGGCTCGGTTGGTTGGAGTGTTCAGTACACGGAAGGTTGCGGGTTCAATCCCCGGTTGTGGTGCGTATGGGAGGCAACCAGTTGTTTCTCTCTGTCTCCCTCTTTCTCTAAAAAAATTAATAAGCATATCCTCAGGTGAGGATTTAAAAAAAAAAGAAAAAGGACAAAAATACAGACATTGCCAAACCAACAAAATGGGCAACCATCTTATGGTCACATGAGTGCTTCCTCCTAGTGATAGCTTTGGCCTTAATGCGTGTCTCCTGGCGTTTGGTGAGATTTCCTCAGATGCCCAGGCACACAGTTGCCCTCACCTCCCGGGAGCCTCCGACCCCTAGGAAAGCCCCGCGTCCTGAGACCGTCCTGGAGTCCTCCAGCACGGGGCTGTCATCCCAGTGAAACCAGCAGCCTGTGGCCGGCTCCAGTGCTTCCCATTGTGTGCGGTGGCCCTCACGCCAGGAGCAGTCATCAGCCCAGCGTGCCCCCGCACTGTGTCTGTGGTCCTGGCCGGAGCTTTGGCACAGGACCTCACGCCCAGGTGCCTGGCTGGGTTTTCATCTGCTCTGGGGTTTACAGAAGGGAAAGGGGCCCTGGCCGGTTTGGCTCAGTGGATAGAGCGCGGACCCGCGGACTGAAGTCCTGGGTTCGATTCCTGTTAAGGGCATGTACCTTGGTTGCAGGCTCCATCCCCGTGCAAGAGGCAACCTATCGATGTGTCTCTCTCACATCAAAGTTTCTCTCTCTCTCCCTCTCCACTCTCTGAAAAATTCAATGGAAAAATATCCTCAAGTGAAGATTTAAAAAAGGAGGGGGATTTCTGCTGAGGTGCAAAAGGTGAAAAGAAGTGCGTGGTGCTGAATTACGAAGTTGAAAAGACTGCTGATCAGCCACGTGCAGGGTGTTTTTGTCCTGCAGCCACTGATGTACACGGACTGAAGATGTGCGTTTCAGTTGGCCTCACTAAATAAACTGTGCCCATGTCACTGGCTAATGGTGTCGTTACTGGAATGAAAATGACTGGTAAAGCAAAGCTTTGTCTCCATTAGTCAGTCTAAGAACACTGATGCTCTTGTTGCTACTCGCTCTGGCAGAAAAGGATTTTATCCCTGGTTGCTTTATTGATCTGTGAGTCTATTCCCCCCCCCCCCCTTTTTTTTTAGGGATGGGTGTGAGGCATGAGAGCGAACCAAATGCCTCAGAGTCTTTGTTTGAATAGTTCCAGGAGCCCGGCCAGTGGGGCTCAGCTGGTTGAGCATCGTCCCATGCACCAGGAGGTCACCCGCTGGATTCGATTCCCAGTCAGGGCATGAGCCCGGGTTGTGGGCTCAATCACCTTCCTCTTTCTGAAATCAATAAAAGCCTCGTGGTGTGGAACAGAGCGGAGTTTTGTGGTGTCGTGATGAACAAACTGGCCTGAGGTGGTGCTGCTACCTCAGTTACAGCAGATGCTAATGTCTCTCGGATCAGCAAACACTTACTTAGAAGCAATTTCTCATCCTCCAACGTGTGTGTGTGTGTTTTCAGGTTGATGGTAGACTGCCTTACCCAACTTGTGGCATCGGGTACCCTGTCTCCTCTGCATTTGGTTTCCAGAACACCTTTCCCCATCCTGTGTCCGCCAAAAATGCCATCCACCCGGCTTCAGGACCGAAGGTAAGAGAATGAACACCTAAGGAGCTGTATATAGCCAGTTACTAGCTTATACGTCCTCTTTATCTTTAAAAACTGGTGGTCGGTTGTATTAGGTCAGTCGTGTTGGATGAGTACATCACTGACTGTCCAGTGTGTAAGTCAGAATTACAGGGTGGTCTCGTACTCGATGGAGTTGTGGTCACTGCCTGCTCTGGAGACTGCGCCTGGGCGGCCTCGTGCTGGCGTCCGCTGCGTGTGCTGCTCCATGCCGCTGGTGCTCCGCTGCGTGTGCTCCATGCCGCTGGTGCTCCGCTGCGTGTGCTGCTCCATGCCGCTGGTGCTCCGCTGCGTGTGCTGCTCCATGCCCCTGGTGCTCCGCTGCGTGTGCTCCATGCTGCTGGTGCTCCGCTGCGTGTGCTCCATGCCGCTGGTGCTCCACTGCGTGTGCTGCTCCATGCCGCTGGTGCTCCGCTGCGTGTGCTGCTCCATGCCGCTGGTGCTCCGCTGCGTGTGCTGCTCCATGCCCCTGGTGCTCCGCTGCGTGTGCTCCATGCTGCTGGTGCTCCGCTGCGTGTGCTCCATGCCGCTGGTGCTCCGCTGCGTGTGCTGCTCCATGCCGCTGGTGCTCCGCTGCGTGTGCTCCATGCCGCTGGTGCTCCGCTGCGTGTGCTGCTCCATGCCCCTGGTGCTCCGCTGCGTGTGCTCCATGCCGCTGGTGCTCCGCTGCGTGTGCTCCATGCCGCTGGTGCTCCGCTGCATGTGCAGCTCCATGCCGCTGGTGCTCCGCTGCGTGTGCTCCATGCCCCTGGTGCTCCGCTGTGTGTGCTCCATGCCGCTGGTGCTCCGCTGCGTGTGCTCCATGCCCCTGGTGCTCCGCTGCATGTGCTGCTCCATGCCGCTGGTGCTCCGCTGCGTGTGCTGCTCCATGCCGCTGGTGCTCCGCTGCGTGTGCTCCATGCCCCTGGTGCTCCGCTGCGTGTGCTCCATGCCCCTGGTGCTCCGCTGCGTGTGCTCCATGCCCCTGGTGCTCCGCTGTGTGTGCTGCATGCCGCTGGTGCTCCGCTGCATGTGCTGCTCCATGCCCCTGGTGCTCCGCTGTGTGTGCTCCATGCCCCTGGTGCTCCGCTGCGTGTGCTCCATGCCCCTGGTGCTCCGCTGCGTGTGCTCCATGCCCCTGGTGCTCCGCTGCGTGTGCTCCATGCCCCTGGTGCTCCGCTGTGTGTGCTCCATGCCCCTGGTGCTCCGCTGTGTGTGCTCCATGCCGCTGGTGCTCCGCTGCATGTGCTGCTCCATGCCCCTGGTGCTCCGCTGCGTGTGCTCCATGCCCCTGGTGCTCCGCTGCGTGTGCTCCATGCCGCTGGTGCTCCGCTGCGTGTGCTGCTCCATGCCCCTGGTGCTCCGCTGCGTGTGCTCCATGCCGCTGGTGCTCCGCTGCGTGTGCTGCTCCATGCCGCTGGTGCTCCGCTGCGTGTGCTGCTCCATGCCGCTGGTGCTCCGCTGCGTGTGCTGCTCCATGCCGCTGGTGCTCCGCTGTGTGTGCTCCATGCCGCTGGTGCTCCGCTGCGTGTGCTGCTCCATGCCGCTGGTGCTCCGCTGCGTGTGCTGCTCCATGCCGCTGGTGCTCCGCTGCGTGTGCTGCTCCATGCCGCTGGTGCTCCGCCGCGTGTGCTGCTCCATGCCGCTGGTGCTCCGCCGCGTGTGCTGCTCCATGCCGCTGGTGCTCCGCTGCGTGTGCTGCTCCATGCCGCTGGTGCTCCGCTGCGTGTGCTGCTCCATGCCCCTGGTGCTCCGCTGCGTGTGCTTCATGCCGCTGGTGCTCCGCTGCGTGTGCTCCATGCCGCTGGTGCTCCGCTGCGTGTGCTCCATGCCGCTGGTGCTCCGCTGCGTGTGCTGCTCCATGCCGCTGGTGCTCCGCTGTGTGTGCTCCATGCCGCTGGTGCTCCGCTGCGTGTGCTGCTCCATGCCCCTGGTGCTCCGCTGCGTGTGCTGCTCCATGCCGCTGGTGCTCCGCTGTGTGTGCTCCATGCCGCTGGTGCTCCGCTGCGTGTGCTGCTCCATGCCGCTGGTGCTCCGCTGTGTGTGCTCCATGCCGCTGGTGCTCCGCTGCGTGTGCTGCTCCATGCCGCTGGTGCTCCGCTGTGTGTGCTCCATGCCGCTGGTGCTCCGCTGCGTGTGCTGCTCCATGCCGCTGGTGCTCCGCTGCGTGTGCTCCATGCCGCTGGTGCTCCGCTGCGTGTGCTGCTCCATGCCGCTGGTGCTCCGCTGCGTGTGCTGCTCCATGTCGCTGGTGCTCCGCTGCGTGTGCTGCTCCATGCCGCTGGTGCTCCGCTGCGTGTGCTGCTCCATGCCGCTGGTGCTCCGCTGCGTGTGCTGCTCCATGCCGCTGGTGCTCCGCTGCGTGTGCTGCTCCATGCCGCTGGTGCTCCGCTGCGTGTGCTCCATGCCGCTGGTGCTCCGCTGTGTGTGCTCCATGCCCCTGGTGCTCCGCTGCGTGTGCTCCATGCCGCTGGTGCTCCGCTGCGTGTGCTGCTCCATGCCCCTGGTGCTCCGCTGCGTGTGCTGCTCCATGCCGCTGGTGCTCCGCTGTGTGTGCTCCATGCCGCTGGTGCTCCGCTGCGTGTGCTCCATGCCGCTGGTGCTCCGCTGCGTGTGCTCCATGCCGCTGGTGCTCCGCTGCGTGTGCTCCATGCCGCTGGTGCTCCGCTGCGTGTGCTGCTCCATGTCGCTGGTGCTCCGCTGCGTGTGCTGCTCCATGCCGCTGGTGCTCCGCTGCGTGTGCTGCTCCATGCCGCTGGTGCTCCGCCGCGGGCCGGGAGGCGGTTTGCGGGCTCAGTCTTCGCCCAGTGCTTAGCAGTGGTCTCCGTGGCCTTTCGCAGAGGATTTGAAGGAGAGATTCTGGAAAGGAACTGGGCCGTGGGCATTTTGGCTTATCAGGCATTTCCCTGGTAATTAAGTGGGGAACATCTTTTTATGTATTTATGGGCTGTGTTTCTTCTATTAGATTTCTGTTGATCAGTTTTATTCATCTTTGGGAGATTTAATCCTTATAAAATGATGTCATGAATGTTCTTTACATGTTCCCGACATTTACTGTTGGTTTTGTATTTTCACTGTGGTTATTTCCCTGTTTTGGACTTGTCTTTTTAGTCCCTTTCTGGTGCCTTTTTAATTTAAAACTTTCCTAAGGTATAATACACATGCCATACGTCTCCATTGTTAGTTCACCGTTTACTGATTTCAGTCGGTTCGCACAGTGGTGAGACCGTCACAGCAGTGCCGTGTCAGGGCACTTAGTTCTCCGGGAGGTTCCCTCATGCTCCCGCAGCGAACCCACACTCGTCCCCTAAGCAGCTGAGCGCCCACTGATGAGCTTTCTGCCGCTGTACACCTGCCTCTGCACGTCGTGTGAAGGGGATCGTGCAGTGTGTCGCTTCGCGGGTCTTTCCGCTCAGCACCCGGGTGTGAGGTTTGTCGGGGGGTGGTGCGCCTCAGTACCCACTGCCGATCGCTCGTGCTGCTCGTTGCGGGGGGAGGCCGCGCTAGCCCCTCCGTCTGCCGTCTGATGGCGGTGGTGCCATTTTCAGTTTGGGGCTGACTCACATCCAGCGCCATGAACGTTGGTGGACAGCTTTGTATTTCCCTGGGGTGAATACCTATGAATAGAAGGACTGGGTGGGGCATAGCCTTAATTTTTCAGAAACTGCCCAATTTTTCCAAAGTGTGGTCCAGATTTGATAACATTCTTTTTGCTTATTTTCTCCAGTTTTCTAATTGTTTATGATTGGTGGTCAGAAACCATATTATGCATTAATATCTGGTACTCCAGTGTTCCTCACTCTTTTTGCATGTTTATTTTTTATAAGGAGTTTTAAAATCATCCTGTCTGGCTTTTAAAAATTCCTGTTTCTGTTTAATGTTACCGTGTTAAATGTGTAGATCGCTGTAGGAAAAACCAATATCTTGAGACTGTTGAACCTTGATAACCAAGGACAGCAGCGTTTACCTTTCTGATTTCTAACTTTATCCTGTTACCCTAGCGTCTGTCTGTGCCGACTTCATTAGGCGTTTTTACCAAAAGCAGACATTGTTTTCGTGTGCCTTTTCTCCTTTGACCTATCGGTGGGGTTGGTGTTTGTGGGTTTCCTGACGGATACATTTACACATTCCTGGCGTGAGACCCACTCAGTCAGTCGCTATGTCTTTAAATCGACTTCCATATCGCATGCTGGTATTTGGTTTGGACTTTTACATGGATTGTTGGGTCACTTCTGACTGTTTTAAAATTCGGATTCCTGGCCCTCGTTTATTGACGCACTCTGTGCACACACTCGTCTAAATGTGTTGGTGCTCTGTCTCCGCCGCTCATCTCGCTTGTGTGGTAGGAACTTTGGGGCAAGGAGAGAAATCCTCGTATTAAATCTTCTCAACAAAACGTGTTTGTGAATGAACTAGCGTGCGCCTGGACCTCTGTGCCCTCGGTTACCAGGAACAACGTGTAAGCACCTTGCTCCGTACAGCTTGTCTCCGTCCTCACCAGTTCAGTTACACGGCGTGTTTTCTCGCTTCACAGGTTCAGTTTAACTTGCAGCTAACCAAACCAAGTCCGTCACTAGGGGATGTTCAGTCAGGAACAGCTCTTAGTGTGCCCGGCGCCGCTGACAAGGAAAAGTAAGTACCCTTGACCTGACGCGTCATGTTCGCCCTTCCGAAAGTCATCTGAGGATTGCACCGCGGCCTGCGCAGCCAGCAGCCTGTTTATCTGCGGCATTTTAAGTTGATGGTGCATGGAACTTAGTCACTCTTAGCTATAAGGAAGGGGTTTTTCATATGTTTTTTAAACTGTAGGATGCAGTTAGATATATAGTAAAAAGTTATTTTCTAAAAGATAGCTAGAAATCTTATTCCTAATAGTAACCTAAGGAAGCAGCTCGTTAACCTGCTGGGACGCTTCGGCAAGTAAGAGTACAGGCTGATGAGATTGTCCCATGAACATACATACATACATGAGCTTCCTGTCCACGCGGCCCCGTTGGGCCTGCCCAGCTCCTTCCTGTCCCTTGGACCTGAGACAAGGGTTCACCTGCCGTCCGGCCAATCAGCGAGTTGTGGCGAATGAAACAGCTCAGATATGCAGGCTGGTCTCTCGGCTGGTCTTCACGTTCATAACGTTGTTTTCTTGTCGGCATGCTTCCCTGTTCCAGTGTGAGGGCGCTCAGGGCCACCCGCTGGCCCTGGTGGTCCTGAGTGGCCACCTCCGTGTATTCACACTGGGAGACTGACGCGGGGCCGAAGCTTCTTACCCAGTTCCCGGCCCTGCGCCCTGGGCTGCTCTAGAGCTGCCCCCCGACGAGTGTGAACCAGTCAGTGCTGGGAGCCGCCTGTTTCCACACCGGATGTTTACATACTCATGTCACACGCAGCTCACTTGCACAACGAGAGCGATCTTATTTGCAGAACAAAAATCAAAAGATCGTGTCCGTAAAAGTAGGACTGGTCAGCTATTTTTTGCATTTTCTCTGTTGAAATTTGTTAGGTTTTTAAATTGTTGTCAGCTAGTAAAAAGTGGCAGTGGGGATCAAAGATTAAAGAAGAAAAGAACATTAAAGTGGAAAAAATACCTATTCATCTTTTCTGAAAATTGGGAAAAGACCTTCCTCTAATTTTAAGGTTATCAGATCA
The DNA here is from genome assembly GCF_027574615.1 of Eptesicus fuscus. Taxonomy (NCBI): domain Eukaryota; kingdom Metazoa; phylum Chordata; class Mammalia; order Chiroptera; family Vespertilionidae; genus Eptesicus; species Eptesicus fuscus. The sequence goes on along the minus strand of NC_072494.1, from coordinate 2,728,106 downwards.
TTGTTTAGCAAGAAGTTTTACTTTCCTGTTGCAAGGATGCCCGAGAGAAGCTGCTACCGGGGCAGGTTGGAAAGAAGGGATGCTGTGGCAGAAAGAGAAAATACAGGGCGGACATGGCTTTCTTTTTGAAATACCACATTTGTATCCATCTAACCAGAATGCCTGTTGTGCCAGTTCGCAGTGATATCTAATAACGACCCCTCTGAAGCACAGACTTGAAAGAGCTTTTGGGGGAAGAAAGAAGAAGGCATTCATTTTACACAGACGAGGTGGGAGCGTCTCAATAGCTGATGCTCTCAGGCAGCCCCTATGTACGGTATGGTCCTCGTGGAGAGCTCGGTTCTCCCACAGCCCAGCCCAGCCCAGCGGGTTTCGGTTTTACGTGTTCGGGTCCACTCCGCTGGGAAGAGGGCGCTGCAGCTGGCGGGCACCTAAGCTATTTGCTGAAGAAAACAGGGACTAAAGGGGTTTGTTTTGAACAAAACTATAGACACATGTATAGTATATAGATTAGATGAACATTCAAAATTAACTACTAACGAGAAAAACAAGAGTTTAATAAATAACGACTATTTTCCTGTTAAGTGGTGACAACGTAGGGCTAGAGCCCAAGTACCTGAAGAAGAGGGAAGACAGCATTCCTCTGCGGGGGCTCAGCCAGAACCTCTTCAGCACTGCAGGTGAGGCCTTCCGCGTCCGTGGCCGTCCATGCGGTGGGAGGGCAGGGGACCGAGGCCGACGGGGGCCAAGTCACCTTGTCTTCCTCATTGCAGACCATCAGAAAGATGGCCCGCTCGGAGCGCTGCAGACAGCCTGCAAACCCGCCTCTGTCCCTTCCTCCTCCTCGGCGTACTTCCCCGGGCAGCTGCCGCACAGCTAACGGCGCCCTCTGCCGCCTGAGCCGGCACCGCCTGGTGGAGGAACTGCGGCCCGCAGGGCCATCCCGCACGCAGGAGCGGCGGCAGAGCTGCCAGGCCCGGCAGCCCGCTGTGTGCGTCTCGGTGCTGCTGCTGCTGTCCCTGCCCGCAGGCGGCTCAGAGGAGCCCATGGGACTTGGGGACGCGGGGACGGGAGGCCCGGAGTCGGTGCCAGGCTCTGGTGTGCGAACACGGTGCTTGACAGACAGCAGTGGGTTTTCTTAAACTCGGCCTGACCAGCTCGTACTCGTTCCCAGGCAAGGGTTGGTGGTTATAGGGGCGTTCTAATCACAGTGACTCCCCGGTAAGGTCACACTTGTCCGACGGAATGGGAGCTAGAGGATGCTAGTAATTCATTTTATCATTTTCATTGGTAAAAAGTTTTACATTTGCCACCCAAGAATTATGAGGGAAGATGGTTATCTCCTAAGGTGTCTATATTATCGATGATAATGTACAGTAAAGGGAAAAGTCATAAAGTTAAATGAGTCCTTTATAGCAGGTATTGTCCTTGAAACCTTTCAGGTAGCTATTGAGTAACTTGGACGTGTCTTTGCGTGACCAGATTAGGTCTGAAGTGCTTGAGTCATTTGAGCTGCAGTTTCCAGGGTTTTATTGCTTCCTGAAAGTCTATGCTCATCCCAATTTTCTTCCACTTGGAGTTTTATTAGTGTTTCATGCAGTTAAATTTGTATTATTGGCGTTTTGTTTTGAAAGTAAGTACTATACAAAAGAGCATCATGAATATTCATTGTGCTTGCTTTTTAATTTCAAAACGGGTTTGTGTGCGTAATAAAGTAGGCAACTTTCTCTTGGTTTAAGTTTCAAGTATGAGCAGTTCTTTGGGCAAAAGGAGGTGATTTTAAACAATTCACCCAGAATCATAGGCCCATTTTTCTTGTGACAACCATCCAATCAAGAGTATCCTTCTCTTAAGCAGCGTCTCAGTCCGTTTTTATTTGTAAATATTGCTAATGTTCATTTAATCTTTCAAAAACTCTTTTCAAGGACCATATTATACAGATAAGAGACACTTCAAGATACTGACATATCAACAGTTCCAGGGTAAGACAAAGAACCTTTGCTAATTGTTGAATGAAGCCATATTGAATCTAATACTTTGCAACTGCTGGCAATTACAAGGTATCCTGAACTAGGGAACTCACCTAAAACATTTAGTAGCTGTTACTGGGCGATGGCTTTTCATATGTAGTAGTTTCCTCATTTTACATACACTACATGAGTAAGAGCACTTGGTTACAGCACCTGAGAGTGCTTAGAGTGTGGGAAGAAGGCTCTTGGCCATGTTAGATCTGCTCTTGTGAACACTGTGTAAACATGTACAGAAGTTCAGGGAGGGTATGGATGGCATGATATACAGGTAGCTTTTTAAAAATTTTAATATAAATTAGAATTTCCAAATGATAGATCACTTCGATGTGCCAAAGATTGTATATTAGATGTACATGTACTGACTTTTGAGTGTGCTAATTCTTTGCTCTACCTCTTCAACTTTCATTTGAAATTGTTTTGCAGTTTGAAGTATACATGCTAATAATCAGAATGTTGAGTTTAATGTGTTTCTGTGAACTGTGTGAGCTTGGTTAGTAAGAATATTTCGGGAGTAGGACATGTAAAAAGTATATGACCCTGGCTGGTTTGCCTCAGTGGCTAGAGCTTCAGACTGCGGACCGAAGGGCTTCGGGTTCGATTCTGGTCAAGGGCACATACCTTGGTTGCAGGCTCCTCCCTGGCCAGGCCCTGGTCGGAGCACATGCGGGAGGCAACCAATCGATGTCTCTCACATCCATGTTTCTCTCTTTCCCTCTCACTCCCTCTCTCCCTAAAAATCAATGGAAAGATATCCTCGGGTGAGGATTAAAAAAAAAGTATATGAAGACAGGAAAAGGACTGATATACAACACCTCTGCTTAGAAACTTGCTTTCACTTATGGACTAAATTTTCACTGTCTTCTACACGAGTATTTTATAGTGAAGGGAAAGAAATGGATTCAGAGGGAAGGCATAAAGCTGTGATTTGTTACTGCAGAAATGATGATTATGGTGACAAAGCCAAACTGGCCCTAGAGGGAATCACAGATCAAGACTTTCTTTAAAAAATCATTAAAATATTTAATTTTATTAACAGAATATTTACATTTTTAAGACCTTATTTAACCGTAAGTGAATGTTCCAAGTTTAAAAAGCATTAAGCAATAATCACACACAAGATGAAAACCCTGTAAACTATACAATACTTTATGTACAATTTTTACAAAGTAACACTTTTTTAAATAATATAACTGGACACAAAAATATACACTTTAGAGAAATTCACATCAGGAATTGTATAAAGCTCTCTTCCAGGGTCCTGAAAATGTAGGACAAACATTAGCTCTGTAAAATAAAGTGTTACTGGGACAGTCCTGAAAGGCCACTCTATAGTTATCTACATTAGGTATCACGTGGACGTTTTCAAGGCTACCAGCTTGACTATAGGTTTAATTACGTGTTCAAGTGTTGAGGTTATGATCTTGCGAACATGGAAGGGCAGTGGTGTGAGGAGCTGGGGAACAACTGTGAGCCAACGTGGAGGTTACAGGCTCCAAACACTCAACTGAAGGAAACATGGCCGACATTAGTGAAGAATGTTTAAAATAAAATTACAAACAGGCTTGAAACATGATTCAGGTTCGGTATAATCCTCTTAAGAGTTTTTCCACTGCAGACGGTTCACTTACCATTCTTCAGTGCATCCGCATTTAAGGCTTTGAATCATTTGACCCGGGTTTTACAAGGTTAAAGCGAGCAGGCCCACAGCCACGCCTCTGCTCCGTCTGCTGTGACTTGGATAACCCGAAAGCCCACCCCCTGGGGATGGTAGCAGAGACGCTGCCAGTATCTAAGAAGTCACAGATAGAGCTTTAATGAAAGGACGTGTATAATAAACAGCTTGGTGGCAAGGAAGTGGTGCGGATAAACAAAAGGTTTCTTTTCAAAAGAAATTGTAACATCTTTGGAAAACTGTCCAGTTCTTTCTCTAGTTCCCCGGAGTCCATGCAGATCCGTCCTTCAGACACCCTTCGAGTGAGTGTGTGGAGGCGACGTGGAATGTACATCAGCTCTACAGGCGCAGCGGGCGCACGCTCACACGTTCGTGTCCTGGAGTAAGGGTTCTTTGGCCTCTCCGGGCGCCTGTGCGCTGTGAGGGTGGCTGTGGCCGCCACAGTGTTTGCGCCAGCTGCTGGACCGCAGGCTTAGGTTGGTGTGTTCCGGGATAAACAGGGCCACCAGCAGAGCCAGCAGCACCGAGCAGGCTCCGAAGAGGAAGGGCGGGCCAGGGATGATGGAGTTCTAGGGAGAGAGCCAATGAGCGTTTCTGCACAGACATCTCCATAAGAAGAGACTGCTAACCTTCTAGCAATAACTGACCGCTGTGAATTATAAGCCCACGTTCCTCTTTCAGCAGTGAAGCCACAATTAGAAAAAGCACTCCCTCTCAGGAGGACAGAGGTGCTATTGGCCGCCTGAGGGCCTGGGGACAGCAGACCCCAGAAAGCAGCCTCTGCAGAAATAGGGTCCCTGGCAGCACAGATCTGCACACACCACACCCAGGAGCCTTCACCTAATGCTCGTTCAGGAGAAACCAGGACAGACCTCCACCAGACCTGGGTTCAGCCCGCACTCGCACTGCAGGCCTACGGATCGCCCACAAACCACCACCTGACTGACTGAAAACCAGTCTGAGCTGGTTACAAGGTTAGGAAACTGCTGAGTGGTCAGTAGACTGCTTGCCGTTAATGTTACAGCTGTAACGAGGGGGCCTAGCAAATGACACCCCGCCTCGCCCACAGGAGGCTCCTCTGGGCCCGCAGCACGACCAAACCAGCACGCGGAGACCGGGGTCCCTCTCAGGGAAAGGGATGCACAGCCCATCAGGCCTTGGCTTCTAAGTGCTAGTCAATCTAGAAGAGCGAGAATGTCACACAGCTTGTGTGAGGGAGGAGCCAAACTCTTTACCTGTTCAAAGTGGTGCTGTGGGCTGGTGTTCGTCCCCAAGTCCGTTCCTGTCATTGGCAGCTCTTTGAGTTCCACGTGGAATATGTAGAAGATGAACCCGTAGAGAGCTGGGCCCAGACCGTTGCACAGCCCCCGGATCCCTGTGATCATCCCTTGGACAACACCTAAATGGTGGGGACAGAGCGTCACTCAGTGCCCCTCGGGTCCTGGCGGCCCTGGAACCTGCACCCACGTGGGAAGCCAGAGCCCTTCTCAGACGCTGCAAGTCGGCTGTGACGGCACAGGAAGTCACTGGAGGCCATCGGCTTACAGCGTGGCCAGCTGTGCAGAGGGAGCTCGGGCGACGCAGAAGCCTTTTATCCCCCCGCAGAGGTTCCCAGGCCACGGGTCCGGCCAGTATGGCCAGTTCAGGAGCACGACTGTCCCGGCAGTCAGAGGCAGCCTCTTACATACGTTCTCTGAGATGACCTCGTCCAAAATGCAGCTTGCTTTCCTTCCTCATGACCAAGGGGCCACGGCCTCTCGTCAGACCCCCTGTTTAAGACTAGTTGCCATTTCCAACAATTACTGGCAGGTCAGGAATTAAGTGTTCCCACCGCAAAGCTAAGACGATACAGAGGTCTGCCCTGTGCCTTTAGAGCACTGAGCCCGGGAGAGGTGCACGGGGTGGTGAGAGGGCCCCCAGGGGTCTCTGTAGGGCACCCGAGCAGACACTGGTCAGTGTGAGCCCAGAGAGGACAGGGCTGGAACATTCTGTGCTTACACAGCTGCCACCAAGCCAGCAACTCACCTTGTTGGTCGGCATCAGCAGTTCGGGACACGAGTGCGCTGACGGCGGGAAAGGTGATGCTGGACATGGCGGCCACGGCCCCTGCGGCCCACATCATCCTGCGGGCAGAGCGGCAAAGCTAAGCCCCTGCTCCCCGCCCGCCCGCCTGTCTCGGTGGGCACCGTGGGAGCGCTGCTGGGAGCCACGTCACTAGACCATGGAGGTCCTCCTCCCCCCAAATGTGGAGAATAAGGTGTAAAATAAACATGAGACGCTTCCAAACGGGGTAACTCTTCCTGCGGGTTCCCACCGACTTCTGATTCAGTGGAGGCACCACTGGTCTGATCAAAACTTTGGATGCTCCCGGTTTGATGTTTAAAGTATATGTTTTATCAACTGTGAGCAACTAAAAGCTAGACTAGAAAGATCAACGCCCACCAGCACACACCGAGCCAGGAGAGACTGTTCAGCTTGTGGAACGTTAGTCCGAACGGAGTCAGTCCTGACGCCGAGGACGGGATGCCCATCCCTCCCTCGCGCAGGGAGCCAGCCCGGGAGGAAGGGCAGACGTGTCCAGCAGGGCTGGACCGGAACCACTGGGCTTTTCTCCCAGACCCCGCTGCTGTCGGGATAGCCACTGGGGCTACTTGGCTTTCTCTTTCCGACGAGGGAACTGATTGCAGGCCCAGCTGCTATGGGATTATGTGCTTTTCTAATGACAAACTGCTGGAGGCAGTAAATGCTCATTAGAGATTCCAAGGCCCCATAACCTCGTTCAAAAACCCAACCTGTGAGTCAGCTATGACGTGTCCCCAGGCCATCCTAGGAAACTCACACACAGGAGAGATGTGTATGATACAGTTTGAGGGGGAAAGGCACAGTAAGACTGAGGTCTAAACCTCAGCTGAGAAGCAAATAACTACCAAAGTTGAATTATATCTCAAAACAAGGCTAACACCAACAGTTGAAAGGAAATTAAGATAATTATACCTACCAAGGTTCTGAACCGAAGCCATACCACGCCAGCTGTAAGATCTGAAATCCCAGACCCAACAAAATGGTGTTCTTATTTCCAATGGATCTCATGAGCAAACTCAGGACTATGGTCTGGAAGAGAAAGACCAAAAGGTTTGTCACTTTAAAATACAGGGGATGCCTCCCGCCGGGAGCAGGGCTCCGCTTTCCTATGTGGGGCTTCCGCGCAGCGGCCCCGAGGGAGCCACCCCCGGGGGGCAGAGGCCGGGACCTGGGGAACGGGGAACGGGACAGTGAGCTTCGCTGAGCAGTGCTGAGGTCGAGGTGGCAGGTCAGAGGGTTCCAACCAGGACCTGGGACCCCTCTGGAGTGACAGCTTTACTCTGCAGGCTTATTCCCCGACTACAGGAGACCCAGACAGCAGTTCCTCACGCCCTGCGCCTGCGTTCACCCCGCTGGCACCTGGGCCTTCTGAACAGCGACCCGTTTATCACGGACCTGGGAGCATCTCGGCCCAGGGCACACGAGCACAGCCCCTGGGCAAACAGCTGCCCCCCCCCCCCCCCGCCCCCGATCTTGGCCCTGGGTGGCCCTGGCCAGGTCACTTCCCGGAGACTCCGTCTCCTACAGAACGCCCTTCCACTTGGCAGCAACAGCACCTACTTCAAACCGTGTCCCGTTCACACCCGTGCTCAGCACGGTGCCTGGCACCGTGAATACAAGCACTTAAACACCATCATGAGCTGACGGGTTTCCCTGCTTCTCGTCCTTTCTAAGGTCACACACTCGCAGGGACCTGGGGACGGTGGAAGGTACTCCTGCTCTCCTAGTTAAGGTGCTGCAGCCACCAAGACAGCCAGTAAGTCCGCAAAGAGAAGGAAGCCATTCAGGAAACCACTACTTGATGCCTGGTGACACTGAACTCAGTCACCAAGGTTCAAACTCGAAGACAGCCATTGAAGGGTAGTCAGATCCAGTCCCAAGCACAGGGTCCTGCAGGACTGGGGCTCATCACTGTCTTCTCAGACTCCCCTCCCTCAGGCCGGCCGGAGACTGCGCTCCGAAGGCAGGACCGGGACCACGACCCTCAGCCACAGCCACGGGCGCCCGCAGGAAGCAGGAGCCGAGCGGCCCCCGCGCACGGGCTCTTCCTCATCTGTGCGCCGGCGCCAGCACGGGTTCTTAGTGGCGCTCATGGAAACCAGGGGACTTTAAACGCTCGTACATACAGTGCACAGCACAACCGGAAACAATGCCGTCCCGTCCTTTACTGTGACTCGTCCTGAGGACATTGATTTATGACGTAACCAAGATGACAGCTGGTTAACATTAACAGTTAGCCAACATCAGCTGTGGTCAGTCACGTAAATCTCTGCCAGGGCCCAACGATGCCCCATGGACCCTGGTCAGAGGGCAGTGCCCCTGCGGCCAACGAACGGGGCCAAGAGCTGGTCAGCAGATGCCGACCTGGGGGAGGAGCGGACAGCACCCACTTCACAAGGCACTTCCCGGCTGCGGTGCAGGAGGGAACGCGGGCAGTGAGAGGGGCTGCCTGACCCGATGGGCAGGGACGGCCTTTCTGAGAGGAGCGGACAGGTGGGGGGAGGGAGGGCCTGGACCGCAGCGCACTCAACGTGGAGCACAGAGGCAAGGCCACATCAAGCCTAGATTTTATTCCGGCTGCAAAGGAAAGGGAGTTTGTCGGAAACCGCAATCTACAGAAAGCACTGCTGGGCCAAAATGTCTGCTGGATGCGGCGACAGACGCCACATTCTGACCACGTGTCCTGCCCTTGGTGCTCCACTCGCTCACACACGCCGAAGGGCCTCGAGGCCGCGGGCGAGCGAGTGTCCACACGCGGCGCTCCCAGCCCAGGGCTGTGGGGATGCACCGCGTCAGAAACAGCACTGACACGCAGTCACCGTGGGCACTGGCGGCCGTGGCGGAGGCACGTTACAGGACTTAGATTTAATCACTAGACCTGCTCCCCACACGCAGATGATGAGATCTGCAGGGGGCGCCCCGCTAAGGGACGGAGCCTGCCGAGCCCGATGGCACGACTCTCCTTCCTGGTGAGCAGGCCCCGGGTCCTCGCAGCAGGACCAAGTGGGAAGCGGGTGCGATTGCCTGCAGGGCCAGAAGGAGCCGAGCCCCCTGGCCGGGAGCGGGGCTTGCACCGGTCACTGGACTAGAACTTCCTGTGGAACGGAGCTTGCCGGCCAAGAAAGAGATCTAAGAAAATCCAAATTCTTCCTCAAACTGCCAGTTACATCCGGGTCCCGAGACACACCCTTCCAAGCCACTCCTCTGCCAAGGCCCCCAAAGGCCTCCTGTTTCTCGAGTCAGGTGACCACAGGACGGGTCCCTCCACCTTTTGACTTCCTTTCCCGACTCTCCTGTCTCTTCCCCAGAGCCATCCTGCCTGTTGCTCCCCACACGCCAGGTCGAGCCTCTCCTTATACAGGTGTGCACCCTGTGTACTGGTATAAGTCAATACACTGTCGTCCTGACATACATCATGTGTTGGTATGTGCCAGTCCCCCAAATCTCATCCATGTCAGCTGCCTGACAAGATGAAGTTTCTGAGCCTGTAGCCCACGGAGCCTGACACGGCGACTCCCCCGAGACCCCCTCCCGAGAGCATCCTGGAGGCGCAGCGGGACGCAGCCAGGGCCCACCCTCCGGGACGCCGCTCCGTGCCTGACACTCACCTGTGCGATGATGGAGAGGATGCCGAGGACCGCTATGAAGGCCGCCACACTTTCTGGGGAAAACTTCATTATCTGGAAGGTTTCCAGAAAAAGTTACATGAACACAAAAGCACAGCAAACACCACACTAACGCCACGGCTTGCACGTCAACATTCACGGAGCCAGAAAAAATCAAACTAATGTGTAACCCAAGAATTCTCCCGAGGAAAAACCTGGCTTTCCCGGAGAATCAGATTTACCGTAAGCGTTAACGTGCTAAACATATACCCACTTAGTACAAGTTAAGCAAATCTAAACCTGCTAGAGCCGTGGTCGGCAAACGGCGGCTCGCGAGCCACATGCGGCTCTTTGGCCCCTTGAGTGTGGCTCTTCCACAAAATACCACAGCCTGGGCGAGTCTATTTTGAAGAAGTGGCGTTAGAAGAAGTTTAAGTTTAAAAAATGTGGCTCTCAAAAGAAATTTCCATCGTTGTCCTGTGGATATTTGGCTCTGCTGACTAATGAGTTTTCCGACCGCGGGGCTAGAGGAGGGAAATGGGAGCAGCTCTCCGGCGCGCAGAACCCACGTGACCACCAGCAGGTTGTCTCCTCGGGGTGCACGCTGCCCCGGGGCCAGCGCGGAGGAGACCGACGCTCCCGGGCAGCTGCTCCGCCAATGGGCGCGCTGCAGTCTCCGAGCGGCCGGAGCTCCCCCGTCTTGGTGGGCAGCCAAGACCAGCCTGAACCGCCCTGACCGCCTAAGGAGCAGCCGCCCGCGCGGAAGTGACGCCGGTGAGCCGGTGCGGCCACATGGCCCTCGTGTCCCAAGCCTCCGCCAAGCCCGCTCCCTCCGATGGAGAGTTCTGCCTGTCACCCCGCAGCGGGCGGGGAGCGGGCGGGCGCTCACCTGCCGGAGGTACAGGAAGAAGCTGGAGTACTGGCCCGCCTCCGGGAGGTAGGAGAGGAACACGGTGATGCAGATGAGCAGCACGATGGAGTCCTGGCCCACCTTCTTCAGGGACTGGAACCGCGGAGGAGGAGCGTCCCGTCAGCGCCCTTTCCTAGCTCCCTTCCTCCGCCCCACACCGTCAGAGGGTTCAACCCTTTCCCACACCCCCACCCGTTACTGCTGCCCCAGAGAAGGGAGGGGTGAACTTGCCGCGAAGGGGTCGGCCTGCTCCCAGGAGATGGGCGCCCCCCAGGACGCGGGCCGCATCTTCTCGGGCAGAGACTCGGGCACGGCCACCAGGATGAAGCAGATGTCCAGCAGCGCGATGGCCGTCGCCAGGACCACCACCAGGCTGTCCCCGTACACCCGGCCCAGGTACGCGCCGATGGCAGGGCTGATCACCAAGCTCGCGGCAAACGTGGCGGAGACCTGGAGCCAGGCAAGGTCAGAGGTGGGAGTCAGGACTGACCCTTCCTTCCACAGCAGGCTGCCGCCCCTGCTGCGCCCCTCCCCCCACCTCTGCAGGGAGGAACAGTCAGTCTTAACTGGAACCAGGCACCAGCTGTGGGCCTAACCTAGACCAGTGGTCGGCAAACCGCGGCTCTCAAGCCACATGCGGCTCTTTGGCCCCTTGAGTGCTCTAACGCCACTTCTTCAAAATAGACTCGCCCAGGCCGAAACCCGACTTCTGCGCATGGGCCACGAAGTTTCGATCGCACTGTCCGTGCGCGCCCGCACTTGGTATTTGGTGGAAGAGCCACACTCCAGGGGCCAAAGAGCCGCATGTGGCTCGCGAGCCGCGGTTTGCCGACCAGCGCCCTGGCCCCACATGGCTTCTGCCTCTGCGAGCCGCGCCAAGGGCCCCGGCACGGCCTGAGGGCTCGGAGCGGCGTGAGCCTCCGGATTTTAGGTCAGCCATTTCCAATCGTGACCTAGGAAAGCGTTCCTCAGCTTTAGTATGAGGTTCAAAAGAACTTCAATAATGTAACAATATTCCGTAACTTCAAATCTGATGTGTGTGACTAAATAGATACGGAACGCCAGCATCCACACGTACAGGCTCTGTACATGAGACTGTGTGCAGTGCAGTCTGAAGGGATGATTTCGTCAGGGATGTGTCGTGCAGCGCATGCGCTGCCCGTGTGAGATACCAGACAAGCCGGGGCCCCCGGGCGGCTGGGAGGGCGGCCGCACCTGTCCGTAGGCCATGCTTCTTTCGTGCTCTTGGGTTATGTCCGCCACGTAGGCGAACACCACGGAGAAAGTCACTGCGAACACCCCAGACACGGAGATGACAGCAAAGTACCACCTGGAGGGAGAGAAGGGACGGGGGTGAGGACCTGGCCCCGGGCAGCCCCGGCTCTTGGGGCTCGGACAGCGCCGGCGGCCCTGGGGCAGCACCGCACTCGGCACGGCGTGCGGACGCTTACAAGTAGCCCGTGTCTCCCGTCCATCCCTGACCAAACGGGTGGCTTTTTAAGTGACTTCATTGTTTCTACTGAAAACAGCAACAAAGCTACTGAAATCCAACCACTACTGTCGCCCACAGCACTCACACACACACAAAACTCAGCCAATAACTCAGGTGGCTGCATTTCCTGTGGCCCGAGTACAGAAACTGACAGTCTCCCCCAGCCCCCAGCCCCCAGCCCGGGGAGCGCTGGCAAAGCGAGCAGCTCCGTCTGCTCAAAGAAAAGGCCCCGGGGGGCTCGGCAGTGAGCTGGGAAGTTGCTACAGAGAGCGAACAGGAGATGATAAAAGCTGTGATTCCAAATGAGATCCAGCGTCAAGCTGATGGCAGCTTTCAACATCATGGGTGACCGTGTGAACATGTGAACGTCATGCTGATGGCAGCTTTCAACATCATGGGTGACCGTGTGAACATGTGAACGTCATGCTGATGGCAGCTTTCAACATCACGTGTGAGCCTGTGAACATGTGAACGTGAGCGAGTGGGGCAGGGGGACCGTGCTGCTCCCGGAACTTGTCTGGCACTGCTCCCCACAGGCCTCTGCTCCTTCCCGCAGCCGCCGTGACACTTCGTGGGGCACTCGCACTCGTAAGGGTCTGCTCCCTCCGATGCAGCACTAACTAACTAACTAACTAACGCCAGCACTCGGCGGCCCAGACCATCAGCCGGAGAGCGAACGCAGTGACCACTAAGCTGGGCTCTGGGCCTTGGGACAGCCCTTCTCCGGGCGCCTCCCCTCCCGCCTGCCCCGGCGAAGATGCCGACCTGCACCAGGGGACAGTGAGCCCAGCCGTGACACCACGAGCAGCACGTGCCTGACTCAGACGCCGCTGGGGGGGGGGACAGGAATCCCCATGACATTCCAGGAAGGCGCGGTGCCCGCCCTGCCATCTGGCTGCCTGGAGTGACACGAGCTGGAGCTCAGGCTGCCTCCGTGGACAGCGAGGCGACAGCGGATGACGGCACAAGGAGGTCTGCTTCCCTGGAACGGCCACGCCCTCTTGGCGGCAGCCACGTCCAGGCTTCTGGAACATGGACCGGCATCGTCTCCTCAACGTTAAGCTAGTACTTGGGGCTTTGCTGATACGTAACAAAACCGCTTCCCAATGAATAGACAGTGACGGTGACCTGTGCTACCATGCCACAGGACACAATGAAAAGTCCCTGAAATACTGTTTTGAAGTTTAGGCTCTGAACTCCAGCGGCCGGCTCGCAGGTGTCTGCACGCTGCCTTCGCCTCTAGTTCTGAGAACCTGGGGACCCACCACTCAGCCACTCTGCCGGCAAGGGCCTCTTCTCCGCCTCGAAGACTCCAGTGCAAGAACCAATGCGAACCCACAGACGGAGGGCCACGGCGTGGGACAGGGACGGGAGAGGCGGCACTGAGCGGAAGTGCCGTTTCGCTGCTTCAACCCGACGGGCACCTACCACGGGCTGATCTTCATTAACGGGATCGGGGCGCACGTGAAAAACACCGTCAGCAGCAAGAAGGACTTCCGGCCCCAAACGTCAGAAAGAGCACCAATGAGCGGGGCGCTGAGGAAGGACAGCAGACCCTGCGGCGGGGAGGGAAACAGTGCGTCACGCACATGAGCCAAAGGGAACCACGGAGAGTCTCAAACCGGTTTATTTCAAACCAGCGTGTCACCAGATTGTAGAGGAACCACTTATTTCTCGTCTGTATGCGATTTCAGCCTTTCCCAGGACGGTCTAGAACAGCGGGCGCCAGCCGGTGCTCCGTGAGTCCAGAAGGCTGGCGCCCGCTGGTCTAGGTTACCTGCAGGGTCTCGCTGCGTACTGAATACGGAATGCTCCCGTGACTGCTCAGCCCAGGAGCGCCACATGCGCATGTGGAGAAAGACTATTGTGTTATGCTTTTATAGCCACAGGCTACTTACGTTTACAAAACCTGCTGGGCAAAGGAAACCTAGAGCACAGAACATGCAAGACCTGACCAGACTGAGAAAGTTCTACATTTCTGCATCCCTAAAATAGTTCTTTTCTCAATTTATACTCTTACCGGTAGTTTATAAAAGCATTCAGATCTCTGCGATAAAATGCCAACACCTACCCTCCCCCCGGGAGCTGCTGGGTAGGGATTTATCCGTGTACGCAGTTGGCTACATTTGAGTCAAATGAGATTTAAAGCCCAGCTAGTTTAACACTCTGGCTGTAAAAATGGACACTTATGGGGTCAATTAACCAACCTCACATCCTGGCAGACTGCATGGCATGCCAGTGTATTAGGTGCTGGGTGTGAGCACACGCATGCATGCCTGTGTATACACAGCTGATCCTACCTTGACTCCTTGAATCAGGCCGTTCATCAGAAATGTATGTTTGGGGAAGGTTTCATGTAAAACCTAAAGAACCAAAACAGAGGAAAAGCCTCAGGCTACATTTGTCTCAGTAAAACGTCTTACCTCCATTTTAAACAGTCCTGTCATAATACGCCCTCATTTCATTTCCTGCAGCTCAGCTGCAGGATGCTGGGCACGGGAGGAAATGCTGCTACCGAGCACAGGGGCTTTCACCATCCCGGGCCCGAACCAGGCACTGCAGACACCCAGTCCCTAATAAGGACCCCATGCGGACACGGAGACATGGTCAGACCCCTGCCCAAGGCGGCACGGAAGTGGCACAACCAAAACGGGACCAGGAAGTAGGGTGTGCACGTCCGTGTGTGTAATCACCAGCCAGTCTGCTCCACGTGTGCCCAACTGCTGTCACTCCCTTACAGACAGGCGCGTGCTGTCAGCTGTCCGAGGGAAGACTGGGAAACACTGGGGACATGTGAGTTGCAGAAAGTGGATCTAGAAGTTTCTACCCAGTAAGAGAAGCCCAGCCCATGGAAATGTCCAACGAGCTGCTCTGTGCCCCAGGCCCCGCGGGTGGGATCCACAGGCCTGGGTGCGTGCTCGAGGGACAGGGCCACGGAGCCCTGGTGTAACGGGAGCCGGAGGGAAGGTGCCGAGAATGGAACCGGCGCCACCGCCACCGGGCCTGCGCCGGGCCTCCACGGCCTGCTCAGCCCCGACCCCTCTGCACCGGCTCCGTCCCGGCTCCTGCGGGGCCTGCGCTCTCCCTGCCGCCCGGCCCTCACACCCAGAGGAGGGCAGGGGGACAGGGAGGGTGGGACTCTCCTTGGGCAGAAACTGCTGCGTGTGCTTCCTGTCACCTGGAAGGAAAACCTCCACCAGGGACCACACGCCTTCCCCGGTCCTCTCTGCTGCCATCAACCCGAGAATCCGCCCAGTGGCTCAGACGGAAACTCGAGAGCATCAGCAGTGAGGCGTTTTAAGAACTTATAAAACTGAGAGTAAGGTCAATAGTCCTCAAACACGAACTGCCCAGGCCGGTCTCCAGCGAAGGACAGAAGCCATCGACTCGGACACGCCGGGGCCCGAGGGCCGGTCCTGGCCCCACAGGGACCTGCGGGGAGTAGCTGGGACCGGCGCACACTGGCCTAGTGTTTCTAGGACCACAGGGCAGTCAAAAAAGGGAAGCCACTCCTCAGCATTCTAGATCCTCAGACTGCGGTCATTAACTCTCTTCCTCTAGGTGACTGAACACCTTCTTCCCGCCCCTCATCTACCCCAACTCCTCCTTCCTCATCTACCCTAACTCCTCCCTCATCTACCCCAACTCCTCCCTCCTCTACCCCAACTCCTCCCTCCTCCTCTACCCCAACTCCTCCCTCCTCCTCTACCCCAACTCCTCCCTCCTCATCTACCCCAACTCCTCCCTCCTCTACCCCAACTCCTCCCTCATCTACCCCAACTCCTCCCTCCTCATCTACCCTAACTCCTCCCTCATCTACCCCAACTCCTCCCTCCTCCTCTACCCCAACTCCTCCCTCCTCCTCTACCCCAACTCCTCCCTCCTCATCTACCCCAACTCCTCCCTCCTCATCTACCCTAACTCCTCCCTCATCTACCCCAACTCCTCCCTCCTCATCTACCCCAACTCCTCCCTCCTCATCTACCCCAACTCCTCCCTCCTCCTCTACCCCAACTCCTCCCTCCTCATCTACCCCAACTCCTCCCTCCTCCTCTACCCCAACTCCTCCCTCCTCCTCTACCCCAACTCCTCCCTCCTCCTCTACCCCAACTCCTCCCTCCTCATCTACCCCAACTCCTCCCTCCTCATCTACCCCAACTCCTCCCTCCTCATCTACCCCAACTCCTCCCTCCTCCTCTACCCCAACTCCTCCCTCCTCATCTACCCCAACTCCTCCCTCATCTACCCCAACTCCTCCCTCCTCATCTACCCCAACTCCTCCCTCCTCCTCTACCCCAACTCCTCCCTCCTCCTCTACCCCAACTCCTCCCTCCTCATCTATACTAACTCCTCCCTCCTCATCTACCCTAACTCCTCCCTCTTCCCTCCTCTACACTAACTCCTCCCTCCTCCCTCCTGTCCGGTCTGCACCAGGGAACACTAGCCAGCACCTGGCTGGCTCACCCTTGCAGGGAGGTCTTTTCCCAGGCTCCTGGTGGGACCGGCTGGGTCAGATCAGCTCGCCCGTGCGAAGAATCCCGTTCTACACGCTCCCCTCTAGCTCCCGGGCTGAAACCCAAGTCTGCATGTGGACGTGCAACCACATGAGAGAATCTCAAAATGAGCCTGTGAGTGACGCAGGGCAGACTCCTGTCCCTGAGCCTGTGGGCTAGGTCCCCTCTCCACCCCGCCAGGCACGGCCCCCTGCAGAACCCCCGCCCAGCCCTCCCGACAGCGAGGGGAGCGGGGACCCCGCTCTGAGGAGAGTTAGCACGGAAATGAAGAAGGGCTCGCCCCCCCCCCCCCCCCCGCCCTGGAACTGTAGAAAGAGATTTAGAGGAAGTGGTCAGAGGAAAGATTACTTACCACCAGCGTGGGAGCCGTCAGTAATCCCCAAGCAAAGAACTCCAGGAAGATGACGATGACCGCGTGGTACACACTGGGGGAGCCGATTCCTTGAGGCTGGAAAACAGGGGCAGCGAGTGAGCAGGGCCCGTGCCCCGCGCCGCCTCTCGGGCCGCTCCATCTCGCTCAGTCTCCTTTCCCCAGCTCGGGCCGCGCCCTCGAGCTCGTCCTGAACGCCATTTGACAGTTCCCATGGGAAACGGGGACACTCCTCAGGGTCAGAGAGTCCCCCAGCCTGCGGCCAACCGGAGACGGCGTGAGAAGCGGCTGCGGGGAGCTCGGGGCAGCTCCGTTTCTGCTGGAGCGCAGGCTGAGCCGCGGCTCCGGCTCGCAGGCTGCTGGTGAACAGCGGTCAGACGTAAGGCCAGCAGACTCGACTTGGGCACAACAAAAGCAGCCACTGCGAACGCAGACGACCTGCCGCCCGCCGCGAACGGGTCACGTGCTAGAGCCATAGGACCCACTGCCTAGATGCCCAGAAGCCACTCCACAGAAGGCAGTCCGGTTCAAGGCGGCAGGGGACCGGAGACAGGGGAACGGGTCTGAGGGGTGCCCCTCACACCGGTCAGATGGCACCAGCTAGCCCTCAGCAAACTAGTGCTGGGAGGGGGTGGCGGCAAGGGAGCCCCCCCATGCCCTGTCCCTGGGAACGCAGAGCGGGGCAGCTGCTGTGGAAAACCGCCTTGTGACCCAGCAATCCCACTTCTGGGTATTTATCCAAAGAAACCCAAAACGCTAATCCAAAAAGATATTACAGACCCTTTACCCCATGTTCAGAGCAGCATTATGTACAATAGCCAAGATACGGAAACAACCAAGTGTCCAAAGACAGGCGAATGGATAAGGCGGATGTGATATACTGAAATAGTGAAATACTATGCTGCCATAAAAAAGAATGAAATCTACCCTGGCTGGTTTGGCTCAGTGGATAGAGCCTCGGCCTGCAAACTGAAGGGTCCCAGGTTCAGTTTGGGTCAAGGGCACATGCCTGGATTGCTGTCTTGATCCCCAGTAGGGGGCGTGCAGGAGGCAGGCAATCATGATTCTCTCCCTCTCCTTTCCTCGCTGAAATCAATAAAAATATATTTTTAAAAAATGAAATCTTACCACTTGCAACAGGGATGGACCCTGAGGGTACTTTGCTAAGTGAAATAAGTGAGACAGAGAAAGTCAAACACCATGATTTAGCTTATTTGTGGAATCTAAAGAACAAAATCTAAAAAACAGAAATCAACTCATACACACAGAGAGCAAACAGGTGGTTGCCAGATGGGAAGGGTGCGAGGGGGCTGGGTAAAAAAGTGAAAGGGATTAAGAAGTACAAATTGCAAGTTTTAAAAATAGTCATGGAGCCTGGCCAGTGTGGCTCAGTGGTTGATTGTCGACTTATGAACCAGGTTCGATTCCTGGTCAGGGCACATGCCCGGTTGCAGCCTCAATCCCCAGTGTGGTGTGCAGGAGGCAGCCGATCTCTCATCACTGATGTTTCTCTCTCTCCCTCTCCCTTCCTCTCTGAAACAAAAACAGATCTTAAAAAACAGTCATGGGAATGTGAGGTACAGCACAGGGAACATGGTCAGTAATACTGGACTAAGTGCGTATGGTGTCAGGTGGGTGCTAGACTTATTGGGGTGAGCACTTCGTAAGGTATATAAATGTCTAATCCCTATGTTGTATGTCAACTGTCATTTAAAAAAACACTGGAAGAAGGCATCTGTCCCAAATGGTCCACACTGAATAAGAGATATGTCAAAACATTACATACATAAAGGTTTTAATGAAAAACTGTTACTTCTGCACTAGGGGCCCAGTGCACACATTTGTGCACTGGGGGTGAGATCGCTCAGCCCGGCCTGCGCCCTCTTGCAGCCCGGGACCCCTCGGGAGATGTCCGCCTGCCGGTCGGTCGGGCACCGGGCCTCTCGTACTGTGGTCAGGCCGCAGCGCCTTCATCAGTGACATGGCACACAGCAGATGATTACGTATTTGCCGAGCTTAACCTGGGGAACTTTTCTAGTGGATTATGTTGTTTTCCACTGAACAGTGTTCTTACGCTTCCAGGAAGTACAGACCCTTCAGGAAATCTCCCTAGAAAAATATAAGTCAAAGCAAACGGTGCAAACAGGCTCAAGGTGAGCAGACCCAAGTAGGGCCTCCAGACACACAGGGTGGGGAACGTGGGCTTACAGGTGCGAGCGTGTGAAACAGTTTATTCTTTTATTATTATTTTTGTGTTTGCCACACGAACAACTGTAAACCCACTTTGCCCCTCTGTGTAGAATCACACACCTCACGTCATTTACCTTCATTGTGTCTGACTCAAAGGGCAGCCTACTGGTTAGCCTCCCCCCTTACCGCCCCGCCCCCCGCCCCAGAGCCCGCTGACATCCAGGAGCTGAGGGTGAAGCGGGGATTTTGGAAGGGCTGTTCCCCCAACTGTTAAAACGGACACATCTGACTTTCTGACAGATCGTGAACAGCTCATCGCACGTCCTGTGATAATGTCAGGGTGACTGACCAGGCTTAGAAAGACGCCCTTAGCAAAGGACAAAGCCAAGCCACTGTTAAGGTTACTGAGCGCCTAGCAGAACAACTGGGGGGAGGGCCCCCGCCAGGAGTGAGCTGCGTCCAGCGCTGCGCATGCCCAGGTGCCCCAGGCACTGGACTCTGAATAAACCACCCACCCGCAGCTCACACACGGGAAGGACTGAACAATATCAACCGGCAGTTTTCCTCCCTTTCTTAAGAAACGTTTGTAATGGTGGTAATTGACCAATTACAAGTAGAGAGGCCGGAAATCCATTTTGCCATTTTAAAATCATGTCTGTGACTTTATAAAAGTTTACTTTTACTTCCATTATTTATTATTTTTTAATATATTTTTAATTGATTTTTTACAGAGAGGAAGGGAGAGGGATAGAGAGTTAGAAACATTGATGAGAGAGAAACATCGATCAGCAGCCTCCTGCACACCCCCCACTGGGAATGTGCCCTCAACCAAGGTACATGCCCTTGACCGGAATCGAACCTGGGACATTTCAATCCGCAGGCTGACGATCTATCCCCTGAGCCAAACCGGTTTCGGCATTTGTTATTTTTTAAATCGATGTTTAGAGGGAGAGGAAAGGGAACACCCATGGGCTGCCTCCAGCGCCCCCCACCGGGGATGGATCAGCTTGGGCAAGTGCCCTGACCTTCCGGTGCACGGGAGGACGCCCAACCGACTGAGCCACACCGGCCAGGGCAAAAGTTTTACTCGCAAAGTTATGCTTGTTTTCATTAACAGCTAGAGTGGGTTAAAATATAAACCCTGCAAAAAATTACCCTGACACGTACAGCAATATAAATATCTCCTGATTATATGTAGGAATAAACAAAATTACAATAAAAACCATCTAGAGATGTGCTGGCACACACATTTGATCACATTAAGTGTGTTTTTGCCACTGTAGACTCACACACTAGGCCCTGCAGGAATCGAGGCACAAACAAAGCCCCTATTCTAAAGGGGTGTCCAGGCTCCGAGGGGAGGTGCAACCCAAGTGCATCCAGATGACACCCGATGACATCCCCCGCCCCCCAAGGCTTCATGTACCCTCTGCGCCCCCAGACACCATTGCTGGGGTGAAGACTGGCTTGTGTCCGAAAGTAAGCTATGAATCCACTACCACGTTGATAAGTAACCAGATGAAAAATAATCTCGGATCTCAGGATGCGCAACGAACGCATCTGTGAAGTGAGTCAAAACCGTGAGGAGAGGAAACAACACGGACTTTACAAGAAAAGGAAACTGTTTCCTCATCGGCTCCATCTCACTTCTCTTATACAACCCTGCCCTGCGCTGCCCGATGTGCAGATGGCACAGGATTTAATGCAGCGCCTGCGGGGGACAAAGGCATCCAGGACTCTTCCAAGCGTCTCTCTACCTGGCATGTTCACCAACGTGCTCAACAGTCAGGACTCCCCACACCTGATCCAAGTGATGCTTCAATTCACCACCAACAACAAAAAGTCTTAGGACTTGAATGGCAAAGTTTTTTCCCCACCAAATGTCAAGTCTCTGACACCTAAGAAATTTGACAGGTACCTACAAGCACACTCCAACTGTCCCGTGTGTCCCAAGCTTTCTAAGTTTTAGCACACTGCCTGGCCCTATTCTGCAATGTCCAAAAAACACGGTATTTATTTCAAATGAATTCAGCAAACCCGCTGGCCTGGCCGCTGATCAGGTCCCGCTGTGGAGAAATGGGGGTAAAAGGAACCATTTCTGCACTTCCCAGGGAAGCGAGGCTCGGTTTCACCTTTCCGTCCCGTTGCGGAACCGGGGGCCGAAGGGTGCAAGCAGGACCGCAAAGTGCGCCCCGGAGAGGTCACAGCCTCGAGGTGTCTGGGCGAGCTGTTCCCAATCACCCCCCCCCCCCGACCCCTCACCCCCCTCCAGCCCCGGCCCGGCGGGCTCCGCGGCGCTCGCTGGGCGTCAAGTTTGTCGTGGTGACAACTGTTCCCAGAACCAAACTTTCTCTCGCCCTCAGCCCGCCCTCCTCCCAGAGTGTCTTCCTGGCCTGCAGGCCGGTCGGCCCGGCTTAGGGGGGCTGCACCCTGAGACACAAGAACCACCGGGGACCGCAGGTTCCCAGGCCCCGGCGACCTCGGCGGCGGGGAGAGCCCACCTCCGCCGGCTCACGGGGGCGGGCGCCGACCCCGAACCACCGGGAGGAGGGAGCGGGGACCGGGCCCCGCGAGGTGCCCCGGTGAGCAGCATATGGACGGGCGGACGGGCGCCGCTCCCGGTCCCTCGGCAGCGCGGCCACGGCTCGCGGGGCCCGGCATCCCCTGTCCCCGGCGGAGGCGCACGTGGGTCGCGGCCAGGCCCCGAGGGTCGCCGGGGGCGAGGGCGGCAGGTGAGGACGGGCCGGCGGCCCCTCCCCGAGATCGGGCCCCGGAGGCCGCAGGCCGGGCCGGGCAGGAAAGCCCGCGGAGCCGGGGCCCGGGACGGCGGCCCCGCGACGGGCGGGGCGGCGGGCGCTCGGGGCGGCGGCGCGGGGGCAGGGGTCGGGTGGGCCGGGCGCCCCGCGGGCCCCGCTCACCGTGCCTCCGTCCTTAATGATGATCTTCTTGGCCAGCATGATACTGCGGTTGGCGGCCCGTTTCTTCTTCTTCCCCTGCGTCATTTTACCATCCTCGAGTCCCGCCGCTGCTGCTGCCACTCCCGGGGCGGCGGCCCCGCGGCGAGTCCGTGCCGCCGCTACTGCCGGGCCGAGCCGCTCGCGGAGCCCGCCGCCATCTTCAAGGCCCGGCCTGCCTCGGGCGGCGCGTCACATCGTGCGATCGGCGACGAGCCGCCCGGCCCCGCCCCGCGACGCCGCCCGCGCCCCACGCGACGCCGTCATCCCGCCCCGCCCCGCCCCGCGACACTGCCCGCTCCCCACGTGACGCCGTCGCCCCGCCCCTGGACCCCACGTGACGCCATCGCCCCGCCCCTGGACCCCACGTGACGCCGTCGCCCCGCCCCGCGACACTGCCCGCTCCCCACGTGACGCCGTCGCCCCGCCCCTGGTCCCCACGTGACGCCGTCGCCCCGCCCCTGGGCCCCACGTGACGCCGTCGCCCCGCCCTCTCGGCTACTGGGCGGCGCCGCGCAGGCGGGAAGCCAGTGGTCGCTGAGCTGCGGGTTCTGAGCCCGGGGAACCGAAGGGAGCTGCTCCAGTGGCCGGGACAAACCCCTTTTCCGGAAACAGCCTCGTCGTCTGGGGCGCGGGCCCCAGAGCTGACCTGAGCACGCGCCTCCCGCAGCCCTGGGCCCCGGGCCTCGCCTGCCACACGTGTTACCTGCCGCGCCTGGGCGCCCGCTTCCGGTGTTGCCATTTGGTTTAAAAGTCCGTTTGATGGAGGGGGAGCGGGGTGGGTTGCCACGAAGGACAGTGGCGGAGTAACGTAGGGCGACGGTAAGTCTCGGTGTTGGTGATTCACTGTTAGTAAGAGGACGTCCTTTTCCTCCATATACACGGAGGCCTTAGGAGGGAAGGGGGCGCTGCGACCCTCCCAATGGTCGGCGGGTGGCCGCACACGGGAGGAGGGGACAGGGACCAGGCGGATGCCGGGCGTGGCGGAGGCAGGAGGAGGGAGTCCCGCGTTCCTTGATGCACTTACACCGGCTGCGACTCTCCGGAGCCGGTGGGCGCCGCCCCTCCGGAGTGTGGGCTGCCCTGTGGCTCCTTCCTCACAGAATGAGGAGTGACAGCACAGACGCGGCGGGGAGGTCACAACAGCACAGAACCCTCCTGCTGGCTCCGTTCCCTCGGCTCGGGTCTGCGGGAGGCCGGCGGCCACGCCAGGAGGACACTCTAGCAGCCTTTGGAGGCCCGGGGGCCAGAACTGAGGCCTCCTGCCAACGGGCGGGCCAGTCACCCGGGGAGCGGACCCTTCGCCCGGCCAGGCCCCTGGCCACCTGCAGCCCCCGCCGCCACTCCTGGTCCCGGCTCTGGGCACTGGGAGTAGGAGCAGGTGCTGAGCCGCTGAGCGCTGGGGTCATCTTCACACCGCTACAGACAAATGCCCAAGTTAAAGGGAATGGTGTTCTTTGTATTTTGCAACTTTTCTGTAAGTTTGAAGTATTTTGAAATAGTTTAAAAATAAATTTGGTTGAGTTTTCTGTTCTGTTCCTGCAACGGAGTAGAAACAAAACAAACCAAGTTCCATGGAAAAAAGAAAGGCATTTTACCCCGACAGATACTTCAGCTACACACCCCATCAATGGGAAACTCGTCATCTGTTCCAAAAGGCCTCTGCCTGAAACATGCCGTTGAAGTCCAGCCTGGAGCTCTTTAGAGAGAGCAGTGTGAGGACTGGAGAGCTGACCACCCCCACCCCCTCCTGTGGATGGACAGGGGCAGGCAAGATCGTTTATCATCCTGAACAACTGACTCCTGTCCAGCCATTACAAAGGAAAAACACCCCGCTTTACCAGACTCGGGGACATGTCAACAGCGCAGTTACAGTCATCTGCGTGGCGCTCACGTTAGACGGGAGCACACAATTGCGAAGCCAACGCAAAGGGAAGATAACTGCAGAGCGTGTGAGGGCACGTGACGCAGCAAGAGGGGCTGGAAATGATGCCATAGGAGGACTCACATCCCAGGAGAAGTTGGGCGCACACCCGCGTTGTGCTGGGAGAGTTGTGCTGGAAGTGAGCGGGGAGTCCGGCTGTAGCAGACTCACTGTCACATACGGTGGCTTGTGTGCGACTTGGATTGTGAAGATTCACACTTTACATGAAGAGGTTGTATGTCGGGTGCTTGGGTTACAGCACTGGCTAACATAAGCAAGGGAACGATGGGGAAGGATATTGGGGTTCCCAGATTAGTGTGAAGGCCGAGAACCGCTTGGAGACACACCAGGAGGGGGGTGTAGAAAGCTCATGCAGCCACTCATGAGGTACCTTGGGGGAGAGTGGGACCCTTGGAAAGAGGGCAAGTGACAGAGTAAATATTCCTAAAGAAACAAGATTACACATCACAGACTCTGAAACCCCAAATGCCCCCTGTATGAAAGGAACCGCAGCCCACTGCCCTCACAGCACTTAATAAAGTTGTCATTAAACGTCTGAACTGGAAATTAAGTCAATACTATACATGCTGCTCATCTGATTACAACCACGTTTTCCTACCCTTGAGTCACATTTTGTTCAGAATCATTTGACCAAATTTCTGAAATTAAAAATGACAGTGTAGCCCTACCTGGTTTGGTTCAGTGGATAGAGCATTGGCCTTCGAACGGAAAGGTCCTGGGTTCGATTCCGGTCAGGGGCACATGCCAGGGTCGTGGGCTCGACCCCAGTGGGGGGTGTGCAGGAGGCAGCCGATCAATGACTCTCTCATCACTGATGTTTCTACCTCTTCCTCTCCCTTCTCTCTGAAATAAAAATATATATTTTTAAAAATGACAGTGTAGTACTCGCTTCAGCGGCACATATACTAAAAATTGGAACCATACAGAGATTAGCCTGCGCAAGGATGACACGCAAATTCGTGAAGTGTTCCATGTTTTTTAAAAACTGACAGTGTATCATGAAAGGCCTCTGAACAGCTGTCATTGCTGTGGCTCCCTCCTTAGACAGGAGAACGTACAGCGATGCCTAGTCCCTGCGTAAGGGAGCTGGTCTTTAGGGGGCCCGGCGATGGGGGTGTCTGTTATTCCTGGCGGCCCCCCAGATGACAGCTGGTAACTTATGCTCACAAGGTGACTCTGGGAGGGGGCGTCCCTGGAGCCAGATCGCCAGCGAGGGGCAGGGCTAGAGCGAGAGTCCACCACGTGGGCCAAGCACCCGTCAGTGATGCCGGTAGCAGAGCTGCGAGGGAAACCTGGGCGCCGCGCGAGGGGGCTTTCCGGCCGCAGTGCTCCGTGCCCAGCTCCGTGGCCGGGAGCGGGCAGCGCGCCAGGGGCCCGGGAGTGCTCACCTGGAGGGGACCGAGCCTGGTGCCCCGTGGACCGCGCTGTCCTCCTGTGGCTGCTGGTCGTGGCTTCTCTGCGATGAGTGGACTGCGGTTACAGCTCCCCTGCGTCCTGGTTTGCTGAGACTCGTCTCACCTGGTGAGACTTGGGAACAGGGGAAAGCCCTGAGCCGCTCTCTCCAGCACACGTCCCACCCATCCCTCCGTCGGCTGTTCTGTCTGGGGTGGGTGCGCTCACGGCCGGCTCTGAAGGAAGGCGCTGGGAGAGCAGCCAGACCGTTCTGAGGCCACTGGGCACCACCTGACGGTGAGCGGCAGGCGCTGCGATAAGACGTGACTCAGGAAGACGTTGACATCGCTAATTATGACAATCACCTACTTACATGAGCCTACTAAGTGGATAACTGGGTACCAAAAAAATGACAACGAAATCTGTCAATTTTAAAAAGCCATTTAACAAAAGACCAGTTTATATATTTCTTTGAATTATGTCATCAAAATTTAAACATACAAATTACATTCCCAAGCCCAAAAGAATCTTTCTAAACAAATAAAATACATAGACATAGAGACAAATTCAGAACCCATTATTGTTAAACGTTGTTTAAATCACAGTAAATGATATCTCACAAGAAATAAAGCGAGAGCATGACAGTTCCATCCGACTGTCCAGGTCGGAGGAGTGCAATGCCGGAGGACTGGGCGATTACTTAACTCGGTTCCGCGCCCCCCCCCCCCGTGCCTGTGCAGAGGGCACCCACCCGAACAGCCTGCCAGGTAAGGGTTCCTGAGCAAATGCTGAAACAGCCAGCACAGCGGGTTACAGTTATTCCTAAAGCACCCTCATTTTCCTAAGCGTCCAAAGCGGTGAACTCCAGGCATAGCCTCCAGGGAACGAAGTCAGGGATTTGGGCAAAGCAAGGCACAGGACCAGGTTTGATGAAGGCGCTTTGTCTTTGGTCCTATGGAGACTTTGAATATGCTACACATCCTACAGACTGTTCAAGTGGCCTTCCACAGAGCTAACTGGCTTCTGTAACCTTCCCGGACATACAGCACGCATCCACATGTGATTACATATGGTAACGATGAAAGCGAGCAATGCGAAACCCTGTTTTTAAAAGAAACTCAGCTGAATGACTATAGGATGCATTTTAAAAGTCTAATAATTTGGTAAGCAGGAAAAGTGTGCCAATTCTTAAGAACAGTCAGCATTAACTAGGTCTACTGAGCACAAAGTTAATTTCCTTTTAGAGTCTGTCTCCTTACAATCTAGTTTACAGATCAAACCACCCCTCCTTCTATGAAACGTGGCATTCAATATAAATGGATGTAAACATGTAGATTCTGCATCCTCCATGAAACAGCCTACACCACCTCCATGTAACTTCTTACAGGACCGATCCCATCACGGCGAGGAAACATCCTCATGTGGCATTTCAGACTTTTGTTCCCATGTTCTTAATTTTTAATAGAACTATCAACTGGCACTTTTCTCCCATGAATTAGCATTTTTTTTATAATGAACGAAGTAGTGGAGAGAACTTTAAAAAGTATAAGAATTTAAATAATCAAGGAGTTGTCATAAAAGATTTAATACAATAAGGCTTTTGGAAGTCAGCAAAACCCATACCACACCCAAGAAAACGGCATGTCTGTATACACAGGGTGTCCCCAAAAATGCTACACACTTTAACAGCTGATAGCTCAATTGTGAAAATGACATGAATTAATTTTTTCAATATATTTTTATTTATTTCAGAGAGGAAGGCAGAGGGAGAGAGATAGAAACATCAATGATGAAGGAAAATCATTGATCGGCTGCCTCCTGCACTGGGGATCAAGCCTGAAACCCGGGCACGTGCCCTGACCAGGAAACGAAACATGACCTCCCGGTTCATAGGTCAACACTCAACCACTGAGTCACGCTGGCCAGGAATGAAATGTATTTTAATAAACTCTGCCTTTATAATTATTCAGTGTGTGTGTATACATTTTTGGGGGACACCCTATATATGACATGATCCGGAATAAAGGTTCATCTTCTCAAATGTGACTATTTCTTTAGGGATTAAAAAGTATAAACTAACAACCCAATCTCTAATAACATTTTCAAAATGACTAGAAAAGCAAAATAAAAACTGCTTTGAAAATATACTTTAGACTATTTTCTCCTTTCTTACAACTCTTTTTTTTTTTTTAATATATTTTATTGATTTTTTACAGAGAGGAAGAGAGAGGGATAGAGTTAGAAACATCGATGAGAGAGAATCATCGATCAGCTGCCTCTTGCACACCCCCTACTGGGGATGTGCCCGCAACCAAGGTACATGCCCTTGACCGGAATCGAACCTGGGACCTTTCAGTCCACAGGCCGACGCTCTATCCACTGAGCCAAACCGGTTTTGGCCTTACAACTCTTGATTATAATTTTATAAACTTTGTTAGGAATCTTGAAAATTGTGTTATTTTGGACACCTGAAAATATATCATCACTGTAGATAGCATATCTGATAGCCAATCATGCTCCTGGGCTATTTTTTGAAGTTAAAATAGGAACGGACTGTGCCTGAATTAACAATGAACTGTGAGCACACATGAATGACTATAATTACCGGACACTATTCCTATGGCCGAACGCACGTCTTCCTACAGTATTTAGTCCTGAGTTCTCAGCATCTGAGACTGGGTTTCGCTTCGCAGGTCACAGATGTAAGTGTGAAAGCTGTTCGTCTGAAAGCACCCTCGACGTGTGGTGGTTACTGAACACACACTCAGCCTGACCGGGATCTTCGCTTGGTCTCCGGACACCCTGGGCCAGGCTTCCAGAACGTCTCCTCGGGGCCATCTGGAGTCACCAGCAGGCACCGGAAGGGTCCTGTGACTCCGGTGAGCCAGGCAGGCTGTGTCCTGAAGAGACCAGGCTTGCATCAACCAAGTAAGAGCCTATCCTGCTGGCGACAAGCACCCTCGTTTGGAAAATACTATTTTTGAGCCAAATTCTGTGCTTGTGATCCCATCACGGCGAGGAAACATCTTCATGTGGCATTTCAACTTTTATTCCCAAATACCATGTTCTTAATTTTTAATAGAACTATCAATTGGCACTTTCCTCCCATGAATTAGCATATTTTTTATAATGAATGAAGTAGTGGAGAGAGAAGAAGTAAATAACATTTAGCAAAGCCCATTAGAGTGACTTTTTGCAGTTTTTATACGATTAGAACAGGAAATTTAAAAATATATTAAGTCTGATGAAAAACATAAAATAATTCTACTCTCTGGTAATCCTGGCGTCAATAAATAAACCCACATTCCAACTTCAGGAAGGATTTTGCCCACCACGTCCTCTCATCTCTCCCGCTTGGTCTCTCCCTGTACCACCCAGTAAATAACTCATGCAATCTGCCACTCCAGCTGCGGTGCTGAGCAAATGGAAAAGAAACCTGTGTCAGCGGCACGGGGGAGCCAGCGCCTCCGCCTCCCCGTGCTCAGGACCGGGGACTGAGCCCCCGGGACAGGGTGTGAGCGCCTGGGAAGCGCTGGGCGGCCTTGGGTGTAAGTCAGAGCGCCCTTTAGAGTAGGGGTACCGTGGCAACCTGGAATGTCTCCAAGGAAAGTTGTTTTGGTCTCAATTCCTTGATGTCAGTCCTACTTTGGTGGTTGTTTTGTCAACAGTTGTAGAGTTTACAGATCAATGAGTAAAATACTCCTTAAAAACATCCTAATGTGTACAGTTCATGCTTTGATAGTTCAAAAGTCTCCAAATGGAGATACTAGACAAGAATTGTTTTATTGTAAGTTAATAAATGAGTACTGAATCCCTTTAAATTACATATTAACACTTTAAGGGAGCACACAGGAATTCCGTTAAAGTAATCCTAAAGGCGGATGTGGTTTACAGAGAAGCAGCAGGTGGGGGAGGGCCAGCTACCTAGCACCCAAGGGCCCAGGGCCGCCCGCACGGAGCGGGGACGCCGCCGAGGCGCGGGAAGACCTGACGGGTGGATGGAGAAATGTGTGTGTTTCTCTCCGTGGAATGTGGGTGTGGACTCTGCATCTCACTCTGACAAGCCAGACCCAGAAGGGCACCTCGCCAGCTTTCGTGTAGGTGAACAACATTTAGCGATCTCTTGTGTGCCAATCTTTTGTATAAATATAGAAATCCCGGGTCCGTGAAAGTGTTTCCAGGCCATCCTTCTACTTCCTCACAGCTTTACGGGCAACAGTTATCACTGTCGAACTCT
The DNA here is from genome assembly GCF_027574615.1 of Eptesicus fuscus. Taxonomy (NCBI): domain Eukaryota; kingdom Metazoa; phylum Chordata; class Mammalia; order Chiroptera; family Vespertilionidae; genus Eptesicus; species Eptesicus fuscus. The sequence goes on along the minus strand of NC_072494.1, from coordinate 2,698,713 downwards.
GACCCTCCCACCGACGTGCGGACCTGGACGGAGGGGCAGACAGACCCTGAGTGGAATGAAGTAGCTGTCTGCAGAGTGACCGCTGACGCTCGCTGCGTGCGCTCTTGCAGAGAGCACCGGTCATCGCAGCGATCCAAACGGCAGGTGCCTCTAACCTCAGACCTCCGGCTCCCTGCGGCGATTCTAGCCCCGGGCCATACTTTCAAGCTTGGCTCTCCAGGCGCGATAGGCGTTCTGTTACACAGACATACACGTAGCTGACACGTTCATGTTTCCCAGCCCTTGGACAGTACGGAGAGCGGCCGACACCTCCCGGGGCTGAGCAGTCCTGCGGTTTCCCGCCGACCGGCCCGCTGCGAGCCCGTGAGCGCAGCGCTCACTATGCCCGGGTGGCATTGCCCGCAGGCTTGGGGTCATAGCCGTACAGGAAAGTAGCTGCTATTACGAGGATGGCTCCAAGGAAGAAGACACTAAATAAAGAAAAAGGAAAAAGACAAAATCAGACTAAAAGCAAACAAGTGTCTTCTCTTTCTCTAGCAAGTTGGTTGGGGACGTGCTGCGGTAACAGGCCAACCAGCTACTCAGCCGGTGTCCACAGGCCTCCTCGTGAAGGGGGTCCAAAGCTCCGCATCTGGCTCCAGCATCCTCCCCCTCCTCACTGGACTGTCCCCCAAAGCAAAGATGTCTAAATGTCTTTCATTTTCATATGCCTTGTAATGAATAAGACCTCATTGTTTTCAAAGATGTGACACTGTAAGGGCAAATCTACACTCTTTTCAAACCAAAGTAAATTTCAGTTTAAAATCCAAGGTATAATCAGCAAAACTCAGGACCCATTTTTTAGGATGCTCTTTAAAAGAAAATAAGACTAAATGCAGGGAGACTTGCTTTCTTTATTTTATCCACAAATATGATCCCTTACTATGAATTGGAAATGAACTTAGACTGGTATTGGACCTTAAACTGGATGTAAACTAGAATACCTACGAATCCTAACTTGTGACATGTATATTCTTCGAGAAAATGAAAGCTTCAAAATTTTAAAATGTCATTTTTGGGCTTATTTTATGACTTTATAAGGCCAATGAACTTTTAAATATGACTTTTATATGACTTTTCCTTTGGGAGGAAAAAACCATTCCGATCTATCGGGAAACTCCTGGTCAGCCTAATTTGTATAAAAACGTTTCCAGCGGAAGATATTTTTGTGCACATAACTTGAAACCTTTTTAAAAAGATAGCTAAAAGGAACCCTCATTACATTTCCAAGATTCTTCAAAAGTTGTAACAAAACAACCTTTTTCAGACTAGATCTGAAGAGAAAGCCTTATTTTTCTATTCCCTTTTGGAGATTTAAAGCAAATATGTTACCTGGTGGGCACAAAATCTTGTAGCCAAAAGTAGGATATCAGTGTCGATAATATTATGGATAAAGAGGTTGCAAATCCTTTTAAAATATTATCTGCATACTTTATAACAGCCGCTATCACAAGGCCTCCGAGTGCCTGCGGAAGTGTCAAAAGATTCTTTTTAAAAACACACATGTATAAAACTGCTTTCAGAACAATGTCATTACTCAATGAAGCTTTCAGCTTTTGTCCCACAAATTTAATCCCATTTAGTAAGGGATTTTCATTAAAGCCCTCTTCCAACCAGTGGCCTCCTGGTTTTGTTCCGTAGCCCTCTTATTTCCAAAGCTGTCTGAGAAAGTGACCACCGTGTGCCCCGCGGTGTTGTAACGATCTGATCAGATCAGAATAAAGTATCTGCCCTCACCCAGGTTAGTGCGGCAGCACAGTTCAGACGGGTGGGGAAGGTGTTTTCTTTGGAGTAAGAATTCGGTGTCACCTGAGCGTCACCTTGGCCAGCTCCTCCTGGCTTCCTAACTTCACTCCCTTCCTCCCCCGTTTCTCCCCACCCAGCCCACCTCCCATTGCTCTCACTTTCCCTAAAGCACTTTTATCTGTGCTCTTTCTTAAGAGCAGAGAGAACCTCCCACCAACCCCGCTCACATCCCACTGTGGCCAGTAAGTAGGGGCGTGGCCATCCTCGCAGTCCCTTCCTGCCAGGCCAGCGGGACCACTTCCCCTGCGCCTCGCGCCTCCCTTCGCCACAGGGAGGGACAGAGCCTCGGGAGGAAGTCAGCAGAGGCCCCTGACCACTGCAGGGATGTGTGAGTCCGTCTCCCAGTGCTCTCTCCTACTCACTCCTGTGGTCCCTCAGACCAGCAGTCCAATCCTTTCTGTCTCACAGCCACTTCCTAAGGGCAGAGGGCTTCCTCCCCGAGATCAGAGCCATCGCACGGAACTCTCCTGACTTCCTGTCTCTACACGGCTCCTCTGAACTTGCACTCGCCCTTGTCTCCTTCTGTGTGACACACAGAGCAGCCTTCCTGCTCTCGCGGCCAGCTCCCTGGCCTCCCTGACCACCTCCCGCAGGGACCCTCACTCCTCCCCTCACTCCTCCTGAGCGGCTTTGCGAGGCAGGACCTGCAGCTGCGTCTCCTGCCCCCGGGGCGGGGAGCAGGCCTGCAGATGGAATTGCTCAGCCTGAACCCTCTCAGGGCATAAACCGAGCCGACACGGAACCACAGGGGGACGCGCTGTCCCCGCTGCACCTCTGGCCCCGCTTCCTGAGCTGATGGGTGACCACCGCCTTCCTGTGTGATAGGCAGAGGAACGGGAAGTTCTATCTGCCCGGCTCCAGCCTCCTGTTCTCCCGCGGGCATCTCCTCCGGTTCAAGTGAAGGCCCGGACCCCCCTCCACCTCCACCACCACCGCCCCCCCGCCCCTCTTCACAGCCACTTCCTCGGGGGCACTCGGACCAGTGCTGGATAAACCAGGGCGCTGAGCCTCCCCGTCACCCCTCTGGTCCTCTGCATCAGCGTCACCCAGGGAAGTAAACGCTTCACCTGAAGGGCAACCACCGCCCAGGTGAGCCGGTTGTATCCCTGGAAAAACCCGTCCTGGGACACCAGCTCCCCGTCGTAGACGTACACGCCCATCAGTCCGAATATGCTCCCGAAGAAACCTGCGAACGGAGGCTCACGTCACGTGTGGGGCGGTATCTGGCCACTCCGAATACTTTTACTTTGACACTTTTTACTTGGACACATGTGTGAATGTGACCAAAGTGCACGCAGTGCCATGAATGTAAGAGGAGGACGTGAGGACAGGAAGGAGAGGGCCCGGTCTGAGCCTCGGAGCACTAACACAGCACAGCGCACAGCGCAGAAACCACGGGCTCCACGCTGCCCCCGGGGATTCGGAAAACACTTGCTTTGGGCACATGTCAGTGCATCGCGCCCCCCTGCGGCCTGACACAGACCTTCCTGTCCTCACACGCACCTGCAGACACGCGCTCATGTGTGGGGCACGCACCTTTCCTTGCTTACCAGGAGCTTTGAAGGGTCAGTAAGTAATAACGGAAAATCGGCGCTAAGAGCCAGTCGCGGGCAGCAGGAGACCTCGCTGCCGAGGCCTCCGGAGGGAAGGTCACTCAGGAAGCAGGGGGCCTCACTCACGGCGCCCCCCCCCTCCTGCCGCAGAGCTGCCCAGGACCCTGATCTCAGAGGTTCCCAAACCTCCTCGGGAGTGGAGTTAGGGTGCACACAGACACCCTCAGGCCGTCTGGAAGAAATGAGCCGCAGGCCCAGGGCAGCCGTTTTGATAAAGCCGGAAGTAACCAACGTGTTCCATGAGGGGCCTGGAGGGGAGGGGAGTTTTCTTTCCAAAACTGCGTTTATGCCAGCTCATCCTTGGTCTTGTTCTGAGCGCAAAGGTAACTGCATGCTGCAGAGCTCAATCCTCGCCCAGGCATCGGCCTTGACTTTATCTATTTAAAACCGTGTTAAACACTCCCAAACGGAGACCAACAGGTTCTATCAATCTGCGTGTTTGAAAATGCTACAGCGCTGTGATTCATGGTTTGTAATGCCAAGCTCTGTACTGACCTATGTGTCCTTTCAAGACCTCAGCCAGCTCACCACTGGATGTGTGTGAGGTCGGAGCAATGAACAGGAATCCATGAGGTTCCACAGAATCATCCATTCTGAACTGATTCCATGTTTCGTTTATAATTCAAGGAAATCTGGGGCAACTCACACAAACCGTGACTCTCTCTCTCCGCTGATATCTGCATGTTGAATGGCAACAGCTGACATCAGGGCCTACTGCGTGCTAGGCATTTACCCCAACACTCCACATGTGTTATCTCTCTAATCCTCAGAGCAACACAGCAAGCTCTGTAAGAACATTTTCCAGGAGAGGAAATACATATGTTACTTGCAGCCTCTTCCGGGGAAAACGCAGCCACCGTGGCTACAGTTACTCAGGCGCCAAATGCTGAGGGCAGACACTGCCTCCCCCCACCTTACGGCACACACCTCAAACCCCACGTTCCTGAGTAAAAGGTGTTCATTTAAAATACAACCTTTTTAAAGGGCCAAAACCTTGCCAGATACTTGGATCAACAGCACGTTTCATGAAAGGCTTATTTACTTCAAGATCTATAGAAACCTTTACACGTAACAATATAACCACTTAAAAAAATCACATTAGAAACGACTTCAGACTCACCCAGCTGGATGTTCCTGATCCACACCGACTGCTTGGTTTCCTTCAGGATTTTCTCAAAGTACACCCCGGCGAAGCCACTGGAGAAGCAGGCCGTGAGCACGGCCATGAGGCCCACGAACTGCGAGCCGGCCGACAGCGCCTTCGCGTCCAGCTCCTGGGCGTCCGAGGGCCACTGGGCGAAGGAACACACCGCAGTTCAAGTCCTGCGCAGCCCCCGTGCACAGGGCCAGTCAGACCCGAAGGACAGCGCCACCCCGGTCGCCCTGGGGCTGCAGAGCTTCTGAAAGGTGGCCTTCGAGCCGCTACTTCACCCACAGCGCTGTCCCTGTGACTCCTAACCTCCAAGCCGAGCCCAGGAAAGAGGAAGGGACGACTGCAGCGGCTCAGAGCCCCTCCCCAAGCACCGCGGCCGCCGAGACTCCGAGGGTGAAGTGTGGAGTAGCTAAGGGAGCCTGGGGCTGCCCTGCACCCCGGCCTTCCTCTGCACCCGGCCCTCCCCTGTATCCCGGCCCTCCCCTGCACCCCGGCCCTGCCCTGCACCCGGCCCTCCCCTGTATCCCGGCCCTCCCCTGCACCCCAGCCCTGCCCTGCACCCCGGCCTTCCCCTGCACCCCGGCCTTCCTCTGCACCCGGCCCTCCCCTGTATCCCGGCCCTCCCCTGCACCCCAGCCCTGCCCTGCACCCCGGCCTTCCCCTGCACCCGGCTCTTCCCTGTATTCCGGCCTTCCCCTGCACCCCAGCCCTGCCCTGCACTCCGACGCTCCCCTGCACCCGGGCCTTCCCCTGTATCCAGGCCCTGCACCCCAGCCCTGCCCTGCACCCCGGCCCTGCTCACCATCCACCATTGGGGCTGCACCCTGCCCCCAGCGCTCCTGGGTTGACCCATTTAAAATAAATGTGGAAAAGATTTATTCAGGGCGCACACACACTTCACCCTGGGAAAGTGCTGAGGGCCACTGAATGGCAGGGTTGGATTTGATTTTGGACAGACCACAGCGGCGACTGCGTGGAGGCTGAATCTGGGGGGCAGGCAGGCCTGAAGGAAAAACATCCTTTTACCCCGCAGCGATAGTACTTTTGTGGAGCCAGGCGGCCACATGAGAAAGAGGCAGGAGCGGGCAGCGCTGTGCAGGCCGGCAGGACAGACCCGGAGAGCGAGCGGGGCGGCGAGGGCTGCCTGGACGTCCGGCAGAGGGAAGGGGCCAGGCCACCCGGCTGAGTGACAGGCGGAAACGGACAGGAATGGGGCGGGGCGGTCACGTCCGCTTATCAGGCGATCGAAGAGCCCAGCCAAGATGCCCAGCAGGGGTTCGACACACAAACCCGACACAGTCTGTGACAACCAGAGCTGCTGGCAGCCAGCCAGGAGCCTCCCGCACGCCGTGCTAACGAAAGGCTCCAGATGATGGAAGCTCCACAAATAAGGACGTAACTAAAGAAATAACAAGCCTCCCACGGACCAGGCCCCCAAAGGCAGTGCCAAGCAAGGGGACCCGGAGGAAACCAGTGAGGAACCGTGAGAACGGCGGGCGACGAGCGGAAGGAACGGTCTTGGGCGCTGGTGGCGGGAGGGAGTGTCCGTCACCTCCGACGCTCCTGGGACCCGCTGGACAGGAGCTTCCTTCCCACACCGCAGTGTCCTGCTCCCTAACTGGCGGGTGAGACCAGCTGGTTTCTACATGTTTCTCAGCACCAGTGACAGCCCCGGGTGTCGCTCACAGGAAGCTCTCAGAGAACCTCAGTGAGCACAAGCACTGATTGGCTCCATAGACAGCAGAGCCACCTGTCCTTGCGCAGCAGAGAAGGCTGTGGAGCTGCCACACAACGACAGGTGTGTTGTCTGGAACGGTTACCTGTACAAAAGCCACTCCGGTCATCAGGATCACCAGGGAGAGCCACTGGTACACACCCAGCTTCTTGCTCAGCATGGACACAGAGAACAGCGCCGTCGTAAGAATTTTCAACTGATACGTGACCTGGAGAGAAACAGCGGATGTGAGTGACGGCCGAGGGGCTGCTGGGTAAAAGGACCACGAGGGATGCGCCTTCGGTACCTGGTAGGTGGCTGCGTCGAGATTGGACAGCGCCACGTAGAGCAGGTTGTTCTGCAGCGTGTAGATCCCGGATGGAATAGCAAGCTTGATCGTTTCCATAGGCTTGTTCAGGATCTCATCACGCAGGATGCGGTTCAGGGCCCTCAGGCTACACTCTAGAGACAACGTGAAGTGGGGAAATCGGGCAGGAGTGACTGAATACTCCGCACCCTCCCTCTAGGCCTGTTTTCTCTCTCGTGAGAAAAGGATATTGAGCTACATGTTAAGACACTTTAGGTTTAAACTATACCTTTAATGAGGCTAAATTTTCAAATGTTAAATATTATCAGGAAGCATATTCAGAATAGCATTATCCGTGTATCCTTCTACTGGTCCTTGGAGCCCTGGCCGATGTGGCTCAGTTGGGGTGTTGTCCGTGCACAGAAAGGTTGCCCGTTCCATTCACGATCAGGGCACGTGCCTGGGTTTCGGGTTCCATCCCTGGTAGGGGGCATGCAGGAGGCAGCCGATATATGTTTTGCTCTCACATCGATGTTTCTTTCTCTCACTCCCTCTCTCATCCCCTTCTCTAAAAATCAGTTAAAAAAAAAAAAAGCTGTCTTAATAAAATGACAAATATTGAAATGTTCTTAATACTAGGGTATTAGATAATGCAGTAGTGTTCAAATGTGTAGTTACCAACATATATTTACATATATGTCATCCTATATAATAAAAGGGTAATATAGACCAAATGGCAGAAAACCGAACAACCAAAGTGTAATATGTTAATGATAATAAGGATGCTCAACCCCTCGCTACAACTTGCACTGACCACCCGGGAGCAGACAGTCAACTGGTCGACCAGTCGCTCTGATGTGCACTGACCACCAGGGGGCAGATGCTCCAACCGGTAGATTAGCTTGCTGCTGGGGTCCGGCCGATTGGTCTGAGCAAGATGGGCCGGACATGCCCTGGAGCCCTCCTGTGGTCCCTCCCCTGCTCGATCATGGACCGGTGGGGTCCTTCAGCCAGGCTTGCATCCTCTCACAATCTGGGACCCCTCAGGGGATGTTGGAGAGCTGGTTTCAGCCCAATCCCACAGGCCACTCCCCTTGGGAGAGTGCCAGATGCAGGGCTCATGGCTGGCCAGCACTACTGCAGCAGCGCAAGCCTCTCCTGATTGGGACTGATTGGGCGCGAGCCCGCAGTAGGCACAGTGGGGCCGGGATGAGCGGAAGCAGCAGGTAGGAGCTGTACGAAGTTGCAGGCAGCGCTGGACTGCGGGTTTCGGCCGATCCCTGCAGGCCACCCAGAGGGACACCACCCGTGCACGAATTCATGCACCAGGCCTCTCCTATATAAATAATACCAAACAACTGAATAAGTTTCGATGCCTTACAAACAAAAACCTGGATACCCACGGCTGTCTTTGTAGACCAATAAGATGCAGGCCATTATCTTCAGAATCTCAGCCACAACCACGGCCGTGGAGGACAGGTACCGAGGCCCCTCCTCCTTCAAAGTCCGGGAGTAGCGCATCGTGAGAACCAGGCTGGTGGTCTGAAAGACCAGGATCCCCAAGGAAAGGTATTTGAGGTTGGCAGACATTGCTTTATCTGCATCTGCCTGAAAACAAAACAAACAGGGCCAATAAACAAATTAGAAAAGACATAAACTGATATGTTAAAAAAGCCAGTGAGAGCCTCAGGCCTCAAATAGGATGGAGTATGTACGTGCCACCCCATCCTTTCTGCTCTGGACCGAACACTAAAGCCAGTTTCAGGAGGCACTGAAAGGCGAAGAGAAGACAAGCTGGCCAGAGACCTCGAAGGAGACCCGCTCCTCCGAAAGGGGCAAGCATACCTTGTCGCTGGAATCCATGACCGTCCCGGGCAAAACCCCAAACCTTACTTTTTATAAAAGTGTAAGAAGTGGGTCAGGCAGTTCACACTGTTGGCATATTCTACTTTCTCTCTAGGACGGAAACAAAAACTTCCACGAACTCAGTTCCCTCTTAAGTGCTCAGAGAAAAGCGTAACCCTGCCCATTACCACGCCCGGCTCTAATCTTTACGGTTTCCGGGCCCTAGAACCGTCGGAATTAGACAACTTTTCCTTGTTTCTCCCTCCCTTTCTTCCTCCAGGTGTCAGGTAACTGTTTATATACCATAATGTCAACTTTCTGTGAGTTAATTTTTACCTTGCTCTTTCACAGTCTGTGGCATTTGCATCACACATTCAGTTAAAATCAATATTCCTTCAGCTATATAAACATATCATATTTACATTTTCATTTCTAGATTACAACGTGCTCGGTTTGTACTCTTTCCGTCCAGCCAAGGACTGGGAAGACCACCTGTCGCAGGGGCTCCTCGCCCACCTGTCTCTCCTGCCACCACTTCCGACTGATTCCTGCCACGCAGCCCAAGGCGGCAGTTCCGTGTCCCACAAGGAGCAGGCGGGAGTGGAGACGCGGTGGGCCCGCGAGCCCCAGCCCTCAGTAAAGGCTCGGACTAAGGAGACTGGGCAGCAGTAAACAGGAGAGACCTCACACCTGCCATCCTATTTCATAGGCACTTCCTGCGGACACACAACCATGAACGAGACAAACAGGATCTGTTTCGTCCCGGGATGCATCCTCCAGCACGGAAGACGCAGTCACTCAAATAATTCCAGAGTCTGGCCAGGCCACCACAGGGCAACAGGCCACTGTCACAGAGCACTATGGCACCTCGTATTCCATTATGTCCACGTGGCTAAACTCAAACACATTCGCCAAGCCCCGCCAGGTGGTGCCAGGTGAGAACGGGCATAAGACTGGCGGGCAGGCGTGCCGCAGACCGGGACTCCAGAAGGCTCACACTGAGTGCGGCGGGTTCCGGGGCCCTCGCCCTGCTCCGGGCAGCTCTCCTTGACTCCATTCTCTGATGTCAGCCCAGCGGTATTGCCGTGAGTTTCTGGATCCCAGGACTGAGAGCGCAGACTTAGGGTGCCCTTGCTTATTAGCGGGCTGAAACCTAAGTTAGGCCGCCCGTCCATACTGACCTTAAGCATGCATGTTTATAAACTTCTGCTTTCCTCTCGTTAATCTGTCATTTATAGGGGTCTCAGCTGAGAACTCAGAAGAGCAGAGAGCAAATTATTTTCCTCAAAAACTGACTCCTAGGATCAAATGAAGGACTAAAACATGGAACAGAAAAGCGCTTTCAAGCAAAGGTTGTTACTGAAAGTCTGAAACCAGGTTACACCACACAGGAGCATCCTGACCCCGGGAGCACTATGAGAGTCTGACGGTCTTTCTATGACTCAATGCAACAATTATTGACTGAGTCTAATATATCTTTAATACTGTGCTCAAGTATTCAAGTACTAAAGACATTTAAAAGATATAATCACTTCTCTTAAAAAGCTTATGTTCTAGCTCAGTCAACGTGGCTCAGTGGTTGAGCACTGACCTATGAACCAGGAGGTCACGGTTCAACTCCCGGTCAGGGTACATGCCCAGGTTGGGGGTTCGATCCCCCGTGTGGGGCGTGCAGGAGGCAGCCGGCCAATGAGTCTCTCTCATCATTGATGATTCTCTCTCGCTCCCTCTCCCTTCCTCTCTGAAGTCAATAAACAACAAAGCCGCTTATATTCTCGTGGGATAAGTTCCTCAAATAACCACAGAACAACGCAAATGTAACGAGGGTAAGATTGATGAAGCCCAACACACGAGAGAAGAATGTGTGGATGAATGGCAGCCTTCGGAGAGCGGCTAAGAAGGGTGGCACTCAGGCCGCCTGGCAGGAAGGAGGGTGTGAGCAGGCCACGGCAGCCGGCCGCAGGCTCGGCAATGACATTTCAAAGCCACTACTCCGGTCGATCGGGCTAACACCTGGGCTCCGAGAGAGAGAACAATTTAAAATCCAAAAAGAAAGGGGCACTGGAGCCATGGACAGCTCCCCGCTTTGAAGGCCGCCCTGAATGACTGGGTCATTCACTGCCAGGCCGAGCAGTGACCAGAGGAGGCCTCGCCTGGGTTGTGCAGGCGGCAGCGGTGGTCCGGCAGCCCCCCAGCCCCCGCTCCTGTGCAGGTCACAGCGGAGGTGAGTTTCCCAGACTCAGCGCTGGGGCACTGGGAGCGAGCAGTGGAGAGCCGAGCCCAAGCGGCTGAGCAGGAGGACCAGGCCGGGGGCGTCGGCCCAGGACGCTCAGGAGTTCTTCCCTTCGGAGGGGCGAGCGGAGCTCACCAGCGCGAGGGAGGGCACCGAGGAGGAGCCCCAAGTCCCATCCGTAGCGGCCCCGGTGGATCCAGAAACGCAGCGGCTAACTCTGGCCCCGCTTTCCCCGGCCGCCCCAACAGCCTCCTCGAAAGCAGGAAACGCCAGCGAGGCCGCCCGTTCCCCAGGTCCCTGCTGCCCTGGAGCCACGGCCCGCGGGCCGCTCAGCGCAGTAAGTGACTGTGAACTCACAGCCTCCTCCCCGCAGACACCCGGGCGGTTCCGACAGGGGCCCCCTGGCCAGGACCCCGCCCCCCCAGGACCTCACCTGGCCTCCCCCACCCCCCCAGGACCTCACCTGGCCGGGACCCCCTCCCCCCAGGACCTCACCTGGCCGGGACCCCCTCCCCCCAGGACCTCACCTGGCCGGGACCCCCCCACAGGACCTCACCTGGCCGGGACCCCACCCCCCGACCCCCCACCGGGACCTCACCTGGCCGGGACCCCCCCACAGGACCTCACCTGGCCGGGACCCCACCCCCCGACCCCCCACCGGGACCTCACCTGGCCGGAACCCCCCACCTCACCTGGCCAGGCCCCCCCTCAGGACCTTACCTGGCCGGGGACCCCCCCACAGGACCTCACCTGGCCGGGACCCCCCCACAGGACCTTACCTGGCCGGGGACCCCCCCACAGGACCTCACCTGGCCGCCCCCCCTCACCTGGCCCGGACCCCGTGGCCCCGCGGCCCCCGCACCGCCTCACCATGCCCGGAAGCCCCTGCGGCTTCTCAGCGCGGCGCCCGGGACGGTGGGCGGAGCCGCCGGGCGCGGGGGTCACCGGGGGTCACGGGGAACGCCCCCCGCCCGGCCCCCTCGCCCCGGCTCCCCACGCGTGGCGGCTCCCGCCCCCGGGCCCTTCCTCCTCCGCCCGCACATCCCGCACGTCGCCCGGAGCGGCAACGTGTCACTCGCGCCCCGCCCGGTCCCGCCCGCCCCGCGCTCACCTGCCCCGCTCGGCCGGCCGCGCGCTCGGGGGCCGGCGGCTCAGCTCGGCCGGGCGCCCGGGGCTGCCGTGCCCGCCGGGTCCCCCGCCCCTGCCGCGCGGCGCCGCCCGCCGTCCCCTCCGTCCCCGCCGCCAGCGCTTCCGGTGCCGGTCCCTCCGCCGCCGCTCCGGCCGCCGCCGCGCCCGCGCCCCGCCGTTCCCGCCTCGGCACGGCCCCCCGCCCCGTCCCGCCGGCTGCTCCCCGGGAGGAAGGGCCGGGCCTGCGGGCAAAGTCCTGGGGGCGGGGGCGGGGCCGGGCCACACCGCCTGCGGGGCCACAGCGCAAGCCAGGCTCCTCGGGGGCCCCCCCCCCCCGGACCCGGCTCCCCGTCCTCGCCCTGGCTCCCTCCTTTCTCCGTCCCGCTCCCGGGTCCTGGCTCCCTCCCTCCCGGACCCGGCGCCCCCCTTCCCGGACCCGGCGCCCCTCCCCGCACCGGTCCCGGGCCCTGGCTCCCCCTCCCCCTCCCTCCCGGCCCCGGCGCCCCCTCCTCCCTCCCGGGTCCTGGCTCCCCCTCCTCCTCCCCCTCCCTCCTTCCCCGACCCGGCGCCCCCTCCCCCTCCCGGGTCCTGGCTCCCTCCCTCCCGGACCCGGCACCCCTCCCCCCACCCCCACCCCCCCCCCCCCCGGGCCCTGGCTCCCCCCCCCCTCCCTCCTTCCCGGACCCGGCGCCCCTGCCCCCTCCCGGGCCCGCAGCTCTGGGGCGCCTGGGCACCTGCAGGGGATGCGCTCACGTCTCCGGACTCGGATCCGGTCCACACCCATCCCCCTGCCTGGCTGTCCTGGCACCGCTGGGTCCGGGCGGATCCGGCACCTGCCGCCCGCCCCGCGGGGTGGAGGCCGCTGCCTTCCTGGGCTGGGCTCCTGGGGGCCGCGTCCCGGAGCAGCCAGAGCCGGCAGGGCCCAGGCCCGCGGGCCTGCAGGCAGCTCCGGCACCAGCCCGTCGGAGCGCAGGCCGCAGGGAGGCCGGAGCTCCTTATTGAAGGGTAGGAGCCGTAAGGAGTGTGCCCCATCAGCTCAGGCAGCCCTCACCGGCCAGGCAGGTTGAGGGAAGGAGCCCTGAGGCCTTCAGACCTTGAACCCTGTTCCGAGGTCCCCCTGCCTGCGGAGACATGAGCTGGGATTCAGCCCCTAGGGTGTCTGCCTTTACACTCTGTGAAAACACTACACTTGGCTGTCATAGGAAGAAAAATGAGGCGGAAAACAGGTGGTGGCCAGCGAACAGAGCCACAGGGATGAGAAGTACCAGTAAGGCCAGCCCCTGTGGCTCAGGGGTTGAGCATCAACCTATGAACCAGGAGGTCTCAGGTTCGATTCCAGGTCAGGGCTCATGCCCTGGTTGTGCTCTTGATCCCCAGTGGGGGCGGGGCATGTAGGAGGCAGCCCAAAGATGGTGGGCTAATTTGAATAATCAGGCACGGAGCAAAGACTGAAGACGACTGAAGACTGAAGAGGCTTGGCTTCCCCGCTGCGGCCAGAGCGAAGGCCTGGGTCCCGGGTGCCGGAGGAAAACCGGTGCCGGCAGCCAGGGGAAGGAAGGCCTATTGCACGAATCTTCATGCAACAGGCCTCTAATCTACACTAATAAAAGGGTAATATGCTAATTAGACTGGAAGACCTTTCAGGAGACCTCACAGACGTCCTTCCGGACAAAGCCATGGGGGCAGGGCTGAGGCAGAGGCGGTTAGGGGTAATCAGGCCAGCAGGAGGTGGGCAGTTGGGGGTGAGCAGGCTGGCAGGGGGGCAGTTGGGGGTGGGCAGGCCCACGGGGGGCAGTTGGGGGAGAGCAGGCCAGCGAGGGGGGGCGGGGCACAGGGATTGGGCCTAAACCGGCAGTTGGACATCCCCTGAGGGGTCCCAGATTGGAGTGGGTGCAGCCTGGGCTGAGGGACACCCACCCCCGTGCATGAATTTCATGCACCGGGCCTCTAGTAAATTTATAAAAGAATTATCAGTGAAAACAGAGATGGCCACGAAAGAAGAGAGAAAACGGGCAGCCTGGGGACACGGGGCAAAGGGCGGGCTTCGGCCTCCCTGTGGAAACAACCGCAAAGGCAAAACCTTGGCAGCGGAAGGTCAGACAAAGGAGAACCACCTGTCAGCGTCAGGACAGCCAGAGCCAAACAGGGCGTGCGTCTCCACGTTGCCAGATAACACCCCGCTGCATTGAAATGTCAAATACACAAGGGATCAGTGCTTCGTCTGTACAACATCGGGGATATACTTATACTAAAAATAATCCATCGTTTACCAGAAATTCAGATTGAACTGCGTGGCCTGTATTTTTATCTGCAAAATCTGGCAACCCTGTTGGAAGCATGAACGCATTCAAACATTGCACCATGACAGGTTTCCATCGGCGCCAGGGAAATGGAGACCAGATCGAATGGTACTGGCGCAGCGGACACTGTGAGCATTGCGCAAAGTCCAGTCCCCGCTCCGTGGCTGGTAGTTTAGGGACAGTAAGAAACAAAAAAAAAGAAAGAAAAGACAAATCAGCCCTCGCTGGTTGGACTCAGTGGTTAGAGCTGAGTTGGCCGGCGGACCCAAGGGTCCCAGGTTCGATTCTGGTCAAATGCACGCACAGTGGTCGGTGGCTGCAGGCTCCTCCCCGGCCCGGGGCCCTGGTTGGGGCGCGTGCAGGAGGCACCCATAGATGTGTCTCTCTCACATCAGTGGTTCTCTCTGTCACTCTTTTCCACTCTCCCTAAGAATCAATGGGAAAATATCCTTGGGTGAGGATTAACAACAACAAAAAAAGAAAAAGACATCAAATAAGGGAGTGGGGACTGTGGTGATATTTAAGATGTCTGTTCAAAACAGCGAAAAACGCAAAAAAAAAAAAAGGTCAGTGTTTAGAGAATTACCCTCAGGTATGCTTTGTTCCTACCCAATTATGTTCTTCAAACTGTGAACTTGAAATCCCAGCTCACGAAGGAGAAAAACCAGTTGGTCCCTGCAAGCTGCCAAGCGGGTTCATCTGGCGCGGTGTCAGTTATTCAGGGCGAACAAGGACTAACGACCGTCCATCACGCGGCCCTCGGCCCTCGGAGGACGTGGCGAGGCCCCTCCCTGCGGACCGCAGCCGTGGGTCCTTTCGCGTGGAGGACTCTCGCCCGACCAGTGGGAAGTGACCTTGCTCTTCGTTTCGCCCACGAGCCAGGAGGGCTTCTGGGGAGCTTTTCCTGTCCACAGACTTGCTGGGTCTTGGAGTTGGGGTGATTCCCGGGAGTGAGGCGTTTGCTCTCACCACCCCTTCAGGACCTGGGGTCACCCTGCAGGCTTGCTCCCGCTTTCAGATTCTGCCCAAAGCTACCTTGATGACCTGATGCTCTTCGTCCCTGCTTGCGGGACCAGCTTGGTGGGGGACCAGCTTGGTGGGGGGCCAGCTTGGTGGGGGGCCAGCTTGGTGGAGACCAGCTTGGTGGGGGGCCAGCTTGGTGGGGGGATAAGCTTGGTAGGGGGCCAGCTTGGTGAGGGGCCAGCTTGGTGGGGGACCAGCTTGGTGGAGGCCAGCTTGGTGGGGGACCAGCTTGGTGGGGGGCCAGCTTGGTGGGGGGCCAGCTTGGTGGAGACCAGCTTGGTGGGGACCAGCTTGGTGTGGGGCCAGCTTGGTGGGGGACCAGCTTGGTGGGGGGCCAGCTTGGTGGGGGACCAGCTTGGTGGGGGGCCAGCTTGGTGGGGGACCAGCTTGGTGGGGGGCCAGCTTGGTGGGGGACCAGCTAGGTGGGGGGCCAGCTTGGTGGGGGACCAGCTAGGTGGGGGGCCAGCTTGGTGGGGACCAGCTTGGTGGGGGGCCAGCTTGGTGGGGGCCAGCTTGGTGGAGGACCAGCTTGGTGGGGGGGCAGCTTGGTGGAGACCAGCTTGGTGGGGGACCAGCTTGGTGGGGGGCCAGCTTGGTGGGGGGCCAGCTTGGTGGAGACCAGCTTGGTGGGGGGCCAGCTTGGTGGGGGGATAAGCTTGGTAGGGGGCCAGCTTGGTGGGGGCCAGCTTGGTGGTCTGGGGCAAGGAACTGGCTTCATCTCGGAGTCCAGGTGAATTGCAAATGGAAGTGTTGGGGGTTCCCCTCTACCTGGTCTACTCACCTGGCAGTCACCCCAGACGCCTCTGGGCGACCAGGAGAGCGCGGGAGCATGGGCTGTGCTGGGAAGCGCTCGGGGCTGCAGGGCTGGTAATGGGCGGTGGGCTGCAATTCTAGGCACATGGGTCTCGATTCACCCATTGAGAGAACATTTTTAAAAAAATGCATTTTTATTGATTTCAGAGAGGGAGAGAAAGAAACATCAGTGATGAGAGAGAATCATCGATTGGCTACTTCCTGCATGGCCCTACTGGGGATCGAGCCCCAACCCCAGGCATGTGCCCTGACTGGGAATTGCACTGTGACCTCCTGGTTCATAGGCTGACACAACCACTGAGCCAGGCCTAGAGTGCATTTGATTAGACACCCCATATGCAGTTGGATTATGCTGCATACCAAGTATTTCCTGCTAGCTGCCTTTGGGGCATATGGTAGGTTGCGTTTCCCGTCTCTCTGGGTTGAGTGGGACCACATGACTCGTTCTGGCCAATCAGTTGTAAGAGGAGTGTGTGTGCCATTCAGGGTCATAGCATCCAATTGTCAATTTGTGACCTTCTTCGACTCTCCCTCTGCTTTTCAGCCGGGCGTGCTCACGGCCCTGCCTGCTCTCTCAGCCTGTATCCTGGAGGGCGGAGGTGCAGAGCGAGGCCCCAGCATTGGGCACGCAGCATAGACAAGATGTAAGGCTTTGTATTGTGCGTCATTAAGATTGATGGGCAGCCCTAACCGGTGTGGCTCAGTGGATAGAGCGTCGGCCTGCGGACTGAAGGGTCCCAGGTTCGATTCCGGTCAAGGGCATGGACCTTGGTTGAGGGCACATCCCCAGTAGGAGGTGTGCAGGAGGCAGCTGATCGATGTTTCTAACTCTCTATCCCTGTCTCTTCCTCTCTGTAAAAAAAATCAATAAAATATATATTTTTAAAAAGATTGATGGGCAGAGAGGGGGTGTGGCACGGTGGCACTGGCCGAGGGTAACGTCAGCTGGAATGATGGTGACCTCTGTTACGCGCTGGGGTTTTGATAAAACTGCCGCCTGCGATCACTTGGAAGCTAAATAATGAACGCTGTGGGAAACACAGCCATGCGGACCCTCTGTGGGCCTCACGCTTATTTCTGAGGAAGCAGAGGGGGTGCCGGCAAGTTGGGGAGCCTTCGTTTCACTTGATAGATGCCGGAGTTCCTGATCCGGCATTCAGAAGGGTTCAGCAATCTGGAGAAAGGCTGTGTGTAACTTAAGAGTCCAGAGACGAAAGATAATTTTGAAAGGCATTGGAGGTCAGAGGAGCTTGCCTGAAGAAACCAAGTTCTCCTTGTCTCAGGACCCCTTGCTTTTTATTAACACAATTCGTCCTAAGGCAAGGTGGAGATAATCTGTCTACAGAGTCCATTGTCAGAATGGGGAATAGCCTAGGGCTGTTCAGGTGTTTGGCCAGCAGGAGGCAATAACATGTAGATTAAGATGCCCTGAGCCAGTGGTTGGCAAACTGCGGCTCCCGAGCCACATGCGGCTCTTTGGCCCCTTGAGTGTGGCTCTTCCACAAAATACCACGTGCGGGCGTGCACGTACAGTGCGATTGAAACTTCGTGGCCCATGCACAGAAGTCGGTTTTCGGCTCTCAAAAGAAATTTCAATCGTTGTACTGTTGATATTTGGCTCTGTTGACTAATGAGTTTGCCGACCACTGCCCTGAGCTGTCTGGCAGTAAACAATCATCCTTTTCAGGTTTGGGAAAATGCCTTTAGCCATTCCAACAGGCAATAACATATGTGACTCAGCCCTTGTTGAGTCCCCAAGTTCCATCAACCTTTCGATGAAACTCTTGCAATTATGACGTGCTGGAACTGGCTTCTGGCAGATAGACAGTCTCTCCAGGTCATAGAGTTAGTGCTTTGAAGTTGCTTAAAAAAAGGGAAGCCCAGCCGGTGTGGCTCAGTGGTTGAGCGTCCACCCAGGAACCAAGAGGTAGCCCGTTTGATTTGGTCAAGGGCACATGCCCGGGTTGCGGGCTTGATCCCCAGTGTGGGGCGTGCAGGAGGCAGCCAATTCTCTCTCATCATGGGTGTTTCTGTCTCTCTCTTTCCCTTCCTCTCTGAAGTAAATAAAAATATATACTAGTGTATTAAAGAAGAGGAACAATGATTTGGAGAAACTACTGATTAAAATAAGCGAATAGGCTATTGCACACTGCTGCTCACAGAACGTAGGAGACAGTGAGTTGACATTACCTGGAACGTGACAGAATATCCTTTGCCATGAGGTGCTGGCCCTGGTTCCTGATGACCGAGACCAGCGTCTCTGCCCTGAACCGGGTTTTGCGAAATCCCAGGGGAGCGCGGAGGAGTCGCCAGCAGGTCTATTGATACATCAAACGTTTATTTCGCTCCTCACGTCAACATTAAACAAATGACCAAACAGCCCAAACGCTTCCTTCTGTCTGTGCCCCGACACATCCTGCAAAGAGACCAGGGCCCCAACACCCAGCCCGAACGACAAGGCAGGCGGCGTCCGCGGGTCGGCTCATGGGTGAAGGCAGGAAGGAAGGCACATGGAGACGCGGAGGAGAGATTTTTATTTTCTTGGCACGCAGACACAGAAGTGGCACCTGCCCCCCAGGCAGGACAGCTGAAGACACGTCAGAAATGATGGTCCTGAGTTAAAGGTAACGACAGGAGTTCTAGCTCTATTTTTATTATATGGAGACTCTTCTTCAGGCTCCACGGGTCAACGGCAGGCCTGGGTTCATGGGAAACCAGGAGCTACAATGACCTATCAGCACACTCACACACAGACTGGGAATAGTTGCTCCGTTTTAGAAAATGAATATAGCGTTTTCCCCGTTAAGTTCTCACCAGCAGGCCCACCGTTTCTGCACTTAAAAATGTAAACCATCTCATCGAATGAACCTGAAACTGAAGAGTTTTATAAAACTGTTTTTTTTTTTTAGGAAATCCATTCCTCATGCTTGGTGGCTTTTTCCTCTATCCTAGGCATCATTAGCAAAAGTGGTATTAAATATACTGTTGGTATTAATGATAAAACACATACTAATACATCCGTGAAAAAATAAAAGCACGTCTGACCCTCTGTGCCCCATTTCTGAACACATATTATAGGTGGCCCCTTCCGGAACTCACCATTCATTGAGTAGCTATTGAATGCAGTGGGAAGGTGCTAGAAATGCTACAGCCAACGGCAAGGCCATCCATCAAACCACAGCCTAATTCAGTCCGTGCTGTGACTGGGGACAATGGGTCCCAGTCTCCCGTTCCGTTTCGCTCATGTACAAACAGAAGAGTGCATGATTTCTCTTTTCTCAAACTCCGGGTCGCCCACTCGTTCTTTGTAAGCATTCGAAGGGGACTGACTGAATTCGAAAGGAAATCATCATCCCTTGGTAATGACGACTGTCTCTCTGACTCAAACCAAAAGCTACCTAGGTACATTAAAAAAAACAAAACACAACCATTGCTTCTACAGGCTTGACCCAACTGTGCACCCATGTTGTATGAGCGCGACTTTCCCTGTGACCCGAGCCGGCGCATGTACAGCACTTGCCCTGCATCCCTGCTCCCACGTACAAGGGACTGCCCACGTAACGAACCCCCGAGTCGGCTACAGGTCGTAGAGCGTCTCGAGGACCGTGGCGATGGACCAGGCTTGCGTCTCGCAGCTGAAGGGGCAGTGCTGGCCGTGCTCGTTGGTCAGCTCCGGGAGCCCTTTCCAAGGGGACCTCGAAGAGAGAAAAGCCGTTTTACGAGACGTAATCGGACACGGATCCCGAGGGGGTTAACACAACAGGCGAGAGACCTGGGGATTCTGCCTTCTCGTACAGAAAACACTCACGCAGGGTCTTTAGCTCCGAAGCAGGACCCCCTAAAGAGTGTGTATGGAGAGTCTGGATGGACATTATTCTTTGCTATTCGATCTTTGGGATTGAAGACTTTCAGATACAAAGGAATCCCGTTAGGGAGAGAACACACAGGAGAAACTTCCATTCCAAGCGATACGTAGGAAGGGAGACCAGTACCTCTGGGGCCTAATTTCATTCCTTTCGGAGTAAGCTCGTGAGACTCAAAATAGATGTATTGAGTTTGATCTGGAGGAAACTGTAAAACTAACGTGAATCAATGAAGAAACATACAATTATGATTAGATGAAAGGTGGCGATTAAAAACAACGTGCATTTCCATACTAACTCCTCATTCTGCTGAATAATACTAATTCCTCATTCTAATTCCTCCTTCTGCTGAAGAATACAGCTGGTATTTACTGTGCATTTATTGTGTTCTTCTACTGAGAGCTTTATATACGTGATCTCATTTCAATGCTTCTAGCCGCCCTGTGAGGTAGGTGCCGTATAGCGATTCCTGTTCACGGAGGTTCACGGAGGCTGACGACTCGCAGAGGTGGCTATCAGAATAGTGTTATTAGTCTATCAAGGGTATTCTCCATTTCAGTGGAAGCTCTCAAATACAGAACGTAAATTTAAAAATACAGAATTTCTGTGACGCTTCCTGTCTTCCGTTGGGTCCTGTGAGCATGTTTGTTTCGTTACTATTCTCCGTGGCGCGTGGCTACGTTACCTACGCTTTTCTGTAGCTACCCGGTATTTCACAAGAAGACTAGAAAAATAACTCCAGGAGGTGGATGTGGAGATACTTTGAGTAATAACGAACACCACCAGCTCGTGCCACGTTTTGAAAAACTGCCACAGAGACATGGGAGCTGTAGACAGTGTTTGCTTCCAAGTGTCAAGCGACGTGAGAGGGAAGCGGGGAGCAGTGGGGGCCCGGGGGCCTGTGAGGGTGCGGGAGGCCTCGCCCCAGGACCTCAGAAGCGGACTGCGTGGCGTGCAGGGCTGCTGCAGGGGACATCAGTTAAGGTGCAGTCGGGCGGCCCTGATCCAACCTGGCTGGTGTCCTTATAAAACGGGGACACGCGGACACGGGCGGAGCAGAGGGAGAACGCCGCGTGGCGCTCTGGGAGCTGGAGAGGGCTGGAGGAGACCCGCCCCGGCACCTCTGAGGGGGCACGGGCCACCCACGCCTGCATGTCAGGCTCCTGAGAACAGCACCTTAGCAATGAATTCTGCCATTCTGCAAAGAAAGCCAAATGGGTAGACCGTCCTAGAGAACGCTCGCCCCTGCCGGGAGGCGTTGCAATAGCGCCATCTTGTGGACACTTGGAGAACAGCACCCTAGTAAGGGATGCGCCCGAGACAATCCATTTCTGTCCCTGGAACCACTCAGCTGTGGTGCTTTGTTACTGCAGCCCCAGCAAATGGGCGGCTCTGCCAGAGTTCGCAAACGCCAGCTGGCAGGTGCGAAGATCAAGTGGAGGGTAACCCTTGGAGCAAGGCCATGGGACAGGTGGGGGGTGGGGGGGGGATCACAGGTGGAAGGAGAAAAATGACCGGGTGGGGCGAGACGCGCTGACTTCCCCTGGGCAGAGGGGAGAGAGCGGAGCTCGGTGCAGATCATGAGCAATGCTGGGGGCGGTGCCGGCTGGGATGTGGGGGTGCTCCCGTCACACACACTCACACCCCGATGAGAGAGAAGCGTGCAGGGGGTTCCCGTGACTGTACTGAAGCAAACACACCCGTTCATGGGGACACACGGAGGTCCCTCAGGCTCTCGTGACAAAGGAGATACAATCATGCTGTTTGTGCACAATTATTCTGAGCAATCAGCTGTACATATAAATTCAGGTTTAATCTAGAATTTGGGACATAAGAGCTTTTGACTGAACTTTCTCGCTGTATAAGGACATATAACTCTGAAAGTTATTTATCTGCTAACAGGACAAAGGGTGTGACAAATGGGTTTGAAACAAGAGCCAAAAGACCAGCTCTGATGTTTTAATGACAAGGAGAGCATTTTGGGAAATTATTTATCGATCTATCTTTAAATCTGTTCACTCAAAAGGCCCATTTTTTTTTTTTTTTGGTATTTATTCTGTGCTAACCCTATCCGAAAATACAGTAGCAGCTGAAGTTTAAAGGGGAAGACTATTTCACATGCATAAATCATGCAATGAAGTCTTAGAAGTAAAACAAATAACCCAGCATAATGAAAGGAGGGTGGGACTCCCTCACAGGCCCGTGTGAAAGAGGAAAACTTCCCCGTTCCATTGGGGCGACTCGAGTGAGCAGCCGTGGATCCTAAGGAAATGCCGCTTTCCGACCTGACGCAATACTCGTGATGGACATGGCATGCCTCTCGCGACTTACCTCTCGAGATGAACATAATGCCGAGAAAGGACGTTTTTAACCAGAAATATCGTCTTGGCGTTGGTCTCCGGCCCCATCAATTTGGAAAAATACAATTTGGCACGAAGAAAATACCCAACCGGCCACAGCCACTCCTGGAAGAGAAGATTCAGCGAGTGAAGGCACGCGGAAGCCGGGAACAGTGGGCGTTCTTTGAAGAAAACCTGAAAACTCGGCAAAGAGAAATGGAATTCTCACCGGTCCTTGGTGGTAGTTGAAGCCTTTCGCCAGGTTGTAGTTGTCGTTGTCCAAGGCGTTGTCATACACCCCGCAGTACACCATGTCGCTGGAACAGGAGTGACATTGAGGTGAAAAGAGACGATGCAGGAGGCATCGAGGAAAAGGTTCCACGGCAGAGCTAAGCCAACCATGCTATTCTGTCTCCCGCTCACCGCCCATGTAACCTTAAAGGAGCAGACCCACAGATCAGAGCCACTTCATGGCGCCTTAGGGAATGGCTGACCCACACTGGCTGATGCAAAAATCTAGAAATCGTCCAGCTCGCTTGCCTTCCAGGAGTCACCCTGACACTAACATTGGTGACAGTGAACTACTTCCTAGGCCTCTCATATGCCTATGACAATACACAGAGACCAAGCTGAATCAGTGGTCACTAAAGATACAGTCTTCTGAACGGTGACATATTGGAAAGGTTGTGTTTTAAAGTTCTCCGCGAAATTATTTTAAAATGAACTTCAATAGAGACATTATCGGATTATAGGCGGCAACTGAAAACACAGGGAATTTATACACATGTATAAACCGAGGTATGACAGACCGACTGCGGCACACAACACAACACGAGGCGGTTCCCTACGCTCTGCAGATTGAAATTATTCCTTTTCTTTCTTTGCGCGAGGGAGGCGGAACTGGCCACAGGAGTTGCATCAACTGTGGGTGTTCGTGTTGGCCAGTGGCTCGGAAAACGTGGGGGACGCTCGGAGCGCAGGGGCGCACACACAGCACGACGCTCAGGGCTGGCGCGAGTGCGCGGTCAGTGCGGAGATGGACAGAGAACGGGGCAGAGGGTTGGGTGTATGGATGATAGGATCCAACTTGAAGGGCAAACAGGAGAAGGACAGGGCACTAGAAACTCAAGAAAAGATAAAAGCCGGGGAAGGGGAGAAATAGAAAATGGCACAGACTTATAATCAGAACATAGAGCCAAAAGGACGTATCGGTGTCAATAAAAGCAGGTGCGGTGGCACAGGAGGGGGAGGAGCAGCCGCTGGAGGATGAGGACAGCTCCGAGGAGACGCCGTGTCTGTACTTCAGTGTCTCCACAGTCACGTCCACGCTAGAAGGTATTCATGGCGTTGGTGTCATGAACGTAACAATGCCGTTACTGACCACCGACTGCAGGGCGAGCCAACGGCGTTCTGCACAGCGATGTTTTAATGAAGATGCAGAAGTTGTGTTTAAAAACTAAGTGTGGCCCTGGCCGGAGCGGCTCGGTGGATAGAGCTTTGGCCTGCGGACTGGAGGGTCCCGGGTTCGATTCCGGTCAAGAGCACATGCCCGGGTTGCGGGCTTGATCCCCAGTAGTGGGGCGTGCAGGAGGCGGCCGATCAATGATTCTCTCTCGTCATTGATGTTTCTATCTCTCTCTCCCTCTCTCTTCCTCTCTGAAATCAACAAAAATATATTAAAAAAATAAAAAAATAAAAAAATAAAAACTAAGTGTGAATGCCATGTCAGAGATTTCTGCTGACAGAACAGTTACGGTGAATGCCAGACGGTAGTGACAGCATTCTTAATACGTGCACCTGGCTCCGGCTCCAGGTTTTCATGAACGTGGGGTACTCTGAGATGACGGAGTACCCCACGTTCACGGAGTACCCCACGTTCACGGAGTACCCCACGTTCCCGAGAAGCCGAGCCCCATTCTTAACGCTCACACCGCGACTTACTCTGGGTCCAGGGTCCGCATGCCCAGCGGCCCGAGCAGCTTCTCCTCGGCCATGGCCAGGGCCTTCCACGCCTTCTCCGCCGTGAACAGCTCGGGGGCCTACGGGACGTCACACACAAACACGCGCGCCCGTGAGGTCACGAAGAGTGGGTTCCACTCCCAGGGGGACGTGAACTGCTATCCGCGGGGAAAAGCCACTTTAGACCCCGCGTGGCCGGAGCCCCAGTGCCGACGCCCACCCGGAGCCACACAATGGGCTGATGGGAGGCGCCGGGCCGGCCCTGGAAACGAGGCAGCTGCTGGGGTCCTCCTGTGGGTCCCCACAGCGCACCGGCCCCGAGGGGCAGCTGCACGGCTGCCACGGAGCAGGCCACGCGGAGCCGTCCCCTCCGCCCTCCGGAGGCTCCCGGGCCCCCCTGAAGTCCACCCGTCACCACTGCCCGCTCTGGGGCCGAATGAACACAGAAGGCCCTGCCTCCACTGGCACGTGACATTCAGAAGGAGAGAGCGTCGGTGACTAAATCTGCATTCATATTTTTTTAAAAAATATTTTTGTTGATTTCAGAGAGGAAGGGAGAGGGAGAGAGAGGTAGAAACATCCACGATGAGAGAGAATCATAGATCAACTGCCTCCTGCACACCCCCTACTCAGGATCGAGCCCCCAATCTGGGCATGTGCCCTGACCGGGTGAGGGAGGTGCAGGTGCGGTAGGTGCAGGTAATGTGGGTGCGGGAAGTGTAGGTGTGGGAGGTGTGGGTGAGGGAGGGGGAGGTGTGGGTGATGTGGGTGAGGGAGATGGGGGTGAGGGAGGTGCAGGTGTGGGAGGTGTGGGTGATGTGGGTGAGGGAGGGGGAGGTGCGGGTGATGGGGGTGCGGGAGATGGGGGTGAGGGAGGTGCAGGTGTGGGAGGTGTGGGTGATGTGAGTGTGGGAGATGGGGGTGCAGGAGGTGCGGGTGATGCGGGTGCGGGAGATGGGGGTGAGGGAGGTGCAGGTGTCCTCAGCTGTCCAGGCAGCTGGGCGGGGCCCATGGCCAGGCTGGATCCGGCCCCGCTACCTGACCCAGCTGCCCACTTGCCCGACGCCTCGCCTCCTTTCTTTTTTTTTTTTCCTCCAATTTTTTTTATTAAGGTATTATATGTGTACATATCTTACCATTGCCACCCCCCACCCTAGCCTCCTTTCTGATGTGCTACGATGTGATGACTTCATTCGTCATCACCCGCCGTTTCCTGTGTCCACACTGAGTGTGGCTGGCTAGGGGTGACAGCATACGGCTTCATTAACGAGAATGGAGTATTTAACACCAGCTGGGAAGCAATGTACTTTCTATCAGTTCAGTGAAAACAGCTGGGCATAAGGAACTAACCAAACCCTCGCACATGCTCTGACACGTGAGGCCGGCACGCGCCACTCACCACCACCATGGCGATGGCGAAGTTGGGCCGGAGCTGGTAGTCGCACCACGGGCTGGACGCGCCGTAGCTGTCCTTGTAGATGCCCCGCTTGTGCACCAGCTCGGGGTTCTTCTCGTTGGGGTCGGCCGGGTCCTCGGACACGTAGAACAGCTTCTCGAAGTGGTCCTGGATCCTCCGGTCCCACTCCTCGTAGGAGACCTTCTCGGCCTTTCCTGAAACAGCGCACACGGCGTGGCGTTGGGAGCGCTCAGACACGCCCATGTGCTTAGTGGGCAATCTGAAACCATGCGTGTGGCTCCCGTGGAGTTCCCCCGGGCAGAACAGGCCTAGGGGCAGAGGTGCAACGGTTTCCCGATGGTTTGGAAAGCCACACGCTCGCAGTCCCGCGGGGAAGCGGAAAGCAGCCGGGGGGGTAGTAACGATGCCTCTCACCCCTCAGCTCCGAGCTGCTGGGAGGCGGGGGACAGGCCTGCCGGGACATGCAGGCTTTCTCCCCCCTGACCTGAGGGCTGCCCGTGGCCAGCTCACCGCGTCGGATGATGGCCGGGAGGTTAGGACCGTGGGCCGCGCTCCCCGCGTTTCCCCCTCACCACGGGGGACGCTCACCGTGTCTGTTCACGGTGACTTCGCGGTACGGGAAGATGTTTTTCCGGGCCAGGTCCCGCAGCCACCGGACGGCAGACTTGCTCAGGCCCACGATCTCCACGGCGGACCCGTCTCTGCAGGGAAAGACACGCTTCGTTCCCCGAGTCGGAGCCGTGCGAGCACGGCCTCCCGGGCGGGCGACCGGCGGCCACGGTGAGCCGTCCAACCGCCGCGTCATGGAAACCACGCTCCGCAGACACTCCCGCGAAGGGACGGTGCACGTGGGATCTCGCTCCCGACTGTTTGCCATTGCCTACCTTCGTGTCGTGTTTTTAAAAACGCTTTGGAGCAGAAGGGAGATTACGGATGGAAGGAGAGGCGGCGGGCAAGGGGGGCGGTGAGGACTCAGCGGTCACTGAGTCCCAGGGAAGGGACGGCAAACACGGGCAGGGGCTGGAGGAGGAAGCCGGGAGTCACGCATCATCGCCTGAGAGCTCGCGTTGAAGGAAAAGGAAAGGGAAGCCCGAGAGCTCACAACAGACCCAAACAAACAGGTCTGCAAGAGCATCCGCAGCCCCGGCTGGTGTGGCTCAGTGGGCAGAGCCTTGACCTGCAGACTGAAGGGTCCCAGGTTTGATTCCCATCGGGGCACATGCCTGGGTTGCTGGCTCGATCCCCAGCAGGGGGCGTGCAGGAGGCAGCTGATCTATGATGCTCATCATTGATGTCTCTCTCTCTCTCTCTCTTCCCCTCCCTCTCCCCCTTCCTCTCTGAAATCAATAGAAATATATTTAAAAAGGAAAGTAAAAGAAAGGGTGTAACTCTACAAGCGCCACAGAGAAGCCGTGCCTGGGCGTGGCCGGGACGCCTCGGTTCCTGGCTCGGTCGCTCTCCCCCATCTTATCCATCCACGTGCCGCAGTTGAAGCGGTTTCCGCCGTACACAAACCCCGTCTCCGCGTCCACTCCTGCGGTGATGTTGAAACCTGGGAGAGCCGAAGGGAACAGTGACGCCAGGTGAGAGGAAAGGAGTGCGAGGAGCAGGGATGAGCTGGGAAGACCTTCAGCGCGGAAACGTGCGCCTCCCCCCACGCGGTGCTCGCTCCGGACACACTCTCCGGGGGAGCCCGCCCGCGTGACGTGGGGGCGGAGCCCAGGAGGCCATCGCCGTCCTGCTCGTGAGCGAGACTCTAAGTCACTGCTGAGCAGAGGGCGGGTCGGCCCGGGGCTCCGTCCCTAATGGAGAGCCACGGCCCTGAAGAGGGAAGAGGAGCGGCGGGGTTTGCCCGAGGCCCGTGGATCCACCCCCAAAGCAAGTGTTTTGAGTGAACAAGTTGCCAAAACACATGCGTCAGCTACCTTTTCTGCAAACGTTTAAATCACGGACAAGAGTGATGTATTCAACCACGTGTGTGTATGTGACTGAGTCTTATGTGATCACGGAAGATAAAACTTAAAAACATACAATTTACAGTACATATATATAATGGGTGTAAAATTTGTATGTTACCACTACCAACACCAAGTTCACTAAATAGGGTTAATTACTGTCTAAAACGTAATTTATGGCCCCAACTGGTTTGGCTCAGTGGATAGAGCGTCGGCCTGCAGACTGAAGGGTCCCAGGTTCGATTCCGGTCAAGGGCATGTACCTTGGTTGCGGGCACATCCCCAGTAGGAGGTGTGCAAGAGGCAGCAGATGGATGTTTCTCTCCCATCAATGTTTCTAACTCTCTATCCCTCTCCCCTCCTCTCTGTATAAAAATCAATAAAATATATTTTTTAAAAAATGTAATTTATGAGTTAGTGAGTTATCCGAAATACCTGGAGTCGATCGCTTGGAAAGCTTATCATTTTCCATGAAAAACGGAAGTGTTATAAAAAAGAGTGTCCTGGCCAGTGTGGCTCAGGTGGCTGGCCATCGTCCTGTGCACGGGAAGGCTGCCAGTTTGAGTGCCGGTCAGGGCCCATGCCCAGGCGGCGGGCTCGGCCCCTAGCAGGGGGCATGCAGGAGGCAGCGGACTGATATTTCGCTCATACATGGATGTTTCTCTCTCTCTCCCTAAAAATCAATAAAACAGTCTTTCAAAAAAAGAAAAGGAAAAAGTCCATAGTCCTATTCGTAACAGGCTATTGCACTCCAGTCACCTTAGCAATAAAAACGGGAACCACGTAACTCATCCCCAGGGTTCGCGGGAGTGTAAAGTGGGACTAACACGCGCAACGTGGTTAGCACGGTGCCCTGCGCCTCGCAGGCCCTCGATTACGAGCGACCGCGATCATGATCGTAAATGCAACCACCAAACCACCTCGCGCGCGGGCGGACAAAAGGGGCGCACGTTTGCGATCTCTCCTCGAGAAGCTGAGCTACGCCTGAGGCCAGGCACCGTGTCCCCCTTTTCCGCGGCTGCGTTCTGAGTGCCGCACACCAGCAGACCACGTGTCGCGCCAGTGGCCGACGTCAGGTTGCGCTCCCCTGGCCGGGGACCGCCGCCGGGTGTGGGGCGTACCTTCGTCCTTCATGTTGCGGTCTATCTGGGGCCCGGCGTTCCTCTCCCGGAACTGGATGCCCTGCAGGTGCCTCTGCAGAGCCTCCTGGATCACCTCGAACAGCGGCTGGTCCTGGGGGACACGGGCGGCGCCCGGGTTAGACGTGCCCTTTTCTTATCTCCCCCCAGTCCCGCAACTCCAGTCGTGTGAACACATCTACGTTCCTTTGTGGGGAGAAATGGGATGAGGGGTGGGGCTGGGAGAGAGGCGGCTCTGGGACGCCGAACAGTACAGTCGACCTTTGGCCCGGTGCACGGATTCGTGCACATTGGAAGGAAATTAATTAGGTGGCCGGTGGGGTGTGAGCGGGTGAGACGGGCCAGACATGCCCTGGAACCAACCTTCTGTGGTCCCTCCCCGGCCGGCCGCACCTGGGGCAGCCCCACGGCGCGAAGGGCGTCTGAGGAGTGATGGTCCCTCCGCTTGGCCTGCGGGGATCGGGCCGAAACCAGCAGTCCGACATCCCCCGAGGGGTGGTTCTCGGGTGACACACCCTGGACTTGGGCTCCCTCCTCTCTGGTTCCAGATGCGTCACCCGAGAACCGCTGCTGCCAAGTCACCGCAGCTCGGCAGCTCCTGCGTTGAGCGTCTGCCCCCTGGTGGTCATTGCGTGTCATAGCTACTGGTCAGACGGTTTTATATATATAGATAGTGTCCTTCGACTGCTCACGTCTGGGCCATGAGCTCACTGATACTTTGGCTGACACATGGAAAGGAATCCTGGGAGCTTGTACGGTTTCTACTAGAGCGAACTGTTCAGAGAATAAGTGAACTAGCTGACTATACAGAAAGGGAAACTCCGCCCGGCCGGCGTGGCTCAGCGGTTGAGTGTTGGCCCCGAAACCAAGAGGTCGCTGGTTCGATTCCCAGTCAGGGCACATGCCCAGGGTTGTGGGCTCAATCCCCACTGGGGGGCGTGCAGGAGGCAACCAACAGTTGATGTTCCTGTCTCATCGATGTTTCTATCTCTCTGTCACTCTCCTTTCCCCTCTCTCTAAAAATCAGTTAAAAAACATATTAAAAAAGGTAAACTCTGAACTCCTGGGACTGGTAGGCAAGGCCCTCCCAGCCTGTCCACGGGCTCTCACGACCCTCAGGGGCCCCATAAAACGCCCCACAGGGCTGCGCGGACACCCTGGCCTGGCTTCGCTCCACGGAGCTCCGTGATCCCATTCTCTTTGAGGTCTTCCCACCACCTCCTCATCGCTGCTGAAATCCCCCCCACCGGGCAGGTTCAGCCGAGGTGACATGCTAGATACTTCCTGGCGTCGCCCCTGAGGCCCGCCTCCTCAGTCGTCTCTGACCCCGCACCTCCCAGGCTCCTCTTTGGGCAGTGACGGTCTGCACCCTCATCACCTCTCCCACGAGCTGCACCCTCATCACCTCTCCCCTGTGCACCCTCATCACCTCTCCCCTGTGCACCCTCATCACCTCTCCCCTGTGCACCCTCATCACTTCTCCCACGGTCTGCACCCTCATCACCTCTCCCCTGTGCACCCTCATCACCTCTCCCACGGGCTGCACCCTCATCACCTCTCCCCTGTGCACCCTCATCACCTCTCCCCTGTGCACCCTCATCACCTCTCCCATGTGCACCCTCATCACCTCTCCCCTGTGCACCCTCATCACCTCTCCCCTGTGCACTCTCATCACCTCTCCCCTGTGCTGCACCCTCATCACCTCTCCCCTGTGCA
Organism: Eptesicus fuscus; assembly: GCF_027574615.1. Classification (NCBI taxonomy): domain Eukaryota; kingdom Metazoa; phylum Chordata; class Mammalia; order Chiroptera; family Vespertilionidae; genus Eptesicus; species Eptesicus fuscus. Next base: position 2,668,351 of record NC_072494.1, on the reverse strand, counting down.
CCCTCATCACCTCTCCCCTGTGCACCCTCATCACTCTCCCCTGTGCACCCTCATCACTCTCCCCTGTGCACCCTCATCACCTCTCCCCTGTGCACCCTCATCACCTCTCCCCTGTGCACCCTCATCACCTCTCCCCTGTGCACCCTCATCACCTCTCCCCTGTGCACCCTCATCACCTCTCCCATGTGCACCCTCATCACCTCTCCCATGTGCACCCTCATCACCTCTCCCCTGTGCACCCTCATCACCTCTCCCATGGGCTGCACCCTCATCACCTCTCCCCTGTGCACCCTCATCACCTCTCCCCTGTGCACCCTCATCACCTCTCCCACGGGCTGCACCCTCATCACCTCTCCCCTGTGCACCCTCATCACCTCTCCCCTGTGCACCCTCATCACCTCTCCCCTGTGCACCCTCATCACCTCTCCCCTGTGCACCCTCATCACTCTCCCCTGTGCACCCTCATCACTCTCCCCTGTGCACCCTCATCACCTCTCCCCTGTGCACCCTCATCACTCTCCCCTGTGCACCCTCATCACCTCTCCCCTGTGCACCCTCATCACCTCTCCCCTGTGCACCCTCATCACCTCTCCCCTGTGCATCCTCATCACCTCTCCCCTGTGCACCCTCATCACCTCTCCCCTGTGCACCCTCATCACCTCTCCCACGTCCCAGCTCCGTAGGGAGGAGCAGGCCTCAGTGTTGCCCTCCCTCCCGGGCCCGCAGGTGCCAGGTAGCCAGCGCTGTCTCAAGGATCCCTAACTGCGTCTGATTTTGTACGAGAAGCCGAGTCATTTTTCGGGAAAAGGAATGACGGCGGGGGAGGGTCCTTACCACTGTGCCGGCGGGCAAAGGCGCGGAGTCGTCGGTGGGGTACAGCCGGGCCACGGGGCAGCGGAGGAGGTCCAGGCCGCCGGGCACCAGGCTGCAGTAGTCCTGGATGCACTGCAGCCACCACCACACGGCGTCCCGGCAGTTGTACCTGGCGCACGTGCCTTCGCCCAGCAGGTTGGGGATGAGCCCGTGCCGCAGCGTGCCGGCGAAGGCCAGGATGATGTTCCTGGAACAGCAGAGGCACGTGGCTCACTGCACACGGACACCCACAACACGGGGGAAACCGAAGACAAGACGTCCCTCTGGGCGGCCGTCATGTGGGGTGCGCCTTCTCTCCTGCCCTTGTTTCTTGGTATTTTCACGTGGGGAGTGGTCATGGCAGACGAGGGGCACTGAGCTGGAAGTCAGGAGCCTCGCTCACAGCCCTGGCCCTGTCGCTGACCGTCTGTGTGGCTGTCTCTCCCCGGGACAGGGTTTCACCTGTAGACTTGGGGATGCGGCTGGGAGGTTTTCGAGCTATAGAGTCTCCTTTTGAAACCCCTGGTATTTCACACATAACATGCACTCTCTATTATTTAAAAATGAGAGGCCTGGTGCATGAAATTCGTGCAAGAGTAGGCCTTCCTTCCCCGGCTGCCGGCACCAGCTTCCCTCTGGCACTCGGGACCTGGGCTTCCCTCACAGCCCCGGCTTCATCTGGAAGGTCGTCTAGAAGGACGTCCGGTCTAATTAGCATATGATGCTTTTATTATTATAGATATATATATTTGTATTGATTTCAGAAAGAAAGGGAGAGGGAGAGAGAAATAGGAACAGTAATGATGAGAGAGAATCATTGACTGGATGCCTCCTGCACACCCCACTACTGGGGATCGAGCCCACAACCTGGGCATGTGCCCTGACCAGGAATTGAACCATGACCTCCTGGTTCCTAAGTCGATGCTCAGCCACTGAGCCACGCCAGCCGGGCTGCACTCTTACTATTTTAAAGAGCTGATACGAAGAGCAAAGCAAACATGAAGGAAAATAAATGGGTAAAAGCTGACCTGGAAGAACATGATTAATTTTCAAAAACTGGGACTAGACACTTTATCTTTAAGGTGGCAGGCGGGTGGCATGGCATTCTAAAAAGAGCAGGAAACTAAGAAATAAGAAGGCGGGTTTCAATTCTAGTGCGACCACCGGTAAGCCTTGGAGAGTCATTTACTGTGTCTAAGCTGCAGGGCATTTTGGCTAACCCACTTAGGAATTTAAAATTCTATATCTCAGTGTAATGTCCATCTCTTATAGAACAGCACAGCAGGAAACTGCATTTTGCACAGTGAAAAGGTGTTAGTGTGGACAGTGACGCTTCCGATGAGTAAGAGCTTGGCCTGGCCGGTGCAGCTCAGGGGTGGAGCGTCGACCCCTGCACCAGGAGGCCACGGTTCAGTCCCAGTCAGGGCACATGTCCGGGTTGTGGGCTTGATCCCTAGTCGGGGGCGTGCAGAAGGCAGCTGACCAATGATGTTTCTCTGTCATCATTGATGTTTCTCTCCTCTCTCCCTCTCCTTCCTCTCTCTCAAAATCAATAAAAATGTGTTTTTTAAAAAGAGCTTAGCATGTTAGCGATCTTCCCCATGCAGAGCAATCCCTACGCTTGAGAGTTGAACACACACAAAGACCTCTGTTCAAAAAAAAAAAAAAAAAAAAGACCTCTGTCCATGGGCACGTGTCCAGGCGTCCGCCCCCCTTCACGCCCTGCCCCCCACCTCACAGCTGGCTGTGGCCACATGACGGCATTCAGAGGTGGAAGAACACAAATGGACTGAGGTGTGCTGAGTGCAGGAACGGAGATAAAGGAGCAGATCTGGAAACAGCCTGGCCTGCAAGGTGAGGGACTGGAACTGACTAACGGCAAAGACGTGCGCTCCTTGGAAACCCTATGAACGTGTAAACCTGAACCTGTGAGAAATGGACATAAAACACCCGAATGCTGAGGGCAGGCGGATGAGAAGGTGAGTCCGAGGAGCAGGAGAGGTGCGTTCAGACCGAGACCTGCGCCTCTTCGGGGCGCGCCTACCTGGCTTCCACGTAGCGCCCCGTGAGCAGCAGGAGGCCTCGCAGCGCGATGAAAGTGTCCCGGCCCCAGCAGCGGAAGATTCCAGAAGAAAAGTGAGGCAAGCCTAACCGAAAACACAGCAAAGTCATATGTTAATCCACATTATCGTGTCTGTCTGTCTTCCGGCTTGTTGACGCCAGAACGTCTCTCCTCAGTCTATCTATGTATAAAAGCCTAATATGCAAATTGTCCCCTTGGGAGTTCGACCCAGAGACCGGGAGATCGCTCACTCGCTATGACGTGCGCTGACCACCAGGGGGCGGTGTGGAACAAAGGAAGGCCCCGGCTGGCAGCTGGAAGGCCCCGATCAGCCCTGATCGCTGGCCAGGCCTAGAGACCCTACCCGTGCAAGAATTTCGTGCACCGGGCCTCTAGTTGAAAATAATATCCAAGCTAACAGGAACCCCGGCTGTCTCGTTTGCCAAAGTCCATCGAGAGCGTAGGCCACTGTCACTGGCTCAGGCTTCAATGCCACTTGCAGGAAAGAACGCCGACGATAACACAGTTAAAGCACTCGACGGCAGTCAGACACAAAACACAAACTTAGTTAACGAGCGTTTTGTGCTTTGCAGCCTGCAGAGAACCTTCTCATGATTTCTTGGTCATTACAAGGTTGAGTTGCTTTTTAAAAATTGGGAAAGAAGTATAACATGATGGAACAAAGGTGGTAAAACGTATCTCATAAAAAATACAAAATGGCAAGAGCTGAAAATTACAGAAACGTGCCGGAGAAAAGAGTTAACCAGCCACAATAAAAAACGCACCCGACTCTAAATGCCCGCGGCCCAGTCATAGTCACGTGGGCGGCGCGGTTATAATGTTCCCAAGTGTCCTCGGTGAGGTCTTGCTAAGCAGTCACACAAGATCTTGGATAACGTCACGTCATGGGTGTTTTTTTAAAAAAACGATCATTTCCACTTTCAGCCATAAAGATAAAATTTTAAAAATACAATAAACAATCACTTCCATAGCTTTTCCTCTCTGAAGTATTCTGACGTATGCATTCCCACCTCGTACACACGTCTGTACGCCTCACCTGCTGCCAGAGACACGCAGCACTGCTCCCGCTCCCGCGTGACCTCGTTCAGCCGGTAGGGCACATCGGGCAGGGCCGGCGAGAGCCGGGGCAGGCAGGGGAACTTCCCCACCCCGCACATCTGCACCGAGCCCAGCGACAGGTGTTTCACGAAGGTAGAGCCGTTCTGGACGAAGCTGCAAGGAGGTGGCAGCATTGGAAAGTATTATTTGTAGAAACAAACATTTTATTATTTACTTATTTTATAAAATATATATTTTCACTGATTTCAGAGAGGAAGGGAGAGGGTGAGAGAAACTTCGATGATGAGAGAAAATCATGGATTGGCTGCCTCCTGCACGCCCCCTACACGGGATGGAGCCCACAACCTGGGCATGTGCCCTGACCGGGAATCAAACCAGTGACCTCTTGGTTCCTGGGTTGACGTTCAACCCCTGAGCCACGCCAGCCGGGCAGAACAGATTTTCACATCTCAGCTTCTGTATGCTCCATATGACAGGAGGCTGACACTGTTACTACCCACTCCCAGAAGCTCTCGGCTCTCTGCGTCTATGCTCTCTACACGGTCTTCTCAGAGCACGTACAAACAGGCCGCACACGGCTTCTGCACAGGCATGCCTACTTCCCAGGCTCCGCGGGTACCTGGACATCTGCTTCCACGCCGTGTCCAGGAGAGTGGTGTAGGTGCCGATCAGTACGGCGTCGAAGTAGCACGGGATCAGGTAGCGCGGGATCTGCTTCAGGTAGAAGAACATGGCCTGCAGCCACTTGCCCACCTAGAGGGACATAATGCAGAAAGCGCGTGTGGCGTGGCTGCAGGCCGGCTGTCTACTAGAAGGCAAATCCAAACCGGCAACGCTACTAACTAGTTATCTACCAACCAGGTACCCATTCATTAGAGCTGAGAGATGACGGGAAAATGTTTCAGGGTAGCAAACCATGTAAATATTATACATATAACATGTAACACAGATCTTACTGTGCCATTATTCATTATGTAAATATTATACATATAACATGTAACACAGATCTTACTGTGCCCTTGTTCATTATGTAAATATTATACATACTAGAGGCCTGGTGCACGGAATTCGTGCATGGGATGGGGGTGTCCCTCAGCCCGGCCTGCACCCTCTCCAATCTGGGACCCCTTGGGGGGATGTCCGACTGCCGGGTTAGGCCGGATCCCGACATCCCTCTCACAATCTGGGACCACTGGCTCCTAACCGCTCGCCTGCCTGCCTGCCTGATCGCCCCTAACCACCTCTGCCTCGGCCCCCGCCATCGTGGCTTTGTCTGGAAGGAAGTCGGACGTCCGGAAGATGTCCGGTCGACCCGGTCTAATTAGCATATTACCCTTTTATTAGTATAGATAACGGGTGATACGCAGCTCACTGTGCCTTGTCTGTCTGGACTACAAGCTGTGCTTACCTCGGCCACGGCTCCCGATCGGGAGACGAGCCGGCTGCTGACGTAGTCAATCATCCAGTCCCCAGCTCTCAGGTTATCACAGAAGGGGTGTCCTAAGTCGTTCTTTGGTCGTATCTCTGCCAACACGGACATCAGCCCTGCGAGGTCACAGGAAGGTCAGGCTGTGTCGCTGGCAGAGGCCATGGCCTCCGCCGCCTGGGCGGCTGCTCGTGGCTAACCGTCCCGGGGAGGCGGACGGTGTCCCCGCTGGCGTGCTTTCTCTGCCCTGCGGCATCTTGGGAAGGAAACGGAGGTCTGTGTGTGTCTGTGCTGACAGGTGGTAGATTCATTCATATTCAGGGGAGACTTAAGGAAATCACAGAACTGGCTTCGGAGAGAGCAAGAGCATCCGTGGTGACGGATCCTAAGACTAGAGCCTACTTTGGAGACAACGTCGATAGAACAGGAGGGACTTGGAGGTAAACGAAGTGTCCAAGTGAGGTATGTAGGCACGTCTTTAAATAACTCCCGAAGGGCAATGGCAGTCTTATGCCTACATAGCACATTTTTGTCACAGGGAAGCGACTATTCTTTTTTTAAAATATGATTTCTAATAGATTTTAGAGAGGAAAAGAGAGATAGAAACATCGATGAGATAAAGAATTAAAACACGCACACACACACACGCACACACACACACACACACACACACGCAAGAAAGAAACATCGATGAGAGAGGGACATCGGTCGGCTGCCTCCTGCAGCTCCCACACCAGGAATCAAACCGGTGACCACTTGGTTCGTGGGTTGACACTCAGCCTCTGCGCAACCCCGGGTGGGCCATCCGTAGCACATCCTGTGATTTCAATGAATTACCTCGTTATGGCTTCATAAAAAGCCTTTGTGCCGGGCGGTATCATGAACACTCTCCAGAGGTGGGCGGTGGGCGGAGAGCAGCGACCTGGCAGAGGCGAAGGAAGGAGCGGGCGGCAGAGCCACCGCCTGAGCCCGGGCGGCCTGCTCTGAGCCCACACGCCTGTTTTTATCAAAAAGACACCAGCTGGCTCTGGAAAAGACAACCCACAGGCGGAAGCCCCCTCGCCCTGGCTCACCTTGAAGGCCCGCGTACTTGAGCGGCGCCCAGCGGGGCACGTCGTAGCACCCTCCGCCGTCCTCGCGCTCCTCGGCCTCGCAGCGGTAGAGCACCTGGTTCAGCTCGGCCAGGGTCAACCTGGAGGCGATGCTGGGCGACACAGAGAGCCGGTGAGACGGCCGGATGGCCGGACGGACAGCCCACCTGCCGCCAATCAACGTGCAGGAGGAAACCCTGCATCGTGACCACGAGACGTCTCAGCGATGCGTGTGCGAGAGGAACTCATCGTGACCACACGACGGCCTCATCAACAGCCTACACGCCCCACAGCCACGTCAGGGGAAGGCAGCCAACACGTCAGGCGGGAGGGACTGTGCTTCCACGCGGGGAAAGGAGCACGGGCACGCGTGTTCGTTAGGAGCACGCTGGGGAAACCTCTGACCGCGATGTTCTTTGACTCACAACTTTGTTTTAATTTTTAAAAATATATATTTATTGATTTCAGAGAGGAAGGGAGAGGGAGAGAGAGATGGAAACATCAATGATGATAGAGAACCATGGATCGGCTGCCTCCTGCACGCCCCCTACTGGGGATCGAGCCCACAACCCGGGCCTGTGCCCTTGGCCGGAATCGAACCCGGGATCTTTCAGTCCGCAGGCCGACGCTGTACCCACTGAGCCACACTGGCTAGGGCACAAATTTGTTTTCTTAATCTCTCTGGTTTGGGCGAAGTTTTCCCCCTCCGTTATATTTTCCTGTGTGGGACACCCAGAGCTTTTTACCCCAATTACCTTAAACTCAAGGTACTTGTCAAAGGACCAGAAAAGGGGTCCCCAAAGGTCCCGTCTCCGTCTCCAAGGTCGCCCTGCCTTTCGGCTCGGTCACTCGGCAACCAGGCCTTTTCTTAGGTTACGTGCTTCTTGGTAATGGTCAGCAGCAAGGGCCCATCGCGGCCGATTTCCCTCGCTCCCTCGCTCGGTCAGCAGTGAGGCCCTATACCTGCCCACAGCTCAATACCCCCACCCCCCACTTCCCTGCGCTTCTGGTTGCTCAGGTAACTTCCTTGTCCATAACTAAACACACATCCTCTTGAGTTTTATGGGAACACACGTCCTGGTGACTGGACTTCCTTCTTCCTCCTTTCGTCCTGTCTCAAGCAGAACCCCACAGCTGGGACGACGCCCTGTGCAGGCTGCGGGCCAAACCCATCGGCAGCGTCGGCACCAACGCCCTTCTAGCCTCTCCCTGCGGGAGAGCTGGCTGCAGAGCTCACTCACTGCAGATTCCTCGGGGGTGGCCCAGGTGAGCTGAGCAGGCTGAGGAGGAACATCCGTCTTGCGAGCATTCCAGAGGGACACGAAACTGTTGCACCACGTGGTGTGTTTTTTTAAGAGTACAACTATTTTGCTAAGAAGAGTTTGAATTAAGAGTTAATATTCCTGTCCAGCTGCTGTGGCTCAGGGGTTGAGCATCGACCTATGAACCAGGAGGTCACGGTTGATTCCCGGTCAGGGCACAGGCCCGGGTTGCAGGCTCGATTCCCAGTGTGCGGCGTGCAGGAGGCAGCCGATCCATGATTCTCTCTCATCACTGATGTTTCTTTCTCTCTCTCCCTCTCCCTTCCTCTCTGAGATCAATTAAAATATATTTTAAAAATACATATTTTAAAAAAAGTTAATATCCCTGCTGATAAAAGTTCTTCTAAAACAACAAAGATAGCTGAGCACTATAGAGAAAAGGGTGAATGTGTAAAATGACATATCACCAATAAACACAAACGGCCGACGAACAAAAAAACATAACTTAATATTTAAAATAAAATGAGATGTTGCTTTATAGCTAACAACTTTATACATACTTGATAAAGGACTTACATTAGCCAGTTTGCTCAGCGACGGCTGACACTTAGGGACCACTTACTCTGCGTCGGACACTGCGCTAAGTGTCCGACACGGGAGGTCCTCAGAGCTCCGGAGGGAGGACCTAGTCACCGCTACTGGACATCTGCCCACGCCTTACTTCTCACCGCTGATCAGATCCGACCCGGAGCCGTCCCCAGTCAGCCTGCTGCTAGACTGGGCCTCAACACCTCACTACAACAGCACACACCCGGGATCGGTAAGGAGGGGTCATGGACCCTCCTGCACGGAGCGGGAAGGGTTACAGAGCACGATCGTTCTGGAGGGAATGCGGGGATGTTAGGAGCCTCCAGCAGGTGGATGTATTCCCACCCAGAAACCCCATTTCCGGAAATGCCCCCGATGACTAATGATGGCCAAGGTTAGCACTTTGTTTGCATTCTCCTGTGTAACCCTCCCGAGTTTTAAGCGGTAGGTGCTGTTACCAGCCCGTGTTCCGGAGGCACGGAGGTAAACACACCTAACTGTCGTGTCTGACATCAGACGAACAGCGGTGAGGCTGCAGCGGAGCCCAGCTCGACATTTCAACCCATCCTCTCCCTGTGGCCCCGCCCGGGCAGGGAGGAGGCGGGGAGAAGGAAGGGGTGTGCAAAGGTTATACACACACAGAACTGGGAACAAGTGGGGGCAACCTAGGTGCCCCCAAATGGAGAAGTAATTGATGGAGTTGCTAGGTGATAGAATGCCATGTTGGCAGTTTTAAAAAAATGATGTGGTAAGAAGTATGATGTATGCAGTTTCGTCTCAAGTCGTTCAGAAAAAGTGTGTGTGTGTGAGTGTAGACAGAATCATATATGTGTGTGTGTGAGTGTAGACAGAATCAATATATGTTTGTGTGTGTGTGAGAGTATAGACAGAATCATATATGTTTTTGTGTGTGTGAGTATAGACAAAATCATATATGTGTGTGTGTGTGTAGACAGAATCATGTATATGTGTGTGTGTGTGTAGACAGAATCATGTATATGTGTGTGTGTGTGTGTGTAGACAGAATCGTGTATATGTGTGTGTGAGAGTGTATACAGAATCGTGTGTGTGTATATAGACAGAATCATACATGTATGTGTATATATGTGCGTGTGTGTGTTGACAGAATCGTGTGTGTGAGTGTAGACAGAATCGTATATATGTGTGTGTGTGTGAGTGTAGACAGAATCGTATATATGTGTGTGTGTGAGTGAGTGTAGACAGCATCGTGTGTGTGTGTGTGTGTGTGTGTGTGTGTGTGTGAGTGTAGACGGAATCATATATGTGTGTGTGTGTGTGAGTGTAGACAGAATCATATATATGTATGTGTGTGTGAGTGTAGACAGAATCGTATATGTGTGTGTGTGTATTTGTATCTATAGAGAGCGTACATGCCAACACACACAAACGAGCAAGCACTGGGGATAATGCTAACAGTCGGTGACGCGGGGGCTGCTGGTCCTTGGCCCCCCTTTGAGTGGCAGGGATGCAGGAACCCTTAAACCCGCCCACCTCAGGCCGGCGGTCGTTCCCCGGGAATTAAAGGGGCAGGTCTCCGTGCAGGGGGCATACTTACGACGCAAAGGGGACTTTCAATATGGGGTCTGAGTTGTCGACCACGAGGCTGCCGGCCTTGAAGTGAGGACTGAACTGCGTCAGATGATTCCGGAGAATCCCAACCGCGACCTGAGCGTGGGGGTCGAGACTCACGCTGAAAGCACGGGAGGAAAGTGCGTTAGTCTCTAGGAGTAAGTTACCTAAAATGGGTGCCGACTATGTCGAACAGAAGCAAGGTCCGCGGTGCGAACGCTGCCCTACCGGAATACGATGACGCTTCCCGGAGACAGGTTCTCGAATTCTATCTCCTGGATGTACTCGTTGGGCCCCTTGGTGGTGATCCCGGCTTGTTTCACAATCTTACTCTCGTGAAGCTTGGGACAGAGGGAGACAGGGCGGCTCCGTGAGTCATTCCCCCGCCCCCAGACGCTAAGCCCGGGCGCAGGGTGAGCGCGCCACGTACCTGGATATGTTCTCTGGTTTCCACGGTGACGCTGGGCATCCCGTTGATGCACTTCTCATCCTTCTTATACGGTTTTGTGTTCCTCTCAATAGTTCTAGCTTCAAGAACGACTTCTTCAATTTTACCTAGGAGCATGTAAGCATGTTACCAGAAGTTCACAAGAAACCATCTGAAATGAGGAATTGCAAAAGGGGCTTTAAAAACCACTTAATTGAAAGGTGAAGATGAAAACTCAGTTAATTAAACACACACACACACACACACACACACACACACACAAATGCCCTGGCCGATGTGGCCCAGCTGGTTCAAGTGTCATCCCATGCACCAAAGGTCATAGGTTTAATTCCCGGTCAGAGCACGTGCCTGGGTTGTGGGTTTGATCTCAGTTGGGGTGTATAGGAGGCAACCAATTGATGTTTTCTCTCTCTCTCCCTCTCTTCCCCTCTCTCTCTCTCCCTCTCTCTCTCTCTCCAGAATCAATGAAAAACATATCCTTGGGTGAGGATGAAAAAACAAAACAAAATTATTACCAAGATTTCGAATTCTTTTTCTCCTCTGGGTTGTAATGCATGCGCTATACAACGGCAATGTAACGTCACATAGCGTGGTTTAACATAGCAACGTACTACGATCCCAGTAACGTGTTCAGGGGGCATTACCAGGGATGCACATCTGGGGCACCTCCTTGCTGTAGAAGGAGGTCTTGGGGTTCCGGAACGCAGTCCTGCACACAGCCACCACGGACTGATGGCTGCTGGGGGAGTGTCTGGTCACCGCCACGATGTCCTCGTCCACCTGGTCCACGTACACCTGCGGCGCAGGAGGGGCGAGAGGTCAGCGCGCTGGCTGGGGAGACGCGCGCGGACACGGAGCCTCAGGAGAGAGACGTGGACACCCCGCGTCTTGCCTGGAGGAAGCCGCCGGCCCCGAGCTCCTGGTGGAGGGTGTTGATGGCGCGCCTGGCCGCGAGGATCCCGCTCTGGAAGTTCACTTCGCCCGTGTCTGACGGTGAGGCCCCGGGGTTCCACTTAGTGTAAAACCGCTCTTCGGCCACCACTGAAATCTGGACAGAGTGCAGGCAGAACGTGGGTACACTTTTGCCACAAGGAGAACTTTGGGGGCAAATGCTCACAGCTGCTGGCCATGTGGATTTTATTTTATTTATTTATTTATTTTTAAACTAGAGGCCCGGTGCACGAATTTGTGCACTGTCGGGGCCGGCCGTGGGAGGTTGGCTGTGGGAGCACAGTGACCACCAGGAGGCAGCTCCTGCATTGAGCGTCTGCCCCCTGGTGGTCTGTGCGCATCATAGCGACCGGTCGTTCGGTCGGTTGGTCGCTTAGGCTTTTATATATATGATACGTCTTTATTGATGTCAGAGAGAGGAAAGGAGAGGGAGAGAAGGATAGCAACATTAGCGATGAGAGTCATTGATCGGCTGTCTCCTGCACGCCCCCTACTGGGGATCGAGCCCACCACCCAGGGCATGTGCCCTGACTGGGAATCGAACTGCGACCTCCTGGTTCATGGATCCACGCTCAACCCCTGAGCCACACTGGCCGGGCCACGTGGATTTGAAGACAGCACCTAAACACACCTGGTGAGGCACCAATTCGTCATAGCCCCGGGTGCTTCCGCTCGCACAGCATGCCATGGAGACGATCGTGGCGCTTGGGAGGGCGTCGTAGGCGGATCTGTGCTAGAAAACAGACAGACAAAAAAAAACAAACCCTGAAGTTAATTTTCTTTCCAGGATAAAGAGCCATCGGACAGCATCATGGAGGAGAAGGATCATTGCAGGGATACGTTCTATAAGATGCACCACTCTGCTTTCGAACAAACCACAAGGCATTCTAAGCCCGCCGTCCCGCCGTCACGGATGAAGCTAACACTCCTTTGGAGCCTGTGGGCATTTCTGCCATTAAATGTCAGAGGACTCAACATCGAAACACGTAGCAAGACAAGTCCGCACGAGCCTCAGGCTGGGCGCTCACCACGATGGGGCACTCGTTGTCGTGGGTGATGTCCATGAACAGGGCGTGGGCGATGGCCGGCATCAGGGGCCGCAGGCAGGGCTGGACGAAGGAGCCCACGGGCTCGCCGCCGTAGCGGTAGACCAGCCTGCCCTCCTCGTGGCTGTTGTGCGCGCTCATGGCCTCTGCAAAGCGAGATGGGCTGTTTTAATCTTCGTTGTTAGTGTCCGGGGCGAGATTTCCCATCATGCCTGACCTTCAAAGGAAGGCCGCATAAATATCACCAACAGCAAAGCTGCTTTAGCCCTCGCTGGTGTGGCCCGCAGACGGAAGGGTCCCAGGTTCGATTCCCAGTCAGGGCACGTGCCCGGGTTGCGGGCTTGATCCCCAGAACGGGGTGTGCAGGAGGCAGCCGATCCATGACTTTCTCTCATCACTGATGTTTCTATCTCTCTCTCCCTCTCCCTCCCTCTCTCTGAAATCAATAAAAGTATATATATTTTTTTAAAAACTGCTTTAAACATTCAAACAAATGTCCACTAGCTTAAGTGACCAAAAATGTGCTACTCGATCACTTAACTGGGAAAACGGCTCATGTAGATAAAAGGGAACGTGTGTTGTTTATTAGGATGCTGGTTAGATAAAAATCTAAGGATTCTATCGCATATCTAGGTAGTCCAGAGGAAGAACAGATTCGTATATTTTCAACAACAACAAAATGCTTTTGTTCAGTAGTCATCAATGCATCGCCCTGGTCTTTCCATTTAAAATATTTTACCACCCGGCCAGTGTGGCTCAGTGGTTGACTATCGACCCAAGAACCAGGAGGTCACGGTTCGATTCCCAATCAGGGCATGTGCCAGGGTTGTGGGCTTGATCCCCAGGAGGGGGTGTGCAGAAGGCAGTCGATTGATAAAATCAATAAATACAGCCCTAACCGGTTTGGCTCAGTGGATGGAGCGTCGGCCTGCGGACTCAAGGGTCCCAGGTTCGATTCCGGTGAAGGGCATGTTACCTTGGTTGTGGGCACATCCCCAGTAGGAGGTGTGCAGGAGGCAGCTGATGGATGTTTCTCTCTCATCGATGTTTCTAGCTCTCTATCTTCTCCCTTCCTCTCTGTAAAAAAATCAATAAAAGATATTTTTAAAAAATCAATAAATACATAATAAAAAATAAAATATTTTTTCCCACAGTGGAAATTTTTACTGAAAAACAAAACAAAACCAGACTGTGCTACACTGGGAAATTTGTGTAGATATGTAAGAGGATATGCGCTAGCTCAAAGTTACTCAGCCGTAATGAGCGCTGTGCAATGCCTTGCTGCCCCCGCCAGCACGCCCACCTCGGATCAGGGAGCTGATGCCCAGCCTGGTGACGAAGATGTTGTCCAGCTCCTCGCTCCCGGTGAACAGCTCGGCCACCACATACAGGTTGGGCTGCAGTCTCCGCGCGGCGTCCAGCATGTACTGCAGAAAGCAGGGTCAGAAACGTCACCGGGAGAGAGAACACGGCGGGCGGAGGGCGGAGGGGCGAGCCTGGGCACGGACCCGACAGGAGAAGGCCATGCTGCAAGACAACCTGGGAATCCAGGAGGCATTTCCAAATACACTTAATGTGTGTGTGAAAAAATAAAATAAAACAGACCAGTATATCCAATAAGCAGAGGATATATAAAGAGAATGAGCCCTGACTGGTTTGGCTCAGTGGATAGAGCGTCGGCCTGCGGACTGAAGGGTCCCGGGTTCGATTCCGGTCAAGGGCATGTACCTGGGTTGCGGGCACATCCCCAGTAGGGCATGTGCAGGAGGCAGCTGATGGATGTTTCTCTCTCATCGATGTTTCTAACTCTCTATCCCTCTCCCTTCCTCTCTGTAAAAAATCAATAAAAGATATTAAAAAAATATTGGATGAAACTGCCCGGCCGGCGTGGCTCAGTGGTTGAGCATCAATCTATGAACCAGGAGGTCAGGGTTCGATTCCCGGTCAGGGCACAGGCCCGGGTGATGGGCTCCATCCCCAGTGTGGGGTGTGAAGGAGGCAGCCGATCCATGATTCTCTCATCATTGATGTTTCTCTCCCTCTCCCTTCCTCTCTGAAATCATTAAAAAAATATATATTTTTTTTTTTAAAAAGAGAAGGAAACAGTTGAAAGGAAGGTTAGATTTTGTAAAGATAATAGGGACACGAAAGGGGAAAAAGACAAACCTTAGTGTCGTGCTGAAAAGGTAAACCATTGCCCTGCAGTTCTGCTAGGCTTTCCGCTGCGTGTGTGTGTGTGTGTGTGTGTGTTTGTGCCTCTACTTTCCGGGTGCTGGATAAGTCATCACTGAGGGAGCCCCTGCTGTGAGGCACGCAGGTGTGGCACAGGTTAGATCCACTGACTCACTGCAGACAGCGGTTCCTGCAGATGTGATAAACTCCTCCTCCACAACCAGTTAGGCTCCAAAATTCTTAACACAGCCTTTGCACAATTAAGTACTTGAAATTCTATCAGCTAACAAGTAGGATCCTAGAGACTTTCTATTTTCCTAAATTAGAATAAAAATATTAACTCAAACATTGTATCGCTCAGTATTCCATAATAACCACATCAAAAGATTCGGTTACAATTATGCAAATTGGGCCCTAGCCAGTTTGGCTCAGTGGCTAGAGCGTCGGCTTGCTGAGCAAAGGGACCCGGGTTCGAATCTGGTCAAGGGCACAATTGGATGCCGGCTCCACTCCAGCCCAGGTCTTGGTCGAGGCATGTGCAGGAGGCAACCAACTGATGTGTCTCTCTCACACATCGATGTTTCTCTCTGTCTCTCCCTCTCTCTCCCACTCTCCCTAAAAATCAATGAAAAAATACCCTCGGGTGAGGATGAACCAAAAAAAAAAAAGAAAAAGAAAAAAGAATTATGCACGTTGTGCAGAGGTTTCACATACAACCAGCAGATCCAGGCCGGTGTCGGGCAGCACCGGGAGCGCACGGCACGCTATCCAGGGAGCCGGGAGAGGATGCGGGGCCCCCTGCCGATGGAGGCAGCTGCCCCCGTACCTCGGCCACGTGGAGCGGCGTGGAGTGGCAGTTGTCCAGCCGCACCCCGTGGAAGTGCGTGGCGGTTATCTCCGTGTACTTCCGCATGTGGGCCCAGAGGTACGGGCAGTCCTCCGGCGTCCGCCCGTAGCGCAGCTTCACGCTGTCTCCCCAGCAGATCAGCTCCCTGCGCAGATATACGTTGGACCCTGGAGGGAGAGAGCTGGCCGTCAGCGACCCGAGACGTCCAGAGGGGACGGCGCCTCCAGGGAGACGCCGTGGCTTTTACGCCCCGAGGGCTATTTCGACCACAAGCCGTGTGCCTGCTGGCGAGGACGGTGCCGCACGCGGCCCGGGAGGAAGTTCTACAGAATCAGCAGGAACTGACATCTCAGCGACTTTGCAGGCATGCTAGCCCGTCGACTCTTCTAAACACGTGGGCTTGGCGTCAAAAAGTCAAGCTGCTTCTCCAAGGCAAACAGCCACGGCAGTGTCGTTGGCCCTTTAAAGCTGCAGCCCCACCACACACGTCGAAAGCCCCGTCCCCGCCGGGCACCCCTGTTTGGCAACAGGCAACGGTAAGCCCGTGACACAGAGGATGCTTTATTCTTCATGGGCAGTGGCCAGGAAGGAGCTGGCAGAGACGCTTAAGCCCCAAGTCACAGCCTTTTTGCGTTTAAGTGCGATCTTTAAGTTACTTTGCCATTAAAACAGACGTCTAGCTCTGAAATGTGAAAAAATAAATATATTGATGGGTTCCCTGTCAGTTCCTCCCGGCAACAAAAAATAGCCGTCAGGCAATTCTCAGCGGGAAGGGGGTCTGAAGGGTGTGAGAAGAGATTGGGCAAAGGTCTTACACCTGTGGATAAAGACAGTGGCGGGGGGGGGGGGGGTGAGGGCATGGGTGGGGTGGGGAATCAGGTGGAGGGGAAGTATGGGGGGGGAAAAAAGAGGAACACCTGTAATAATCTGAACAATAAAGATTTATTTTAAAATAAATAGCTGTCAGGGCTAAGTGAGAGGGGCCCAGGGATGGTTAGTTTCTGGGGTAAATCTGCTCCTCAAATACTTCACTCCTCTGGCTAATGAGTGAACAGATCTCCTAGGTCAGTGGTCGGCAAACTCATTAGTCAACAGAGCCAAATATCAACAGGACAACGATTGAAATTTCTTTGGAGAGCCACATTTTTTAAACTTAAACTTCTTCTAACGCCACTTCTTCAACATAGACTCGCCCAGGCCGTGGTATTTTGTGGAAGAGCCACACTCAAAGGGCCAAAGAGCCGCGTGTGGCTCGCGAGCCGCAGTTTGCCGACCACGGCCCTATGGCAACACACTGTGATCGCTGTGGTCCCAAATGCCTTTTAAAAATGCTATAGCGCACGTTTTTTTTGCAAAAATACAGTCTTATGCACAATCCCAGGGAACAGCAGATCTACAGAAGCCGTCTGGTGGAGGAGAGGAGGGGAGGGGAAGGAGGGGATAGCCATCCTTCTTATCCTCCTCTTCTCTCCAACCCTCTGCCCTCTGGTCCCTCGGCGATGAAACAGTCTATAAACCACCAGCCCAGTGAGGAAAACGCTGGGTGAACCCGTCCCTGCTTCGCGTCTGCCGCGAGCGTCCTCTCCCTGGCCACAGAGCACGGGTAGCAAAGGCGCCGCACGCACCTGGCTCGGCGAAGTTCCGGAGGGGGTCGTCCCCCATGACCCAGCCGTTGTGCGCCATCAGGAAGCACGCCTTCTGGGGGAGGTGGACCACGGCTTCCTCCGCGGAGAGGCTCGAGTCTTCAAAGGGGAACGTGAAGTACCTGGGCGACAGGACGGACTGTGAAACCCACGCGGAGTCGCTCTTAGGAGAGGTGTGCGCTGGCCCCCTGAGCACTGACGCTCCCCCCGCGTGGGCAGAGCGAGGAAGACGCGTTGGACACATTGGTGGGAAGTAAACCTCAGTGCAGGGCCAACGCCTGCAGCAGAGTTTGGGAGTCAATTTGGTGGAATTTGAGGAGCGGAGAGGTGGCATTAAAGCGTATCTGGTCAGCACTGTGAATCGTAACTTACAAGGCCTCCTAGTGTATAATAATAAAAGTGTAATATGCTAATTAGACCGACATCCTTCCGGACAACCTTCCGGACGAAGCCGGGGCTGCGAGGGAAGCCCGGGTCCCGGGTGCCGGAGAGAAGCTGGTGCCGGCAGCCGGGGCAAGGAAGGCCTACTCTTGCACGAATTTCATGCACCGGGCCTCTAGTTGACTAATGAAATCACTGAGGCACCGATGTGACCTTTGCTCCACGTTAGCTGCCTAGCCGATGCTGCACATTAGTAAAAGGAGCTAAGTGCTCGCTCCATTTGAGTGACACGGAAATGATCAGAAAGTGTGCAGTCCCCCAGGGACATTAATGTAAGTAATCATGCAGCGACTTCACTGATGATGGTGTCTCTAACCAAAGGTCTGCCTCACAGAATGAACTAACAGCAAGCCTCGTCACCCAATCAGCCTTCCTACTGCCATTGAAGAAATGCACTGCAAGTCACATATAACAGGGAACGTTTAGGCTCACTTGAAAAGCTAAGCACCACTTTTAATTTTTTAAAAATATGTTTTAATTGACTTCAGAGAGGAAGGGAGAGGGAGAGAGAGAGATAGAAACCTCTATGATGAGAGAGACTCATGGATTGGCTGCCTCCTGCACACCCCCCACTGGGGATCGAGCCCACAATCTGGGCATGTGCCCTTGACCGGAATCGAACCCGGGACCCTTCAGTCCGCAGGCCGATGCTCTATCCACTGAGCCGAACCGGCCAGGGCCCACTTTTAACGTTTAAGGAGAAGAAAACAAAAAATAGAATACCTGGTGACTAAAGGATCTTTCCTAGTGATGGGTCCGAGTTTGGGGCCATGGCCAGCCAGCCGTTCATAAAACACATTTCCCAAAATGCAATTAACTGCCTGGAAGACATTAAATGATGTTAACGTCGCGGCAACAACAGCCGGTATTACGATGCAGAGACCAGCGGCAGTGCAACCACAGGTCCGACCTGCTCCTGATGAGAGTTGACGAGCTGGCGTTTCTCTGCATTTAATTCCTCGATTCTCTTCCGGAACCAGTCACAGCACTCGTCCATCGCGGCCGGCCCGTTGCTAGAGCAGAGAGAGCGACACAACCTATTCGTTCACACTGCTACACAGTCTACGTTTAAAATGTCCCAGGGGGTTGGTGACAGAGGTGACGGGATGAAGAAGTGCAAGCTGGTAGTTACAGACTCGTCACGGGGATGCAGAGTACAGCATGGGGAATACCGTCAATAGTATGGCAGGACCACGTGTGGGCCCAGGCGGGTGCTAGAGTTTTCAGGGTGACCACGCAGTGAGCTGTATCAATATCGAATCGTGGGGTTGCACACCTGAAGTTAATGTAAGGTTGTATGTGAACTGTAATTGGAAAATACAATATTATTTAAAGTAAAAAATACTTTTTTAATGAAATGAAAAGGCAATTTCTACCAAGGGTCATAGATTCTTTTTTTTCTTTTTTTTAAATATTTCTTACTGATTTTTTACAGAGAGAAAGGGAGAGGGAAAGAGAGTTAGAAACATTGATCAGCTGCCTCCTCAACCAAGGTACATGCCCTTGACTGGAATCAAACCTGGGACCCTTCAGTCCACAGGGTGACACTCTATCCACTGAGCCACACCGGTTAGGGTGGTCATAGACTCTTTTTTTTTTTATATATATATATATTTTTTTTATTGATTTTTTTACAGAGAGGAAGGGAGAGGGATAGAGAGTTAGAAACATCGATGAGAGAGAGACATCGACCAGCTGCCTCCTGCGCACCCCCAACCGGGGGATGTGCCCGCAACCAAGGTACATGCCCTTGACCGGAATCGAACCTGGGACCCTTCAGTCCACAGACCGACGCTCTATCCACTGAGCCACACCGGTTAGGGTGGTCATAGACTCTTTACACACATTCGTCAGGGTCTTCATTATGGCCGAAGAAGTTTTCCCGTTGTACCAATGTCTACATCCCCCCATGGGAGCCGGGACCAGCACATGGAAACGGGAATGTCCTGAATTACTTTATTCCATTTCTCTTCAAACTCAGACTAAATATGGAAACAATATGTATGGAAACAATACTAGCGCTAAAGGTTGGGAAGTGATCATATTCTTATTTTTTAATATTCACCCGAGGATATTTTTCCATTGAGCTTTAGAGAGGATGGAAGAGAGAGGGAAAGACAGACAGAAATATTGATGTGAGAGAAACACATCCATTGTTTGCCTCCTTCACGCACCCTGACCAGGGCCCAGGCCGGGGAGGAGCCTGCCACCGAGGTACTTGCCCTTGACCGGCGTGGAACCCGGGACCCTTCGGTCTGCAGGCTGACGCTCTGTCCACTGGGCCACGCCGGCCAGGGCTGGGGCTTATTCCCTATTGCACAGAACACACCACATACTTGTGGGGTATGAAGGTGGCCAGTGCGAGGTCCATGTCCACGGCACAGCCCAGCCGCCGGTACTCGGGGTCCTGGATGATCTCCAGGTGCCGCGGGGCACCAGGTGGGGTCGCTGCTTCCCTGTTTCCTGAGAAAGGAGAGGTGACGTCATCCTAAATGCAAATGCCCACGAGGAGATGAACTCGTACTGACGCCCAATTTTTAGTGTGTGAGGCTTTTCATAGACGATAAAACAAACGTTTGTTTCACAAACATCCTTCCTGGTCCCCTTCCAACCTCCGGCACGCCACCCAACACACCTGCACACACATGCACACACATGCACACACGGAGGGAAAGAGACACAGAAATAGAGAGACAGAGAGAGAGAAAAAGAGAGGCTGGGAGAAAAGAACATCATGGAAGAAGAACACAGGGATTCCTATCAGCCCAACCCCAGGCCCGCCTTCCTGCCTCCGTCAGCATTCACTTATTCTACACATTTTTCCAGAGCAAACCCACCCACCGCAGGAGTTCTCCCCCGAAGACTGCTCCCTGTTCTACAGCCCGTCCCACTGACCACCTGCCTGTCTTTGCCCCCAGGCTTGTTTTTATACTTTTCTCTTTCCCCCCAACAAGCACATTCCTTACAGAATGAGAAAAATGTGCAAAGTAAACACGTGTTCTGGGGGGTGACTTCTCATTCCTTTTCTGGAATGTGTTCCTGATTCATCCGGTGTTGGCGCGTGATTGCTTCCCCGGGCTTGATTTTACACCAACTAACTAATATCTGGCTTATTCTAAAGAGACATAGAAATGGCTTGTAGCCCGGCCGGTGTGGCTCAGGGGCTGAGCGTCGACCTATGAACCAGGAGGTCAGGGTTCGATTCCTGGTCGGGGCACATGCCTGGGTTGCAGGCTGGATCCCCAGGGTGGGGTGTGCAGGAGGCAGCCGATCAATAATTCGCTCTCATCCTTGATGTTTCTCTCTCTCTCTCCCTCTCCCTTCCTCTCTGAAATCAATAAAAACATTTTTTAAAAAAAAAGAAATGGTTTATAAAAGCACAAACAAAATAAGATAAAATATAGGTTCTCAAAATCTAGTCACTGTGCTCGGAGCATTGCACTAAGGAACCAGGAGACAGACACAGTCCCCGAAGGCAAGAATGAGGTGACAGATGATGTGACCCGCCTTCGATCGATCGTCTCCGCTGACTATCAGAGCTTCCAAAAGCAGACTTTCACAGTTGATCAAAACCACACAAATCCACATACTCACACATCTAAGGAAGGGCTAACGCAGGGAAAGGAAGAGCAATCATACATTTCACCCTCTGGTGTGTGTTCGGTACCTTGTGTCAGGAGTCCTCGGAATTGCTCGACGGCCTTGTGGACGTCCACCTGGAAAAACTCCCAGAGCTGGATCTTGGGGAAAACATCCTCCCAGATGATCTTCCGGAGGCACTGCAAAACGGCAGACAGGGACAGCACAGGTGCATATGTGTAAGGCGTTTTAACCACATGTCAGCCAGGCGTGTCACTTGTGGGGACCGTGCGCTGGGCTGCTGAGCCCTGTACATACTGACATGCATGTGGTGGTCGTTCTCGATCAGCGCGGGCACCCCTCGGTCTCGGTATCTGCCGGCGGCCACGTCGCAGGAGAGGTGCCACAGGGCGCGGTCTAAGACCCAGGCGGGTTTCAGGTGCGGGGAATTCGCCAGGTTGTACGCGCTTTCCGGGTGCTCCTGGATCCACTTGCTGTTCGCAGCTTCGGGAAGGAGGAAACGCAAGGGAAGAGCTTGTCATGGGCTGGAGTTAGAAGCCGCGCTATGTTTACAGGTGAAATACGACGTCACCGCCGACCACTCGCTGTCTGACCTGAGGCATCAGTGCTTGATGCTGAGCCTGTGCTGTGAACATACGTGTGTCTGGGATCTATATCCCATCCCCCCCTTCGCCGTCCATGGTGCTTTTCTGTTGTAGGATTTTCAATGACAGCAGGTAGGACGCCACCCTGATCTACTCACACCGCTGTAATAACACGCTTGCTGGCGTGGTGGGAGGCAACAAGGGGCGTGTCCTTTGAGGGTCATGACCTCTCTGATGGTCCTTGAGTCGACCACAAAGCCCGAAGGACATCTTTTTCCGTCAGGCAGCCTGGGCTCCGGCCCGACATCAAGTCCCCTGGCCTCTGTGAGGGCAGAGTCCCCTGTGTCTGCAGCTGGGGTCCGGGCTGCCCCGTGTCTGGCTGTGAGGTCCAGGGCGGGAGAATAGCCCCTTTCCCATGTATTTCCACCCCCCCTCCCCGGCTCCTGAGTGACAGGGCCCTTCTCCATCCCATCTAAGCTCTGGGCTCTCTCTCTTACCTTAACTTTAGGAGTCTCCTACAGACTCATTTCTCCCTGGGTGTTTTCGGGGGAAATGGGGTTGGGGGGGAGGTGAGGTTCCTTCCTCTGCATCTTCAAATACGTTTGTATCCCCCCAAAGCTGAGACTACAGATAAGCACACATCCTGTCTAAGTAGCTCTTTCTCGAACTTCTGCACAGTCTCTTCGTATCGGGAGCAAATGTCCTGAAAGTCCATCCCGTATCTGCTGCCTCCACCGTCTCCCCACACTCTGCAACCCGCTGCTCCAGGCCCTCGGCCGAGGGTACACCACCCTCCGAACCACCAACCAAACTTCCTGTTACCCTCTCGTCTTCATCCCTTCCAGCCGCTGCGTCTGCCGTTCCCGATCAGTCCCTGCTTGATTTACAAATTACCCTTCCTTGGTTTCCGCCCAAATGCTTACACACTGATTATATATTCAACCAATCCTTTAGTTTTCTTTTTTTAAAAAAGTGGT
This sequence comes from Eptesicus fuscus, assembly GCF_027574615.1. NCBI lineage: Eukaryota > Metazoa > Chordata > Mammalia > Chiroptera > Vespertilionidae > Eptesicus > Eptesicus fuscus. Next base: position 2,645,691 of record NC_072494.1, on the reverse strand, counting down.
ATTACATAAGGTGGTTTTTAAATGGCAGGATACCTAAGCGTCACTTGTGTTTCCAAGGTTGTACGAAACGGCCAGGAGTGAAATAATTAGAACATATTTTCGTCAAAACGAACAGCAGTTAACGAAGCTCATACCGGTGTGATTGTAGACAACGTCGGTGATACAAAGCATGTCCCACTCCTTTTTCAGTTTTTGCACTAGCTGTCCGACATCATCCCAGGTGTACTTTTTGTTAGGTCTTGAGAAGTCAGGGTTTAGTTCCAGCTGATTAGCAAGGGAGTAGCATGACCGCGACTCTCCGAGGGTCTGCAACGGCGTGAGATGAATCATGTTGTAACCTGCAACGCGAGAAAATAAACCAAGATCACCGAAAAGGAAAACAACACCTAAAACTGAGCAAAACACACCTTCCTGAAGTAATTCCAAACCGGAAGGCGGCCGTGGTACCGGAAAGGAGGCAAACGCTTGGGTTCAAATCCAAGCTCCACCACAGGCCGCTTCAGGCAAGGCCACTTAAGTCTTCCAGGACATCCGTGTCTTCACACCCAAGACAGAGATAAGGAGACGATGTATGTGAAAAAAAATCACCGCCGAAACCGGTTTGGCTCAGTGGATAGAGCGTTGGCCTTCGGACTGAAAGGTCCCAGGTTCGATTCCGGTCAAGGGCATGTACCTTGGTTGCAGGCACATCCCCAGTGGGGGGTGTGCAGGAGGCAGCTGATTGATGTTTCTCTCTCATCGATGTTTCTAACTCTCTATCCCTCTCTCTCCCTCTCTGTAAAAAATCAATAAAATATGTTAAAAAAAAAAAAGAAAAAAAATCACCCACGGTGTCTAGTTACTATTAAGGGGCTTGATTTATATTTGTTGAATGGATAGATTTACATGTAGAAAACACATCCTGGGCAAGTTTATCAGCATATCTTTCTCCTACTTTTAATGCTCCACGGTACTTGTATTTTGTGTTAGTTACTATGACAGTGAACTTCTCATTTATTTCTTCACAGCATATTCAGCTTGGAAGTAGAACATTAATATGACCTCTTATTGAAGAGTAAGACACAACGTAAGTTTCATTTTACTCTCGCATGTATGACAGCCTTCCTTCCATACACGTCTTCCACACGGAAGGCAGTTAATGCAGGATCTGTCGAATTGAAGTTGTACGTAATGATAATACATTTCCCAACACATTTTAATAGCATACCGCTCATCTTTATATGTCCAAGGAAAGTCTTAGAAACAATGATGATCTTACTACATCACAGACTTCCTCCATTTAAGTTGAACCATATGATTTGTCAGTTTTATGCATTAAAAAACGGTCAAGCATCAACAATCACCTTAGTCCCACGTCTCTGTATTACTAAATATTCTAAGAAACACAATGAAAAGGAGCAGCAGAGCCGTGAGATCTGTGTCACAGACAGTGATTACGCTTACTGTTAAACAGCAGGAAGGAAAGAGCGCCGACCGTACCTGCTTCTTTCGCCACCCGCAGCCGGCTCTCCCACTCATCCAAGGGCCCCAGACACTTCGCGAGGAAGGTCTGCAGAGTGACGCAGTCCAGGGGCAACACGCGGTCATCGGCGCCGACGCGTAAAATGGGGTCCACAACGATGTAACCGCCCCCGCTCTTCTCATTCCTGAGGAAAGAAGACACGTGAGAACGCTCAGCCAGCGGGAGGGGATCTTCATCTCACGGTCCGGCCCTCTAGTGGGAAGTGCCGTGGCCCAGCTAACAGTCTATCTCTAAGCACACAAAATCACTTAAAAAGTTGTAATAAAACTCAACGAAAAGCCACGTTTTATCCTTTTCCAATCTTTACATAATATAATATGTCCAATAGTGTTGCTTTAAGAAAAAAATAAGTGTCTTAAAACCTATCGGTAATAATAACAAGGGCACTGGAGTAAGTAGCATCCTATCATCGGGTTGCACAGAAAGTCTAGAGTATTTAAGCTGTTGTTTTAAAAAATAATAATAACGCATGGCCGGTGTGCTCAGTTGGTTGAGCATCATCCCATGCACCGAGAGGTTGCTGGTTCGATTCCCGGTCAGGGCACAGGCCCGGGTTGTGGGCTCGATCCCCAGTAGTGGGGCGTGCAGGAGGCAGGTGATCCATGTTTCTCTCGCATTGATGTTTCTCTCTCTCTCTCCCTCTCCCTTCCCCTCTCTCTCAAATCAATCAAAACACAGGTTAAAATAAAATAATAATAACACTTTGAACCTGCAATGAGCCTTCCCATCACTTTCTAGAAGAGCCATTTTCTGTTTGCATCTCAGGACATCCCTGTCGAAGCCGCCACGCCACGGTGAATCAGGCAACTTCTTACCCCTTTAAAGAGAGCGTGCGTGCCATTCCCTTTCCCCGGGGCCCGGCTCACCCTTGCAGGAAGTAGTAGTGGAAGGAGCCCGCCTGCTGGAGGTGAAGGGCGCAGTGCTTGTCCGAGTCATCCTCCCTGCCTGACGGATGCTGCCAGTCCAGGGGGCGGAACTGGTCCCGGTGAAAGGCTTGTCCGGGAAGCGGGTAATTGGTGTGCACGGTGACGGCCTTTCCCTGGAGCGTTGGGCCTAACCGGAACTGCAGCTCAAACCCTAAACGAAAAGCACATTAACGCAGGACTAGAAGGGCCCCATCGACGCAAGAGAGCTTTTTAGGGAAAGGGTCACAAAAACCGTGCTTTCTCGGCTATGCTCCACAGAACGCCACGTACGGGATGCTGCCCGGAGTGACACCGCCTCCCGACACAGCTGGATGTCACGTTTTAGCATCATTGCCCGTTGTAGAACCGTCCGCTCCGCACTGCCCCTGCCCTCGCCCTGGACAGGGGTCCCTATGCGCACGGCTACATTGGGGTATGCGAGTTCTTATGTGACCCCATCTCACACCATCCCCCCAACCCCTTCCAACCCCCTGGCCCGAAGCCCGGAACTGACTGCCCGGCGGGGGGCATGCAACCCGGGACCTCGGCTGGTCTTCTTCACCCTGCAAAGGAGAAGTGCGTGTCTGGGGGTCAGAGGGTACGGCATATGTAAAACGGGGGGGGGGGGTGTCATGGCACAGCTATCTCACCATCCGGAGAAAGCCAGCCTTCCCGGAGAGGAGCCCCCCTCTGGAGAGGCAGAAGTGGGGCTCAAACAGGGGGTGTAGAGGCATCTGAGCCCCTGATACTGTTGATATCACACCAATCCAGGGAGGGAGGGGGACAGAGGGTTAGGAAGCGAGGAAGTGGCTGGGGTGGGGGCGCAGGGGTGGTAGTGGGGTGACGAGGAGCTCTGGTTTGCAGTGTCACCTCCTGGTGTCACCCTTCGAACACGGGCCCTCTCAAGCCACCCGCCCGACATGCCTGACCGGGGACAAGGCCGCATCAGCTCTCTGAGCCACGCGAGCGGTTCCAGCTCATCCCTGCTGCATCCCCGCTCCTCCGGGTCCCCAAGCCTTTCTACACGACGCTCCTGAGGACGCAGACTGAGAAGTAATTGTCTGAAGAACGGAAATATGGAGTCTCAATACTCGGTGACTGCGCGTCCTGCATAGCTACGTCTGTGCGGGAACGGCGCCCTCTGCACGCGTGCCCGGTGCGGCCATGGGCGGTCCGGGCAGGTTTACACAACCTGTCCCTGCGGCGTGCGCAAACAGTGCTCTGGTGATGACACAGGACTCGGGCACAAAGGTGAAGGCATTCGGACCCGCTGACGCGGCGTCTGGACCCGTGGTCTGTCTCCAGAAAAGCAAGCTCCAAACACGAATATTTATTTTTCCAGGTAACATACATGTCTGGTGAGTTCATAGATTATGTAAGTGATAAGACAGCAAGATCAGGGTGAGATACAAATAAACCCTATCTTAAAGAACTCACTTTATTTATGAGCGGATGGGAAAATCTGAGCTGTCCCTACAAGTTAACACGGATCCTGTCTGTCTCTGGAAGCAATGTGGTTAAGTAAATTTCATTCATTTTAAACTCCTTTTGACAAAGTACTTTAAGGACTCCCAGTTCCGTCCATCTGGATACTTGGTTGACTGGCCTCAGATTTGGAAAGATGCTCCCCAAAGACACCCACGTCCACATGGCAGACGCCCCTGGCGGCTCTGCGTCCTCTCCCGCGACAGTCCCTTCCAGTCCCGTCCACCAATCGGGTACAGGTGTCTGTGGAAAGTGCTGGTAAATCTGTGTATTTTCCCTGACACACACCAATTGTTTCTACCAGCCCATCAGAAGGTGGGCCATGGTTATAGCTTAAGCAGATGATTTGAAAAGCAACTGAAATTCTCTATTGGGAAGGTTGTAACAAGACTAGAACATTTTACCAGCTTTTTAAAGAGGAAAGATGCTCCTTTATATGGGTCAAACCTTTGGATAGAAGTGTCACTAACCTACACATTCAAAATGCTCCCACCACATGTCACGGGCCGGCACGCGACAGCCCACCTACACCTGTGACTGTGAAGTGTGACTGGGCCACAGCCACGCCGTTCATTCGTGGACGTGTCTGTGGCTGCTTTCCGGGCACAATGGCAGAGCTGAGTAGCTGCAACAGAAAGTGTGTGGCCTGCGCCCTGGCCGGTGTGGGCATTGCCCCAGCTACCAGAAGGCTGCTGGTTTGATTCCCGGTCAGGGCACAGGCCCGGGTTGCGGGCCCATCCCCAGTGGGGGGCGTGCAGGAGGCAGCTGGTCAGTGATTCTCCCTCATCATTGATGTTTCTCTCTCTTCCTCTCTGAAACCAATAAAAATATATTAAAAAAACACATAGATAGGTATGTATGGGGAGAGGAGGAGGAGGAGGAGGAGGAGGAGAGAGAGAGAAAAGAAAAAGAAAGATGAATCTATAGTTTCTTTCTATATTCCAATAGACAGATCAGCGCATCCCCACAAGGGTGCCCAGTCCGTGGCGCTGGAGCTGACCTCTCAGACAGCACAGGAAGCGTTCGAGCGCCCAGGGTGCGTCAGACCCATAAGCACTGGCTCGCTGGCTAAAATTAGCCGCGGTCACAGCCACACGGCGCACAGCGGCGGCCCTCCTGCAGGCGACCAGGAGAGGACGGTGACCCTGTTGTTGTCCACTACGTTTCCTCTGTCGGTCGCACTCCGTTTACACAGCAAACGCTGAAAACCGGCTGACCTCTGGAAGGGACGGGGACGTGCAGGCCTGGGGAACCCTGGTTTTGTTCATTGTTCTGTTCTGCCGCTCAGTGCGACAGGGAAGACGGGGGAAGGCCGGGATCTGGCTAGAAAGGGTAATCATTTGGTCTTGGGCTTGTAATCCTTTGTTGGGGAAACGTGAGAAGGAAAGAAAAAGGAAGGAAGGCTTGGGGACCCATTAAATAGGAAAGAACCAAAAACTGCCGGATTTTTCTTCTCCAAACCTAATTGGTTGCCAAGCCCTATGCCTTTTAAAATGTCTCCTACTCTGTCCCTTCTCTTTCCACTCTGATGTAGGAAGAGCCTTCCCCTTAACTGGGCATGATTTTAAATTAGCTTCCTAGATGATTTCCTCTGTCCCATGCCCCTTCTCTCCATTTTCCACATCACAGCTACCTTCTAAAATAATAGGATCACATCGTTACTGCACAAAAACATTGGATGGATCCCCATTTAGTTTTATTTATTTATTTTATTTCAGAGAGGAAATGAGAGGGAAAGATAGAAACATCAATGATGAGAGATCGGCTGCCTCCTGCACGCTCCCCTACTGGGGATCGAGCCCGAAACCCGGGCCTGTGCCCTGACCGGAATCGAACCTGGGACCCTTCACAGTCCACAGGCCGACGCTCTATCCGTGGAGCCACCCGGCCGGGCAGATACAGCCCCATTTAGATCATCTGGGTGAATGCACCGGTCTTCACTAGCACGAGAGTCAACCTCATCGCTCCTGGTTCATAAACCCTTCGCAGGTTCAATGGCTTGGCTGGGATTCCAACGTTGGCTGCTTGGCCTGGGGGGTGAGCAATGAAGCAGCCGAGACTCGCTGACCGCTGTCCACGGGGCCTGTCACCCTGTCCCTAGCCTCAGACCCTTCACTCCCGTCCGACACTCTGAGACTAACAAGCTTTCAGACACGGCGACAGGGCTCCGCACGTCATCACCCCGTGCCCCCGGGGTCACCGGGAATCAAAGACGCTGTGACTGCCCGGAGGGGGCGGGTTCCAGCGGGAAGCTGGGAGTGGGCACCACGGAGGAGGATAGGAAAGGGATTCATTTACGAGACGTGGGGGAACCACTAGAGGGGCCGTGTCAGGACAAGCATGAGGAGAGCCCCCCGGGGAGGGGGTTCCCGGGGAGCGAGGACACGGGCTTGGCCAGGGCCGGTGCAATCCGTGACAGGCCGCCTCGGGGGCCAGGCGGGGGCGTTTCAATGTGACGTCCTAGAGGCCCATGAATAAAGAGGGAAGAGCTGATGAGAAGAAGCCGATTCCAGCACCCTGTTCAGGCATGTGGAGGAGACAGACGGGCGAGCAGAGATAGAGGGAAGAAACTACGGTTGAAAGGGAGATCGCCGTTAAAGAGAAGAAATCGTCAGAGAGAAGCCTTGGAAACTAGGGAAATGGACACAACCCTAAAAATCAGCCAGAACCTGGGAGGTAAAGGGAGAGAACGGGGAGGCGACGGCTGTGGCCTGGGATCCCAGCCTGTCCAAGAGGAGCGGTCCGGAGGCCCCTCTGCCGCCCCCTCCGGGCCGGAGCCCAGGACCCAGGGCCGGAGGGACAGGCGTGGGGCTCCCAACGCCTTCTGTCTCCTCAGGAACGGGAAGTCCTCCAGGGTTGGTGTGGAGCCTCCAACCCAGCCTGGTGGAAGGGCAGGTCGATCCCTTCACATCGCCGCCGAAGAGACGGGTGTTCAGAATGAACGTGACCTCCCCGACGTCCCACAGGCGGTGAGCAGAACCAGGGACGTTCTAGCTCCCCCCTCTCGCCCCGAGACTCGCCAGCTCCCAGAGGCAAGCAGGCCCCCCCCAACCCCCTCCCCCCACCCTTCTTCGAAGGGAGCCCTGAGGGTGTAAGCCCTTTGAGGGCAGGAGGAGGGGAAACTCAGCAGGATCCCTTGCAGACACAGGCAGCTAATGGAAATGGGGACGGAAGAGGGCACAGCATCAGGCACCACCCAGCTGACAGAAATACTCAAGAGCAAGCATGTCAAACGCAGAGGCTCACCGGGGCCAAATTAACAAGGTTTACGTGGATGTGGCCGCAACAAACAGCAGCTTCCATTTCCATAGAAGCGAAGGTTTATTTCGATAGAGACATGCTGAATACAAAGGGCTGAAATAAATGCGTCATCGTTAACATAGAACAATAGAACTTTTTAATAGAAATTAATATTTTTTCTTGAACATTCACTTACCAGACACTGAATAACTGCACAAATTAACAAGTGTCACGCAAATAAACCTATTTTTCTTGTTCTCCGAAAGCGAAATATTTCCTGTTGCGCACACCCAACAAGTCAGTCCAAGACTAATGACTGGCCATCGGCTGCTAAAATATTGGCTGCGGGTATCAGTGGGGAGAAATGGTGCGCCTGCGCGTAAGGCGCGTAAGGGAAATGAATGCAACACTATTACATTAATCAGTCATTAGCGAACGTTGTAGTTCGTTATTAATAATTATGTGTAACAGGATGTTGTAAATATTAAGTTAGGAAGTTTTTATTAGAACGTTTCTTATATACCACTATATTGTCTGGGCCACAAAAGTATTCATTGTGGGCTGCATGCAGCCTGCAGGCCATGAGTTTGACAAGCTTGCTCAAGAGGGTAGGGGAAAAAAAAAATCAAAACCAGAAAAGTGCAGAGTCAGGAAAGCCCGAAATGGAGTGAGCGCTTGGTGATGCCAAAGGCAGAGGAAGAAGATTTGGCATGGAGGTAACGCATTTGATGGTTGAGATTTTTTCAACCATTTAACTGGAGATATTGAGGGGGAAGATTCCTCCAACATGTTTACCAGGAACAGAGTCCAGTCGGTACATGAATAAAAGGGGCTGCGTTTTATTTCCCATACATGAAACTTCTACTTCACAGATTACACGAACAGAAATGAATGCGAAATGTTTTTCAATGCTGGAAAATTGAGAAGTCTAAGACGCTAACGCATCTGCTGAATTAGTCTTACAGGAATACAACTGGATCTTTTAAAAAGCTCAGATGTATTTCACCATAATCTGATCACCTCTCGGAAGCCACTTTTTATTTGGCAAAGAATGATTTTCAGCTTTTACCTTCTCCATTGTTGATAAACATAAATAATAGCTCACTTCTTGCTGTGATCTGTTTTTGCTAATTCAAAATTCCAGTAAAGGAAAAGAGTAGCTGAGCAAAACTACAGCTACAGGTGAAGAAAAAAAAAATTACATAGGAATTAATTTACCGACGTCTGTGATAAGGGGAAGTTAGCATGCAAAGAAAAACGGGCTATTTTATCCCGGTTCCGACACGGCCCATACAAAATCTTTTCAACGACAATCGACTTTCACCGCTGACACTTGAGAACACAGCACGGTCTCTGCCCACATCAGGTTTTGAAGGGCCCTGGGAAGTTACATCCACCCTAACGTTTTAGAAAACGGACTACGGCAACGAACGGAAAAACTCGGAGACGCACGGCGAATCCGACAGCCGGCTACTGACCTTGCTCAACTCGGAAGAGGGTCTTTTCCAGCTTCTCCATTTCGTTCAGAAGCAAAATCCGAATCTGCTTACTGGGCCCCATTTTGGCTGCTGGGGGACTGGAGGTGTTTCTGCAGAATTAGAGGAACTCCGGAGTCCAAGGAGTGGCCCCTGAGACAGACACACACACAGACACATCAGGATCAGGAGAATCACCGTGCTCTGCCATTCTCCCAGGCTGTCAGGCACACTTACATGTTCTAAGGACGTTTTAACCCTCGCAGAGCAAAGAGAGAGAGCCAGTCTTATGGATAAGACCGGAGAAGGCAAACTGACAGTTACTCAGACCCTTGGAACACAATATAACCGAAGCAAAAATATTGTTTCATAGTCTTGCAATTTAAAAAAAACACCCCCAAAACAAACAAACAAACAAACAAACAAATAAAAATCCCCAAAGCAGTGCGCTTTGGAATCGGGCAGGTGGGTGGGGTGAAGTCCCAGCCCAGGCCAAGCGGCTGGAAGGCTCCAGATGGCACCTCTGCCTAAGGGGGTTAGTCCTTCCAAGGGAACAGGTGGGAGATCGCCCCGTTCCCAAACTGGGGTCGGAAGCCACCAATGGGGAGAGGGGCCGCGGGGAGCAGTTGTCGCCCGGGAATAGCTGCGGTGGACCTCGGGCGTGCAGACGGAGCTATAGATAGAAAGCAGGCACGGCCCCCGGGGGCCCGCGGCATTCCTCGCACTTACACCGAGCAAGTTGTACGTGCGGCTGCGGGGACACGCCGGGCCCGCCGCCTGCAGTGCAGTCGGGAGGGGACGGGCGGCCGGCGCGGGGAGCGGCAGGCTGCCCGGGCGGGTGCGGCGAGGGCCCCACAGGCAGGGCCGGGCGCCGTGAAGGGCAAAGGGAGGGGCGGCCGCAGAGGCCAGGGCCCAGCAGCGGTGGGCGTGGCCAGGGCGCCGTGGGCGTGGCCCGGGCTCTGTGGGCGTGGCCTGGAGCTTCTCCCGGATGCCGCCTCGCTCTGGTCCCCCCGCAGAGACCCTCATCGTGCCCCGGACCTATAGTGCTGCGGCCCCGGGTGGCGGCGGACAGCTTTCCTCGCCCACTTCCGGGAGCGCCGCGCCGCTAGTCTCGCGAGAGCGTGGGCGCGGCGGGCCGGGCTGGGAGTTGGCCGCGGTGGAGGCGGGACGCCCCTCTCTTTTCTCCCCGGGGCAGGTGCGACGGCCGCCCTGGGCCTCTGGTCGCAGCCGCGAGCTGTTGGAAGGCCTCGAGGTCGCTGTGGGGACCGGCGGGATGGTGGGGGCCCAGCCACCTGACTTCCTGGGCCGGTTCCGCCATGAGTTTTGGGTTTTCGCTGTTATTTTTTATTTTTATTTATTTCGTGGCCTAAGTGTACTTGGCCCAAGTTGTCTGAGCCTTGATTTCCCCGCGTCTCAAAGGAGGGGCCTGGCTACAGCCCCTGTCACGTGTCCCCCATCTGTGGTTCCAATACGGGGCTATCTCCCCAATGATGCAGCCCCAGGACTAAGGGGGTGCGGGCGGCCAGGTAACCACCCACCCGGCCAGGTAACACCCATCTGGTCAGGTAACCATCCACCCGGCCAGGTAACCACCCACCCGGCCAGGTAATCATCTACCCGGTCAGGTAACCACCCACCTGGTCAGGTAACCACCCACCCGGCCAGGTAACCAACCACACAGCCAGGTAACCAACAACCGATGTGCACACCGCCTGTGCTCACAGTGTCTGCCCTGAAGCCCCAAGATTCTGGAGATCAAGGATCCCTGTTGCCTGTAGCTGCACATATAGGGTGTCCCCCAAAAACGTGTGCACACACTTTGAGTAATTATAAAGGCAGTGTTTATTAAAATACATTGCATTTTCAACATTGAGCCATCAGCTGTGAAAGTGTGTGTACATTTGTTGGGGACACCCTGTATTTTAGGCCAGAAGTTCAGGACGCGGCCCAGGTGCTCACAGAGATTTTAGGGAACCTAGAGGGAAAAGGAACCCATCTTCCAGAGTCTTTTGAGGGCAACCAAGGCTCGTGAGTAAACGGACAAAAGGTTTGGCGTGTGGAGAAGATTCTTGCTTTGGTCTTTGTGGAATTACTGTAGGCCCAAGGGCAGTGATGGGCTAAAATCGAAGGGTACTGAAATATTTGTTTCAGTACCAGTGGCTCAATGGTCCAAAACGGAGTTTGGGAACCCACAGCTCATTGATTCATTCTACGACTGATTATTGAGAACCTCGGCTTTGGCAGGCACGGAGATGCTGGGAACACAGCGGGGAAACAAAGTCACGGCCCTCATGGAACTCCTATGTTTTAAGGCAGACACACCCCGCTGGAGGGAAGCCCGGGTCCCAGGTGCCAGAGGGAAGCCGGTGCTGGCAGTTGGGGGAAGGAAGGCCTACTCTTGCACAGATTTCGTGCATCGGGCCTCTAGTAGCTAAATAAACTGTCAGGTATGGTGTGGAAGGCAGCACGGAGATCAGCTAGGAAGCTATTTCAAATACACATACAAGAGATAGGCATGTGTGTGTGTGGGGGGGGGCTGTATGTGTGAAAAGTGGGTAAACTAGTGGAGGTGGTGAGAAGTTGAATTATGGACCTATTTTGAAGGCAGAGCCTACACAATTTGCCAATGGAGAGAAAGGAATCAAAGATGGTTGCAGCCTGGCCAGTGTGGCTCAGTGGTTGAGCATGGACCTATGTATGGACCAGGAGGTCATGGTTCCATTACAGGTCAGGGCGTATGTCCAGGTTTCAGGCTCGATTCCCAGTAGGGGGCGTGTAGGAAGCAGCCAATCAATAATTCTCTCATCATTGATGTTTCTATCTCTTCCTCTCATTTTCTCTCTGAAATCAATAAAAATATATATTTAAAAACCCCACAAAGATGGCCGCCATGTTTATTAGCCTGAGAGGACATTGCTGTCCAATAGAAACATACTGTGCCAGTATATACCAGAGGTAATTGAAATTTTTCAAGTCGCCATGTCAGAGAAAGGAAAAACAAACAGGTGACATTTTAATAATGTATTTTACTTAACTCGGTCTACCGAAAACATGATTTCAGCATGCAACCAGTATAAAAAGCTATTAATTAGATATTTCAGATTCTTTTGTTCATGCTAAGTCTTAGAAGTGTGATGTCTGTTTTTCACTTCCGATTGTCTCAATTCCGGGAGCTACATTCCAGGTGGCTAGTGTCGGCCAGGTGGACAGTGTAGGAGACGCTGCCGGGGAACGAGAGGAAGAAAACCGAGGGGGCGGGCCCGGAGGGTGAGATTCAGGAGTTTGGTTGTGGACTGTCAGCCACCGAGGGAAGACGGCTGTCCACTTCCGTGTTCTTAGGATAGATCTTTTTAAAGCTCTTTGGCCCCCAATTCAAAGCTAAATCATTTTCCCCTGACAAATACATTTAGCTCGCTGTTGAAATCTTGGCTCCCCTCCGGCGTTTGACATAAAGGGGTGTAGATTGGCAGTCTGGCTGGGGAGAAAGGACGGGGGAAGGAGGGCTGGAGGCTGAGTTTCTATGGGACAGATAACAAAACAACAGTGGCTTAAGTCACTGATAAGGTTGTTTCTCTCTCACTCGGAAGCCTCCGGGTTAGCAGTTCAGAGCTGGTGTGGCAGCTCAGTCAAGTCACAGGAAGCCAGGCCCTCGCTGGCCCACAGCTTCCTCGCTCTTGCTGCCCGGACCTCCTCACAGTACGAAGACAGACAGCATAGCCACAGCCACATCCAAGTTTGGGCAACAGGACGAGGAAGAAGAAAGGCAGGGCGAGCCTCCTCCCTTTGAGAATTCCTGGGAACACCACACAGCATTTCTGCTTGTAGCCAACAGCCAGAACGTGGTCACCAGGCACCCCCTCCGCCCCCCCCCCCCGCCCCCCGCCTCTCGGCAGCAACAGAACGAACCCAGACCCACGTTTTGTTATTAAGGGGAGAGAGAACAGATTTGAGCAGGTCACCGATAGTCCCTGCCACAATTTGCCTGGTACTTTAGTCTTCATTTGAGTTGTGATCAAGGCAGTAAATACCACTTGGAGCAGGAGGATGGATGGAAGGCTCCGGAAGAGTGTCTCCCAGGAAGAAGTGGATCTGATGACTTCACATGCCTGACCCCGTGGAGAGAGGTTTCACAAACCCCTCCATTTCCTGCCACTCGGCTTGGCAGTGGGTCCATGATTGGCACACAGAAAACGAAGCCAACCACCTTGCCCCCGCCCCTCGCCCCCGGGAAAGTCTAAGTGGAGACGCCAGGCTCAGATCCGTCTGTGAGCCGAATGAGTTGGCTCCAAGGACACCCCAGAACCGGCCACTCATCCCCAGTTGCAGGACTGGGGAAGTCATGTTCGCTGCTGGTCACTCCCCAAAGGAAGAAGGACAGAGCGAGCCAAGCCCATCCGGTTCTCTTCCCCAAGGTAGCCTCCAGGTAAGTTCCTCTGCCTCCGGGGAAGGGAGGGACTGCAGAGGAGTCTGTTTAGGGAAGAAGCTCTAAGAAAAGGAGAAGCATTCTCCTCCAGGCATCAAGCAAGTCCCTTAACCCCTTGTGCTCCAGTTCCTAAGCTTCTCG